>NC_083406.1:3581716-4181716 GCF_020745735.1 Hemiscyllium ocellatum | reverse complement strand
ACTTAACCAAACGTTGTTCCACGAGGTGTTTAGTTGACTGAAAGGATATGGACATCTTTGTTACAAACTTGTCATGCAGGTCCTGTGGTGGTGGAAAAGTTTCCAAATCCTTTTCAAGCTGTTGAAGCTGCTTTTCCATCTGCTTAAGGTTCTTCTCCATGTTTTCTGCACATACTATGAAAATAAGACAATATAATATTAAATTTTTTAACCTTCAAGATATGGAAAATATAAAGGCAACTATCTTCACTTATAAGAATTACAAATTCTGTTGTACTTCAAGATTGCACAGTGTACTGTTAATGCGTCTTCTTTCCACATTGAAGAGAAAGCAACTTGTGTGAGTATATAGGACTGCAAACACATAGCTGATGTGGTATAATTGAATCCTTAAACAGCTCAAAGGGCTGGAGAAACTCTCATCTCCCTAGGGAAACATTTGAGTTTGTTTGCAGCTTGCCTATTGAGGAACAGAACTGAAATACCAGTACCAAATTAAAATTACTGTAACATCAGAGATACCTTTATGACTGTCGTACATCAACTGTAATTAAACAGCTAAAACATGAATTGTATGAAGTATTTACACAGTTCATTGCTTCTATTGCTTATCCTCTTTAAACATTTTAATTTTCCTCATTTCATCATTTATTAATTGTTCCACCTCTTTTCCGAACTATTATTGGCCTAGATCCTCTGGTCACTGCTGATACCACATGCACTGTCATTGCCGCAAAGATTTCTGCAACACAAGCTCTTTCTGATTCATCAGCCTTGACTACCTGCCCCGAAAAGGACAGCCATCCTCACTGAAGACCGACACATACAGCAGAAGATGTGCAAAGGGAGGATATATCTACTTTTTATAAGATTAGCTACTGTATTTAGATGTGCTTTTAAAGGTCACAAATCTTTCAGAGTGTTAATGATTGGGTGAGTGGATGGATTGAATGTGTGATGGACTTGGACTGACTCAGGAAGATAGCGAGATAGTGCCAGGAATGTGGTGGTGGGAGATGGGGTTGGGGTGGTGGTGCAGTGTCTATAATCTGGTTGTGTTAGTACGGATGGTAGGGAAGAATGTTGAGTCAGACCAGGGTGAAATTGCATTGGTCTGGCTTGAGTGGATGATTGGGAACATTGGTTGTGGTGTTCAATTGAGTTACATTTGCAAAACTCTGAATTAGACATTGGTATTATACAGTGTAAAATTTCCTGGGAAAGTATCTGGGTAAATTCCTGCATATCTGGATCAGGTGCCTGACCCTTGGTTCACTTTAGTAGAAGGTCTAGGGAATTGGAAATCAACCCTTTGGTAATTTAAACTTCCAGGACAGTTTCAGCAGACTTGAATTCCAGATTTTCTGTTGGGCCCTGATGTGCATCTCACAATTTAAATTTAGATTTTGACCATTTAGATCCTGGAAGACTGGACCATCAGAAATTTAAAATGCATTTTTTTTTCATGTTATGTCAATGGTAAAAGTATACTCATAGCGAGTAAAAAATCCTTGCATTGCCTGGAAATTGTTTTTAGTGACTGTTTTTCGAGAAACAAAAATACTTGATTCTGAAAATTGGCATGTATTTAGAACAAGTCAATCCTTGATAGGAATATTACATCGACTCTAAAAGAGACTGACAAGTAAACTCACCTGGGTCATCCCTGCTTTAATACTACTTTATCTGCAGATTGAGTATTAAATGTCATGTCCACTACAAAGTTATTGAAAATAAAATGTGTTTACAGAGAGAGAAATCAGATGTCTCATTCTTAGAATCTAAGGACATCCCTTTATTATGCGTTATGTGTAATTATTTGTTTGAACTTTACAAAATAATACATCTTCATAAAGAACTTGTGAATTTTTTGTAAATACTGAAATCCATTTACTATATATTTGTACATTACACATACTTCCTCAATATAAAACATTTGGGACATTCTTGCAGAAACAATGAGTTTTAGGACCAACAATAAACCAACACAAATTTAGTCTCCATTTCTCAAACACAGTTTGTATAATGCTCTCTGCAGGATACATCAATTGCTTCTCTGATCCATGAACCATTCACCAACACAAGGTTTGCAATACAGAAAACGTTCAAAGAAAGAAATGCAGATCATCAGCAACAACAATTCATGGTAACTGGTTTGTTGCACCCATGCTTGCAGAAGACATGAAATGGCAAGTACATAGGAATACAAGAAATACAACTAGGATAAGGTCATTTAATTCATCAAGGCAGTTCCATCATTCAATAAGATCAATACTGGCCTTCTACGTCAGCCCCACCTTCTAAATTATTCTTGTAAGCTTAAATTCCCTTAGTACCCAAAAATCTATTGTTCTTTATCTTAAATATGCTCAATGACAAAGTATTCATCGTCCTTTGGGATATAGACTTCTGGAGATTCATAACCCATTAAGTGAAAAAAACCACTCTACAAGTCCAAAATGGATGACCCTTTATTCTAAACTGTGTCACTGGCCTGAATTTTACAGTCCAAGGTGATGGCTGCAAGTCCAACCTTGACGTGCATGAAATGCCGATGTCTGCCTCTGAGAAATGTCTGATAATGTCTGCGATTGACCAATCAATTGCTGCAAGGCAGAAGTGAGGACTGCAGATGCTGGAAACCAGAGTCTAGATTAGAGTGGTGCTGGAAAAGCACAGCAGGTCAGGCAGCATCCGAGGAGCAGGAAAATGCATTTCTGATGAAGGGCTTTTGCCCGAAACGTCGATTTTCCTGCTCCTTGAATGTTGCCTGACCTGTTATGCTTTTCCAGCATTACTCTAATCTAAACAATTAATTGCTGCTGTCAAGGTAAATACCTCTTCAGTGGCTCAGTGATAAGTACTGCTGCCTCACAGCACCAGGAACCTGGGTTCAATTCCAGCCTCGGGCTGTGTGGAGTTTGCATGTTCACTCCGTGCCTGTGTGGGTTTCCTTTGGGTGCTCCAGTCTATTACCACAATCCAAAGATGTGCAGGTTAGGTGAATTGGCTATCCTAAACTGCTTATAGTGTTAAGGGATATGTAGGTTAGACGCATTAGTCGGGGTAAATGCACAGTAACAGAATAAGGGAACGGTTTGGGTGGGATACTCTATGGAGGGTCGGTATGGACTTTGTTGGGCTGAAGGGCCTGTTTCCACACTGGAGGGACTCTATGATTAATAGGTGCATTGAAAAACTAAGGCTCAAAATGGAGGTTGCGCATGGAAACAACATTAGGCATTGACTGATGTCACAACCTGTTCACTGTGTATGGTTCAGATCATTGACGGAAAAGTAGAAGTAGACCACTCAGTCCATCACGTTTGCTCCACTATTCACTAAGATGATAGCTGACCTAATAATCATCAACTTCACTTTCCTGCCTTTGATTCCCTAAAGATTAGAAATCTGTCTGTATCAGTGTTGAATAAACTTAATTCCCTAGACTCAACCGCACTCTGTTGTAAAGGATTTCACAGATTCACAATCGTCTGAGCTCATTCCTGTCTTAAATGTGACCCCTTATCCTAAGATTATGTCCTGATCCTAGACTCTCCCAGAAGGCGAAACCAACCTTTCCTGTCAAGTCCCCTAAGACTCAGTATGCTTTAAAAAGGTCACCTCTCATTCTTCAATACTCCGACCACTTAATGGTAAGGTCTGGGGACTGTTGCCAAACATAGAGACCTTGGAGTGCAGGTTCATAGCTCCTTGAAGGTAGATTCACAGGTAAATAGGATAAAGAAGAAGGCATTTGGTATGCTTTCCTTTATCGGTCAGAGCATTGAGTATAGGAGTTGGGAGTCATGTTGTGGCTGTACAGGACAATTGTTAGGCCACTGTTTGAATATTGCCTGCAATTCTGGTCTCCTTCCTATTGGAAGGGTATTGTGAAACTTGAAAGGGTTCAGAAAAAGTTTACAAGGTTGTTGTCAGGGTTGGAGGATTTGAGCTAAAGGGAGAGACTGAATAGGCTGGGGCTGTTTGTCCTGGAACTTCAGAAGCTGAGAGGCGACCTAATAGAGGATTATAAAATCATGAGGGGCAAGGTTAGGATAAATAGACAAAGTCTTTTCCCCGGGGTATGGGAGTCCAGAGCTATAGGGCATAGGTTTAGGGTGAGAGGGGAAAGATATAAAAGAGACGTAAGGGGCAACTTTTTCACACAGAGGGTTGTGCGTGTATGGAATGAACTGCCAGAGGAAGTGGTGGAGGTTGGTACAATTACAGCATTTAAAAGGCATCTGGGTGGGTATATGAATAGGAAGGGTTAAGAGATATTTGAGCCAGGTGCTGGCAAATGCAACCAAATTAGGTTAGGATATCTGGTCAGCATGGACAAGTTGGACCAAAGCATCTGTTTCCATGCTGTACATCTCAAAGACTCTGAGTTCAGGCCCAAAATAATCAGCCTCTATACCTGCTAACAGCCTATTGAACCTGTTGGGATTGCCTCCAATGCCAGTACAACATTCCTTAGGTTCACAGTATTCCAGCTGTGGTTTTCAAATCTGTCTCCTCTAAATTATCTGCTATTATAAGGATAACATCACTGTGGTCAGCCCAAGCAAATTTCGTGCTTCAACAGTTAGCATGCCTGTCATCGTATTCAGACCACAGTAAAGATTGTGAAAAAAAAAGGTTTTTCATGAGTTCTGTTTTTGAAACTTGTTGTAAACTCTACATAACTTTAAAAATTAAAAAAAAAAACGTTCAATTACTTGGATGAGAATATTTTCTTATCCAACAATAAATTGTGAAGTACCTGGCCTTATGCAACAGTTATGCACATGAATGTCATGAATCAGAATGGTCCAAATTTTAGGACAGAAACAAGAAGGTCACCTGTGCTTGTTATTATTGTGTAAATTGTTGCCGGTCCCTCGTTGCCCTTGAACTGATTGGCCTTCTTGGTCATTTCAGAGGGTAGTTAACAGTCAACCACATTTCTGACAGTTTGGAGTCACTTCTACACCAGGCCAGGTAAGAATGTCAGACTTACTTCTCTAAATGTCATTCATGAACCGAATGTTTTTTACAACATTTGCTCCTGCCACCACCATGTTACTATTTTACTCGTCTGTACAATCACAAGCTTTGGTAAACTGTTAGATTCAGCATTCAAGGACATAAAACTGCTATATTCACTCTGTTAATGCACCAAAGAGAGTGATTTGGGTGCATTTTAATGTAAAGTTTTTTCAACATACTGTAAATACTTCCTAACAGACGTTTGGGCCTGACAATGTAATTTTACACAGTTTCATTGAGTCATAGAGTCACAGAGATGAACAGCATGGAAACAGACCCTTCAGTCCAACCCGTCCATGCCAACCAGATATCCCAACCCAATCTAGTTTCACCTGCCAGCACCTGGTCCATATCCCTCTCAACCCTTCCAATAAAGGAAAGCATGCCAAACTATCCTATCACTATCCTATCTACCTGCGACTCTGCTTTCAAGGAGCTATGAACCTGCACTCCAAAGGTCTCTTTGTTCAGCAACACTCCCTAGGACCTTACCATTAAGTGTATAAGACCTGCTAAGATTTGCTTTCCCAAAATGCAGCACCTTGCATTTATCTGAATTAAACTCCATCTGCCACTTCTCAGCCCATTGGCCCATCTGGTCCAGATCTTGTTGCAATCTGTGGTAACCCTCTTCGCTGTGCACTACATTTCCAATTTTGGTGTCGTCTGCAAACTTACTAACTGTACCTCTTCTGTCGCATCCAAATCATTTATGTAAATGACAAAAAGTAGAGGGCCCAGCACCGATCCTTGTGGCACTCCACTGGTCACAGGCCTCCAGTTTGAAAAACCCTCCACCACCACCACCTTCTACCTTCGAGCCAGCTTTGCTTAAGGTTTTGATTATTGTTGCAGGCTGAAATTCTGTGCTATTTTATCCTTTTTTGATCTAATATTTTATGCTTTACTTAGTGTTCTTCGAGAAGAATTTCCACTTATTTCTGTCTGAAATTATGTCCTCTTATCCTAGACTCTCCCAGAAGGGGAAACAATCTTTCCACATCTACCCTGATAAGTACTTCAACAAGATCACCTCTTATTCTTCTATACTTCAAGTATTCTAATTCATATTTCATTTTTATAGAGTCCCTACAGTGTGGAAACAGGCCATTCAGCACAACAAATCCACACCGACTCTGTAAAGAGCATCCCATCCAGACTCACATTCAACACTCCCACCCCCCACAACCCTACACCTGTTAACTGCATTTCCCATGGCTAATCCATGTAATCTACATATCCGTGGACACTGGGCAATTTTACCATGACCAATTCACCTAACCTGAACATCTTTAGACTCTGGGAAGAAACTGGAGCACCCAGAGGAAACCCACGCAGACACGGTGAGCATGTGCAAACTCCACACAGACAGCTATCCGAGTCTGGAGATGAACCCAGGTCCCTGTGAGGCAGCAGAGCTAACTACTGAACCGCTCTTAACTTCTTAGTTTTGACTCTATCGCTCAGTGATGATTCTTTGAACTAATTGAAGTGGAACCTCACACACACCTGCTCCTTGGATGCTGCCTGACCTGCTGCACTTTTCTAGCAACACATTTTCAGCTCTGATCTCCGGTAACTGCAGTCCTCACTTTCTCCTCTCCTGCCAAGCACACAGCATTAAGAAGTTCCACAATAATATCCGTTGCCGTTCAAAAACACGCACACAAAAATCAATGGGCCAGTGTAAGCACAATAGTACTTGCTTTACCTTTGTCAGTGACAACTGACCAAAGTAACTGGACAATTATTCTCAATTACATAAGAATGGAATCGACCAGACTTGAGCTTCTTTTATGCAAACTACTGAATAAAGTTTCAGATTTTGTACCACATCATTTACTTATTGAGTAATGTTCAAATTGGTAAGTCCCATTTATTTTATATACTGTATCTTCTAAATATATTAAATGGACATTATATGTTCTCAAAACAAATTATTGGGATTTTGCCTGCAGAGAGTATAATCTTAGTTGCAAAATGGAAGTTCTAATTTGAACAAATAAATTTTAACAAAATGATTAAAAATATCAAATAACTCAAAAAATTATTCAAAATGTTAAATAGTTCCACCATAACATTTTGCATTCTATACTGTATTATAGTAACGTTCTTTCTCTCCCTGATTTTATTTATTATTTTCTTTGCATGTTTGATTCCTTTTACAACTGCCAACCAAATGGATTATTGTGAAGCACATCAGTGGCACACTGTAAGCAACTAATAGAAGTGACATTAGAGGAAACAGTTTGACTCCCCAATTCCTTTGTTCTTCAATACACTAGAGAGCATCAGGACAGAACAGAGACAGCCCTGTGTATAGGAGAAAGTGAGGTCTGCAGATGCTGGAGATCAGAGCTGAAAATGTGTTGCTGGAAAAGCGCAGCAGGTCAGGCAGCATCCAAGGAACAGGAAATTTGATGTTTCGGGCATAAGCCCTTCATCAGGAATGAGGAAAGTGTGTCCAGCAGGCTAAGATAAAACCTTTTATCTTAGCCTGCTGGACATACTTTCCTCAGCCCTGTGTATAACCTTGTATTCAAAAACATGTCTTGGTCTGCAGATACAACATATAATTAAGAAGGCAAAAGAAATTTTGTCCTTCATTGCTAATGGTATTGATTAAATTAGATTAGATTCCCTAGTGTGGAAACAGGCTCTTCGTCCCAACAAGTCCACACCGACCTTCTGAAGAGTAACCCTTCCATACTGAGTTTAAAAGCAGGGAGGTTATGTTACATCTGTACAAGGTGCTGCTGTGGCCACACTTGGAGTACTGTGTGCAGTTTTGATCTCCTTACTTGAGAAAGGACATACTGGCACTGGAGAGGGTGCAGAGGAGGTTCACTAGGTTGATACGGAATTAAGGGTGTTATGAGGAGAGACTCAGTAGACAGAGATAATATTTATTGGACTTTAAATGAATGAGGGGGGATCCTGCAGAAACATAAAATTTTGAAGGGAATAGATAAGATAGAAATAGAGAAGATGTTTCCATTGGCGGGTGAAACTAGGACAAGAGGGCATAACCTCAAAATTATGGCTGTAAATTTAGGACCGAATTGAGAAGGGAGTCCTTCAAGGAGGATTGCAGCGTTTCAAAAAAGTGAAAGGTCAGAAATGACACACTAATTGTTACAGGGCAGAATGCAGAATGAGGGCAGTAGACCAGCAGATGCAATCAAATCCCAATTCCTCCCGCATCAGCTCCCAGGAAGTCTAATTCCACCATAGAATATCCCAGATGGTCTCCTTCTTCAAGATCTGCAACTTCCCCTCCCATGTGGTCAATGATTCCCTCCACTGCATCTCCTCCACTTCCTTCACCTCCATCCTTGAACCCCACTCCTTCAACCACAACAAGGACAGTACATCTCTGGTCCTCACCTTCCACCCCACCAAACACTGGATACAACCCATCATCCTCTGCCATTTCAACCAACTATAATCAGACTCCACCACCAGAGATATAGTTTCCTCCCCACCACTATCTGCATGCCGTGGAAACCATTCCCTCCGCGACTCCATTCCCTCCATGTCCTCACCAATCCACCCTGCACTCCTGGCACCTTCTCTTACCAATGCAAGAGGTGTAAAACCTGCGTCCACACCTCTGCCCTCCCCTCCATTCAAGGCCCTACATCCGCAGAGATTTTCCTGCACTCCGACACATGTTTCCATTGCTCTCGATATGGTCTCCTCTACATTGAGGAGACAGGATGCCACCTTGTGGAACACTTCAGAGAACTTCTCTGGGACACACGCACTAAACAACCCCATCATCCCGTGGCCGAACACTTCAATTCCTCCTCCCACTCCACCAAGGACATGCAAGTCCTGTGCCTCCTCCACTGCCAAACTCGAGCCACCAAACCCATGGAGGAAGAACACCTCATTCTCCGCCTTGGGACCCTCCAACCACATGGGATCAATGTCAATTTCACCAGATTCCTCATCTCCCCTCCCCTGACGTTATTGCAAATCCAACCCTCCAACTCAGCACCACCCTCTTGTACTGTCCTACCTGTCCATCTTCTTTCCCACCTATCTGCTCCACCCTCCTCTCCGATCTATCACCATCACCCCTTCATCGACCTATCGCATTCCCAGTTGCCTCCCCCCAGCCCCATTCCACTGCCATTTATCTCTCAGCCCTCTTGGGGCCCCCCTCCAAATTCCTGATGAAGAACTACTGTACATGGGACTTCCCACAATGCACTTAGTTGAGATGAGGTGGGAAGTTAGCAGGGTCCTTCCCCTGTCCTCCCCAAGACCTTCTTGCTTGACTAAATGCATTTTCTAACACCCAGGGCATCATGATTTTGCCATTTGCATCTAGATTTGTACAGGAGCCAAAAGTGACTCATTGGTGATTCAGGTTATCATTTGGAATTCAAATAGCCCAGCAAATTTCAATCTTAATCTCTTCAAAAGATGGCAGTGAAACGTAATGAGAAGGATTAAAATATCCATCACCTGAACAGATGCATTCAAACTAATTAAAATAAAGGATGTCTTGCAAATGTACCATAAAGAGGTACAGAATTGACAGAGGTGAAATACATCAAAATAGATTTAATTCTGATACTTTCTATCATATGAGTGGTAATGTACGGTTATTAAATAAAAAGAAGATACTGGAAAGTTTTGTTTGTAATATATCCAGTGGAACAATAGGTACAGTAAGGGTGGAATTTCACAGTCTTCTCCAGGCTTGTTGATACTGAGGGCAGCCTGTAATATTGTCTGGAGGGCCTTCCCATTCCCATCATGCCTGTCCCAATGTGACAACAGGTTCACATTGGGCCTGCTTGCTCTTGATGTAATTGGGATCTTTCAGTGGGCAATAGCACCCAGGGCTGAAAAATATGTTGCTGGAAAAGCACAGCAGGTCAGGCAGCATTCAAGGATTAGGAGAATCGACGTTTCGAGCATAAGCCCTTCTTCAGGAATGAGGAAGGTGTGCCAAGCAGGCTAAGGTAAAAGGTAGGGAGGAGCGACTTAGGGGATGGGCGTTGGGAATGCGATAGGTGGAAGGAGGTTAAGGTGAGGGTGATAGGCTGGAAAGGGGGTGGGGGCGGAGAGATCGGGAAGAAGATTGCAGGTCAAGAAGGTGATGCTAAGTCCGAGGGTTGGGACTGAGATAAGGTGGGGGGAGGGGAAATGAGGAAGCTGGAGAAATCTGCATTCATCCCTTGTGGTTGGAGGGTTCCTAGGCAGAAGATAAGGCGCTCTTCCTCCAGCTGTCGAGTTGCCATGGTCTGGCGATAGAGGAGGCCAAGGACCAACATGTCCTTGGTGGAGTGAGAGGGGGAGTTAAAGTGTTCCACCATGGGGCAGTTGGGTTGGTTGATGCGGGTGTCCCAGAGGTGTTCTCTGAAACGTTCCGCAAGTAGGCGGCCTGTCTCCCCATTATAGAGGAGGCCACATCGGGTGCAGCGGATGCAGAAAATGATGTGTGTGGAGGTGCAGATGAATTTGTAACGGATCCCTTGGGGCCTTGGAGGGACGTGAGGGGAGAGGTGTGGGCGCAAGTTTTGCATTTCTTGCGGTTGCAGGGGAAGGTGCCGGGAGTGGAGGTTGGGTTGGTGGGGGGTGTTGACCTGACGAGGGAATCGCGGAGGGAGCAGTCTTTCCAGAATGCTGACAGGGGAGGGGAGGGAAACATGTCCTTGGTGGTGGGGTCTGTTTGGAAGTGGCAGAAATGACGAAGGATGATACGATGTATCTGGAGGTTGGTGGGGTGGTAGGTGAGGACCAGTGGGGTTCTGTCCTGGTGGTGACTGGAGGGGCGGGGTTCAAAAGCAGAGGAGCGGGAAGTGGAGGAGATGCGGTGGAGGGCATCGTCGATCATGTCTGAGGGGAAATTGCAGTCTTTGAAGGAGGAGGCCATCTGGGTTGTTTGGTATTGGAATTGGTCCTCCTGGGAGTAGATGCGGCGGAGGTGAAGGAGTTGGGAATATGGGATCGCGTTTTTACAGGCCTATTACCCTCACCTTGACCTCCTTCCACCTATCGCATTCCCAACGCCCCTCCCCCAAGTCCCTCCTCCCTACTTTTTATCTTAGCCTGCTTGGCACACCTTCCTCATTCCTGAAGCAGGGTTTATGCCCGAAACGTCGATTCTCCTGCTCCTTGGATGCTGCCTGACCTGCTGCGCTTTTCCAGCAACACATTTTTCAGCTCTGATCGCCAGTATCTGCAGTCCTCACTTTCTCCCAATTGCACCCAGGGGCTGGTTGTACTTGGCCTCAATTTTGAGGTTGGCAGCAAAGCTTCAGGGACAGGATGATAGCCTGGAGAGACTTCAGTTAGATGGGCACCTCCTCCAATTTGATCTTTGTATGTTGGGGGCATTCATTCCACCTCCATTCCCCGGATGCTCGCTATCCTTGAATCTGGTTTGTCATCATCTCTCTGGACGTGGAGTTTTCTCACATGTGAAGTCATATCAGACTCAAAATGTTGCTTCAATTTCTTTCTTTATAGATGTTGCCAGACCTGCTGAGCTTCTCCAGCAGTTTTGATTTTTCAACAATGGTAGCTTTTTTCTAACATTTACAAGGTATTGTTACCGATTCCAAGGATCTGTCTGCATTCCTTTGAAACCAACTATGATGGATTACACACTATATCTGGATGGCCAGAATGTCCCTCCCTATTTGGTTCTGTTTCCTCAACTCTTCAGCAGAGAACAAACAAAACACTACCAAGATTATCTGATTTGGAGATGCCGGTGTTGGACTGGGGTGTACAAAGTTAAAAATCACACAACACCAGGTTTATTCACAACACCATTATGACAGGGTTATTCACAACCACCTGATGAAGGCTTAGCTACGACATGTCCAACCCATGAACTAATTTAAAAAAACTTATCAATTCACCTTTGTCAGCAAATAATCTTTGCGAATTTTTAGGCCTGATCTTTGGGGTGGCATAGTGGCTCAGTGGTTAGCACTGCTGCCTCACAGCACCAGGGTCCCAGGTTCAATTCTAGCCTTGGGCAATTGTCTGTGTGGAGGTTGCACATTCTCCCTGTGTCTGCATGGGTTTCCTCCAGGTGCTCTGGTTTCCTCCCACAGTCCAAAGATGTGCAGGGCAGGTGAATTGGCCATACTAAATTGCCCAGTGTGAGATGCATTAGTCAGAGGGAAATGGGTCTGGGTGGGTTGCTCTTCGGAGGGTCAGTGTGGACTTGTTGGGCCGGAGGGTCTGTTTCCACGCTATAGGGAATCTAATCTTATATCCTCCAATAGCTTCTGGAACTCACTCTGTAACCACTCTTCCCTTTCAATTTCAATCAGGTATCAACATGATCCCCAAGCTGTTTACAAGATATGATTAGAGCAGTGCTGGAAAAGCACCTCAGGTCAGGCAGCATCCGAGGAGCAAGAAAATCGACGTTTTGGGCAAAAGCCCTTCAACAGCAATGAGGCGTCATTCCTGATGAAGGGCTTTTGCCCAAAACGTCAATTTTCCTGCTCCTTGGATGCTGCCTGACCTGCATCGCTCTAATCTGACTCTGATCTCCAGCATCTGCAGTCCTCACTTTTGCCCTGTTTCCAGGATATGTTGATGGGACTCTCACAACTTTGCTTGATATCAGAAAGAGTCTCAGAGTATTTAACTCATTATAAAGAGGGCATAAGAATAGTACAGTCTTGGCATCGATGTGAAAGGTGCCAAGCTTGAGCCTTTGCAGTATTCAGAGCTTGGTAATATTGTATGAAAGACAGCACAGTCTGCAACTAATCTAACCTGTAAAAACTGGTCACTGTGAAATCTTCAGTAGTTCTGGGAGTACTACAACATGCATTGATGAGTGTTCTTCTGTACAACATCGATTTAATCTGCACTTGTCAATAGAGTTGCCGTGCCAATCGTGGTGTACAGGGAAACAATTGCTTTAGCAGTGCACCATCAACACTGTGTTTTTTTTTCTGCAGCAGGCGGGGAGAAACACCAGAATATATATTTTGGGGTTAAAGCCAGATATGAGAATGAGAAGTCTTATATAGAATTTAATCAAGTGCCTGCAGCTGACCTTCAGTGAAGAGTTTTGGAATGTCTTCTGATTTAAGCTTCTCAACAGTTTCCAAGGCTGGGCACTTGCTCTTCCACATTTGCATTACCCTTGACTCTCTAGCATCTACCACAGCCACGTACTTATAACAAAAGCAGTCAAGGAAAGACCAGGTTGTCATCTAAGTCTTGTCATGACCAGCACATTAAAAAAACTATGTCATCTCATAGGAAAGGCAAACAAAATCCATGTCCAAGAAGCAAAAGAGATCTAGAGAAGTTACTCCAAGCAATTGAAACTAGTTGAGAAGAACACATGGATTTTCAAGAAAACACAATGTTCAGGACTTTTCTGAAGTTATGCTTCCACCAATATGCTGACAACTCTTAGTTCTGCACAATTTAGTTCAACCATTTCTGTGTGATCAGGTAGCTACCCTATGGTACTCTATGATGGTTTGGCAACTATGGCTGACATTGAATTTTAGATGAGCCAAAATGACTTCAAATGGACTATTCAGATAAGTCTAGTAATCAGCTTATATTGCTCATAAAAAGAATTCTGGTTTCTTTTCCATTTAATTCACCTCTATGGGATTCACTCAGGTAGCGTTGATGTTCATTTGATCATGTGCTAAGCCTTGAAGTCCAAATACTATTCATGGGCATGACAGCTTATTTTCAACATGGTAACGCATTTTCTGCCTTGTCCAGTCTCCATTAAAAACCTTATGCATTCTTTCTCTACTTCTGATATTGATTTAGAAAGCATCTTCCTTGCTGGTCTTCCATGTCTTTTCCTAGGTAAAAACAATGATTGCAGATGCTGGAAACCAGAGTCTAGATTAGAGTGGTGCTGGAAAAGCACAGCAGTTCAGGCAGCATCCGAGGAGGTTTTTCCTCATAAACTCTAGTATTTTCAAAATTCCAAACACGCTATATTTTACACTAAGTCACATCCAGTGCAACAAAACATTTCAACACTGCACAGCTTAACTAACTTCCACAGCTTCTGAGCTTTCAGCCTGGAGAAACTCATCGCTGTATTAATGAAAGCTTGAGAGCTTGGCATAATTTTTTTTTTAAATGTCATGAATTATATGGATTAAAAATAAATGATTTTATTTCTGAGCTCGAGGGATTTGCTGATAGACAGATGCAGATTTGAACGAGGCAAAATCTGGATCAAATAATAAACATAACAGACCTGCTGTAAAGAAAAATTCGATTTGATTTATTTATTTGATATATTTATTTATTATTATGTGTATAGAGTCATAGAGATGTACAGCATGGAAACAGACCCTTCTGTCCATGCCAACCAGATATTCCAACCCAATCTAGTCCCACCTGCCAGCACTTGGCCCATATCTCTCCAAACCTTTCCCATTCATATACCCATCCAAATGCCTCTTAAATGTTGCAATTGTACCAGCCTCCACCACATCCTCTGGCAACTCATTCCATACACATACCACCCTCTGTGTGAAAAAGTTGCCCCTTAGGTCTCTTTTACATCTTTCCTCTCTCACTCTAAACCTATGCCCTCTAGTTCTGGACTCCCGATCCCAGGGAAAAGACTTTGCCTATTTACCCTTTCCATGCTCCTCATAATTTTGTAAACCTCTATAAGGTCACCCCTCAGCCTCCGATGCTCCAGGGAAAACAGCCCTAGCGTGTTCAGCCTCTCCCCATAGCTCAAATCCTCCAACCCTGGCAAAATTCTTGTATCTTATTACAAAAAACAGAGAAAAGTGCTGTATAGTGTAAAATAATCTACTATATATAAGTTCCATCAAGGGACACCAGAGAATTATTTTAGATCTAAAACACATGCATCTTGCTCCAATATTAACAATGCAGAAGCAATTGACTTTGGATGTTGGATTGGAATTCAGACACTAGGGTCAGAAAAGGTCCCTGACTTCTCACAGTATTGGCAGCAGTCAACTAGCAACGAGTTGCCCTGGGTTGGGCAACTAGTGGCCAGATAGCCCTTGAGGATGGAAAGCTGGCTTTTGAAGCTGAAAAGCCTATTAGACCCTGCAACATGGAGAGTGCTGCTGATGGCTATTGCAGGTAAGGGAGAGACAGGATACCTTCATCTTGAGACATCTGCTTGGCAAACGGTAGAACCTTTAAATGAGAAAATAGCCAAAGCTGCAAGCTCATCATAAAGCAGAGTCGGGCCACAGCACTGGCCAGAAAAGGGAGTGCCTTAAAGCTTGCCCTTAGCCTTGGCTTTCTTCTGTGTACCATCAGGAGGCTGGCTCCAAGCAGCTGGCATGTTCTTGACCTCATTGTGATGCCTGAAGACCAATTAGAAAACTCCAGATAATTGGCATTAACTAATCTACGACTAACCTTCGTTGCCTATCCACCACTTCTAGGCAAATGGATCTTTGGCCTTTGATTCTGCCTTTGGAAAGGTTGCAGTCGATAATATGGTGCTGACAAAATGGCACATTACCCGGCTGTGGGATGCAACATGCCGTCTGCCTCTGTTCACATCCTTATGTTTGCAAGAAAATTCCACCTTACATACTTTTCATTAATTCAGTGGAGAAAGTGAGGTCTGCAGATGCTGGAGATCAGAGCTGAAAATGTGTTGCTGGAAAAGCACAGCAGGTCAGGCAGCATCTAAGGAACAGGAGATTTGACGCTTTGGGCATAAGCCCTTCTTCAGGATATAACTGAAGATATAACTTTTGAAGCAAACAGACTTTGAAAGCATTTATAGAAATGAAAAATGACTTGTTTTGGTTGCCTTGTTTGTGCAGTCTCAGATATTGCCTAACCAGAAGCAGGTAATTTTATTCTATCTCATGAGTGGGTACAACAAAAACAGTGATATAGAGATAAGATGCAGCAAGGTTTTACCAAAACCTGAAAAGAAACAAACAGTACAAAGTATTTCAGGCAGAATGGGAGCAAATGATGCAAACTCATGCAGTTCTGGCCCGATAGGGTAAACTATATTCTCTATTCAAACAAATAAGAAGGTGAAGCCATCCCTGGGCAAATGAAGAGCTATTGGACATCGAGTCCGCGTTATAATTTTTCCAGTTACAGTCACCAACATCAGTGCAAATGTGCTTTCTTCTACAGAGGAGGAGAAAACTTAATTCAAAACACTTCAGGTATGTTTAATAATAAAAATCAACAAATTTAAAATAAACACTTTTTCAAAATCTGCTTGCATTTCAATAAATCAAAGGTACTGTGGGAAATGAGAAATGTAACGTATATCAATTTTTAAATTAAGTCATTTTAGACTAAGAGCAAATAAGGCTTTGCATTACTGGGCAAGATAAATTCTGTTGTGTCTCATACCAGAAATGCAACATACTTTAAGGGACATGCCTACAATGTCATTATATCATGGCATGTGATTTTGTGGTATGAAGCTCCCAGTCTCCATCTTCCTGAGTTTTGTCCTCTTGCAGCATGGCACACAGAGAAGTGTGCTACAAAACAACTAAGCATGAGCCCAGACACGGAAGTGCTTGTGCTTGGAAGTATATATCTAGAAGATATGGGCTGATGTAATGAAAGTTCATTGACTCACAATTTACTCATATATACTGGGAGCTAACCAAATTCATACCACGATAGTTACAGATCACCAGATATCACATTGCACAACAAAGCTACATTGGCAGCATAGTAACTTGTGTTAACAAGTGTGACGCTGGAAAAGCACAGCCAGTCAGGCAGCATCCGAGGAGCAGGACAGTCGACATTTCGAGCATAAACTCTTCAGCAGGAATGTGGGAGGGGGACGCAAGGGGGCTGAGAGATAAATGGTGGAGCGGATAGGTGGGAAGGAAAATGGACAGGTAGGACACTTCAAGAGCACAGTGCCGAGTTGGATGATAAAGTAGGGAGAGGGGAGATGAGGAAACTGGTGAAATTGACATTGATCCCATGTGGTTGGAGGGTTCGAAGGTGGAAGATGAGGTGTTCTTCCTCCAGGCAATGGGTGGCTAGAATTTGATGGTGGCAGACGCCCAGGACTTGCATGCCTTTTGCAGAGTGGCAGGGGGAGTTGAAGTGTTCGGCCACAGGGCTCCAGCGGATCTCCTCCACTTCCCGCCCTTGAACCCCACCCCTCCAATCGCAACAAGGATAGAACCACGCCCCCCTCCTCACCTTCCACCCCACCAACCTCTAGATACATTGCATCATCCTCCGCAATTTCTGCCACTTACAGTCAGACATCACCACCAGAGATATATTTCCCTCCCCATTCCTTTCAGCATTCTGTAGAGACCATTCCCTCCATGACTCCCTTGTTAGGTCCACGCGCTTCCACCAATCCACCCTCTTCTCCCAGCACCTTCCCCTGACACTGCAAGAGGTGTAAAACCTGCATCCACACCTCCCCCTTCACCTCCATCCAAGGCGCAAAGGATCCTTCCACATTTTCCTGCACTTCCAAACACTTCATCTACTGTGTCCATTCCTTTCAATGTGGTCTCCCCTACATTGGGGAAACAGGATGCCAACTTGTGGAAAGTTTGAGAACATCTCTGGGACACACACACCAAGCGACCCCTCCGCCTTGTGGTTGAATGCTTCAACTCCCCCCTCCCATTCTGCCAAGGACATGCACGTCCTTGGCCTCCTCCATTGCCAAATTTGAGCTACCCAACATCTGGAGGAAGAACATCTCATCTTCCACTTTGGTATCCTCCAACCACACGGGATCAATGTCAATTTCAACAACTTCCTGATCTCCACTCACCCACCTTAGCCCAGATCCGACCCTCCAAATCAGAACCGCCCTCTTGAACTGTCTTACCTGTCCATCTTCCTTCCATCCCATCTGCTCCACCTTCCGATCTATCACCATCATCCACCCCCCCACCTTTATGTACCTATCACATTCCAAGCCACCTTCCCCCACAGCACTACTCCCTCCCATTTATCTCTCAGCCTCCTTAGGAGCCTCTACTACATTCCCGATGAAGAGTTCATGCATGAAATGTCGAATGTCCTAGTTCCTCAGATTCTGCCTGACCTGCTATGCTTTTCCAGCACCACACTCTTCAACTCTGATCTCCAGTATCTGCAGCCCTCACTTTCTCCTGAAGCTTGTATTATGAATGTACTATGTCTGAAATCATAGACTAAATGTTGACAGGTGCAATAAGTTATCTCGCTGTCTGATAGAATGAACGGTCTATTTTAAAGACTGGGCCTTATTAGCTTACAGCCCCAATTTGCATATAAAAGAATCTACTGCCTGAAACACACAAATGCTTCAGCAGCCCAAAGTGGGAGTATGACCATGCCTCTTGCATATAAAAAGTATTAAGTAATTTATTGGCTTCTACTGACCAATTTACATTGGGTAGCTTTTGTTTTTTTAATCCTGTGTCTATGAGAGAACTGCATAAATTCCAGTAAGTTATAGTTTTCTTTTGTGAATAGACCTCTTTCCACTTACTGCACTATTTTATGGTGCAATTCATTTACATATTTATATGCCGCCTCATTTTTTTTAATAGCTTGAATGCATTGTTGTAACTTTATCTTACATTTTTGCTCTTGCTATTGAAAGGTACTTTTACTACATCTCAGTACTGTCAAGTCCAGACTTGCAGGACTTATAAAATCTCTCCCAGGGAACAGCCATCTGCAATGCCACACTTCTTTCTACTATCTTGATCTGTTGTGGATGTTTTCATTTTCCCCATTGACTATTAAAGGCACTGAACTAATCTATAGGAATTGCACGATGATTAAATAGCAACAGGATGTAAACTGATAGACATTCTCATGTGAAATGGCAGGTTTTTTTGCACTATATTGTAAGTAGCTTATACTAACTTTGAATGCATAAGACTGAATGTCTAATTTTGGAACAGGCATAAATTGAAGCCAGACCTACTTTAAGACTTACCTGTTTAGGTCAGTCAGTTATCACATTTTTAACCCCCGGGTAAAGGTAAAAGTTATGAAAGTTTCTAACAAACGTCCTATTTCACTCAAAATATTGTGAATGGCCTTATGACTGTACGTTAAATTTGGTAATCAGAATATTTACAAAATCTTATGATAACGAGCCATTTTTACAAAGTTAAGTTTTATTGATTCCCTTTGCTAATAAAACACAGCTTTATAAGAAGTCTCAGTAGTAGTGCACAGGTCCCCCTATTGGTGTATGCAGATTAATGCACCATACAGTACTGTTCAATGGCTCTTGCTGTAACAATATTTTTCATCATTGTCAGGGGAAGTGAAACTAGTGATGATTGCTAAAAACATTTCATAAAAGCTTGCTGAAGGGATTGTATAATTCATATGTATATTTTTGTACCTGATAAGAAGCTGGTCTGTATTCTAATATCTCAGGTCATTGTCTCCAGAATATTCTAGTTGACGGAATTCTGCTTATTTATGAGAAGCGTTATTTGTAGCTCAATTTACTCAATCTTTTCACTTGACCAGAACAGTTATAAAACCAGAGAAAGTATAGTAACTGTAAAATAGTTGATATGATGTTTATGTTCTACCAGTGATCATTAGCCTTCGACTGCCTTATTTCCCACTGCAATTTACCATGACGTCTCATATGTCAGTGTCATGACAATAGCAACAGTCCTGATATGCTGTACTGCTGTTGCTTGAGGTTGACTAGCTGATTTGCTACTATGGTGTGAAAGGCAATAAGAAATCTGAGCATTGTTATTGTGGACCAGAGCAGCCATGTAGTCAAATGCTCGATAGTATGATCAGCAATTTACCTCAATACTGAATAAACAACATAGGAAAATGACAGTTTAAAGAATGCAAATCCCTAAAGAGAGAGCTCAGAAGAGCCAGGAGGCCTAAAGAGAGAGCTCAGAAGAGCCAGGAGGAGACAAGAGAGGTTATTGGCAGATAGGATCAGGATAAACCCTAAGGCTTTCTATAGGTATTTAAGGAATAAAAGAATGATGAGAGTAAGATTAGGGCCAATCAAGGATACTAGTGGGAAGTTGTGTGTGGAGTCAGAGGAGATAGGGGAAGCACGCAATGAATACTTTTCAACAGTATTCACTCTAGAAAACGACAATGTTGTTGAGGAGAATACTGAGATACAGCCTATTGGACTAGGTTTGATTGAGATTCACAAGGAGGAGGTATTAGAAATCCTGCAGAGTGTGAAAATAGATAATTCCCCTGGGCCAGATGGAATTTATCCTAGGATCCTTTGGAAGCCAGGGAGGAGATTGCCGAGCTTTTGGCATTGATCTTTAAATCGCCATTGTCTACAGGAAGAGTGCCAGAAGACTGGAGGATAGCAAATGTGGTTCCCCTGTTCAAGAAGGGGAGTAGAGACAATCCTGATAATTATATACCAATGAGCCTCATTTCAGTTGTTGGTAAAGTGTTGGAAAAGTTTATAAGAGATAGGATTTATAAACATCTAGAAAATAATAATTTGATTAGGGATAGTCAGCACGGTTTTGTGAAGGGTAGGTTGTGCCTCACAAACCTTATTGAGTTCGTTGAGAAGGTGACCAAACAGGTAAATGAGAATAAACCGGTTGATGTGGTGTATATGGATTTCAGCAAGGCGTTCGATAAGGTTCCCCATAGTAGGCTATTGTACAAAATGCGGAGGAATGGGATTGTGGGAGATATAGCAGTTTGGATCAGTAATTGGCTTGCTGAAAGAAGACAGAGGGTGGTGGTTGATGGAAAGTGTTCATCCTGGAGTCCAGTTACCAGTGGTGTACCGCAAGGGTCGGTGTTGGGTCCACTGCTGTTTGTCATTTTTATAAACGACCTGGATGAGGGCATAGAAGGGTGGGTTAGTAAATTTGCAGACGACATTCAGGTCGGGTGGAGTTGTGGATAGTGACAAAGGATGTTGTAGGTTACAGACAGACATAGATAAGCTGCAGAGCTGGGCTGAGAGGTGGCAAATAGAGTTTTATGCAGACAAGTGTGAGGTGATTCACTTTGGTCGGAGTAACCGGAATGCAAAATACTGGGCTAATGGCAAGATTCTTGGTAGTGTTGATGAGCAGAGAGATCTCGGCGTCCAGGTACACAGATCCTTGAAAGTTGCCACCCAGGTTGACATGGTTGTTATGAAAGTATGCAGTGGTTTAACTTTTATGAATAGAGGGATTAGTTCCAGAACCATGAGGTTATGCTACAGCTGTACAAAACTCTGGTATGGCCGCACTTGGAGTATTGTGTACAGTTCTGGTCACCGCATTATAAGAAGGATGTGGAAGCTTTGGAAAGGGTGCAGAGGAAATTTACTAGGATGTTGCCTGGTATGGAGGGAAGATCTTACAAGGAAAGGTTGAGGGATTTGAGGCTGTTTTCGTTAGAGAGAAGGTTGAGAGGTGACTTAATGGAGACATATAAGATAATCAGAGGGTTAGATAGGGTGGACAGGGAGAGCCTTTTTCCAAGAATGGTGACAGTGAGCACGGTGGGGGGGGGGGGGCATAGCTTTAAATTGAGGGGTGATAGATACAGGACAGATGTCAGAGGTAGTTTCTTTACTCAGAGAGTAGCTGAAAATGTGTTGTTGGAAAAGCGCAGCAGGTCAGGCAGCATCCAAGGAACATGAGATTCGACGTTTCGGGCATAAGCCCTTCTTCAGGAAGAGAGTAGTAAGGGTATGGAATGCTTTGCCTGCAACTGTAGTAGATTCGCCAATTTTAAGTCATCATTGCACAACATCGAGGGCCGAAGGGCCTGTATTGCTCTATGTTCTTTTGATTAGATTAGATTACTTACAGTGTGGAAACAGGCCCCTCAGCTCAACAAGTCCACACCGACCCGCCGAAGCGCAACCCACCCATACCCCTACATTTACCCCTTATCTAACACTACAGGCAATTTAACATGGCCAATTCACCTGAATTGCACATCTTTGTGACTGTGGGAGGAAACCGGAGCACCCGAAAGAAACCCACGCAGTCACGGGGAGAACATGCAAACTCCACACAGTCAGTCACCTGAGTCGGGAATTGAACCCAGGTCTCTGGCGCTATGAGGCAGCAGTGCTAACCACTGTGCCACCGTGCCGCCCACACGGTTTCTGAAAAGTACACATGCTTGATTGAGATAAATACAGGGTAAAAGCAAAAATAATTTCAAAAATGTTTTAACTCATAATCTTATTAAAATCTAAAATGAAACTCATCTAAAATGATACTCAGTCTGCTCATAACCAAATACATATATTATAGACCATGAATGTAGATTCTAACCTTGTGAGGACACTCAACCCTGTAAAGACCAGAGGTAATGAAGGGAAAATAATTTCATGGAAAAAATTCTAATGTTCTTCCGCCTATTAGAAGTAGATATACAAAAAAAAAACTGTCATATCTGCTCCAACAATCATTTCAGTTGCGTTTTTTAAGTCAATAAAAAAAATCAATTATTTGCAATAATGACTCTGAGCAAAGGGAAAATATTGGGAGAGACCACATCCTGTCTCTCAGCCCTCAGATATTGCTGTAGCATTTAATCTCTTCCTTTGATTTTGTTGCATTGTGTACTGAAGTGGGAGAATTACATTTTACTAGGAAAAGTGGAAGCAGTATCATTGGGACGGTCTTCACCTGGCTAGTGTTCTGGTTGGTTGTATGAGTAGGTGATAGAGAAGATTTTAAACAAATAGTGAGGGTCAAGGATCATGTGAGGAAGATGTAGGAAAAGGAACACAGGAACTAGGAAAGGAAAAGGCAAAAGAGTAAGGTAGCAATAAGGCACATAATAATCAGAACACAGTACGCATGGTGGCACAGTGGTTAGCACTGCTGCCTCACAGCGCCAGGGACCTGGGTTCAATTCCCGCCTCAGGCGACTGACTGTGTGGAGTTTGCACGTTCTCCCCGTGTCTGCGTGGGTTTCCTCCGGGTGCTCCGGTTTCCTCCCACAGTCACAAAGATGTGTGGGTCAGGTGAATTGGCCATGCTAAATTGCCCCTAGTGTTAGGTAAGGGGTATATGTAGGGGTATGGGTGGGTTGAGCTTCGGCGGGTCAGTGTGGGCTTGTTGGGCCGAAGGGCCTGTTTCCACACTGTAAGTAATCTAATCTAATCTAATAAGTTTAAGACTGCACCAGCAGATAAGGCTGGAGAATGAGCAAACTGCACCTTGTGCAGTGTCACAGGAGTCAGTGTTGGGGCTTCAACTATTGATAATCTGTACCAATGACCTGGTTAAAGGACTGAATGCATGCATTGATAAATCTCTTGATGGAACAATGATAAGTTGATGAAAATACTGTGAAGAAGGCTTAAGGAATCTGAAAAGGAATACAGATAGGTAGAATAGTGTGTTAAAGAAGGATTTGGGAATACTGAGACATGAATGACAAAATGTTGTAGGTGTAGCAAATGATTAGGAAAGCGAATGGAATTTTGGTATTTACTGCAAGAGGAATCAAATCTAAAAATACTGAGGTTTGACTACCATAGTACAAGGTGTTGATGAGGCCAAAAATAGAGTGTACAGTTATGGTTTCCTTATTCAAGAAATAAATATTACCGCATCGGAAGCAGTTGAGAAAAGATTCACTTATCTGAACCACAGATAAAAGGGCTATCTTACAAGGAAAGGGTGATCAGGTTAGATTTATGTTAATTCAAATTTGCAAGAGTTAAAGGCAATCTTATTGAAATATAAAAGTTGGCAGGGTTGTGCTGAGAGGAAGTTTTCCTCCAGTGAAAGTGACTTGAACTAGGTGGCACAGTTTAAAAAAAAGGAATTTCCTATTTAAGATGGAAACAAAAATTCTTTTCCCTCATAAGGTTATTCATGCATGGAATTCTCTTTCCCAGGCATCAGCAGAGGAAGGTCACGAAACATTTTTAAGGCTGAGTTAGACAGATTCTTGACTGACAAGGGTGCCAACAGGTATGGGGAAGGCAGAAAAGTAGAGTTGAAGCTACATCATATATTTTCAAAAGGGAATTCGGGAATGAAAGGCCTCTTTCCAGTTCAACTACAGACCACTCAGTTTAACTTTGGTCGTGGCAAAATCTGTGAAAACATGGGCTGGATTTTCGAAAGACCGGCAATCTCCTGCAGACAGCCGCTCTGGCCTTTTATTTTGTAACAAGGGAAGAGTGTTCCATAGTTCTGAGAGGAGATTGTGATCTGTGTCTATGTTCTTCAGAAACGTGGAACCATACTTCCACAGACAGTTCTTGTGCAGTGCAGAATAGTTGGAGGAAGGCAAACTGCCTCTTTTCACAGCTTTCAACTGCTGTGTTTTAACAGCTAAAGGCCATGGCCGTAACTGTGACATCGTAGTCAAATAGGAACTATATAAGGCAAGGTGTTAGGGTGCCAGCTGGGTAGGGGTAGTGTGTCACATAAGTAAAGGTGTAATGTTCCAGAAATAAGATGCCAAATGTCAAGGCATATGATGACAGGTAAATAGGGTAGGGGACCAGGGTGCAAAGTAAGTAATGCAGTTCTGGATGTAAGTTTTCTCGCTGAGCTGGAAGGTTCATTTTCAGATGTTTTGTCACCATACGAGGTAATCTCTTCACTGAGCTTCCAAATGAAGCACTGGTGGTGTAGCCCCCTTTCTATTTATATGCTTGTGTTTCCCAGAGTTGGTGATGTCATTTCTTGTGACATCATTTCCTATGGTGATATCATTTCCTGTTTTTTTGTCTGGGGGTGGTAGATGGGGTCTAACTCGATGTGTTTGTTGATAGAGTTCTGGTTGGAATGGCATGCTTCTAGGGATTCTCGTATGTGTTTCTGTTTGGCTTGTCCTAGGATGGATGTGTTGTCCCTACAGGAAAACAACTCATACAGACCAAATATTGAACTACAGAAGCAATCACCCCAACATTCACAAATGAAGCTGCATTACAACATTATTTCAACAAGCCAACACACACTACAACACAGAGTAACTACCCAGAGCAGAGGAAAATCACCTACACGGTGTATTCAGAAAGAACAGGTACCCAATGAACACGGCCCTCCGATTTCTGAGCAACAAACCCAAAAAAGCAGACAAAACAATGTCCAGAAACCCTAGCCACTCTCCCTACATCAAAGACATTGCAGAAATGACTGCCAGACTACTCAGACCCCTAGGCATCATGGTAGCCCACAAACCCACCAACATACGAAAACGCCAGTAATGAACTTGAAAGACCCTATACAGATAACAAGCAAAATTAATATCATGTACAAAATACCTTGCAAGAACTGTAGCAAACACTACATTGGACAAACAGGCAGAAAACTAGCCACCAGGACACATGGACATCAACTGGCCACAAAACAACATGACCCACTCTTACCAGTATTCTTACATACGGTTGAGGAAGGACACCCCTTCGACTGGAACAACACATCCATCCTCAGACAAGCCAAACAGAGACACATACAAGAATTCTTAGAAGCATGACATTCCAAACAGATCTCTATCAACACATTGACTTGGATCCCATTTACCAACCGCTGAGAGAATGAACCGGAAATGGCATCACCATAGGAAATGACATCACCACAAGAATGATATCACCAACTCTACGAAACTCAAACATATAAATAGAAAGCGGGCTACACCACCAGTGCTCCATTCGGAGGCTCATTGAAGATGTAACCTAGTATGGTGACAAAACGTCTGACAACGAACCTTCCAGCTCAGCGAGCAAATCTATATCCAGAGCATCAACCCGAGCTACAAATCTTCTCAAAACTCGCGAAGTAATGCAGTGTTTAAGAAACGTGGGGTATGTCCCATCAATGCTGTAATAATGACTATCTGACTGTTGGAAATAATAAATAGTCCTATGGACAAATTTGAGTTAAATAAGAAGAACCAGCATGGTTTCCTAAAGGAAAATCATGTTCAATTAACACGCTGAAGTTTGTTTTTAATAAAGGAGAGCTGGAACATAGAAACAGGAATAGGCCTTTCAGCCCCTCAAACTTATTCCACCATTCAATGAGATCATGGCTGATCTGTGGCCTAACTCCATATACCTGCTGTTGGCCCATATCCCGAAAATCTTTACTTAACAAAAGCTTATCTATCTCAGATTTCAAATTAAAAATGATCCATCATCGACTGCCATTTGTGGATGAGAGTTCCAAAGATCTGCAACCCTTTTTGTGTAGAAGTGCTTCCTAACATTTCTTATGTAAGTTGTGGCTATAAGTCTCAGACTATTCCCCAAGTTCTAGAATTCCCCAACTGATGGAAACAGTTTCTCTTTATTTACCCTGTCTTGTCCTGTTAATGACTTAAAAATTTCGACCAGATCACCCCTTAACCTTGTAAATTCTTGAGAAAACAGAACTAATTTGTATAAACTTTCCTTATAACTTCTAGCCCTTGAAGTCCAAGTATCATTATACTTACTCCAGGGCCGATGCATCATTCCTGGGGTGTGGTGTCGGAATCTGCTCATAGTATTCTCCTATGCTCATAGTCTCCTTCCAAGGCCAATATATCCTCCGAAGGTTATTGGGTATATGTGCTCAGATCAAATATCAGCCCTGATCGAACTGAATGGGGGAGCAAGAGGTTACCCCGTCCTTGCTGACCAGATATCCAACTCAATCTAGTTCCACCTGCCAGCACCCAGCCCATATCCCTCTAAACCTTTCCTATTCAAATACTCATCCAGATGCCTTTTAAATGTTGCAATTGTACCAGCCTCCACTACTTCCTTTGGCAACTCATTCCATACATGTACTACCCTCTTTGTGAAAAAGTTGCCCCTTAGATATTTTTATATCTTTCCCCTCTACCCTAAACCTATGCCCTCTAGTTCTGAACTCTCCCACTCCAGGGAAAAGACCTTGTCTATTTACCCTCTCCATGCCACTCATAATTTTATAAACCACTATAAGGTCACCCCTCAGCCTCTGACACTCCAGGGGAAGCAGCCCCAGCCTGTTCAGCCTCTCCCTGTAGCTCAAATCCTCCAACCCTGACAACATCTTCTCTGACCCTTTCAAGTTTCACAACGTCTTTCTGATAGAAAGGAGACCAGAATTGCACACAATATTCCAACAGTGGCCTAATTAATGTCCTGTACACCTGCAATATGACCTCCCAACTCCTGTACTCAATACTCTGACCAATAAAGGAAAGCAAACCAAACACCTTCTTCACTATCCTCTTTCAAATAGCTATGAGCCTGCACTCCAAGGTCTCTTTGTTCAGCAACACTCTCTAGGACCTTACCATTAAGTCCTGCTAAGATTTGCTTTCCCAAAATGCAGCACCTCACATTTATCTGAATTAAGCTTCATCTGCCACGTCTCAGCCCATTGGTCCATCTGATCAAGATTCCGTTTTAATCTGAGGTAATTTTCTTTGCTCACCACTATACCTCCAATTTTGCTGTCACCTGCGAACTTACTAATTATATCTCTTATGCTCACATCCAAATCATTTATATAATTGATGAAAAGTAGTGAACCCAGCACCCAACCTTGTGGCACTTCACTGGTCACAGGCCTCCAGTCTGAAAAACAACCTTCCACTATCACCCTCTGTCTTCTACCTTTGAGCCAGTTCTGTATCCAAATGGCTAGTTCTCCCTGTATTCCATGAGATCCAACCTTGCTAACCAGTCTCTCATGGGGAACCTTGTCGAACACCTTGCTCAAGTCCATACAGATTACATCTACTGCTCTGCCCTCATCAATCCTCTTTGTTACTTCTTCAAAAGACTCACTCAAATTTGTGAGACATGATCTCCCACTCACAAAGCCACGTTGACTATCCCTAATCAGTCCTCGCCTTTCCAAATACCTGTAAATCCTTTCCCTCAGGATTCCTTCCAATAACTTGCCCACCATCAATGTCAGACTCACTGCCCTATAGCTCCCTGGCTTATCCTTACCACCATGTCTGCATATACGTTTGTATTAAGGAATGTATGTGTGTGCATGTGCCAGTGTGTGGGTGTGTATTTGTCTGGATATTTGCTGGGACCAAGCCTCTACTGTGATGCTTCCATGGGTATGAAGCAATTTATGTACTGCATGTAGAGCAAAATGCTACCTCCTGGGGCTAAGTACCTATCTTGTGTCACACGTCATCTATTTCCCTGTCCCCCAAAATAGTGATGAGTAAAGGTGATCTGAATACAGGAAATGGCTCATTCAAACTGACTTGAAATTATTGACTTCATTTTATTTGGAGTTATGTTTTAAAACTGTGAAATAACTCCCCAAAGGGCGGGATCCCATCACTAAGTCACCCTTTATTTACACTTGCATATTATTTGACATTGTTTCAGCTCTCTCAGAGCCAACTCCTCGAGTGAACAGAACCTTTGACACTCCTGTTTATATCTGTCATCCAGGACTCCCTGACTGGATCAGGTTAACAGCCCCAATCAGGGAACTTATATTCTGAGTTTCACCTGGCTGACCTAATTCCAATCGCTACATCACCACCACCCCCCTTCTCTAAATCCTGGGATATAGGAGAACCCATGGGTTCTGACAGCCTTGCCTGATGTTCTGAAGTACTGAGTATGTTTTGCTCCTGCCATGTTTACAAGGATACAGCTTTCATGTGATCCACTTGCTTGTTCCGGTAGCTTCTCCTGAGGCATTTTTGCACCAAATTCAATTCCTCTGACTCTGCCTTGGATACTGGTGGCATGCACTGAATCACAGCCCATCTCTTGTGCTTGTAGTGTCTCAGCCAGAAATTCATCTTCATCTTCAAGTAATGGTGGAATCGAGGCTGTGGCATTGTCCATCTCTATCTCATCTTCAGAGGGTTCCTCGATGCTCGGCAAAGGGGAAAAGCCCAGGGGTTCTGACAGCCTTACCGGATGTTCTGAGGGGCTGGGTATATTTTGCTCCTGTCCCGTTTACAAGGTTGCAGTTTTCGTGTGATTCACATGCTTATTCAGGACTGCCTCTCCTAACCGACCTTTGTTTGTCACAGGACCTGACCTCGGGCTGACTACGCCTCATACCCATACAGGGTCATTCCCGCGGTTTTGACACCAAACTTCATCCCCCGAAGTAGATGTCACTTGGAGGAGTCTTGTGCCTGATATTGGTGTTCCATTAGAACTGGGTGACCATTTAACCAGACGTTCATTTTCATTGGTCCTGATTTGATGTTGCTAAGCAGGTTAACTGTTCCAATGCCACGTGCAGGTGTACTTTCCAGGGTGTGCATTCTCCTGGATACAGGCCTATGAGTTCTATTACTCAATTCAGGCCTAGTGGGACTCTTGCTGTCTTGAGTCCACATACCAGCAGCAACCACAGCAGCTGGCCCAGATCTTGGCAAAAATTGCAACCGTTTAGCTGAGGATTGGCCTTGTATTGGGGTTTTGCTGAAGGCCATCTTGCGTCCCTCTGTTCAGGATATGTTCTGAGTGAGACTATG
The DNA here is from genome assembly GCF_020745735.1 of Hemiscyllium ocellatum. Taxonomy (NCBI): domain Eukaryota; kingdom Metazoa; phylum Chordata; class Chondrichthyes; order Orectolobiformes; family Hemiscylliidae; genus Hemiscyllium; species Hemiscyllium ocellatum. The sequence goes on along the minus strand of NC_083406.1, from coordinate 4,152,286 downwards.
CAATTACCTTCACTCAAGTGGTGTTCCCCAAACACAGTTGGCCTGGTGAAGGTGCCCACTTCTGTCAGAATACCCTATAACATAAGCTGTGCTTGCTGCATTTTCTAACGACAAAGCCAGTTGCTGTGCCTGCTTGAAGTCCAGGTGGGTTTTTCCCGACAATCAATAGTGGTCATCATAGACTCTTAATTCCGGACTTTTTTATTGGATTTAAATTCCACCATTTGCCATGTTAGGAATCAAACCAAGGTCCACTGAACAAAATTTGGGTCTCTGACTACTAGCCTAGTGGTAATAGCACCAGGTCATCAGCTCCCCATTTGTAAGGCTGTTGCTGGGTAAAAACAGTAGAGCAAATTTGATTCTTTTCTGATGCTGAGAATGAAATATTTTCAATTTTTGTTTTATCTAGTATCATACAGTTCTTATATTTTCTTGTTTAATAAACATCTTTTTGTGTGTTAAAGATGCAGTGGTGGCTTATACTGAACATGTTCAGTAACTGACCTTCACAGTTATAAAAAGAAACAAAGTCAGGATCTATTAAATTCTGAAGAAGGGTCAGTGGACCCAAAATGCTAACTCTGTTTTCTCTCCACAAATGCTGTCAGATCTGCTGAATTTTTCCAGTAAGTCCTGTTTTTGTTTCTTATTTCCAACCTTCACAGTTTATTGAGTTTTCAGGTTTAGAATCCATACAGTGTGGAAACAGGCTATTCGGTCTAACAAGTGCATACCGATGCTCTGAAGAGTAACTCACCCAGGCCAATTCACCTATTATTCTACATTTGCCCTGGTTAATGCACCTGACCTAATCGCTAAGCCACTGTGCTGCACAGTTTCATTCTAGGATCTGATTTGTCCAGTATTAACATCAGCTGGTATCATAATAATGTTTTTTTGGGTCTGGTAGAAGTTTTATGTTGGAATTCTTTTGGATTAGGATTTGGATCTTTGTTTTTTTCTGTATATAAAAATGATATAGACCTTAGTGTACAGAGCACAATTTCAAAATTTATGAATGTTACAAAAGTTGGAAGCATTGTAAAATACTTGAAGCATAGAGTAGGACTGCTGTAGGACATAGATTAGTTATAGAATGGCAGATAGCAGATGAAATTCAATGCAGAGAAGGCTGCAGTATGAGGAACATGCACAAACAATATTAAACCAAGACTACAAACACTAAATGGGGTTTAGGAGTAGAGGCATCTGGGTGTAAATGTCTAAAAGTTATTAAAGGTGGCAGGATATCTTGAGACAGCAATTAATAAGGCTTAATGTATCCAAGGCTTTGTCATAGAGGATGTAGAGTACAAAAGCAAAGGTTATTTTGAACATTTATAAGACACTAGCTGGAATTTTGTGCCCAGCATTGAAAGAAGTGCAGAAGCAGTTTAAGAATATTCCAGGAATGATGAATTTTAGTTATGAAAACCATTTGGAGAATTTGGGACTTTCCTTGGGCAACACTGACAAAGCTATGAGAAGTCTAGACAGAGTGTATCGGGAGAAAATGTTGTCACTTGTGAAAAGACTGAGAATGTGAGAATGTAGATTTGAAGCAATTAGTGAAAAAACCCAGTCATGCATTATGCAATTACAGGTTAGAATGCGCAGCCAGAGAGAGGACTGAAGGCAGATCCTAACAGGGCATTCAAGAGAATTAGACAGTTGTTAGAAAGGGAACATTGCGCAACAGTATGGAAGGCAGGAGAATGGTACTAAATGAGTTGTTCAATTTTTAAAGCTAGTGCAGACATAATGGGCTGAATGGCTTCCTCTGCGCTGTAGCAATTGCTTGTTTCTGTTATTTGTTCATTCATATGATCAGTAAGCGAAAATGCAAATCATCCCATACATCAATCTGATTGAAAGAATAAAATTTGGCCTGACTCATTTGGCATAGCTGTTTGCAATTGTTTAATAAAATGTGAATTTCAGAAGCTGGAATGTACGTCAGTTAAGTGTTTTGTCTGTATTTGTAATTACATTACACATATAGTTAGATAACATGAGAATGTGTTCATGAGCAGCAGGAAGGGTAGATTTGGTGGACAGAATAATAGAATAGCAATTGGCTTAGCAATGCGAATTAAAGTGAATTAATTAAATTATAAATTTAAATTTAAATTAAATTGTAAATCAAGTAAATTAAATAAAACTGCAAACAAAAATATTCATTCATTACCCCCGAATACCCGAAACCAAAAGAAAAGCAATATTGTATCTTATTTAGTTGCATTTGTAAAAGAATATACTTTTTTTTAGCAATACTATATGTAGTCAACTTTTAGATGAACTCAAAGTGATGGATTTTGGCAGTTTTTTATTCAGCTGTGATTTTGCCTGGAGTGTTTCCTGCAGCAATAGGATATTACTGAAAACCCAGCACGCATTCTTTGGACAGTCAGTTTAAATTAGTCAAATGATATCTTTATTGCAAGTGAAAGGGTTATAATTGCAATGTAAGTTTGTTTTTCCTATCACGTAGGCTTAGACATACAGGATTCAAGTAGGTCTAAAGCTCCCATTAACATTACTGTGAAATGATGGAGGAGATTTTACAGGCTTGCTTGTCAATTTCATGTGCTATTGCATTCAGGTTGTTCAATCAGTTAAGATCAGGAGATGGAAAATTGAACCAAGGTTGAAATGAAACTGCAAAATTCAGGGGTGAGAAAGAGACTTTCGTCCAGAAAGATGGCAGAGCAATGCTATAGAGTTGGGGACAGGGTGTACTGTACAGTGAGAGGAAGGGAAGACATTGGATGTTTCTTAGGTCTCAGAGAGGAGTTTGAGAGTTAAGGAAGAGGCTGTACTTTTGGGCATATCTACATTAATGAGGGGGAGAAAGAGAGATGAGGAAGGAGATCAGCAGGTTGGAAAGACATAGATAGAATGGGAAAAGTGGGATATGGTGAGGAAATAGGGAAGAATAAGGAAATGTGCTTGTTAGGAAAGGAACGGTTGGGGATGAAGTGTCAGACAACAAGGGATATATATGAAAGGCACTAGAAAGGGACTTGAATGATAATGTTCAAATGATGCAGGTAAGGGGATAGCAGAGGCACGTGGTTTTAGGGGACAGAGGAGGAAAAAGGAGTCAGCATGGGAGAAATAAGTCAGGAGGGGGATCGAGGTTCAGGTGAAGTCAAGAGATGGGAATCACAGTCAGTGCAGCACAAAAAAGAGGAAGTGACGGGAGGAGAAATGTGGTTTAGAAGAGAATGTGATAGCCAAAAATAAGAATTGAACTGAGAAAACATGAATAAAATGGAGATGGGTGGTTATTAAACCTAAAGTGGCCTTGCATGGAATCGGTATGGAAGAACATACTAGTTAAAATAATTCAAGAAAGTTGGAAAAATTGGTGTAGCTGAAATAAATAACAATGTAGAGTTAGTAAATTGAAAGGGTAATGACCAAAGTCTCCACTAAACTGTGTGGATATGTGACTGCACAGCAGCCTGAAAGTTACTCCGTCCTGTGATAAACAGCATGTATGCACTGAACAGCAAATATGTTTAAAAGTACTGCACACGGAAAGAAACAAGCTACACATAGAAATTAAGTTTTAAAGGTCAATAGTGGCCATTATGCAATTATAATCGGAATTCAACAAGAACATGAACTTCAGCCAACAAAATCAAAGATCAGTACAATATCATGCTTCTTTGAGCAAAATTACTTAAGCACAAGGCCATTGGGCACTGGATTTGCAAGGATGGGGTCAGAGAAACAACAACTGGCTTTCCCTCTTGACTAGATTATTGAAGGTGGTGCCATTCACCAACAGGGCTACAGTCGTGCTACAACTGTGAAATGGGCATAACTCTGAACAACAGCAACTAAGTAATAAGGGAGAAGAGCTCAGTGGCTAGGCTATGTTTAACAAATATTGGGGCAGAAAGTAGATGAAGCAGCAGAGATATGCTGTTCAACACTATGAAGTATCAAAAAGAGAAGTAACACATTCATCCAAGACTACCTGCACTATGGAAGCAGCACATAATAGAGCTAAACGATACCAAAACCAACAGATCAAACCTAATAAGCTCTACAGCCTTGTCCCATTTAGGCATGAATGGCAGTGCACAAATGTGGGGTGCGAACAGCTTTTTCACAATGCACTATTTGGGTTGTGGTGGAGGCAGTTTCAATTGAGGCATTAAAGACAACATTGAATGATTATTTACATCGAAAGAATGTGCAGTAGAGAAGAGAATGGCACAAAGTTGAAATGCTCAGAGACCCAATGTATTCAAGTGGGCCTCACTCTGCATCATAACAATTCCATGATTCACTGAGAATTAAATGACTACTGGAAGGGTAGAGTTCAGCAATATTCCCAGTCTCTGATGTCCAGCACATCAGTGTAAAACACAAAGTTGGTGCACTTGTAACCATTTTCAGCCAGAAATGCTGAAAGGATAATCCATCTCTGTATTCTCAGCAGCATCACAGATGCCAATCAACAGCTAATTTGATTCATTCGATAAGATATCAAGAAATGGCTGAAGGCACTGGATGCTGCAAAGGCAATGGGCCAGGACACATTGCAGTAATAGCACTGAAGACTTGATTTGATTTGATTCACTATTGTGATGTCTACCGAGGCACAGTGAAAAGTGTAATCTTACATGCCGATTATACTATACAAGTCCATCAGGACACAGTGCTATAGCTGCCAAGAAGATGAAGTGGGAGATCAATATCAACATTAAAGAGGTCCATTTGAAAGTCTGATAACAGACTTTGTACTCCAGGACTAGCTGTTTACCTGACCAAGCAGTTTCAGTACTGTTACAAAATGCACTTCTACTGGACAATGTGCAAAGATGTCCCACTGACATTCAGTACACAACAAAGCAGGGCAAATCCAACTTTGCAAAACTGCTGCCCAATCAATCTATTTTTAAACATCAATATATTGATAAAATGAGCAAGTACGACACCAGGTATTTGCAGTCAATGGGAATTCGGGGAAAAACTTTCCATGGGTTAGAATTCTACCTAGTACAAAGGACACTGTTGTGGCTTTTTAATGTCAATCATTTCAGTCCCAGGACTTCACTGCAGAACCTAACCACACCCCTTAGTATTTGGTGGCATTACCATCAATGAATTTCACACTGGAATTACAGTTGACCAGAACTGAACTGGACAACCAAACAAAGGCAGGTCAGCAACTAAGAGTTTTGAGGTGATTAATTCACCTTCTGACTCTCCCAAATCTGACCCATCCATTGACAAAGTTCAAGTCAGGAATGTGATGGAATGTTCTCCATTTTCCTGGATAAATGGAGCCTCAAAATCATCATCCAGAACAAAGCAGCCTGTTTCTTTGGCTCCCATCCACCAATTTCAACATTCACCTTCTCCACCACTAATGTATGTGGAAGCAGTGTGTACCATCTACAACCTCACAACAGTAAATCACTAAGGCTTCTCGTAAACCCATGACCTCTGCCACATAAAAGTTCAAGATCAGCAAATGCATGGCAGTACTAGCACCAAGAAGTTCCCCCCCAAATCACATTTGGAACCATATTACTGTCCTTCACTGTGATTGGTTAAGAAGCCTGAAACTCTCTTCCTTACACCCCTGTGAGAGAACATGAATCACATTGATAGTGTTGGTTCAAGAATATGGCTCACCCATACATCCTCCTGAGCAATTGCAGTTGGGAGCAATAAAGGTGCCTTGCCAGTGGCACCTCCACATTATTAAAGAATTCAAACAACACTGGGTCAAACGCAGAGCTCAATGGACTTAAAATTGCCAAGATACATAACATGTTCTGGCAAAGTAGTGTTGAAGGGTAAATTCCTGAACAATATTAAGTACAACAATTAGAACTAAAATGACACTTTAGTCTAGTTGATTGATGGAAATGTAACATTACAATGCATGACCATGCACTCAGCACCAATACAAATACCCATTGAACAGTGAAGATACCAGTAAAATTCTACTGGTTATTTAACATAGTAGAATATTGCACATTCAAATAAATAAAAAGGGAAAATACTAATATGAAGGAACCATATTACATCAGGTTTATATCTCTTTCGTGCACTCACAAGAAATTCCAGTGGGAAGGGGCGTTTCTAGATGTGATACTATTCCTGTTGAAGAGCTTTTGCCCGAACCGTCGATTTTCCTGATCCTCAGTTGCTGCCTGACCTGCTGTGCTTTTTCAATACCACACTCGCAACTCTGATCTCCAGCATCTGCAGTCCTCACTTTCTCTTTGTGACACTATTCTACATCCTTCATAACCCAGTCAGCTTAACAATAATGGGAGGAACACTATCGAACTCCTGTAGTTCCAGGATTTTGAGACAGAAATATTAGAGGAACAGTGACATACTTCTAACTCAGTGCCTCAGAGGGAAACTTGCAGCTGGTGCTATTCATATGTATCTGCTGCCCTTGTCTTTCCAGGTGGACGTGGTTATAAGTTTGGAAGGTGCTGTCTAACCATTGTTGGTGAATTTCTGCAGTGCATCTTATAGACAGCACACACTGCTGCTACTGCTGGAGGTAGAGGGAGTGAATGTCTTTGGATATGATGCCAATTAAGTGGGCTGGTTTGTCCAGGATGGTGTTAAGCTTCTTGAGTGCTGTTGGTGTTGAACTCATCCAGGGAAGTGGGGAATATTCCATCACATTCCTGACTTGTACCTTGTATGTGCTGTACAGGCTCTGAGGAGTCAGGAGATGAATTACTCACCGCAGGATTCCTAGACTCTGACCTGGTCTTGTAACCAGTGATAATATGGGTAGTCCAGTTCAATTTCTGGTCAGAGTGGGGTTTCAGCAGTGGTAATGCCATTGAATGTCATGGGGCGAGAGTTAAATCATCTCTTGGTGGAGATGATCATGGTCTTGCATTTGTGTAGCACAAATGCTTCTGCCTACTTGTCAGTCTAAGGCTGTACATTAGGTAAAAATAATGACTGCAGATGCTGGAAACCAGATTCTGGATTAGTGGTGCTGGAAGAGCACACCAGTTCAGGCAGCATCCAAGGAACAGCGAAATCAGGAATGCATTCCTGATGAAGGGGTTTTGCCCGAAACATCGAATTCGCTGCTCGTTGGATGCTGCCTGAACTGCTGTGCTCTTCCAACACCACTAATCCAGAATAAGGCTGTACATTATTTAAGTCTTCCTACATTTGGACATGGGCTGGTTCAGTGTCTGAGGAGTTGTGAATGGTGCTGAACAACATATAATCATCAGCAAACATCCCCACTTCTGACCTTAGGATGGATGGTAAGTAAGTAAAGAAAGGGGTGAAGATGGTTGAGTCATTACAGCATCAATTGCCACTTTTTAAAAATTAGTTTGTAGCATATGTATGTCACTGTTAAGACTTTGCAAAGATTATGGGGAGGCATCATCTCAAACTGCTGCAGTTTGTGAAGTGAAGGAATGTGAACTCTGGCGTTTCAAGATTTTAATACAATGGAGAAGTAATGGTGAAATAGTTCGTGATTTCCAGAGGATTCCACAGGTGGTAGTGCTCCAAAGCACATTTATTTTTATCTTTATTCCACCATAGGATGCATGGATTGCATCAGCATTTATTGCAGTCCTGAATCACCATGGAGGTGACGGTTCTACGCCTCCATCTTATACTGCTGCAGTTCATATGGCATAGGTACACCCAGAGTACTTAAAGGAAGCAAACTCTAGGTTTTGTCACAACACAATGAAGGAACAATGACTTACAAGTCAAAATGATGTGCCATTTGAATGGGCACCAACAATTGCTGTGTCTAGAGCCTTTGTCCTTCTGCACTATTTCTTGGAAATGGGACACGATATTGCAAAGGTGTGCTGGTGATGAAGTAAGTTAACAATTAAGGTGATGCATGGAATATCAATCAAGTGGACTGTCCTGGATTGTGCTGAGTTTCATAAATAGTGTTAGAGTCGCACTCATCAAGGCAAATGGATTTATCTCAGTGGTGACGCCTTAGAAATTTGTTGGCAGAATGTCTCGCCTCTAATTTGATTCTGGTTTTATATTTTAGGCCCAGTTAAGATTCTGCAGAGATGAGAGGAGCCAAAGACAAAAAGTTCTGATTATTTTTGTGAAAAAAGAATTATGTACACATTATGGTGCCAAAGATACTGTCAGTTGAGGGAGGTTGTGGGAAGTTGGGGGAGGGGGTGGGGTGCAGGGAAAGAAGAGAAGTGGAGAAGAGGGAGGGGAGGAAGAGAGAGGACAAAAGAGGTGGGAAGAAAGAGGGCAGAAGGAAGAGGGTGGTGAAAAGGACAAGTTGACAGACAGCAAAGAGGATAGAGAAAGACAGAAGGGAGTAGAAACCCTACATCTTGGTGTGTAGGCTGCCTTAACTTCTCCTCTTCAACCCATTATTGTTCCACTTGTCATAGATTTTGCCTCTGGAGGAGCTGCAAGGTCAGGGAAGTCAGAATCTGTCGTTAGAGAAACAGTTCTGTTTCTCCCAAGTCTATAATAACAGAATTTTCAAGGTCTTTGCACTATCCATAAATCACAAGAGAGGAATGTGATTAATCCTGGAAGATTTGCTTGGAAGAATGCACCTTTAACAACCTCATCCAGGACACCAATTGCTTGATCAATACTCCATCCACCACCTGAAATTCAGAGTAGCCTCTTTTTTAGACCCTGTTAGGTAAGTCAGAACAGGCATTTAAGATAGTGGGTTTCTAAGACTTGAGAGTCAGTAAACTGTCACATTCTGGAAACTTTCCATCTTTGTTTGTGGTCAATGTGAATGCAGCATGTTTATGGAAGAGGATTCACCAACAATAATGTTATTGCAATGGGCAGATTACTTCATTTTCCAGAACTTAAGTGATAATAACATTCACGCCAGATGTTAGTCTATTACTGAATTCTCTTCTAGCCTTGCCACAAGTGGACATAGACTGCTGTATTATCTGGGGAATTGGGAACTACTTTAAATATTGTGACATCAGTTGCAAACATCCCCACTCCTAACATTCTCATGAAAGGAAACTCACTGATGAAGCAGCTACAAAGATAGTTGGACACATGACACTGTTTGGAAAACCTCCAGTGATATCCTGGGTGAAATGACTGGCTTCTGACGTCCACAAACGTCCATTCATCTATGCACAACCTTGGTGTGAACCTTTAGGACTGAGATGATGAGAAACGTCTTCACCCAGAGAGTGGTGATCCTGTGAAATACACTGTCACAGAAAGGGCTGAGGCCAAAACAATGTATTTTCAAGAAAGAAGTAGATATAGCTCTAATTGCTAAAGGGATCAAAGGATAAGGGGGCATTGGCAAGATTAGGGTATTGAGCTTGATGATCAGCCACGATCATATTGATTGGTGGAGCAGGGTCAAAGGGTCGAATGGCCTTCTCCTGCCCCTATCTTCTACATTTCTATCTTTAATGTTCCCATTGATTTTAATTTTATTCTGGTTCTCTGATGTCATGACATGGACGGATATACGAGTTAGAAAAGGGAGTAGGTCATTCAATAAGATCACAATTGATCTGATTGTAACCACAAATCCATAATCCCACTCTACTCCAAGAACCTTTCAGCCCTTCGCTGAACAAGATTCAAACGACCTCCACGACTTCCTTGAATAATAAAATATTCAAGCACTCTGCTTCCACCACCATTTCAGGAAGATTTATGACCCTCTGAGACAAAGCTTTTTGTCTCAACTCCATTTTAAGTGGGTGACTCCTGATTTGTAAATAGTGACTCCTAATTCTATCTTTCTACATGCACCCTTTCAAAAGTCCTTGTGATCGTACATGTTTCAGTTATGTCACTGCTTACTCTTCTGAACTCCTGTGCATACAAGCCTGGTTGTCAAAACGTTTCTCATAAGGCAACTCTTTTAGTGCAGGTATTACTGTGGTAAACCTTCTCTAAACAACTTTTATTGTATTTACATCCTTCCTTTAAGAAGGTGCCAAGTTGCGCACAGTACTCCAGATACAGTCTCACTAGTGCTCTGTACAACTGAAACATAACCATCCCACTTTTGCATTCAATTGCCCTCACGATAAATGATTACATTCCATCAGCTTCATTAATTACTTGCTGATAACCAAAAGGTGACTGATGAAATAGCAATTGGGTGGATTGCCTTTGTTCCGGTTTTGTGAAAAGGACAGACTTGTGCAATTTTTCACACTGTCGGATGAATGCCAGTTTTATAGCTGTACTGGGAACAGCATGGCTAGTGTGCAACAAATTACAGTGCAAGTCTTCAGCACATTGACTAACACGTTGTGAGGGCCAGTCGCCTTCAATTTCTTCCTATCCTGTGAAATGAATTACACTGACTAAAGAACATCTGTGATGGTGGAAAACACGTGAGAAGGCTAAGATGAATTATCTATTTGCCAATTCTAGGTGAAGGTAGTTGCAAATGCTTTAGCACTATCTCTTTGGAGAAATGTATTAATGCTCTGGAATCATTGAGGATAGAAATTGGGCCAGCCCCCAGGATTTGCTTCCCATTAATTGTTCACTTGTTCATTAGGAAGTCCTGGGGCAGTGACAGCATCTTTACATACTGGTCAGAAAGTCCAGGTTCCAGCCACAGCTCAGGATTAGATGGCCATAGAAGTGTGTAGTAATGCAGCCAAGCAGGTTGTCAGTCTGTAAATCTATGTTATATCTGTCAGACGACAAGAGCAACAGTATTTCCTATTTAGTCAGAATCAAATGGTGGGTGTGGCATAACAGCCTCCTGACATGAAGACACCTCATGTATCGGTTCCTACCTGCAGCAAACATTATTCCCACAAGGGCCCACAAAAAAGATAGAAGTGTCCACCACCATTTACAACTAAATGTGGCAGACAGAAGAGTTTTAATCTGATCCATTCATAATGGGAACACATAAATTCTCAGTAGCATACTGTGTTTAGCATTTATGTGGGCATTAGATGTGAGAAATCAGTTTCTCCTGATGAAAGTAGTTAGTTTAGAACTGTTAAGACAAAGGTTATCTAAACGTAAGGAAGTTAGTTTGAAATTGCTGGATTTGAATTGCTTAGATGGAACCCTGATGAAGTTATTTGGAACTGATAAAGTCACGGTTCAGTTATCTGACTATTCAAGATTGAGGCTATCAACCTCTCAAGACCGGGAATTGAAATAAACAGTTAATCTAAATTTAGAGTAAAAAATGAGGTCTGCAGATGCTGGAGATCACAGCTGCAAATGTGTTGCTGGTCAAAGCACAGCAGGCCAGGCAGCATCTCAGGAATAGAGAATTCGACGTTTCGAGCATAAGCCCTTCATCAGGAACCAATCTAAATTTAGAGTAGAGAAGGGATTCTCTTTGGTGTTCGAATGCTGAAAAGAGATGCTAATAGGGAAAATGGGATTATATTTTACTGCTGTTGTGGTTCTGTTCGCCGAGCTGGAAGTTTTTGCTGCAAACGTTTCGTTCCCTGGCTAGGGAACATCATCAGTGCTATTGGAGCCTCCTGTGAAGCGCTGCTTTGATGTTTCTTCCGGTATTTATAATGGCTGGTTCTTGCCGCTTCCGGGTGTCAGTTTCAGCTGTAGTAGTTTGTATGTGGGGTCCAGGTCGATGTGTCTGTTGATGGATGTTCTTGCCATTTCCGGGTGTCAGTTTCAGCTGTAGTGGTTTGTATATTGGGTCCAGGTCCATGTGTCTGTTAATGGAGTTTGTGGATGAATGCCATGCCTCTAGGAATTCCCTGGCTGTTCTCTGTCTGGCTTGTCCTATGATGGTAGTGTTTTCCCAGTCAAATTCATGTTCCTGGTTGTCTGAGTGTATGGCTACTAGGGATAGCTGGTCGTGTCGTTTTGTGGCTAGCTGATGTTCATGGATGCGGATTGTTAGCTGTCTTCCTGTTTGTCCTATATAGAGTTTTGTGCAGTCCTTGCATGGTATTTTATAAACTACATTAGTTTGGCTCGTGCTGGCTATTGGGTCCTTTGATCTAGTGAGTTGTTGTCTGAGTGTGGACGTTGGCTTGTGTGCTGTTATGAGTCCTAAGGGTCGCAGTAGTCTGGCTGTCAGTTCTGAGACGCTCCTGACATATGGTAGTGTGGGTACACAGGAAACCAACACACACAGACCAAGTCTTAAACTATGAAAGTAACCACCCCAACACACACAAACGAAGCTGCATCAGGACACTATTCAAAAGGGCCACAACACACTGCAGTACACCAGAACTGCGAAAAGAGGAAGAGGAACACCTATACAAGGTATTCGCCAAAAACGGATACCCACGCAACTTTATCACCAGATGCCTAAGAGACAGACCACGGAACGAGGACATGCCACAACCAAAAGGACTAGCCACACTACCATACGTCAGGAGCGTCTCAGAACTGACAGCCAGACTACTGCGACCCTTAGGACTCATAACAGCACACAAGCCAACTTCCACACTCAGACAACAACTCACTAGATCAAAGGACCCAATAGCCAGCACGAGCCAAACTAATGTAGTTTATAAAATACCATGCAAGGACTGCACAAAACTCTATATAGGACAAACAGGAAGACAGCTAACAATCCGCATCCATGAACATCAGCTAGCCACAAAACGACACGACCAGCTATCCCTAGTAGCCATACACTCAGACAACCAGGAACATGAATTTGACTGGGAAAACACTACCATCACAGGACAAGCCAGACAGAGAACAGCCAGGGAATTCCTAGAGGCATGGCATTCATCCACAAACTCCATTAACAGACACATGGACCTGGACCCAATATACAAACCACTACAGCTGAAACTGACACCCGGAAACGGCAAGAACATCCATCAACAGACACATCGACCTGGACCCCACATACAAACTATTACAGCTGAAACTGACACCCGGAAGCGGCAAGAACAAACCACTATAAATACCGGAAGAAACATCAAAGCAGCGCTTCACAGGAGGCTCCAATAGCACTGATGATGTTCCCTAGCCAGGGAACGAAACGTTTGCAGCAAAAACTTCCAGCTCGGCGAACAGAACCACAACAACGGACACCCGAGCTACAAATCTTCAACCAGACTTTAAATATTTTACTGCGCATTTCAAAAACTTTAAAATTGTATTATATGTAAATAGTTTGGATAATTCTATTTGATCTTCAATTCTTTTGTGAAATAAACTTCTATTTTATTACTAAAATCCATTTTACAGGATTATATGCACATGTACCTGTGAAAGACCAACTTATTATATGAAAACACAACAAAATATAGTCTGTTAAGCCAGATATTAGTCAGGGAGCTCACTTGTCTAGTCATAACGTTAGCTAGGATCATAATACAAGAGATTTAAGTGTTATGGCGACAAACAAGAAACTTTAGTTCAGATCAAAATTATGTTTGCCATGATTTTATTGAAGGACAGACTTGACAGGGTACACTTTGCTGGCTTTACGTCTGTCATTTCTGGTTCTTCAGCTGGTTTGCTTTACTCTTATTCAACAATTTGGAACTGTTTGATACAACTGAGTATGTTCTAGGCCATTTCAGAAACCAGTTCAAAGCCAACTGTATTCAATCAAATTACTGTTTTACCATCTAGTATTACCACACTACTACCACCTTTATCTTCTACACTGTCTCTAACTTGTCAGACTACTTGTTAGCCGTCTCGTACCAGAGGAAGTACTCCCTCCAAATATTGGCAAATTTGAAACCATTGTCTTCAGTTCATACTGAACAATAAACTCCATTCTCCAGTAATTAACTTGATCCTTCTCCCTGTTCAGAACCTTGGCAGCATTTGACCCTGAGGTAAGTTTCAGACTGAATATCGAAGCCATCTTTAGCATTGCCTAATTCAATTTCTGTATCCTGCCATTGTCGCAATTCATATCCTATTCAAACTCCCACATGTATCGTTTCTAGCTCTGGATTTCCCTGTTACAATTCATTCTTAGTCAGCCTCCCCCAATCTAATATCCAGTGGCTTAGGATCAACCAAAACTCTGCTGCTTGCCCACGAAGTACTATTCATCCATGAACTGTGGCTTTGCTGATCCAAATCTGCACTCCATTTAAGTGGCACCTTAATTTTAAAATCCTCCAACAGTCTTACCTCCATTGTCATGACCATTGGTCAGAACCCTGAGGAGCTGTGGATAATTTTAACTAGTACTTCCAATTGATTTTTTACAAAGAGGGCTTATACAACAAAAAATGGCTGCAAATGTAAATTAAATGACTGTCTGAAAAGTTAGAGACCAATGAAATTTTATACTTATGGATACAAAGCAAACCCGAAGCAGCAGCCCGTCAAAGTGGGAGATGGATGAGCCAAGCCAAAACATACAAAATTGTGATCGCTTATGACTACAAAGACAATAAGGTGCTGATGACCTACTGCTCACCATCGAGCCACCTCTGGCAGATTATGTCCCAAACTGAGACACAGGACAGGGCTAATAAGCCGTTTCAAACCCCCAGGATTGTACTAAGGACTGAACGCTCTTATGTGTATCAACGCATGTTCAAGAATTATAATGCAATGAAGATCACAGGAAAAGAACCATCCCTTTGGTTATCCCTGTGTTGGAGACAAAGACCCTCACTTACTTTGAGTGCTTGAATTCAGCAAGCTAGCAGCCAGTAAAAGCAAGACCCTCCCTCACTCAGAGTGTTGTGAACCAGTTAAAAACAAATTAGAACAGTGGAACTTCAATCAGCCTATAAAACTGCGATTTGTAAAACTAACAGGTCAATTAGTAATGTCAATGCTGTGGTTCTGTTCGCCGAGCTGGGAATTTGTGTTGCAGACGTTTCGTCCCCTGTCTAGGTGACATTCTCAGTGCTTGGCAGTCTCCTGTGAAGCGCTTCTGTGATCTTTCCTCCGGTATTTATAGTGATTTGTACCTGCCACTTCCGGTTGTCAGTTCCAGCTGTCCGCTGCAGTGGCCAGGTCGATGTGCTTGTTGATTGAATCTGTGGATGAGTGCCATGCCTCTAGGAATTCCCTGGCTGTTCTCTGTTTGGCTTGTCCTATAATAGTAGTGTTGTCCAGTTGAATTCATGTTGCTTGTCATCTGAGTGTGTGGCTACTAAGGATAGTTGATTGTGTCGTTTCGTGGCTAGTTGGTGTTCATGGATGCGGATCGTTAGCTGTCTTCCTGTTTGTCCTATGTAGTGTTTTGTGTAGTCCTTGCATGGGATTTTGTACACAAGCCAGGGACACAGCCAGACAGAATGGATTCAGGATGATCCAGGTAATGATTACAGACGCACACAACAGACTACACACATACAGACAAGAAATTGCACGCCAAAAATCGTTAATTTCAAAAACCACCAATCAGGAATGGACCTGGATCATAGAACAGGCCATCACCTTAGTACAGAACAGGACCACACACCGCAAAAAAACGGCACTAAAAGAAAAAATGGCCAAACTAACACACAATAGAGAGGATACCACAACACACTTGTGGGTTAGAAACCTCTCCCACAGACAGCTCACAGACACGGAAAGAACAATACTGGCCACAGGGACGCCAAGACAGCAGACTTCCTAGCAGCACTAGAATGTACACTCAGAAACAATGGACTGACAGAAGAGACACAACAAACAGTGAGACAAAGTATCGTACCCCTGATAACAAGGAAAAGACAAACACATAACCTCAACACCAAGGAGAGGGAAGCACTAAAAGCACTAAGAAATGATAAGAACATAATCATACTACCAGTAGACAAAGGCAGAATGACGGTCATCCTGGACAAAGCAGAGTACATCCAAAAAGCGCAACAACTACTTGCAGATACCAACACTTACCAAAAGAGGGAGTTTGACTCCACCCTACAGCTCACCAATAGGATAAACAACACACTGAGGAACCTACAAAAAAATGGACAGATAACCAGGTTTGAAACCTGAAAGTAACAATACCCCCAGATTCTATGGACTACGGAGAGTGCACAAACCAGACATCCCACTCAGACCCATAGTACCACTACCAGGGACACCATCACACAAACTGGCTAAAGAACTACAGCAGAAACTGAAACACCTGATCAGCGGATCCAGACACTCTATACAGTCAACACAGGAATTCTTGGACATCATCAGAAATATACACATAGACAAGGAAGAAACTGTGGTCTCATTCGAAGTAGCGGCACTGCTCACCTCTATCGACAAAACCCTAGCCAGAGAAACAATAGCCAACCTGCTGGACATACAGAACAGACAACAAGACCGGGAACCTACCAACAAAGACTGCATACTCAAACTACTGGACCTGTGCCTCACAACACACTTCACATTCAACAATCAAATATATGAACAAATCAACGGCACACCCATGGGCTCACCCATCTCTGGACTCATAGCAGAAGCCGTAATGCAAAGGTTAGAGCAAACAATCTTACTGCAAATTCAACCCAAACTCTGGGTCAGATATGTAGATGACACCTTTGTAACCATTAAAAACACAGAAATAGAGAACACACACCGGATCATCAACGGCACACTCACAGGAATCCGATTCACTAGAGAGAAAGAAAAGGACAACCAACTCCCATTCCTAGACGTGATGGGACAAAGAACACTGAACGGAGAATTCACCACAAAGGTATACAGGCAAGCCACACACACAGACCAAGTCCTGAACTACGCAAAAGAAGTTGTATCAAGACACAATTCAAAAGGGCCACAACACACTGCAGTACACCAGAATGGCAAAAAGAGGAAGAAGAACACCTATACAATGTATTCGCCATAAACGGATACCCCCGCAATTTCAGATGCCTAAGGGAAAGACAACGGAATGAGGACATGCCACAACTCTAAGGACTAACCACACTACCATACATCAAAAACATTTCTGAACTGACAGCCAGACTACTGCGACCATTAGGACTCATAACAGCACACAAACCAACAGCCACGCTCAGACAACTCACCAGGACGAAGGACCCGATACCCTGCATGAGCAAAACCAATGTTGTGTACAAAATCCCATGCAAGGACTGCAAAAACACTACATAGGACAAACAGGAAGACAGCTAACGATCCGCATCCATGAATACCAACTAGCCACGAAACGACATGACCAGCTATCCTTAGTAGCCGCACACTCAGATGACAAGCAACATGAGTTCGACTGGGACAACACTACTATTATCGGACAAGCCAAACAGAGAACAGCCAGGGAATTCCTAGAGGCATGGCACTCACCCACTGATTCAATCAATAAGCACATCGACCTGGACCCAATATACCAGCCACTGCAGCGGACAGCTGGAACTGACAACCGGAAGCGGCAGATTCAAACCACTACAAATGCTGGAGGAAACATCACAGAAGCGCTTCACAGGAGGCTCCCAAGCACTGAGGATGTCACCTAGACAGGGGATAAAACATCTGCAACACAAATTTTCAGCTCGGTGAACAGAACCACAACAATGAGCACCCGAGCTACAAATCTTCTCCTAAACTTTGAACACCAATGTCAATGGTACCAGTAATCACTACAATGGCTGCAACTTCCAAATATCCACTTCTCATGAACAATACAGAGACAGATCCACAAAACTATCTTTGATATCTCACTTTTTTGGACTCACTGCTCATTTCTGGTTGGATTGTATATGTAGCATTCGTGTTTTTCTTATGTGGTGACAAATAAACTTTCCCCTTTTGTTAATTGAGGAAGGACCTGATAAATTGGCTGCTTTTAAATCGTAAGTTAATTTGGTCTGGGAGAAAGATATCCAGAATGGAAGGTATTTTTAAAAATTAACCTTATCACAACAAAACAAGAGAGTGGGTGAAGAAGGGAAAGGGAACCAGTTCATTCCTCCTCACTTGGGAACATAGTGGTATCCTGTCTGGAAGTGAAATGTACTCAATGTAGATTTATTTAATATTGTCACTTGTACTACAGTGGTAAGTGGATAATGTCGCCACGTTCCAGCATCATCTGGATTACAGAATACATTACTAAACAACTTGTATAAATGGCAAAATACTAAATAAATTAATATTAAATTGATATTAATAAAACTGAAACAGCTTCAAAAGTTCATCTTTCCCTCTCCATAGCCTTCACCCTCCCTACTCCTTCAGTCGCTGTCGTCCGGCATCGTTCCTGGGTCTGGGAAACCTGCTCCTTTTCTACTGTTACCAGCACCATCACTTCCATGTCCACCGTCTCCGAGCTGGAGACGCTGTCACTGTGTGGATTCTGCACCTCCTACTCCGACAGGATCCTGGCTCCAAACCGACTGATGGGATCCTGGCTCCGAGCCAACTGACGGGATCCTGGCTCCAAAACGACTGACGGGATCCTGGCTCCGAGCCAGCTGATGGGATCCTGGCTCCAAACCAACTGATGGGATCCTGGCTCCGAACCGACTGCCGGGATCCGGGCTCCAAAACAACAAATGGGATCCTGGTTTGTCTTCTGATGCTGCCACCCAAGATGGAGTGCAGGTGGAGACGCATAGGGCCCCATCATCCTGCAGGAGGACATCAGGAGGAGGCCCCAGAGCAACCAAAACAAAGTAAAGGTGACCGAGCTGGAAAGACAACGATGAAGTGCTGCATGAGCCATGAGCGGTTGTGCTCTGGAGACAGACGCTGATGACTCAATTGCCGACATCTTGGATTGTTAACTGCTGGGGAACCTCACCAGGGGTCTAGTTGTAATACTTTGTATGTGAGTAATCTTCTCCAGTCTAAATCTTCTGAGATTCTTGTGTTTCCTAAATTCCAAGCTTTTCACTGTCCCGAATTTAATTGTTTTTCTATTGAAGACTGTTTCCCAACTTTCTTTTGATGTCTTTTGGGATTTTTTCTTATGTTGAAGGTTCTACATAAATTTCTTCTGGTGTTATGAATAACATCACATTTTGCTCTTTTCCCGCTTTCATTTACCAATTAATTCTCTAACCTTTCATAGTTCTGATAAAAGGCTAACACAGTTTCTCTCTCCATAGATGTTGTCAGGCCTGAGAATTTTAGCATTTTCTATCTTCATTACCTGCTTCTGATGTTGATGTAACTCCATGCGTAAACAACAATTTATACACCAAATTGCTGTTGCCCATATATTTATAACCCAAAGGTCTGGTCATTATTTCATTTGAAATTAATGTTCCATCATTTTGATAATATTCTTTAATATAAAAAGTAGTCATTACCTTTGCTTGCTTTGTCCACATTTTGCAGATCATCTGGAAACTTCAAAAGATCTGGATATTTCTCCTCACAAACTTGTGCCAAGAAATGTAAAAATGTGGTTTTTTGATCTGCTGATTTGATATCCTTCAGCTGTGGAATAT
Source organism: Hemiscyllium ocellatum (assembly GCF_020745735.1). NCBI lineage: Eukaryota > Metazoa > Chordata > Chondrichthyes > Orectolobiformes > Hemiscylliidae > Hemiscyllium > Hemiscyllium ocellatum. The sequence continues at coordinate 4,132,967 of NC_083406.1, read as the reverse complement.
TAAGAAAAACTAATTTTAAGAATACTTAACTTGTGATATTTTGGTTCTCTTTAATTAATCATTTCAACAAAGTAACATTTTCATTTTTAGCTTGTTTTCACTGTGCATATTTAAGTAAGGCAATATAATGACATATGAGCTCCTGATTAATTCTGAGGCCTTGATTTTAAATTTGAATGGCCATTAGTTTTTCTATCAGCTTCAGATTTTCCATTTAGCTATCAGAACCACTCACATGTGCTCTGGGTTTTATGAAATCAACAATTAGGGAAATGAGTTTATGGGTTACATTTTCTGCTGTTCCTTCAGTTTTACAGATCATGCATCAATTACAACAAACAATAACTTAACCATGATAATACACAATATAATATTGTCTTTGTGATTGTGTTTCTCATGTACATCAAGATCAGGACTAAAAATTCGCAAAGATTATTTGTTGACAAAAGAGAATTGATAAGTTTTTTAATTAGTTCATGGGATGGACATGTCATAGCTAGGCCAACAGTTATTGTCTATTATTAACTGCACAGGGGGCACTTAATAGTCAACCATATTACTCAGGGTTTGGAGTTACGAATAGGCCAGACCAGGTAAGGATGGCTGATTTTCTTTCCTAAAGAACTTTCGTGAACCATGGCTACATGGTCACGATTAGGGAGTATTTTATTCCAGATATTTCCTGAGTTTAAATTCCACAATGGTTACATGGTCACTATTAGGGAGTCTTTTATTCTAGATATTTGCTGAGTTTAAATTCTACTATCTATCATGGTGGGAAACAAAACTATGTCCCCAGAACATTAGTCTGGGGTTTGGATTCCTAGTTCAGTGACATTGCAATGTGCTACTCCCCGTCCGTTACGTTTTAATTTTATGGCCACAGCACACATAACAGAAGACTAGCTTTATTCAAGCATATATTTCATCCAGTTATTCTATACATCCACTATAGCCACTTCAAGAATTTTACAAACCTTTTCATATGCAATGTAAAGACAAAGGAAGATGTACATTTACATATATACAGCACATCCAAAAACATTTCCCAGTCAATTAAGTACTTCTGAATTGTTTTGCTTTGGAATATAAGTTCAGTAACAGAGGGGCAGTGTGCATAACATTTATTTGTAGGCAGGAAGGCTTTTCCAATATGTTCATGTGGTGGTCAGCTAATTCAATATACATCCATGAGGAGCATTGTGAACACTGGAGGGTGCCGAGCTGGGTAATGGCCTTGGGCACAGTGCACTGTTAACGTGAAAATGTCAAAGAGAATGCAGCCTCCAGGACAAAAGGAACAATATAATGAAGCAAAATATGCACACCCATGAGGGAAGCCTACGCTCACTCAACAGAGGACAACAACCCATAGTTGTGTCAAAATAAGGTGATGAATCATTCAGCCTCAAATCTGGTGGTGATGTGCTTGTCATAGGCCTTTCAGCACCATTGTCCCATTGTTCTGGCGTCTGCCATTGCATCCGCACCATTCCTTCCCAATTTGCTCATATCATTTTTCCTACCACTTATCAGAGGAGATATAAAACATTAGAAATAGCGTAATGATGTGTCTTGAACTTCTCCATCATTCATTAACAACACGGCGCTTTCCTGGCAATCATCTATGCTTTTGGTTCTCCTTATTCAAGGATCAATCGGATCCCTCACTCTTCACTTCTGTGAATACCTCTCTTCTATGCAAAGTAGAGGTGGGAGAGGGTGCTGCACACCAGAATAATCTTAAAAATTTCAAGTTACCATCACACTTATTCTGGAGACTATTGAAATAATTTGCCTGAGCGGTCTAGGGAATTAACTCTCAGCACTAGCTGTCTGAAATGATCAAATGCTAAAGCATTTGCAACCATCTGCAGCTAGAACTGTCAACTGACTGATTCATTTCAGCCTCTTCCAGAGGCCCCCAGCTTCATGGATGGCAATTTGACTCACTTCATGTTATGTCAAGGGGTGGATGAAGACACTAGTTACTGTAAAGCCAAAAAATCCCAACAACATTCCAATGACACTAGTAAAAACATGTGCACCACTATTGACAGCAAACCTCACCACAACATCCAGGATAAATTTAATGTAATCAATTACCACTCCATCAGTCTACTCTCGATAATCAGCAGGAACCTTTGAAGGTGGAATTAAGCAGTACTTGTTCAGCAATAACCAGCTCACAGATCTCAATTTGGATTCTGTCAGGGCAACTCAACTTCTGACCCTGTTACAAGCTTGGTACAAATCTGGACAAGAAAGTTGAATTGAAAATGTGTTGTTGGAAAAGCGCAGCAGGTCAGGCAGCATCCAAGGAGCAGGAGAATCAACATTTCGGGCGTGAACTCTTCTTCAGGAATGAAAGGCTTCAGAAGGGCTCATGCCCGAAACGTCGATTCTCCTGCTCCTTGGATGCAGCCTGACCTGCTGCGCTTTTCCAGCAACACATTTTCAGCTCTGATCTCCAGCATCTGCAGCCCTCACTTTCCCCAAGAAAGTTGAATTCCAAAGATGAGATGAGGTTAAAAGCCTTGAGATCAAGGCAACATCTGGATGAGAAAGTTATCAAGGAGTCTTACCAAAACTGAAATCAATTAGGAATGATGGGAAACCTTTCCAATGGTTGCAGTCATATAGAGCACAAAAGAAGATACCTGTCAGAGGTCAATCATCTGTGACCCAAGACATCACTGCAATAACTCATCTGGATAGCTCCCAAATGGGTGGCATGATGGCTCAATGGTTAGCACTGTTGCCTCACAGTGCCAAGGACCGGGTTCAATTCCTGCCTTGAGTGACTGTGTGGAGTTTCTCCCCTTGTCTGCGTGGGTTTCCTCCGGGTACTCCGGTTTCTTCCCACAATGCAAAGATGTGCAGGTTAGCTGAATTTGCCATGCTAAATTGCCCATAGTGTTAGGTGCATTATCAGGGGTAAATATAGGGTAGGGGAACGGGTCTGGGTGGCTTACTCTTCGGAGGGTTGGTGTGGACTTGTTAGGCCAAAGGGCCTGTTTCCACACTGTAGTGAATCTAAACTAATCTAATCTACCCAGGATAGTTTCAGCTACAGTACGCAGAAAATGGGACTGCTCAATGTTCACCATTTCAGAGATTCTTCAGATACTGAAGTAGCCCATGTCCATGTGTAACAAAAACTGAACAACAGACAGGTTGGGCTGAATAGTGGCAAGTAACATTCATGCTAAACAAGTTCCAGGCAATGACCATCACCAACAAGAAGGAATCTAATCTTTTCCCCTTCATGTGAAATGGCATTACTGTAGCTGAAACCCTACAATCAATATCCCAGGGGTTTACCACTGACTGGAAATGAAATCAACTAGCTATATAAAAACAATAGATAGAAGAGCAAGTCAGAGCTAAGAATTCTGCACAGAGTAATTTACCTTGTGTCTTTCCACAGTCTATCCACCATCTACAATTCTCAAGGCAGGAATGTAACAATATACCTTCCACTTGCCGAGATGAATATAGCTCCAATAACATGCAAGAAGCTCAGTGCCATCCAGGAGAAAACAACCTGCTTGACCTGCTCCACTACCATAAACATTCACTTCCTCTACCTCCAATGCACAGTGGTAGCAATGTGTACCAAATGCAATAGGCACTGCAGCAACTGACCAAAGCTCCTTCAGCAGCACTTTCTAACACACAATTCTAACATTTTGAAGAAAACAGCAGCAAATGCATGAGAACATCAACACCCACAAGTTTTCCTCGAAGCCACACAGTCTTAAATTGGAAATATGTTGCTGTATTTCCAATGCTGCTGGGTCAAAATCCTGCAACTCCTTCCTAACAGCAACACAGGTCCATCTACAGCAGATACATTGCAGCAAATGAAGGAAACTCACTGTCAAGTTCCTCAAGTGCAGATATAGATGGATGATAAATCCTGGCTGAGGCAGTTATGCCCACCTGCCATGACTGAAAATATTTTAAAACTTAATTAGTTAACTGTTTGTTGCTTTCGTTGGGGCATGGGCAGCACTGCATCTCTGTTTGGTTGCACTTTGCAGGGTATGCACTGGTGTTAACAGCCAGGTCTTCTATTGGTTGTGTCATCAAAGATCCATCCCTGTGTGTAATGAAATGGAGCAAACATTCTGTGGCACTTGTAACTAAGAGTATATAAAAGTAACTAAAGGTAGTACCTACACATCTGCAGAATTTGGTCTTTGAGATCACAGATCAGGAGCATGTCCAGAGAGTGAAATCCCTTTCTGATCATGCTACTGCTGAACCTTAATCCTATTCCCCAAATGTGAAGGCATGAATTGGTCATTTGTGGATAACTTAATTGGGAAGGAGAATTTGACTCTGACAAGTGGCCTTTTAGTGAGCATGTATGATATACAAACATATGCAACAGGGATTCCCTTTGCTTTCAGTCTAAAGCTCAACCCACCATTAGTGTATGGAGAAATTAAGGCCTCACTTTCACCCTGCTCATGTTTGTCCTTCTGCACAACTGAACTCCCCCACAGCTTTGTATCCTGCTCATGGCAGTATCACAAGATTGCATCTACAATCATGGTTATGGTGGCAGCCACCAATTTGCACAAAGCAAGGCACCATGAGCAGCCAGGAGCACCATGAGCAGCCAGGAGATAACGAAGAGTTAATCTATTTCAAGCATTAAGTGTATGATATATGTTGGCTCGGAAACAAGAGGTAACTCTCCTTCCTTCTTTGAGTAATGCATGGGACCTTTTACATGCACCAAAATGACAGTAAAGCTTTGGCTTAAAGTCTCATCTGAAAAATGGCTCACGAAACAATGCAGCCCTCCTTTAGATCTGCACTAGAGCCACAGGTAAGAGATCTTATGCTCAAATCTCTGGCTTTGGGAATATGCCCACAGTCATTTGATTGAGAGGTAATAAAGCTAGTACTGAACCATGGTTGCCACTAATGCAACTAGAGTCACTTTATAATTAAAGGATTTTAGAAAAGTACATCGCAATTGATATGAAAATAAATAAGTTTCAACATGAACTAATAATTATGAACTGTTTACCTAGTCATGTCAACATCAGATTTTCTCTTGTAGACACTAAATTTATACAGCTGGTCAATTTCAGTTTCTACTCATTGGTAGCCCCCAGGATGTTGATAATCAGGGATTCAATGATGGAAATGCCATTGAAAGTCTGTTCTGTGCACAGATTCAGAGGCCCAGGACACCAAGAATGTACATGACTGGAAATAATTACCTATGTGCAATATGCCTGAATGAAACCCAATTCCTTCAATTTCCATCCTGTGATAATGCTAAGTACCATGTTTAGGAAGTAAGAGGTGCTGGATTTGTTTAATGGACAGAGAAATTGAGCAGGTTCCCTTGCAACTGTAAGATTATCTCTCTGCTTGAATTTGGTCTACTCCACCTTCTCTGCCTCGTGCACGGTGCTTCCATTGCTTGGCATGCACAGACTTGTGAAGTAGCTTACTCAGGTTGACAACTCATTTTTGGGTACTCAGGATGGCCTCCTCTATCGCCAAACACTAAAAACCTGACGCCTGGAGGAAGAATGCCTCATATTCCATCTTGGGACCATGCAACCACACACCAGGCAACCACACAGTATCAATGTTGATTTCAACACTTTTCTTATTTCCCTCCCCCTCCCATTATCCCAGACCCAAGCCTCCAACTCAGTTTTGGGTTTGCCTGATGATGCTCATGGAGAGCCTCTTTCCAAGGTTTTTTTGAACTAGGCTTAATACAATGGTCGAAGTGCAGGTAATACACTGGGTCATGAGGTTAGTGCAGTTCCATGTAATTGTGCCCCATGGATGCCATGTTTTGAGCCTTTCGCTCTGTTCTGAATGGTGATGCTGTCAGACAACCCAAACTGAACACAGTGAATGAAGAAAAAGATTTGTGCTGCAAATGTTAAAAGTAGCATTTTCAAGAGTTTGTGATTATGCTGTTGATCTACTATGCACTACACATATCAGTGATAATAGTGGCAGCGATAACCTGCACCGTCCAACAATTTGCACATTAGACAAGCAACAGCCTCACCACATCATCATGGCACATCTCAAATTCACTTATGGTTCAGTTCTCCACTTCAAGGTTGCATTTTGCAGCATGTTGCCATTGTGACGTTACCACCAGGTAACCTCGCACACAGGGACATGCACCAACGTGTGGGCTGGAGCAGACAGCATCTCAGTGGTCTTAACTTGCTTTCTTCACACATACTCACTTTGTGCCTACTTAGATGCTCATTTCACTTCTGCCATGCCTTGCATTTTTGCATTTTTCTATCTCATTCAGAACTTAAAGGTTCACAGTAATTCTGTTTTGCCTCACAGGTGAAAGCCAGGCAGCTTGACAGGGTTGCCAGCAATTATCTGTCATATTGCTATCCAGTACTGTGCTATCTCAATCTCACCATTATGCCAAGTGCCAGCAGCTTATGCTGCAAGCATTCTACATGTGCTTCAGCCAAATGGCCACATCTCAAAGTGGGAATCCCCACTCCACCACGAGCCCTATCTGAGTTCTCCTGTACACTCAGCCCCAGTCCTGAAGAAGGGTTATACCAGAAACAGTGACTTCTCCACCTCCTGATGCTACCTGGCTTGCTTTGTTCTTTCAGCCTCCTGCCTATCTACTTTGGATTCCAGCATCTGCAGTTTTTATGTCTCGAACAGTCAGTCAAGGGCAGCGTCCAAGCACAGTCTGAGGATTTTCAACAACAGTCACAATCACCCTGGCTGCGAATGTGGGGAAAATGCATCACACATGACTAAGTTGTAGGGTCAGGACTCATAGTAATATTGGGAGATGCAGATTTTCATGAAGACTGAATGAGACAATTTAGAAGCTCAGTACTAATGGGATTGACAGAAAGCGTTCAGAGAAAATGGTGCATGGAGGTTCAGGGCGGGCTGCTCAAAACCAGGCTGAGCCCACGACTCACTCTGCGAAGCAAGAACAATGCTATCTTCATCCTTTTCCAAATCACAAATGTACTCTGGAAATGGAAAATGTCCACGACTACACACAGAGTGAGCCGCAGAAATTGTATTCCTCTCTAATCGAATAGAAAGGGAGTCCACCGCCAGAGTCATTCTCCACCATTTCCGCCACCTACAAATGGACCCCACCACCAGAGATATATTCCCCTTCCTACCCCTATCAGTGTTTCGGAGAGATCATTCCCTTCACAACTCCCTCGTCAGGTCCACATCCCCCACCAACCCACACCCCACTCCCGATACCTTCCCCTGCCATCGCAGGAAGTGCATAACCTGCGCCCACACCTCTCCCCTCACTTCCGTCAAGCCCGCAAAGAATCCACGTCTGACAAAAATTTATCTGTACCCCCACCAATGTCATCTATTGTATCTATCTACTGCAAGGATGCCTACTTGCAGATTGTTTCAGAGAACATCTCTGGGACACCCATACCAACCAACCCCACCGCCACGTGGCTGAACAGTTCAACTCCCCCTCCCACACAGTCAAGGACATGAAGATCCTGGGCCTACACCATCGCCAACATTAAAAACCTGACGCTTGGAGGAAGAATGCCTTATATTCCATCTTGGGACCCTGCAACCACACATGATCAATGTGGATTTCAACACTTTCCTTATTTCCCTCCCCCCACATTATCCCAGACCCAAGCCTCCAACTCAGCACCGCCGTGTTGGCCTGTCCACCACCTTTCCCATCTGTCCACTCCAGTCTCCTCTCTGACCTATCACCTTCTCCCCTACCTTCATCTACCTATTGCATTCTCAGCTATCTTTCCCCCAACACCACCCCCCTCCCATTTATCTCTCAGCCCCCTGACCCACAAGCCTCATTCCTAATGAAAGGCTTATGGCCGAAACGTCAATTCCCCTGTTCCTCAGATGCTGCCTGACCTGCTGTGCTTTTCCATCACTACACATTCTCTCTAAACGTGCAGGCTCTACTCGTGGGCAATGTGAGATCGTTCAAAGAGTAATTCGATTAATCAGCCACTTACACATTACAAGCTAGAACATAGAACAGTACAACACAGAACAGGCCCTTCAGCCCACGGTGTTGTGCTGACCATTGATCCTCATGTGAGGTAAAGCTAATGTACGAACTCTCAAATTTCTGTGACCATATGCATGTCCAGCAGTCTCTTAAATATCCCCAATTACCTGGCTTCCACAACTGCTACTGGCAATGCATTCCATGCTCTCACAACTCTCTGCATAAAGAACCCGCCTTTGACATCCCCTCTATACTTTCCACCAAACAGCTTAAAACTATGACCCCTCGTGTTAACAATTTCTGCCCTGGGAAAAAGTTTCTGGCTATCAACTCTATCTATGCCTCTCATTATCTTCTGCACCTCAATTAGGTCCCCTCTCTTCCTTCTTTTTTCCAATGTAAAAAGTCCGAGCTCAGTCAACCTCGCTTTGTAAGATAAGCCCTCCAGTCCAGGCAGCACCCTGGTAAACCTCCTCTGAACTCTCTCCAAAGCATCCACATCTTTCCTATAATAGGGTGAGCAGAACTGGACGCAGTATTCTAAGTGTGGTCTAACCAAAGTTTTATAGAGCTGCAACAAGATCTCACGGCTCTTAAACTCGATCCCCCTGTTAATGAAAGCCAAAACACCATATGCTTTCTTAACAACCTTGTCCATTTGGGTGGCCATTTTAAGGGATCTATGTACCTGCTCAGCAAGATCCTGCTGTTCCTCCACACTGCCAAGAATCCTGTCTTTAATCCTGTACTCAACTTTCAAGTTCGACCTTCCAAAATGCATCACTTCACATTTATCCAGGTTGAATTCCATCTGCCACCTCTCAGCCCATCTCTGCATCCTGTCAATGTCACACTGCAGCCTACAACCGTCCTCTATACTGTCAACAACACCTCCAACCTTTGTGTTGTCTGCAAACTTGCTAACCCATCCTTCAATCTCCTCATCCAAGTCATTAATAAAAATTAGAAAGAGTAGAGACCCAAGAACAGAGCCCTGTAGAACACCACTCACCACTAACTTCCAGGCAGAATATTTTCCTTCCACTACCACTCGCTGTTTTCTATTGACCAGCCAATTCTGTATCCAGACAGCTAAATTTCCCTGTATCCCATTCCTCCTGACCTTCTGAAAGAGCCTACCATGGGGAACCTTATCAAATGCCTTACTGAAATCCATATACACAATATCCACCGATTGATCCTCATCAACTTGTCTAGTAACATCCTCAAGGAACTCAATCAGATTTGTGAGGCATGACCTGTCCCTCACAAAGCCGTGCTGACTGCATTTAATCAAGCCATGCTCTTCCAGATGGTCATAAATCCTATCCCTCAGAATCCTTTCTAAAACCTTGCAGACGACAGACGTGAGACTGACTGGTCTGTAATTGCCGGGGATTTCCCTATTTCCTTTCCTGAGGAGAGAAATTACATTTGCCTCCCTCCAGTCCTCAGGTACGACTCCAGTGGAGAGCGAGGATGCAAAGATCTTCGCAAGCAGCGAAGCATTCAAATTTCTCGCTTCCCAAAGCAACTGTGGACAAATCTAGTCTGGTCCTGGCGACTTGTCAATCTTAATGTTTGACAAAATTTTCAGCACATCAGCTTCCTCAATCTCTATCCGCTCCAGCCTGCTTACCTGCTCCTCAATGGTTTCGTTCACTACAAGGGCCTTTTCTTTAGTAAAGATAGAAGCAAAAAACTCATTTAGGGTTTCCCCTACCTCCTCAAACTCAATACACAAGTTCCCTATGCTATCCCTGATCGGCCCTACTCTTTCTTTGATCATTCTCTTATTCCTCACATACACGTAAAATGCCTTTGGATTATCCCTAATCCTTCCTGCCAAGCCTTTTTTGTGCCCCCTCCTGGCTCTCCTCAGACCATTTTTGAGCTCCTTCCTCACCTGCCTGTAATCCTCTGGAGCTGAGCAAGACCCTTGCTTCCTCCACCTTACGTAAGCTGCCTTCTTTCTTTTGACGAGAAGCTCCTCTGCCCTCGATATCTAAGGTTCCCTTATCTTACCCCTTCTTGCCTGTCTCAGAGGAACACATTTATGCATCACTCGCAACAACTGTTCCTTAAACAGTCTCCACATGTCAATAGTGCCCTTTCCATGGAACAATTGCTCCCAGTCTATGCTTCCCAACGCACTTCTGATAGTATCAAAGTTTCCTTTTCCCCAATTAAATATCCTCCCATTGTGCCTGCTTCTCTCCTTCTCCATAGCAATGTAGAATGTGAGACAGTTGTGGTCACTATCCCCAAAATGCTCTCCCACCGCAAGATCTGACACCTGCCCCGGCTCATTGCCGAGCACCAAATCCCAAATGGCCTCTCCCCTTGTTGGTCTGTCAACGTACTGAGTTAGGAATCCCTCCTGAACACACCTTACTAAAATAGCTCCTTCCAAACCATCTGCTCGAAGGAGGTTCCAATCAATATTGGGAAAGTTAAAGTCACCCATTACAACTACCCTACTACATACACACTTTTCCAAAATCTGCCGACCTATGCTTTCTTCAATCTCCCTGCTGCTATTGGGGGGCCTGTAGTAAACCCCGAATGAGGTGTCTGCTCCCTTACTGTTCTCACCCCAGGTTCCCACCCCCCACCTTACGAGTTTAAACCCTCCTGAACAACTCGAGCAAACCTTCCACCCAGGACATTGGTCCCTTTCCAGTTCAGGGAACATCTATAATCTTAGTATGTCAGTAATTTGAGGTCACAACTGCAAAATAGTCAGCAAGAGAGCTAAGGGTGAAGTGAAGAGAAACTTCTTTGCTTACAGAGTTGTTAGGATTTGGAACACCTGCCTGGGAGTGTGGAAGCAGAATCCATAGCAGGTTTCAAAGAGAGCTGGATATATATTTGAAAGTGATGAACTTAGAGGGCTACCAAGATAGGGCTGGAGAATGGGACACAAATCCTGGTCACTGGCAATTTTAACTGCGTCATAAGTCTTCACAAATTGATCACAGTCATTTGTGTAAAGCAGAGGTAATCACAAGCAATTACAAGCAGAGTGTCACAAAGCTGGTCCCTTTTTTCGAAAAGGATACTGTGTCCTTCATTGTTTTCAGAGGGGTCATAAACGAGGCCAGACTCCAATTAGATTGGCTTGGTACAGAGACTAAAGGGTATTGAGAGGCCTTTTTGTTTACATGTAAACAGATGAGAATTCAGGCCTAAGTGGTCATGTTTTAGAAGTGACCTGTAGAATGAAAGGGGAGCGGTCAGCTCTCTAGCTGAGCAGTTTAATTCAGTCCAGAGTTCAACAGTGAGCTGTGTGGAAACTCACTCTCTCTTTCTGCCCTTCTAACTTCAATCTGATTCTTTGTCAGATCTCTCCATGTCCCATTAGATGAAGGACTATGTTAAACCATCATGTGTGTGCAATGTGAATGCTGAGTGTTCATATTAGCGAGAACTCGTTTGCTTTCAAATATTCTCCACATAGCTTCACTGGAACCATGACCACTGGATTCCAAACTGCAGGCGTCATTGTTGCTATGATCACGGCACCACATAGTTGCAGAGAAATTGAGGAGTGTGCCAGCTAGCCCAGAAGCTGCTGCAATTTCCTGAGTCTGTCAACAGCCTTCACATGAAAACGTCTCAGCTGAGGTTTCCCTCAGAATGTAGAAATGCTTCAGGAGGACGAGACTCTATTGTTCTTAATGCCATTCTTCCAGATGAGTGAGGCACAATGCTATCACATACCGTGAATGTCCCAAGACACTGTTACAGCACTATTCCATATGCAAGCTGAAGGGCTGAGTGGCCATCCTGTCCCAGTAGCTGTCATGGGGTCAGCTGTGCTCATTTTTTCTGTCACTGGCTGCTTTCAAGAATCTCTGGAGGACCTGTGTGGGATCTTGCAATTCCAACCTCACAAATGTATCAAGGCTGAATCAATTACTAACGTAATTCACTCCAGATATTCCAATTCATCCAGTTTTCCTTAGGCAAGGTCAGTATTGCTTCAGACAGTAAGCTTTGCCAAAATAGCAGATCAGCCCAAGTGCAGGGTGCTACAGACTGTGTACATGCTGCACTTACAGCACCATCTCATAAGACAGCAAACTCATCAACACAGGGCTCCATTCCATTAAAATACAAGTGTTATGAAGATGTGGGTATACTTTTAAGAAAGTTAAAAGCTAGCAGAACTACCTGACAACACCAAGTGTTCTGAACAAGATATAATGCAACCTTTTGGTCCAGCAGCTAGGGTATCGGGTCTCTTGGAGACAAAAACAAGTTCGAATTCAGCCAATCAGTTTAAATTATACCGCAAAATACCAATGTCCAATCAAGTTTGAATTTAGTATATTGACAATATTAAAAACCAATGAAACAATCTGATGCTTTGGGGTATAAGATTGGGGAAAATTGAACAATTGGGGGAGAACTGCCGAAAGACCAACAGATGTAGATTGCTGTCTGAGAGGAACTTATCCAGGGAAGGAGTTTGCACAGAGAAAAACATTGACATGGACCTGGGCCTAGACAGCAAATTTGCAAAGAGAAGATTCGACAGCTGGCTGGTTTTGAAATTTTAACTTTTATCAGTAAATCTTTATCGGGGGTTTTATCGGACTAGTATTATGGAAGGAAAAGTAAAAGATAGGTTAGAGGAAGGAGTTGTAAATAGTTGTTAGTTAATTACCCTCTGTTACACTTTAAGAAATAAAGATGTTACTTTTACTTTAACTAGTTCTTGGCCTCTTGAATTTTCAGATTACTGCAAGGGATAAATCTCTTCCGTGTTGCTAGTTTAAATTAAGCAGGAGGGTTTACCCCGTGTCGTAACACCAAGTCATCTGTGATTGTCAGAACCCAACTTAGAAGCATCCACTAGGCACGCTGTAAGATGCCAACATGCTATAACCTCAAGAACTATCATGTTTCTGCTTTGTTTCAAGGGTAGGTTGCCCTACAAAGATGATTAACAGGGAACAAGGCCTACACTCTGTAACCGCGATGATAACTCCATTGCACAAAGCCTGGCCTAACAGCTAGAATAGATACTATGCAGCCCATTCTTCTCCAAAGGCCATCACAGCACAGACGATAGGGCCTCCTGAGGGTCATGTTCTGATGGTTAAATTGATATAGGAGTACCGTGTATCACAGGCCAGGCAGAATGTTCTGCACTGTCCTAGCTGTGTTTTGTACAAATTGTGCCACAAAGTGGGAAATGTGATGGACGCGAAGAGCTGGGAGAGAAGCAGCAGTCTTCCAAGGAGGAACATCACCATCTGCATGATAGGGTGTGCAGCACATGGAATCTTATTGATACCCGGTTCCCATAGATGTGAACTGGCTGCATCAAACATTCATTAATTATAACTTGGTCATTGTTTGTTTCCAGATATAAAAGCATAATTTTCTGTTTCTCTTTTCTCACAATTAATGTTTAATAAAAGCAAACATTTTAACTGTTTGAAAGCTTTCTAGTATGTGATGATTTGACAGTGAATAATGAGAAGATGTACTGCCATGCTGGGCATTAGGGGCAGAATAGCACTCCCTTAGACAGGGCTCTAAGATAATCTGGCAGTAAGGATGAGTAGCCTGTGTAGATTGACACTTGTAGCTGTAGTTACGATAACTGTTGATCAGACAGGTAATGACATTTATAAACGTGAGCTTGGTTTTGCAATGAGGTCTCACCTGTGCCACCTATGTGCCCTCAGAAGCATTTCCTTTTCATTCCCTCCCATTAGGTGCACTGTGGGAGGCAGTTTCTGGCTGGAAGTACGGTCGGGGATTAAATATGGCACGAGCGTTCTTGGAAGATCCCGTCAAGGTAAAACTTCCATCTTTGGGAGTGCACAATAGCATGTGCAAGGTGCCATAGAGGTGATGTACGTATATAATGAGGAGAGCAGTGAAAATGTACAGAAGAGTATGCCATGGAATTCCCCCAAATAGGCAATGAACTGATTTTATAACTATTATCCCTTGATAATTATTATCCCTTGCCATTCAAACTTTCTGATCCAGTCTGGATTCCCATTCCTTCAAATGGCAAATTGTTTTTGAAGATTTCCAAAATGTTAAATTTTATATTATTATTCCTATTTTACTCTTTTGTCCCTTTTTATGACCTTTTCCTTGTTCCAACTTGGCCTCCTCCTTTATATCTCTTTATGTGCCTGATTTGATCTTGGATTTACTCTCCCTAATTCTCTCTCTTTATAGTCCTTCCTTTATGTGTTTGACACATTAATATTATTGGTTAAGGAGATACACTTTTAGATGCCACTATTCACCAAGGTCTCAGACGCACTGTCATCCTGCAAACTGTAGCACAAACATTTGTGAACTGGATGCAGAGTCTAACGTACGTCCCATAAAGTGAGATTTCCTTCTCCAGCAAATTCTGATCTATTTTGTCAATCTGTATGTTTCATTATTTTTCATAAAATTTATTTGGAGAGTTTGGGGAGAACACTCTAGAATGATGCAGTTTTATCTATTTGATTGTGACAAGTCTGCACAGTATTGGATGACAGTTTTTTTTTCACTTGTATAGTTCTGCCTAAATATTTTGAGATATGGACTTACTTTGCACAGGAAGTTGATGTTGAAGCCAAATGTTTGAGCATTTCGAGACCCAGCATTCATGTAGTTTCCAATTAGTAACACCAGCTCCAGCAGGTTTCCAAATCTCTTACTTTTCTTTAACTCCTCACACGCAGTTGCAACAGCCATAATATCAGGTCTGATATTGTTCACCTGTTCCTCAAACTGAAGCTTGAACAGAATAGCATTCAGCCGTGGACGAAGATTTTTAACACTGCTCATCTGGTTGGATAGAAGAAAAGAATGTCAGGAATATAAGCTCTTGTCCCATTTTGGTACAAAACAAATTAATTTAATCAAAGATGATTTATTAACATTAATAAGGTATTGGAAGATCTTAACTCATAAAGTGTGAAAAAATGGAAGCAAGAATCAAAGACATTTGAGCAAGCAATTGGAATTCTATTTGCAGTTGCTAATAACAACTGCTTATTTTACAATAACTAATAAAAGATACAGTTCTACCATAGATCTGTCCTGACATCCAATATACTAAATCACATAAAAATAATATGTGCTTATGACCCAGAGTAGCAAAGCAATCAAAAAATGTTCATGTGGTAAACCTATTGGGTTACAGAAATATATTGCATGGCAAGGCATGAAAGATTTTTATTGACTAAATACAAATAAACAGGATCTCACTAACACAAAAATACATGCAATTACATCACTTACTACAAATCAGGAAAAGTTTGAGATGAAAACTTAAAATTTGTAGCCTTGTGCTAACTTCACCATGGAAAACTAGAAGATCAGACTAAAACAATGCAAACAATTATAAAAGCAAAATAATCCAAATGCAGCAGATCTGAACTAAAAACTGAGTGGTGGATATACTCAGCAGGAATGACAGTACCTGTAGAGAGAGAGACAGGGGAAAAGAGGGGGCAAAGTTCTGCCAGCTCTGAATGATTTGGGCAATATTGAGACAGTTGGAAAAATATGGAGAGATCGGAAAAACTAGATTCTCAAGAGAAAAGTTCGAATTTCCACCCAGGTTTAGAATAACGAAACAGGAATCCCACAAGTGAATGGGGTGAAATCTATCTGCTTGTATTAATTCTCAATCTTATCCATTCTCAACTCATTTATGTGCAGTTTGCTAATATCCTCGCAGTGGAGGAAACTAGATTATGATAATTCCCAGCATGAAAGGCAGAACATATATCTTACAGCCTCGGCTCACCACATGTTCCTCCAGGTGGAGTAAGTTTTTTTTCGAGAATGCAAGCTTTACTTGTGAGCACTGCAAAGCTGTTCAAGGTGTAACCAAACTAGACAGGTGCTGACGTAGTACATTGAAGACAACTGTAATCACAGTAATCCGGATGTGAAACACATGCAGTGACCAACTATGCGAAATACAAATCCTGGACACAAGGAATACTGAACATGTCACTGGCTGTTACAAATTGACTATATCATCTCTGTGATGCAGAGGTAATCACAGATGAAGTTAAAAGTGTCACCTTTGGTCTATATTTAACAAAAACAATCCAAGGTCTCATTAGGTGTACAAGGGCGAGCCTTAACGCTGATTCCCCCACACTAGGCTATGCCCCTGCATCCATCTCTCATGGTCACTCACAAGAACACAGGGAGCACAATAAGCACCCTTGGGACTTCTTCGCCATTTATCTGATGTTGTTTTCTTTCAGTGCAATTATCAGCACTACCCCCTTAATATCTTGAGCTTCTAGAAATGCTCCCTATGCCCCTTCATTGAGCTCCATGGACTCAAAATCCAAGCTATATCATTTCCAGGTCCATGATCTACAGTATAGTATGAACTAATGAAACAAGAAAATGTGAATTATTTTTTCCAGCAGAAATTGCATTACTGTATTTTTATTTCAGGGCAATAGAAATATCAATCTTCAGACCATTTCAAATCAATAGCAGAAACTGAAAGCATTCAAAATCTCTTTATTTTGTGTACATAAACATTGTACAACTGCCAGAGGAGATCAGAGAGACACAGCTGACAATCAGGCAAGTGAGATTTGGTTGAGAACCCAGGTAAATCAGGTTTTAAGCAAGTACAATGGTAGAGAAACCATTTGAAAAGGAAGAAAAGACGTACGGAATGTGGTGATAAAGTAGAAAGCGGAACTGATGAGATGGTAAAATAGCTGATTGGTTAGCAAAAAAAAGTGGTAAAGTGATAAGTAAACGAGACAAAATTGGGTCTAGGGAAGTGTAAACGGCAATAGCAGAATTAATACCACAACAGCTGTCTCTTAAACGGGAATCATATTTATGAACTGAAATTGTGGTCACATTTGGAGGCCGTAAACTACATAAAAATGATCATTGCTTAAGAATGCAGTCTAACAAATAACTTGCATCCAAAACATATTAAATCTTTTGTCATGTTGTGAGGGTTGTTTTTAAAAATCAGTTAGTCACTTTTTTCCTAAAATGATGTTATTTATGCAATTGTCAGAAAATTAGAGCTTTCACAACAAAATAATAACACACATGACAATTCAGCACTGAAAATTGGCATATCAAAACTAGCAAAGAGTCATTGATATAGTTTAGATTGTCTAATCCATTCAATAATAATGAAGCTGTCATTAGCTAAAAAGAATGTCACAGTTGTTTCCTTTGCTGGTGACATCTATACAACAACAAATATTTGATCATCTAGGTGGAAACAATATTTTTGTAATTTTTGCTCTACTTCTTGATGCCACAATGTTTATTTCTGAAGATTAATATGAGTGAAATCATAAAGAACTTGACTTTTTGTCCAGGGTACACTAACAGAGACTGTCAAGTGAACCTACTCCTGCAATTCAGAATAAACAAACACTAAGTATTGGATAGTCATTGCGATAAAGTATTGGGAAATAATAGCTAAAATCCTCCATTTTATAAGTCTCAATTTTGGAATAATAACTTGCCTTTTAAAATGGTTAAGCACAGTGACCATGAGAATGGAATAAGGAATGCATGAATCTTGGCATAATCAAGTATCTGTTTGTATTCCAGACAGTTGCGATAATGTAATACTGATTGTAACCTAGGTATTACCTCAGTGACACAAATAACACCATATTAACAGTATTGGTTATTTTAGTGTGAAACAACACTACTGTATTAATTACCTCATGAGAACCTAATTAAGACTAGAAACATTATATGGTGGGAACTGTAGAAAAATGATATGATTACACACATTAAGGGTACAAATTATGCTGTCTCTTTACTCAGAATTAAAAATCATTTATTAGCATATTCTAGGTCATTTCTGATTGATAACCTAGCCTTTTTGTTTATTGATCTCTCAGCTAGCTTGAGAACAATAAAAGAGTGCTATTTTGCAACCTATGTGTGGTCCGAGAATTTCCAAGTTTACAATTGGGACCAAAAGACAGAATGAAGACCCCTTGCAAATCAGAGACTGGAGAGAATGCCACTAAGATGTCATTGAAAATTGACAGGTCAAAACTTTATAGGTTTTGTGTACTAAACACTGTCCTAAATGAATGAAAAATGGAATAAATTATTGTAGCTGAGCACCGACCCCATTCATAGTTTCCAGCTGAAACCAATAATCACATTGATGAGAAATTCTTTTAAAATCCCCATACTGAAATTGTCACGGGTTCCAGCTGCTTTTACAAACTTAATAACTGATAATTAACAGGTACCAATTCACCAGATTCAGTTTGGCTATTTTCAATCAACAAATTAGCCATTAGTCAGTAGCAAGAAAAGGTCAAAACAGAAAGTGTAACAGTAATTGAATATTCTTGTCTGAGAGATTGGAAATCAATGGATTCCTTTACCCAAAACAGAATAACAAGCACACCATCTCCAGGCTCCATCCTGAATTTCAAAAGAATTCAAGGAAGCTGTGTGTGTTGGTTGTTGTGCGGAAGTGTTAGAGGAAAGAATGTAATTTTCTCTTTCATTAGACGGTGAATGCCCTGAAACCTAAGTGGAGTGAAATATCAGGAATTTAAATATCAATCCTGACATAAAAAGAGTTTTCTCAGTGGGACTGTTTCATCCTGTAGGCAAATACATTTTTCTTGGTTTAAATTTCCACATACATTGGTTTATTTCCTGATTACTGAACTAGCTGGTCTGCACGTTGAATACTCTGGCCAAGCGAGATATCAAGATCCCCACCATGTCCACAGCTACTTCTCCAAGAGTTGTGTTGCATCAATAGGACATTAAGAGATCATACATTGTTTAACAAGAATAATACTTTCTTGTTTGATTTTAAAATGGACTATGTGGCATTAAAAAGGCTGCTACAAATCACACAGTTGATGAGTAATAGAAACTTTCAGCAGACAAAGCTAAAAACTGACAGCCTTGTGGAATGTCATGGACACTGCAAACAGCAAAGGCACAAACCGTCCATCTCAAACTTGAACTGATACCAAAGGAAAGTCATTGAACTATATTTGCAAATGTGAGTGGCCCATCTATCTCCTAAGATGAATAATGGATTCTTGGTCAGAGATACAGAAGCCAATTGTTAAATTCAAACGGACTCTGTGATGGGCCAGTGACATGACCAAAACTCCTCTAGTTTTGAAGTGATTCCAATTGTACATTTCTGAACCCTTTTCTCAGTCTGCTTTTAATATTTGGCCTGACTACAATACCATCTAGGGACAGCTAGAGAGAGTCTGAGTTTCCTTAAAATCTCTCGCCCTGAAAGAATCCTGTATTCTTCTTCTACCTAATTTTTAAGAATCATCTTGCTGTGTCATCACAACTTGGAAGAAATTCTGTAAATCCTGAACAGTTCATGAGTTACTGAAGAAAGTCTAAAAGCATTTATCAGCCACTCTTTTTTCCCTAAACGAAGATCTGAAGAAAATTGGTAAGTCAGATAAAGAGAAAAAAAAACTCCCACCATTTATAAAAACCAATAATAGCATTAAAATTATTTTCTATTGCACGGATGAGTTAGTTAGTCTTATATGTTGAATTTTAATTATCATTGGCTTGCTCGATAAATGTTTAATAAATTTGTTTGACAAATAAAATCTAAAAATAAGCGTGGATCTGCTGCTTTTCAAACATAGAAGAGCATCCTGCAAAGACATGGAATCAAAATTAAAACTAAAATAATGAGAAATGAGATTTTATTTTTGAACAATGCTGTGAATTCTAACTCTCAATTCGAGAAAGTAAAAAGTATAATTTGTTTTGATATCAGTTGCTGTATGATATACTTACTAAATTATTTTGCTATACTAACTTAAATCAGTGTTCCACTCTCCCAATATCATTGTTTAATTTAAATAAATATTCTGGCCAAACCTTTGCCTTACTATTTACGATCGTACATAGTTTGATAAGAACTCCTCAAAAACATCTCTTTTCTTAGCTGGAAAGAAAGATCATAGCAACTTCCCTCAAATTTCAGGTTAACCTCAATGCTCCTCTGTGCAATGACTCCAGTGAATGACAGTCTCTTGCTTCATGGCATCCAGAGCTGAACATGGCACACAAGATATAGTGTGTTCAGAGCATCGTACACACTGATTATTACTTATATCAGACTTATCACTCTGATAACTGTCAATTGGAAGTAAGGCCATCTCTGATAATTTCCATGTTTCCCTCTCCATCATCATGAGAAGTCATGCTAAATTATACTTCCTTATGTATCCACCACCCTCAAAAAACTCTGCCAAATCTCCTTATAAATTATCAATTTATCCATTTTCTAGTCTTTAGTCTTCCGTTCAGCTAAACAGTTTTGCAGGTCCCAATATGCTCAACCATACTTTCATTCCACCTTTTGCTGTCACTGAGACTGATACTCGCTATCAAGCCATGGAGCTCAAGTCAAGGAAGTTCCTGACTCAGCACAGCCACCTCTCTTTAAAGTGTCTGGTCATGCACAACATTTGCTCTAGGCAGGAGATTAGAATTAGGTCTGCAAGCAGACGTTGTCAGGCTTGTTATCCCCCTCCCCAACTCAATTTTCTCTCTCTCCACAGCCCTTCAGTTTGGAAGGTAATAAGGAGTAGAAGGTAAAAGTGGAAACCATCTAAAGGTCTTGGAGAGTTGCCAAAGTGTAAATCAAGAAATGATGGAGTTGTGCAGGAAGGGTACCACATTGACATGAGTGATGTAAATCTGCATATTAACTGGACCAATCAGAGGGGTAGTGCTAACTACCTAAAGTGGTTGTCAGGACAATTAAATTCAGGATAGAGCAGTTGAATGCTGTGAAAAACATAATGTGGTTTGCTGTCCACTGACAGTTCTACGTGACAAAAGGATCGTCAAATCAAAGTAAGGTTTCATGTTTCTGAAGGAGATAGAGAGGAATCTCCTCCCAGAAACGTGGAGCTACTTCTTGTCAAAAGAAACAACCAGATTGGCAATCTGCATGAGATTTCCACTCCTTGGAAAATCTGGCTCATAATGACTTGAAAATATTTTAATTCTGTGCTAAAAAATAATGAGTTTTTAAGCACATAAAATAACAAGTCATGTTCACAGAACAGAAAATGAAAACTCTATTTACCTCCACTTTAGAACATAAATTCCAAAATGATAATATTATAAACCTTCATCTCACTACTATCCATATTGATCCTTTTCATGGATCGCCACCTTTCTCTGCTGGAGAGACTCGTGTTTCTATTGACTCTGGAAGTGAGGTCTCAACTCTTGGCAGGGCCACCCATGACAGTAAGGTCAGAGAGGAGGAACCAGGCAAAGCACTCCCAAAACAAGTGCTCAATGTAATCCAGGCAGCAGACATTTGTGTGATATCAATGGTAGATGAAGGCCACAGCAGTAGGGAGCTCTCCGGTCATAAAGATTTCCTTGTCACTGGAATTGGATCTACCTTCTGACAGCACAGTATCCCTGCTGCTGTGCAACAGCATCCCCGTGTTAAAAGATCTCCCACATAAGGCATTCCTGTTGTCAGTAGGAAGGGGCACTGGAATATCAGAGATTAAAGCTATTGGAAGTGATGCTTCTTTCCAGGCTGCAGAAACACTGGCCCGAATAATTTTCCTAGGCAAAACTCAGTACTGCAGATGCTGGAGATTAGAATAAAGAGTGTGGTGCTGGAAAAGCACAGCAGGTCAGACAGCATCCTAGGAACAGGAGAATTGACGTTTCAGGCAAAAGCCCTTCATCAACAATTTTCCTTCATATGCTATTAGTTTTTATGTGGACCAATTTGGTTTGGAAGTTATCCTTCCCCAAAAATGTTCTTCACCCTTCAAGATACACCTTCATACTTGACAGGGAATAATCACCTCCTACAAAGTGTGCTCCAGGAAATTCTCAATTTCCTGTAAGCCCTGTAGTGAGTCTTGCAGTCCTTCAAGATGAGAAGCTTTGAATGAGAGTTCAGATATTCTTATTGAACATGTGGTTATCAAGGACCCATGAAATGACTGGAGTTCCCAAATAACATAGAAATTGCCCGTACAAGGGTCTCAAGGGAGGTGAATTACAAGGGAAAGAAGTTATGATTCACCTGCATAAAATTGTAATCAAATGTCATCTGCAATTGTGCTCAGGTTTGAACATCAACTCAGAACAAAAGAAAAATAAAATGTTCTGGAATGTTCCACGGATTTGGTGATAACTGGAGAGGGAAAGAAAGCTAAATATGATTCTTCAGTAATGAAGACATTTTACTTGATTCAAAATTTTAACTATTTCTTTCTCCATTGTGATGATGCAGTCCCTTTAACAAGGTTATTCTGTCCTTGGCCTTTTTCAAGAGTCGTAAAGGCAGAGGTTCTGATATGTCTGGAGAAATCTACTTGAGAAGGCTTTTTAAGTTTTTGTTTTAAAACACTTGTACAATGAAAGAGGAGTGACCAGTTCTCCCAGTTCAGGGTTTTCTCTAGTTTTGGGTTAGTCTTAGCTGGAGACTCAAAGAAACAGCTCTGATATCTCTCTGATATCTCTCCTGTAAGATCCTGTGTTTGATTTTACCTTTTTGCCAAGGGGGAGTTATGGGATGTTGCAGGAAATCGGAACTGCTCTTTGTTAAGTTGCGTTTTTGTGTCGGTGGGTTTTCAAATTGTTATTCTAAATTTGGTTTTCTTTTTCTCATGTAAATAAATTATATTTTGTTTAAAAGCGAGTACTGTGTCGCTGTGTCGCTCCTGAAATATTCAGTTTAAATCTGCTTAAAACAACTAGAAAAGTTAGCTTCGGGGCTACCTTCTTAAAATGTTTTGAAGAGATCTGGCCTGGTCAATAACACTATAGATGCTGCCAGGTTTATCAGTTACTTCCAGTATTTTCTGTTTTCTTTCAGATGGTCAAAATTCACAGTATTTTACTGTTACCACGGGGAGGATTAAAAGGATTGAAAAGAATGCAGCTTCTCCAGAATGATACTGGGGCTAAGTGTGTCACTTTATGAGGACAAATTACATAATCTTAGTTTATATTCCTCTGAGAAAGGGCTTACCATGAACCAGGCGTTTAAAATGTTTGAAGGTATCAATAAGGTAGATACAGAAAAATCACGGATTTTGTGGGGGCTGGGTGGGATAGGGAATTAAAAACAAGTTGACATAATATTAAATAGAGTTCAATTAATTCAGGGAAGAACCAAAAACCACTTCTTCTGTACAAGGGTAATAGGAATCTGAAATGATTACCCTCACACAGCTGTGCATGGCAGGAACAATGCAATTTTCAGCAAAAACAAAAAAATGCTGGAGGAACTCAGCAGGTCTGACAGCAGCCATAGAGAGCAAAACAAAGTTAACATTTCAAGTCCAAAGATCTTTCATCAGAACAGAAACCACTTGGAAAAGGGTGGCATTTGAACTCATGACATGGTATGGCATGTGTCTGTGCCCTCATATGTGTGTGTGTGCATGTGCCTCTGTGTATGCTTGCATGCGGGTGTGTCTGTATATTTGCGTATCTGCATATGTGCATGTGTCTATGTATGTGTGTGTACATGCATGTGTGTGTCTGTCTCTACATATGTATTTGTGCATGTCTGCAGGTGTGTGTGTGTGTGTGTGTGTGCTGGGCGGAGCTCTGCAATACACCATCATGTTCCCATGCCAACATTTCTTCGATTGGCTGCAGTGTTCCAGCATACCTCATCTTGCGCCTAGGTACCTTACAGACTTCAAGATTCAACACTGTGTTGAACAATTTCAGAATTTGAACACCTCCATCCATGTTCATTACCAATCCCAAGCCCCAGATTCTATTCAATACTGGTTGCTCCCAGCACAGTCAACTCATTTTCAACTACTTACAGTTCCCATCATCACATATTCAGCTTTACCTTTTTCCTCTGGCTTACTATCAACAATTCCTTTGTCTGCTTCCCTTTTCCTTTTCTCTTTCCCTGAGCGTTGTCTCCAATTCTTCATCTCACTCCTCCTCCTTCCCACTCTGTCTCCCCCTGCATACCTCGTCCCCACCACCCTGTCATCAGCATAAATACCACCTTTTCCCAGCTGCTATCAGTTCTGATGAAGGAGGACTGGACTCAAAATGCTAAACTGCTTCTCTCTCCACAGATGCTGCCAGACCTGCTGAGTTTCTGCAGTACTTTTTGTTTTTGTTTCAAGTTTTCAGCGTCTGTAGTTGTTTGTTTTGTTACATTGAAAAGACTGTCATGAGACAAGGGGTATAGTATTACAAAGGTAAAAAGGGCTCAGAAAAGATTTACAAGGATGATACCAGGGTTGGAGGGTTTGAGCTATAACGAGAGGCTGAATAGGTTGGGGTTGTTTTCCCTGGTGCGTCAGAGGCTGAGGGGTGACCTTACAGACGTTTATAAAATCATGAAGGGCATGGATAGGGTAAATAGACAAGGTCTTTTCCCTGAGATGGAGAGTCCAGAACTAGAGGGCAAAGGTTTAGGGTGAGAGGGGAAAAATTTAAAAAGGGACCTTAGAGGCACTTTCACACATAGTGGGTGGTGCGTGTAAGGAATGAGCAGCAAGAGGAAGTGGTGGAGGTGGTACAATAAACATTTAAGAGGCACTTGGTTGGGTACATGAATAGGAAGATTTAGAGGGATATGAACCAAATGCTGACAAATGGACAAAATTAGTTTAGGATAACTGGTTGGCATGGACAGGTTGGACCTAAATGTCTATTTCCATGCTGTAAATATCTATGCTCTAAACATAGTTAGAATGCAGATCAGCTATAATTGAACTGAGTAATGGAGTTGGCCCTAAGGGTTTAATGGCCAAGTCCTATTCCTGTCACACTTAACTCTAAATAGTGCAGAAGAGATTTTAAATTTCTAACAATCAAATTAGATTGGAAAAGAGGGGAACACAGTCTGAAGATGTCAATGTATTTCCATAATCCTGTAAACTTCCAGATTCGATCACCTAGCCAGGTACCACTGCCCAACTGCAAAGCTTACCCATCAATAGTGGTGGCAACAATAAATCATTTATTAATTTTGTGACAGTTTTTTCTGGGAAATATTTGGCCTCTGTTCAGCATCCTCCAATTATTCTGCCACAACTGATAATCCTCCACTGAGAAGTCACATGCCATATTTGCATGTCAGAATGCTAGATGATTGAATCTACCAGTTGTCTTGCAAGTAGTATGCTCGTGCCTCTGGGAACAATCATATTTTGTAATAATACGTCAAGAGTCAAATTCAATTTAAAAACTTCCGAAAACAGATGGCTGATAGTGCATTAGAGGACTAACATGAGCTCCTGATGCAAATGTTAATCAACTGATCTGAGTTATTTCTTGAGGGTTATGGCATGATCTGAGTCACTTGATTGCACTAGTTTCCATATATGTTTTTAGCCCATATGCTATTCTGTAAGAAAATAATTCAGCAAGTCTGGCTCTTGAAATGTTCCTGCAACAATATAACAGGTGTTTTTTCAAAAAGAAAGCACATAAAATATAAAATTTCAGAGATGCCCATAATGGTTGAAGTGTGTGGATCATCAATGCACAAAGGAAGCAGCAAAGAAATAGAATTTAGAAAGTTCAACATCGCTAACACTAGCGCCAAGTGAATACCAATTCAAATGAACTGTATTTCCATTTTACATGCGCTGCATTCACAAATAAAAATTAAATTGACAGCTGCAGACATAAGAAATAAAAGATTAAAAACTTACACAGAAGTTCTAAACAATTAAGCTAATTTAGTATGCTTATATTCAACGCAACCAAGTGTACTCATGTTGTCACAAAACTAGATTAGGGTCAGGCTAAATCTAGCAAAGGCAGGTGCATCATTTGCAGCATGTTTTAACCTTAGCTGGCATCCATAACTTTCAATTTCATTATTGCATGATTGCACAGTTTGCGGACTAGGTGCATTGTATGCTTTTAAGACAGTTAGATGACATAACACGAAACATTCCAGTAAAAGATATTCACTTAAGTGGCCAGCATTATTATTGTTGTTGTTATTGTGATGACTGTATATTTGCTTTTTGCAATCAGTAAGCACAGATCCCAGACTGTGTCTGGGTTGAAGATCTTACAAGCTTTTAAATAGATAATGCTGTTGATAAACTTTAAGACATCTGTCAACAAGTCTTCTTGATACATGTTACATGGGTTAACATATAGGGGAGCAACCAGATCATATTATACTGGCAATAGCATTTGATCCATGATTGGTTAGTGTTTTTTATGGAAGGAATTATATCTGGTTACTTTTACATTTGGAGATTTTCAGGTAAAGTGAAATACTTTAAGAAGAAAGGCAAGGTTACAGTTTACAAGAATTTGTTTTGTTGTTGCTTCTTAAAAGAGCAACACACCTTCCATTCACACCATGCATGTAAAGAAAAAGGATAAAGAAATATAGCCTCTATCTGGAAAGTAGGGTATCAGCTTTGCTTTCCCGGATGGCTGGTTTGCAATGCAGAGTGATGCCGGTAGCATACGCTCAGTTCCCGCACTGGTTACCCTCGGATTAAAAATGTGTTGCTGGAAAAGCGCAGCAGGTCAGGCAACATCCAAGGTGTGGGTGAGAGGCCAGAGAGGGGGTGGGGGCGGAGAGATCGGGAAGAAGATTGCAGGTCAAGAAGGTATTGCTGAGTCCGAGGGTTGGGATTGAGATAAGGTGGGGGGGAGAGGGGAAACGAGGAAGCTGGAGAAATCTGCATTTATCCCTTGTGGTTGGAGGGTTCCTAGGCGGAAGATGAGGCACTCTTTCTCTAGGCCTCGTGTTGCTATGGTCTGGCGATGGAGGAGGCCAAGGACCTGCATGTCCTTGGCGAAGTGGGAGGGGGAGTTAAAGTGTTCAGCCATGGGGTGGTTGGGTTGGTTGGTGCGGGTATCCCAGAGGTGTTCTCTGAAACGTTCCGCAAGTAGGCGGCCAGTCTCCCCAATGTAGAGGAGGCTACATCAGGTGCAGCGGATGCAGTAAATGATGTGCGTGGAGGTGCAGGTGAATTTGTGATGGATATGGAAGGATCCCATGGGGCCTTGGAGGGAAGTGAGGGGGGAAATGAGGGCGCAAGTTTTGCATTTCTTTCGGTTGCAGGGGAAGGTGCCAGGAGTGCAGGTTGGGTTGGTGGGGGGTGTGGACCTGACAAGGGAGTCGTGGAGGGAGTGGTCTTTCCGGAACGCTGATAGGGGAGGGGAGGGAAATATATCCCTGGTGGTGGAGGTGGCGGAAATGACAAAGGATGATACGATGTACCTGCAGATTGGTGGGGTGGTAGGTGAGGACCAGCGGAGTTCTGTCCTGGTGGTGATTGGAAGGGCGGGGTTCAAGGCCGCAAGAGCAGGAAGTGGAGGAGATGCGGTGGAGAGCATCGTCAACCACGTCTGAGAGGGGATTGCGGTCTTTGAAGGAGGAGGCCATCTGGGTTGTTCGGTATTAGAATTGGTCCTCCTGGGAACAGATGCGGCAGAGGCGAAGGAATTGGGAATATGGGATGGCGTTTTTTACAGGGAGCAGGGTGAAAGGAGGTATAATCTAGGTAGCTGTGGGAGTCGGTTGGTTTATAGTAAACATCCGTATTGAGTCGGTCGCCCGAGATAGAAATGGAGAGGTCTAGGAAGGGGAGGGAGGAGTCTGAGACGGTAAATTTGAGGTCGGGGTGGAAAGCATTAGTAAAGTGGATGAACTGTTCAACCTCCTCATGGGAGCACGAGGTAGCGCCGATACAGTCATCGATGTAGAGGAGGAAAAGGTGGGGGGTGGGGTGCCAGCGTAGCTGCAGAAGATGGACTGTTCCACATATCCAACGAAGAGGCAGGCATAGCTGGGGCCCATGCGGGTGCCCATGGCTATTCCTTTGGTTTGGAGGAAGTGGGAAGATTGGAAAGAGAAGTTGTTTAGAGTGAGGACCAGTTCAGTCAATCAAAGGAGGGTGTCAGTGGAAGGGTACTGGTTAGTACAGCGGGAAAGGAAGAAGTGGAGGGCTTTGAGTCCTTCATGATGGAGGAAGGAGGTGTACAGAGACTAGATGTCCATGGTGAAATAAGGCGTTGGGAGCCGGGGAAACGAAAATCATGGAGGAGGTGGAGGGCGTGGGTGGTGTCCTGAACGTAGGTGGGGAGGTCTTGGACTAAGGGGGACAGGAACGTGTCAAGGCATGCAGATATGAGTTCGGTGGGGCAGGAGCAGGCTGAGACAATGGGTCGGCCGGGGCAGTCAGGTTTGTGGATTTTGGTTGACGATGCCCCAAGCGGACCTTTTCTTCCGCTACATCGAAGACTGTATCGGCGCGACCTCGTGCTTCCACGAGGAGGTTGAATAGAGTTAACACATTTTTCAGCTCTGATCTCCAGCATCTGCATTCCTCACTTTCTCCTACCCTCAGATTAACCCAACACCACATCTCTTTATGGTCTGGTAGAACTATGGCAAATTTAGTTAATTACCTCATTGTAAAGGATCCCTTTGGAGAAAATGGTTATGACATGGTGGAATTTCACATTCAATTTGAGAGAGAGAAACTTGGGTCGAAAACTAAGGATCTGCCTTAAACTTAAATGAAGGCAATTACAACAATACAAAGACTTAGCAAAAGTAGACTGGGTATAAGATAAAACAGTTGATAATCTATGAAAGGCATTTAAAAGAACTTAAAATAATCACAATTACTTCAATGAAAAATAATAGGTGAACTAGCGGAACTAATTGCTAACGAGTCCCCTGGATCTGTTGGCCTACATTCTAAGATCTTAAAAGGAATGTTGCTGAGAAAGTGAATATATTGGTTATAATCTTCCAAAATTCCCAGATTCTGGGAAATGCTGGAAATCATAACATAACCAGGCAAGTCAACATGGTTTTATGAAAGGGAAATCATTTGATAAACTCATTTGAATTTTTTTCAGAAGTAATAAATAGGATGGATAGAGGGGAAACCAATAGATGCTGTGAATTTGGATTTCAAAAGGCATTTGATAAGATGCTAGATAGCAGCTGGAGACACTGGATACAGCAAAAGTCATAGGCCCTGACAACCTTCTTGCAATAATACTGAACACGTGCTTGAGAACTTGCAACTCTCCATGTCAAGCTATTCCACCACAGCTACAATACTGGCATCTACCTGTCAATGTAGAAACGTGCCCAGCTATGTTGTGCACAGAAGAAAAGGGCAGATTTAACCCAGACAACTACTTCGGCATTAGTCTACCCTTGATTATCAGTAAAGCAATGGATGGTGTTAATAATAGCATCATCAAGCAGCACTTGCCTACTTATTGACAACTCAGTTTGGGTTCTGCCACAGCCTTTCAGCCCCTGACCTCAGTGCAGCCTTAGTTCAAACATGGACATAAGAGTGGAATGCCAGAGGAGAGGCGACAGAGAGTTCCCTGGACATCATGAAGTACTTGATAGTGGCATTCAGTAATATGAACAGAACAAGAACGTCGATTCTCCTGCTCCTTAGATGCTGCCTGACCTGCTGTGCTTTTCCAGCATAGCACTTTTCTCAACACTGAGTATGCTTCTATCTAGTTATTTCTTCCAAAGTGCATCACCTCATAGTTTTCAGGGTTAACTTGCACTGTCCTATCCATCTGACCAATCTGTTTATACCCTCCTGTAACCTAAGACCTTTTTCCTTGCTATTAACCATCAAGCCAAGCTTTGTGTCATCTATCAAACTTTCTCATCATCCTTCCCTCATGTTCTAGTCTATATCATTTATCTATATCACAAACAGTATGGGAGGCAGCACTGATCACTCTGGTATACCACTGGACTCTGGCCTCCAGTCACATGAACAGTTTACTACCACCAGTCTCTGTTTCCTGCCACCAAGCCAATCTTGGATCTAACTTGACAAGTTATCCTGAATCTCATGAGCCTTTACTTTCTTCAGCAGGTTGTCATAGAACATAGAACAATAGAGCACAGAACAGGTGCTATGGCCCTCGATGTTGTGCCGACCAGTGAAGTAATCTAAACCCTCCACCCTACACTATCCCATCATCATCCATATGCTTATCTAAGGATTGTTTAAATGCCCCTAATGTGGCTGAGTTAACTACATTGGCAGGCAGGGCATTCCACGTCCATTCCACTCTCTGAGTGAAGAACCTGCCTCTGACATTTGTCTTAAATCTAACGCCAGAACTATTGATGAAATCTGTATAAAAGACACTAACTGCACTACTCTCATCTCTACACCTGGTCACTTCCTTGAAAATTCAATCCAATCTGCGAGTCATGACAAAAGGTTTACTGACTATCCCTGGCCTCTCCAAGTGGAGATTAATTTTCTCCTTCAGACGTTTCTCCAATAGCCTCCCTACCACTGATATGAGACTCACTGTTCTTTAATTCCCTGAATTATCTCTACTACCCTTCCTCTAGAGTGGAACCACATCAGCTATGTTCCAGCCCTCTGTGGCTAGAAGGAATTAAAAATTTGGATCAGAACCCCTGCAATTTCCTCTGTTGCCTCCCACAGCAGCCTGAGATACAACACATCTGCACCTGGGGATTAGACCACTTTTAAGCCAGCAAAAATCTCCAAAATATATTCAATCTTTATGCCAAACTGTTCAGGAACCTCATAGTCTATCCTCCTGAATTCTGTAGTGAAATCCTCTTTCTCCAAAGTGAAGATACTGTGTGAATACCCACTTACATACCTTACCAAAGCCCTCTGGCTCCACACACATATTGTTACCTTGCTCCCTAATGGGGCCTAATATTTCCCTGATTATCTTCTACCTCTTAAGATACTCACAGAATATCTTGCCATTCTGTTACCCACCAGTGCTTTTAAAAGCCCATTCTTTGCATAATTATGTAAGGTACCCCTTTACACTTTCTATCCTCCACTGGGGGCTCTGTTGATTTGCAGTTGCTGAAAGCCTCTTTTATCCTATTTATCCAGTCCTGAATATTCCTCGGCATCCTGGGTTCTCTGGCTTGTTGCTCCTATATTTCACCTTGAAGGGAACACATTGGACCAGTATCCTCCCCATTTCTTTTTTGAATCACCCACTGCTCTGCTGTAGTTTTTCCCACAATTAACTGTTCCCAATGTTGGCTAGATCCTGCCTTATTTTTATAAAATCTGCCTTCCTCAAGTCCAAAACTCTTTTTTGCAGCCATTTTTGGTTTGTTTTTCATAGCAAGCTTTAAAATGTATGGTGTTCTGGTTGCTATTACAAAAATGCTCTCCCACTGCCACCTCGAACAACCTGACTGGCTTTATTCCCCAAAATTAGGTCCAGCCCCACACTGACCTTTGTTGGATCTTTTATGTGCTAACATAAAACTCTGTCCTGAATACATTTCAATTAATCAGCCCTCTAAATCTTTTACCCAATTAACACTGGGCAAGTTGAAATCCCTAACATGATCACCCTCTTCTGATTAACACCTCAGTGAATTGACTACATAGCTGACCATTTATTGCCCACTAACTGTTCGGTATTTTATAATATATTCCCGGCAATGTGACTGACACCTTTTTAGTCTTAAGCTCTACTCACAGGACCCTTCCAAGATATCATTCTTCCTTACAACAGTTACTGACTCATTAATTAATATTGCAGAACCACCTCACCTTTTACATCCTTCTCTGTCATGCATAAAGATCCTATACCCTAGAATTCTGAATTGCCAATCCTATCCCTTCCTCAGCCATGTCTCCGTGATGGCAATGTTGTGGGGAAAATCACTAGCCTCAGAGTCAGAGTCGGGGTTCAATAAACGGCAGAGTTTATTGTACAAGGAAATACAGGAGCTCCAGGGAGAGAAAGACACCAACAGCACAATGGGCAGCTGTGAGTCTCCCCAAGATTTACCTATCAACCATCTCCCGCTTCAGCAACAATATCACAATTCCATGGCTATCCATAATGCTCCTTGCATTGAAGTAAAGGCCTTTCAGTCACACCTTACTCCCTTGAATCTCAACATGGCTGAAATGACTATGTTTTGGTTCCTTTATTGAATCACACTGTGTCGCTACTGTGCTAACGTGCTGTGATCCCTTCCCCTGCCAAACTAATTTAAACTCCTCCCAATAGCACGAGCAAACCTATCTGCAAAAATGTTGATCCGTTCTGGTTCAGACACAGACTGTCGCAATTGCACACATCCCACCTTCCTCAGAAATGGTCTGTGATGCAGGAATCTAAAACCCTTTCACCCACACCTACTCTTGGGCCACACAATCACCTGCGCTGTTCTCCTATTTCTTCACTCAGTCATTCTTACATGAAAACAGGAAGTTACAATGGCAGTGTTCTAGAATGTAACTAATAAACAGTTTAACAGAAAATACAGAAGCATCAGTAGTGGAAGCTGTGTTGGAAATTGCAGAAGCATGTGATGGAAAATATGAACCTATTCATGATATGCTTTCTAAAGATATTCTGAAAGGAACAAAATAAAAACCGAAAGAACTGCAGATGCTGGAAATCAGACGTAAAACAGAAATTGCTGGAAAAGCTCAGCAGGTCTGTGAGGAAGGAAAATGTTAACTCTGACTTCGCTCCACAGGTGCTGTCAGACCTGCTGAGCTTTTCCAGCAATTTCTGTTTTCGTTCCTGAAAGGAACAACTGATTTAGAAACAGTCCAGAATAAGTTGGCCTGTAGTGCACATCTGTGTGCTCTACATCTGATATGGAAAGTTGATAAATATGCTGCAGTGGAAAAATGATGGTCAGCAGGAAAGCTCTGCTGCCCTACACAATACAGTGTATAATGCTTGGAACAAACTGCCATTCGACCAAACACTGGAACTGGATATTGATTTACAGACAAACAATGCCAAAATCAATGAAAGGTTAGAACATGTAACAGACCTCTCCCCATGTGTAGTAAAATCAAACCAGGCCTAGGCACAACTCTGCGAATACGTAGCAATGCAAAACACAGATTAGCAAACATGGGCGGTATTGGATGATAGCTGAGATCACTTCGCTCACTGCCCAATCTCTCCAATAAAGGGTTGGAAAACCTGTATGCAATGTCACTTGGGACAGAGAAAGGGCGAAGCAGAAGGGACAGATGAGCAACCCTGTAGAGAAGCCACATGTTTGAACAAATCTCTTATCCCTAGTGAAGTTAAAGTGACAACCACTAGAAACTGGAGCATATTCACAAGGGAGATTCCATGAGAGCATACCTTACATTTGAAATAAGTCTTCGTTTAAACAGGGTGTTCACAAACATTAAAGATTCAGATTTGATTTGGGAAAGAAGTTAAATCACTGGGAAAACAAGAATCAGAAATGGTGTGAATTTTTCTTTTAATTTGATATAAATTTAAAAGAAACATCCGTGCTGTTGAAAACTACAATTTGCTTCCAAGCAAACTAATAAGCTGAAGTTTGGCAGATATCCAATTTGAACTCAGATTTTAGAAATTGTTTTGAAGTGGAGAGAAAATTGAACAAAAGTCATATGAGAAATATTCTGTTCTGATGCTTGAGTGGCTTTTTATAAGCTACTCTAACAAAAAGGATGATAAAACAGTTCCAAAAATCTTTGGAAAGCTTGAGCAAAGTATAGGAAAGACAATTTGAAGAGAATGCTTCTTGTTTCTCATAACAAAAGTCTATAAAATACGTGATGATGTCGCTTGACAAATGTTTGTTCTGGCTCTTAGGTCAGCAGAAATTTAACTCTTTCGTTGATAACTTTTGATATTTTTAACCATAGTTTTCATATTGCTGGATGTGCAAATTACTAAATTTTACATTTCAAAGTTTACAGATATGTTTGGGCATTACTATCCCATTGGGTTTCTAACAAGAGCCACAGGGGATTTTGTTTTGCTGCTTCATGCATGGCATTGCAATCTTTTGCAATAAATTCTGTGTCTTATGATCCTGTTCCATAAACACCCAATGAAGGTGCAGCACTCCAAAAGCTAGTGCTTCCAAATAAACCTGTTGGACTATAACCTGGTGTTGTGTGATTTTTAACTTTGTCTACCCCAGTCCAACACCGGCATCTCCACATCATGCCTATTCACAAAAAGCAGGACAAATCTAACTCACCCCATTGGTATACTCTCGATCATCAGCTTCAGAGAGGAAATGAGCATGATTATCCCTGATTTGAGATGTCATTGGACTGAGTGTGGTCTCAAGGAGCCCTAGCAAAACTGGAAATGATGGGAATAGAAGACAGGGGAAATTCCTTACTGCTTACACACACACACACACACACACACACACACAATTGTGAGTGTTCAAAGCGAATCATCCCACTATAGGAACTTCTCTAGTTTATTTTCACATCAGAGATTTTATGGCACAATACTGGAGCAGGTAGGACTTGAAGGTATGCCCTCTGGCCTCGAGATAGGGGCACTACCGCTGTATCATAAAAGGCCCAGAATTCCTCCGGGCAGATATTTTCTAAACAATCTGTTCAGAGAAGTTAGTACATACTTCTGAAGCAGATGGGACATGAACTTGGGCACCCTGGTTCAGAGCTACTGTACCACAAGAGCCCTAAAATTTCTCAGGGTTCATATTTTCTAATCAACCGGTTCAGAGATCATACATCTTTGGAACAGGTGGGACTTGAACTGGGGTCTCCTAGGCAAATTCTTCAGGGTAATGTCCTCAGCCTAACCATTTTCAGTTGCTTCATCAATGACCTTTCATTCATCCTAAAAGGAGAAATGGGCATTTTGCTGACGACTGTACAATATTCAGCAGCATCCTATGGCTGAAGATATTGAAACACTCTGTCCAAATGCAGCAAAATATGGAAAATATTCAAGCTTAGGCTCATAAATGGCAAATAACATTTGTGCCACATAAGTGCCAGACAATGGCCATCTCTAACAAGAGAGAAGCCAACCAACTCTCCTTGATATTCAATGGCATTACCATCACTGAATCCTCCACAATCAACATCTTAGGGTTCCCACTGACCAGAAACTAAACTGAACTCAATCCTGTGGCTATGACAGCAAGTCAGGCACTCAGATTTGGGCACTCATCTACTAATTCATTAAGGTCTATTCACCATCTACAAAGGACATATCAGGAGAACATCAAAATACCTTCCATTTGTCTAGCTGAATGCAGCTCCTATAACACTTAAGAAGCCCAATACCATGCAGAACAAATCAGCCACTTATTGGCATTTCACCTAATATCTTCAGCATTAACTCCTACCAGCACCAAAGCAAAGTGGCAGCAACAATTACTATGCATAAGATGCACTGCAACAACACCTCAAGGTATTTTAGATTCCACTTAGAATGAGAAGGACAACAGATCTTTGAAAACACCATCACCTGGAAATTTGCCTCCAAGGTAAATGTTATTCCTACTTGGAACTATATCAAAGCAATGTCTTCTGAAAAGTGGTAAGAATGTAGCTACTCCGAGCCACTCTGCCTTGTTAGTCAAATCTGTTACAATCTCTCAGTTTCACCATTGAGAGTGGAGCAACTGGCAGTTCTGTTTACAATCACCTTTCATTTACACTGGTATTGGGAAAGGAGAAGTTGCAGTCATTGTTGCCTCTCTCAAGCTTTCATTGTATGTCGCTCCTTTATTCCAGTGTGTATCTCAGCTTTTTTCAATATTCCTGTGATCCTCTTTAGAATCTGTGTTTCTATATAACTCTTCAACACTCCATCGCAGCTTCCACATATGACACCTTGCTCCATGCTCACAAGACAGCATTCCTGTTTTTACTGTATCTTACTGAGGTGATTTTAAGATAGTTCTCTGTAGTGTGTGTGGTTCATGGGAGACCAGGAAGGACATTTGTACATGATTGCATTTCAATCCAAACAGAAGGCAATACATTAGTTATTAATTGTGAAATGTTTATGCTCTCGCTCTGAAAACCAAGTTCTACATACAAAACATTACAATTCGTTTACTCTTCAGACGTTTCTGAGATCTTCCAAAAAAATCTCACATTTCCTGCTTTTATTTCAGATATATATTTTAAGTATTTTCTTGCAGTTGAGCACTTTATTGACATGAACAAATAAGCTGCTTAGGTTGTAATCAATTAAGTGATTTTACATAATCACCAAAAGCTAAGATAATTTGAGAATACGCTAAACTTCTCGCACTACAGGAAAATGGAATCTGTCCAATTCTATATGGAAGAGTTGCATCTAGAGTCATTTTAAATTCATACTACATTATCTACAAACTTCTTACTGCTACCCAAAGGTGCACAACAACAGGACTTTTTGTCATCTTTAATGATTATTGAAAGTTCTGTTTTAATTCCTAGTAGGTTTATTCATGAATGGTTATGATGTATATCCTCAGTGTGTATAATTGAAAGCAGGTAAGTTCACAATGTCTTTACTGTTGTGTCTAAGCTATAAGGCTTATCTGGCAGGCTTTATAGCAAAAAAAAAGAAAACAATGGAATTCACTTTTTAAAAGCCAATATGACATTTGCTGTTGATGCACAAACTTTATTCCAGAAATCACTAGCTTTTAATGCTTTGTACAGCAGTTTCCAGATTTTGACAAATGGAAGTTCATGACTTTGCTATTTTTCATCATTTCAGTGACATTGGAAAAGTGAAAATCTATTCTTATTTTCATTTGTACTTTCCTCTATTCACTGTCTGCAAAACAGAAAAACATCATCAACTATCACATTCAACAGTGAGAAAACAATTGGCACCATAGTAGCTCAGTGGTTAGCACTGTTGCCTCACAGCGTCAGGGGCCCAGGCTGAATTCTACCCTTGGGTGACTGTGTGGAATTCTCACATTTTCCCCATGTCTGCGTGGATTTCCACTGGATGCTCTGGTTTCATCCCACAGTCCAAAGATGTGTAAGTTTGGTGGGCTGGCCTTGATAAATTGCTGATAGTATGCAGACTAGATGAGTCAGTCATGGGAAATGCAGTGTTACAGGGCTAGGTTAGGGGAATGGGTGTGGATGGGATGCTCTTCGGAGCATTGGTATTGGGCCGAATGGCCTATTTCCCCAATGTAGGGTTTCTATGAATTGTCTGAACCTTGAGCATCCACCAGAACCACTGCATCATGCTTAACCAAAGTGCAAAGTGATTTATTTTGGAAGGTCGATGTTGAATGCATACATCGTTAAAAACAGGATTCTTGGCAGTGTGGAGGAACAGCGGGATCTTGGGGTCCACATGCATAGGTCCCTCAAAGTTGCCACCCAACTTTATAGGGTTGTTAAGAAGACGTATGGTGTTTTGGCTTTCATTAACAGGAGGATTGAGTTTAGAGCCATGAGGTTTTGCTGCAGCTCTATAAAACCCTGGTTCGAACACACTTGGAATATTGTGTCCAGTTCTGGTCAACCCATTATAGGAAGGACGTTGATGCTTTAGAGGGGATGCAGAGGAGATTAATCAAGATGCTGCCTGGATTGGAGGCATGTCTTATGAAGACTGGTTGAGTGATCCAGGGCTTTTCACACTGGAGAGAAGAAGGAAGAGAGGTAACTCGATAGAGGTGTATAAGGTAATGAGATGCATAGATAGAGTGGATAGCCAGAGACTTTACCTCAGGGCAGAAATGGCTGTCATGAGGGGTCATAATTTTAAGGTGATTGGAGGAAGGTATAGGGGAGATGTCAGGGGTAGGTTCTTTACGCAGATAGTGATGGGTGTGTGGAATACACTGCCAGCTGGGGCAGTACAGTCAGAGACATTAGGGACATTTAAGTCACTTCTGGACAAACACATGGATGGCAGTAAATTGAGGGGCTGTGTAGGTTAGGTTTATCTTAGATTAAGATAAATGCTCGACACAACATCATGGACTGAAGGGCCTGCACTGTGTTGTACTGTTCTATGTTATAGCCAACAAGCAGTGCACTTGCAAAGCTGCAGGGCAGGCCTTTCCTCCAGCCCAAGGAAAAGCTTAGTGATCATAAAGGAGGTGGTGGAGGCTGGTACAATTACAACATTTAAGAGGCATCTGGATGGGTATATGAATAGGAAGGGTTTGGAGGGATACGGGCCGGGTGCTGGCAGGTGGGACTAGATTGGGTTAGGATATCTGGTCAGCATGGATTGGTTGGACCAAAGGGTCTGTTTCCATGCTGTACATCTCTATGACTCTATGCGTGGCCAAAACCTTGTCTCAACACTGGAGTTTAACTAAATACAATTGAAAGCTGCAATTTTAACTGAAGCTGCATCTGCTTAACTCACAAATCTAAAATAGTTTGGAAATAAACTTTGCTCAGTGAATCCTGTCAACTTAACTTTATTATGAATTCATTTATTTTTTAATTCCAAAATGTTCTGACATAGAGCTCAAGTGCAGAAATCTGGCTCCAAAAGTGAAGCCAAAACCAAACCAAACTATGCCAGACCCAACAAGATGCTATGGAAAGAAAATGTTAAGAAGGTGTAAAGACACAAACTCATCAACAAGGTTCAGAGTCAACTGAGTGAAAGACACTTTTTCAGAAGATGTCCAAGATTTGCACATTGTTGACCTCAAACATCATCGGTGGCACAGTGGTTAGCACTGCTGCCTCACAGCGCCTGTAGACCCGGGTTCAATTCCCGACTCAGGCGACTGACTGTGTGGAGTTTGCACGTTCTCCCCGTGTCTGCGTGGGTTTCCTCCGGGTGCTCCGGTTTCCTCCCACAGCCCAAAGATGTGTGGGTCAGGTGAATTGGCCATGCTAAATTGCCCGTAGTGTTAGGTAAGGGGTATATGTAGGGGTATGGGTGGGTTGCGCTTCGGCGGGTCGGTGTGGACTTGTTGGGCCGAAGGGCCTGTTTCCACACTGTAAATAATCTAATCTAATCATGTTGACAGTGTAAGATGATCAGATACTTCTACAGTCATTCACATCAAGTCCTGAAAAAGGAGAATGATGCACAAAAGCTCAATCTGACACAGGAACTGGTGCCAACATAATAGCACTATACATCCTGAAAGAAGTGCATCTCAGTAAGAGACAGTCCACAGTACAGACTGTGAGAGACTGCCTCACAGCACTTAACAGAACACCATTTCTGTGTACTGCACTGTAATATTAGATTAGATTACTTTCAGTGTGGAAACAGGCCCTTTGGCCCAACAAGTCCACACCGACCCGCCAAAGCGCAACCCACCCATACCCCTACATTTACCCCTTACCTAACACTACGGGCAATTTAGCATGGCCAATTCACCTGAATTGCACATCTTTGGACTGTGGGAGGAAACCAGAGCACCCGGAGGAAACCCACGCAGACATTGGGAGAACGTGCAAACTCCACACAGTCAGTCACCTGAGTCAGGAATTGAACCCGGGTCTCAGGCGCTGTGAGACAGCAGTGCTAACCACTGTGCCACCGTGCCGCCCACTAAATATGCAAGCTCATTGTAGTTTCCTAAAATCTTCTGTCTAACAGATATCAACTGTCCAACTTTGGCTAGGTTTACCTGTATGAATAGATTTCAGGACAGTCACAATACATGGCATTCAAATCACGACTGGAACATGCCACTCATGATGCAATGGAACCAATCAACAATCTCCAATGATAGGAGCTCTGAGGAAGAATCACTGGACTACAGACGTTAACTTTGAATTCTCTCCTTGGGTGCTGCCAGACCTGCTGAGCTTTTCCAGCAATTTGTTTTTGTTCCCAATGACAGGAGTTTGAATTGAGATTTAAGGGAAGGACCAAGATGATTACAACTGGCTCGATGAGCAGATTACCCAACACACAAAGAACAAGATATTTCTCTTATCTAACCAAACAAAATATCTTCGGATTCTGGAGATTTGAAATAGAAATTGCTGGAGAACCTCAGCAGATCTGGCAGCATTAAGCCCACTAACCCTGTTTCATATATTTCCCATGATCTATATGCTGATGGTCCTGACAACCAAGTTCAAGACATTCTCAAGTTTAAAAGCAAAGTACTGTGAATGTTGGAAATCTAAAGTAAATGCAGAAAATGCTGAAGAAAGTCAGCAGATCTGGCAGCTATGGACAGCAGAAGAGAATTAATGTTTCAAGACCAATGTAACACCTCTTCTATAGAAAAATTCTGTGTTTTGTTCCCATGTTCAAGTTTGACCTGAAAGGTCGACCACTAGTTTCTAAACAGTGCTCCCTATTGTTAAGCATTAGGGATACACAATCCAGATCTTACTGCAGTATTGGAGAGTGGTGAGGACAACTGTTAGGACATCCGTTGACCTGATGAAGTCTTTTTTTCAAGTACTCACTACCTTAGTTATTATAAGGCTGAGTTGGCACATCTCATCCCGTGCTGGATCTCCTCTTTAATTGTGGCCTCGCAGAGTATTTAACTGCCACATTTGATTGATATATGAGTTTTGATTTGGCAACATTACAGGAGAGCCGGTGTCTCTTGTAGGCAGAATTGGAAGAGATTGAGAATCGTAATTACTACACTCTTTGTGTTCATGTACATGCATGGAAAACTTAATTTAGACAATATTTCATTGTCACTTACTGTAGACTCCACTGAATACCATTTATTTCGTACTTTACTCGTATCTTTCACTCCCAATTGTTTCTGCCTCTTGTTTTTTCTGGTTTCGACATCCCTCCTTTACCACATCCTGCATTTATTCTCTGCCTGCATTTCCTTAAGTTGCTGTGCAAGCACATCTGTAAAGGTACCACCTCCAGAGCTCTTAGCCTTGGTTAGGCACTGCAGTGACAGCAATTGATACACATGCTCCAAACCCTGGAGACTAAGCTGCCATAGCAAATGATATTTTCTGTGATTCTCCAAAACAAAAGAAGTATCCATGAGTTCCCAAATAGAATTGGATGGGCCAATAGATTTTTGTTCTCCTCTCAGTCTCTACTGCCATCTTTTATCAATCTGTCCCAGACAGTACCATCATTGTCCCTGTGAATGTCCTACCTCACTATTTGACAACCCAGCAAAGGAGGCAGTATAGCAGTGTACAGTCAGGAGGGAGTTCCCTGGCAGTCCTCATCAATGACTTCACACTCCATAAAGTCTCATGGTATCAGATCAAAATTTGGCAAGGAAACCTCCTGCTGATTACCTCTTTTCACTGTCCCTCCTCCCCCTCAGCTGATGAATCAGTACTCCTCCAGTAGATCAACATTTAGAGGAAGCATTAAGGGTGGCAATGGTGCAGAATGTACTCTGGGTGGGGAGCATCAATTTCCACCATCAGAAGTAACTGGGCAGATCCACTAATCTTTGATCTAGTTCAAGAAGCCAAGTTAAAGATGGCTCCAGATATGGTCAACTCCTTGTGAGCTCCTCCATGCAGATCTAAGTTTCCTATTTCCTACAATCGTGCTACACTCTTTAGACTTAATAGCATACTTTTAAAATTACTAATAACAATGTTTTACCTGAACTCACAAGGTCGAAACTCCTCTGATACTCACAAACTCTTAGCATTTGCCTGTACCTGTGTTTTTTTTTGTTTTTGCCGATGTTCACCTACTATTTACTTATCTGTGCTATTTAACAATGTGATCTGCCTTTATTGCTTGCAAGACAAAGCTTTTTACTGTGCCTCGGCACACATGACAATAATTTCAATTCAATTCAATTCAATCTAGTTGAGTCCAAAAGGACATAGCTGCAAGACTGTGACTGTGGCAGTGGAAATGGAACCAAGAGAGAAGAAACTTGACCTCGACCTCAACAGTTTGCCCACGATCGATGTATCTGTCCATGAAAGTATTAGGAAGAGTGACCACTGCACAGTCCTTGTGGAGCTGAAGTCCCATCTTCACAATGAGGATCCTCACAGTGTGTTGTGTAGCACTATCATCATGCTCAGTGGGATTGGCCTTCAATAGATCTAGCAACTCAAGACAGGCAACCATGAAGGGCTATAGGTGATCAGCAGCTACAGTCTTGTACCCAATCACAATTTGTAACTTTATGGCTTGGCATATCCCCAAATCAACCATTACCATCAAGACATAGATTGACCCGAGTTCAATAAGGAGTGTAGGAAGGTGTGCCAGGAGCAGCACTAGGCATATTGAAAAACAAGGTGTGAATCTGGATTACTTATGGGCCCAACAGCATCAACATCAAGTGACAGACAAGGTAGCCAGCTCCACAACTGTGGACAGATCTAAGCTTTTGCAGTCCTATCATATCCAGTTATGAATGGTGGTGAACAACTAAACAACTCACTAGAGGAGAAGGCCAAAGGTAAAGTTAAAGCATTTACAACAATCTTCAGCCAGAAGTGACAACTGGATGATCCATCTCCACCTGCAGTGGTCCCCTATATCATTGCTGCTAGTCTTCAGCCAATTCGATTCACTCCACATGATAGCTTAAAAATGCTGAAGACATAAGATACTACAAAAGCAATGGACCCTGACAACATTCCTGCAATATTACTGAAGACCTGTCCTCCAGAATCTGCTTTGCCCTGAATCAGTTTCAGCCCAGCTGTGGAAAATAACCAAGGTACACCCTGTACACAAGAATCGGGAAAATTCAAGTGGGCTAATGACCACTCCATAAGCCTACACTCGATCATCCGTAAAATGCCAGATGTCATCAATAATGTGACCAAGTAGCATTTGCTCAGCACCAACCTGCTTGCTGCTGCTCAATTTGCATTATGCTCAGGCCATCAGCTCCTGGGCTCAGTAATGCCTTACTCCAAACATGGATAAAAGAGCTGAATTCCAGAGGTGAGATGACAGTGCCTGCCGTTGGCATCAAGGCTGCATTGGACCAAGTGTGATCTTCAGGAGCTTTAACAATACTAGAATCAACTGGAGTCTGGGAAAAATCTCTGCTGCTTGAAGTCATACCTAGTTCAAAGGTTGTGGTAGTTGGAGGTCAGTCATTTCAGGTCCAGAACATCTCCGCAGGAGTTCCTCAGGATAGTGTCCGAGACACAACTCTCTTCAGCTGCTTCATCAGTACCATCTCTCCATTCTAAGGTCAGATGTGGGATGTTTGCTGATGATTATACAACGTTCAGCTTCATTCATGAATCCTCAGATGCTGAAGCAGTTGGGTTCAAATGTAGCAAGATATGGACAGTATCCACGCATTGGCTGACAACTGGAAAGTAACATTTGTGCAACACAATTGCCAGGCATTGACCATCTCGAGCAAAATAGAAACTAATCATAACCCTTGACATTCAATGAGTCACTTCCACTGAATCCCCTAATATCAACATCCTGGGAGGTTACTATTGACCAGAAGCTCAACTGGACTCGGCCATATGAACATAGTGGTT
Source organism: Hemiscyllium ocellatum (assembly GCF_020745735.1). Classification (NCBI taxonomy): domain Eukaryota; kingdom Metazoa; phylum Chordata; class Chondrichthyes; order Orectolobiformes; family Hemiscylliidae; genus Hemiscyllium; species Hemiscyllium ocellatum. Next base: position 4,089,740 of record NC_083406.1, on the reverse strand, counting down.
ACAAGAGCACTTTAGAGGTGAGGAATATTGCAACAAGTCACTCACCTCCTGACTTCCCAAAACCAGTCTACCATTTACAAAGCAGAGGTCAGGAGTACGATGAAATACTCTGCATTTGCCTGGTTAGGTTCAGGTTCACGAACATTCAAGAAGCTTGGCACTATCCAGGACAAAGCAGCTTGCAGGTTAGTACCACATCCACAAACATGCATTCTCTCCACCACTGAGGCTCAAGTGCAGCACTGTGTACCATCTGTTAGATGCACTTATTTATCAAGACTGTTTAGAAAGAACCTTCCAAACCCACAACCACAATCATCTAGAAGGGCAAAGGCAATAGTTACCTGGGAATGCCAGCATCTGAAATTTTCCCACCATCATTCCTCCTTTGTTGTCACTGGGCCAATATTCTGGAACACCCTTCCTAACAGCATTGTGGGTCTACCTATGTGAAATGGACTGTAGTGGTTCATAAAAGCAGCTCAACATTACTTCCACAGCAACTAGTGATGAGCTATGAACACTGACCGAGCCAGCAATCCCATATTCCGTAAGAAAATAAAATAAGTGTGAGCCAATGAAGGGAAGAACTATGCTGGGTAGAATTAACAAATCACTAAGCTGGGTAAATATCATAAAAGGAAAACCTCATGAACTCCATAGAATTCTGAAACATCTTTGATTGATACCAAGGTATAAAACATGTAGTGATCCACTCAAATAATTTATTATTTCATCTTCTGCTACCCAGAACAACCCAATTTCACTAAATATCATGTTTCAAATTTAATCAGCAGAAATTATTCCTATTCCATATTACACACAAAAATGGCATAACAGATGTTCACATGTTCTTATCAGCAAAACGAATATATTTCAAACTAGATTTACTGCCACCACCCATTCCCCTATCCCCAATAAAAAGAGCATTAGAAACCGGCAGGACTGAATTCCAGGTCAGTACTGCCCCTGCTATTGGTGGTGGGCATGTTGTTGGAGGGAATCCTGAGGAACAGGATTTACACATATTTGGAAAGGTAAGGACTGATATGGGATAGTCAACATGGCTTTGTGTGTGTAAAATCATGTCTCACAAACTTGATTGAGTTTTTGAATAAGTACCAAAGTGAATTGATATGGGCAGAGTGGTAGACGCGGTCTATATGGATTTCACTAAAGCGTTTGATAAGCTTCTCATGGGAGACTGCTTAGCAAGGTTAGATCTCAATTAGCCAAATGAATACAGAATTTTTTCGAAGGTAGAAGACAGAGGGTGGTGGTGGAGGGTTGTTTTTCAGACTGGAGGCCTGTGACCAGTGGTGTGCCACAAGAGTGCTGGGTCCACTGCTTTTTGTCGTTTATATAAAGGATTTGAATGTGAACATAGGAGATATAGTTAGTAAGTTTGTAGATGACATCAAAATTGGAGGTGTAGTGGACAGTGAAGAAGGTTATCTCAGAATACAACGGGATCTTGATCAGATGGGCCAATAGGCTAAAGAGTGGCAGATGGAGTTTAATTTAGATAAATGGGAGGTGCTGCATTTTGGAAAAGCAAATCAGGGCAGGACTTATATATTTTGTGGTAAGATCCTGGAGACTGTTGCTGAACAGAGACCTTGGAGTGCAGGTTCATAGTTCCTTGAAAGTAGAGTCATAGGTAGGTAGGCTAATGAAGAAAGCACTGAGTATACTCTCCTTTATTGGTCATAGCATTCAGTACAGGAGTTGGGAGATCTTGTTGCAGCTGTACAGGACATTGATTAGGTCACTTTTGGAATATTGTGTACAATTCTGGTCTCCTTCCTATCGGAAGGTTGTTGTGAAACTTGAAAGGGTTCAGAAAAAATTTACAAGGATGTTGTCAGGGTTGGAGGATTTGAGCTATAGGGAGAGGCTGAATAGGCTGGGTCTGTGTTCCGTGGAGCATTGAAAGCTGAGGGGTGACGTTATAGAGGTTTATAAGATCATGAGAGGCATGGATATGATAAATAGACAAAGTATTTTCCCTGGGAGTCCAGAACCAGAGGACATAGGTTTAGGGTGAGACAGGAAAGATATAAAAAGGACCCAAGGGGCAATTTTTTCACACAGAGGATGGTGCGTGTATGGAATGAACTGCCAGAGGAAGTGGTGGAGACTGGTACAATTACAGTATTTAAAAGGCATCTGGATGGGTATATGAATAGGAAAGGCTTAGCAGGATATGGGCTAAGTGCTGGCAAATGGGACTAGATTAGGTTAGGATATCTGGTCGGCATGGACAAATTGGACTATGACTCTGACAGTTAAGCACTGCAGTTTTGTATCAACTGAGCTGAATAAATCAATGTGTTTAAAGGGAACATACAACATTTTTTGACAAATGTTCACAAATGTTAATAAATAATTTTCATGATTTGTACATTTCCAGTACATGAAAGACTCACCACAACTCCAAACTGCTCTGGTTCTGACAAGCTATTGTAATCGTTCTTGAAACGTGCCAAGGAAGATACTTGCTCTTGTTCTGGTAGATGGCTTACCAAGTTCTGTCAATGTATCAAATATCCAGAATAAGGCATGGTTTAACAATAATATTTTGTTGCATATACTTGATTGAGACTTTGTAATATCTTCATTTAATACTTAATACACAGCAGGAGAGTTCTGGAGTAAATATGAGTCATTATTCTTTAAAATACACTCATTCAAATAGCCACAATGATAATGAATTCGATTACAGTAAATTGATGTAATAAAACACCTTGTGACTTTGAATTAAAAAAAAAATCAAGCCTTTGCAATAAACTAATTAATGCAATGATTCTGGTTCAAAAAAAAACCAACTTCACTTTTTATGTGAGATGAAACAGAAACAGTGTGAAGCAATGCCTCAATCCACAACACGGATGGTCTGCTGTGTTCAGACTGAGAAACTGCAGCATTGTTAGGGGCAAACTCAGGAAGAAGTGCATCTTTACAGAATCAATCAGTCAGAATTGCTGGCCTACTTGTAAAGAGGAGATTAGGGACCACTTTGGCAGCAGAACAGAACTGAAGATCAATATAGGGCAAGAGCATCATTAAGGAAATTACATTTTACTCTCAAATAACTAAGGTTTAGGGTGGACTCAACAGATTTGTAGCTGTGAATACTAGGGGCATATATTTTTGATCAGGTTAAACTAGAAATCAATGTTCCATAAGATACAATGAAATCATAGCATTCAGTGAGAAAGTGGAGTCCCACATTAGCATTCTGGAGGTAAACAAAGGTTTACCTTTGCATGAGGACAGATTTGACATGACTGAACTAGGCAGGAAGAGCCATCTGATGAGCAGTGGCACATATTTACAGAGCTGAAAATGTGTTGCTGGAAAAGTGCAGCAGGTCAGGCAGCATCTAAGGAGCAGGAGAATCGACGTTTCGGGCATGAGCCTTTCTTCAGGAATGAGGAAAGTGGGCCAAGCAGGCTAAGATAAAAGTTAGGGAGGAGGGACTTGGGGGAGGGGCGTTGGGAATGTGATAGGTGGAAGGAGGTCAAGGTGAGGGTGATAGGCCGGAGAGGGGGTGGGGGGGGAGAGGTCAGGAAGAAGATTGCAGGTTAGGAGGGCGGTGCTGAGTTCGAGGGTTGGGACTGAGACAAGGTGGGGAGAGAGGAAATGAGGAAACTGGAGAAATCTGAGTTCATCCCTTGTGGTTGGAGGGTTCCTAGGCGGAAGATGAGGCACTCTTCCTCCAGCCGTTGTGTTGCTATGGTCTGGTGATGGAGGAGTCTAAGGACCTGCATGTCCTTGGTGGAGTGGGAGGGGGAGTTGAAGTGTTGAGCCACGGGGTGGTTGGTCCTGGTGTCCCAGAGATGTTCTCTGAAACATTCTGCAAGTAGGCGGCCTGTCTCCCCATTATAGAGGAAGCCACATCGGGTGCAGCAGATGCAGTAAATGATGTGCGTGGAGGTGCAGGTGAATTTGTTCTGGATATGGAAGGATCCCTTGGGGCCTTGGAGGGAAGTAAGGGAGAAGGTGTGGGCGCAAGTTTTGCATTTCTTGCGGTTGCAGGGGAAGGTGCAGGGAGTGGAGGTTGGGTTGGTGGGGTGTGTGGACCTGACGAGGGAGTCACGGAGGGAGTGGTCTTTCCGGAATGCTGACAGGGGAGGGGAGAGAAATATATCCCTGGTGGTGGGGTCTGTTTGGAGGTGGCGGAAATGACGACGGATGATACGATGTGTATGGACGTTGGTGGGGTAGTAGGGTGAGGACCAGTGAGGTTCTGTCTGGTGGCGATTGGAGGGGCGGGGCTCAAGGGCGGAGGAGCAGGATGTGGAGGAGATGTGGTGAAGGGCATCGTCGATCACATCTGGGGGGAAATTGCGGTCTTTGAAGAAAGAGACCATCTGGGCTGTTCGGTATTGGAAATGGTCCTCCTGGGAAAAATGCGGCGGATACAAAAAAATTGGGAATATGGGATGGCGTTTTTACAGGGGGCAGGGTGGGAGGAGGTGTAGTCTAGATGGCTGTGGGAGTCGGTCAGTTTATAGTAAATGTCCGTGTTGATTCAGTCGCCCAAGATAGAAATGGAGAGGTCTAGGAAGGGGAGGGAGGAACCTGAGATGGTCCAGGTAAATTAGAGGTTGGGGTGGAAGGTGTTAGTAAAGTGGATGAACTGTTCAACCTCCTCGTGGGAGCACGAGGCAGCGCTGATACAGTCATCGATGTAGAGGAGGAAAAGGTGGGGGGGTGGTGCCAGTGTAGCTGCAGAAGATGGACTGTTCCACATATCCAACAAAGAGGCAGGCATAGCTGGGGTGCCCATGGCAACTCCTTTGGTTTGGAGGAAGTGGGAGGATTGGAAAGAGAAGTTATTCAGAGTGAGGACCAGTTCATGTCAGTCGAAGGAGGGTGTCAGTGGAAGGGTACTGGTTAGTACGGCTGGAAAGGAAGAAGCGGAGGGCTTTGAGTCCTTCATGATGGGGGATGGAGGTGTACAGGGACTGGATGTCCATGGTGAAGATAAGGCGTTGGGGACCGGGGAAGCGAAAATCATGGAGGAGGTGGAGGGTGTGGGTGGTGTCCCGAACGTAGGTGGGGTGTTTTTGGACTAAGGGGTACAGGACCGTGTCGAGGTATGCAGAGATGATGAAACACCATCCCATATTCCCCCAGACGGGGTTGACGATGCTCTCCACTGCATCTTCTCCACTTCCCGCTCTTCTGCCCTTGAGCCCTGCCCCTCCAATCACCACCAGGACAGAACCCCGTTGGTCCTCACACACATCATTTACTGGATCCGCTGCACCCGATGTGGCCTCCTACTTGCGGAACATTTCAGAGAACACCTCTGGGGTACCCGGACTGACCAACCCAACCACCCCGTGGCTCAACATTTCAAGGTGCCAGAGTGTTAGGTCAGTAGGACCTAACTATTTACAATCTATGACTAGGATGCAAGGGTAGAAGGTACTGCAGCCAAACTTGAAAATGACATTCAAATAGTTGGGAAACTAAGTTGCAATGAAGAAATAAGAAATTTACAAAAAATACGGCTAGGTTGGATGAATAGGTCAAGGTTTGGCAGGTTGAGTTTAATGTGGATAAGTATAAGATCAGAAGAACAGGAAGGCCACTTATTGTCTAAACGGAGAGAAATTTCAGAATGCTTCAGTGCAAAGGGAACTAGCATAAGTGAATTGCAGAAAATTAGTTCCTGGAACAGCAAATAATAAGGAAGGAAAATTAAAAAATTGGCATTTATTGCGAAAGGAAAAATGTTTAAAAGTAGAAAAATGTTGCTGTAACTGCACAAGGCATTAGGGAGACCACATTCAAAGTACTGCATATAGTTTTGGTACCCTTACTTGAGGAGAGATGTAACTGCATTGGACATTCACTAGATTGATTCCAGAAATGAGGGGTTTGTCTTATGAAGAGGAATTGTGCAGTTCCGGCCAATACACTCTGAAAGTTAGAAGAATGAGAGGAGATCTAATTGAGGTGTAAAAGATGCTAAAGGGAACGCACAAAGTAGATGTGGAGAGGATGTTTTCTCATGTTGAGCAATCTAGATTAAGACATCATAGTTTTGGACTTGGGGTAGCCAATTTAAAACAGAGGTGATAAGAAATTATTTCTCTCAAAGGGTTGTGAATCTGTGGAATTCACTCTCCAGACTATGGTGAATGCTGGGACATTGAGTAACTTTAAGGTGGAGATAGGCAGATTTTTCACTAGTAATGGTTGAATGGTTATGGATAGCAGGCAAGATAGTGGAGTTAAGGCCAAGATGAGATCAGCCATAATCACAAAGACTGGTGGAGCAGAGTTGACAGGCTGAATTGCATACTCCTGCTCTTAGTTTTTAAGTTCTTCTGATGGCTGTCCACCTTTTCTTTAACTAGATATTTCTATTGAAAATTTAACATATTTTTACAAATTTACAAATAAAAAGAACCCAAGTATAAAGATTAATATACAATTAAATCTTAAATAAATAATAACCAAAATCTATCAAACAGGAAAAAGAGATACTGAGAGAAAAAAAAACTCAACTAACTACTAATCTAACCTATAACTAACCAGAGTGTATAATTAAGTCTCATACATTATTCAGGGGAAAAAAACAACAGATAACGCAGAAATTGGATAGTGAGATACATGCTCAGAATGTATTAACATCAAATGTAACAAAACCCGTATTCATGCGGGATTCCTCTCCCAAGGGGCCCTGGACCAGCCAGGTTCGCCATCTCAATTAAATAATAGCCCTTGTTAGGATGGCCGAAATATCTGTATCTGTGTAATTCAAGAAGGGCTGCCATATTTTATGGAATAATTCGGTCTTTCGGTGCACCATGTTTGTAAGGAAGTCAAGGGGAACACATTCCATGATTATTCTGTGCCAATTCGTAAGTCCAGGGGGGCCCTCAGCCACCCAGTTTACCAAAATATTTTTCCTTGCACAGAAAGAGAAAATGGAAAATAATCTCTTCCCGTGCTCATCCAGGGAGGGTAAATTTGAAAAGCCCAAAAGGAGAGATACTGGATCCACTCTAATTTCCGTTCCTAAGATTTCTGTCAGAGCACTTGCGACTTTAATCCAATATCTACGGACCTTATGACAGGTCCATAAGCAATGTACAAGAGTGCCCACCTCTGTTTTACATTTGGGACACATTGGAGATGCTCCTGCCTTAAATTTTGCCAATCGGTTCGGTGCTATATGGGCCCTATGAAGTATCTTCAACTGAATGGCCTGAGTTCTGTTGCAGATGGAGATTTTTCTGGCATTTTCCCAAATGTCATTCCACATTTCTACAGAAATTTCCAGTCCAAATCCTGATCCCATGTTTTAAGCAGATTGTCCATATCTCCCGATACTTCAACATGTGATAAATGATAAATAGTGCTGCCGAAAGATACCCCCATTGGCCATAACACTCTATGTTCTCTGTCTGATTTATAAAGGCTATCTAATAGTGTAGTCGTCTTCTGTATGTAATCTCGAATTTAGAGGTATCGAAAGAGACCATCATTAGGTAATCCAAATTTCTGATGCAGCTGTTCAAAATACATCAGGACCCCTTCTTTAAACAGATCCCCTAAACAGGAGATACCCCTGGATCTCCAGAGTTTAAAAGTGGCATCTGTAAGCCCCGATTGAAACCCCCATGCTCCCACTATCGGAGTATAGGGGGATGTTTTATGTGAGTTGCCTTCATTTTGCTGCATTATATTCCAAGCTTTAATTTTATTTAGTATTATAGGGTTTTTACATTGATCCGTGATGATTCTCCTCTTGAAAACAAGAGGTTTATAAGTAGGCAATTTACTTGAGAAGCCTCGATGTCCAGCCAGACTGATTGCAGGTCAGACAAGACCCAATCGACTATGTAGTTTAATAGGGAACTTAACTGGTATTTCCTAAAATCTGGGAAATCCAATCCTCCCCTTGCCTGTGGAAGCTGTAGCTTCCTCAGCTTAATGAGGGGCCGTCTATGATTCCAGATAAAGAACCCAGCCAGCCATACAATCTGCGTAGTGCCAGTCTCGGCAGCATCACCAGGAGCATTCTCATAGGGTATAGGAGACGGGACAGGACATTCATTTTAATTACTGCTATTCTGCCTAACCAGGAAATTGGAAGGTCTCCCCATCCTCTCCAGTAAATGCACAAAGTTAGCCTTGTATAGTTGGCCTAATACTGGGGTGATAAAAATGCCTAAATATAAGAAACCCTCCAGGGACCACCGAAAGGGAAAGTGGGATCCGTCTAATAGGTGGGATATACTAGCAAGGCCACCCATTGGCATAGCCTTCGATTTTGAAAAATTAATTTTATAGCCTGAAAATGCACTAAATGTATTAATAACTTGGATTAAGTGAGGCACAGACATCAAAGGATTACTGAGAAATAGAAGAACATCATTTGCATAAAGGATAATTTTATGTTTACCTGTACCAATCCTCGGGGCGGTTATATTAGGGTCAGCCCGTTTAGCTTCTGCTAATGGCTAGATTATTAGCATAAATAGCAATGGCGAAAGAGGACATCCCTGACAGCAGCCCCTACCCACACTGAAGCTATCCGAGCCACTGCATTGGTAATCACAACTGCTTTGGGATCATTATGCGGTTTTTTTTTTTACGATTAGATTAGACTTACAGTGTGGAAACAGGCCCTTCGGCCCAACAAGTCCACACCGACCCGCCGAAGCGAAACCCACCCATACCCCTACATTTACCCCTTACCTAACACTACGGGCAATTTAGCTTGACCAATTCACCTAACCCGCACATCTTTGTGACTGTGGGAGGAAACCGGAGCACCCGGAGGAAACCCACGCAGACACGGGGAGAACGTGCAAACTCCACACAGTCAGTCGCCTGAGTCGGGAATTGAACCCGGGTCTACAGGCGCTGTGAGGCAGCAGTGCTAACCACTGTGCCACCGTGCCGCCCTAATTGAGACCCATTTGGTAAACACCTTTCCAACGCCAAACCTTTCCAATGTGTAAAACAAATATGACCATTCCACCACGTTGAATGCCTTTTCCGCATCTTGTGAGACTACTACTCCTGGTATCTTTCCCTGGTGGCAGGTCTGAATCACATTCAAAACCCTTCTAACATTATTGGATGGTCTATGGCCCTTAATAAACCCCATCTGATCCTCCTTTATGATGTGTGGCAGTACCCTTTCTAGCCTCAATGCTAACGTCTTAGAAAGGATTTTAAAATCTACATGATGGATGTAGATTTTAAACTTCAGAGCGGTCTGTATGATGCGCAATCTTCTGGGTCCTTTCCTTTTCTGAGAATAAGAGAGATATTCACGTCTTTCAGCAAAGGTTGGAGACAGCCCTGACTGTATGAGTAGTAATGCATGTCCATAAGTGGGCCAGGCTGTAGATTAGACTTACAGTGTGGAAACAGGCCCTTCGGCCCAACAAGCCCACACCGACCCGCCGAAGCGCAACCCACCCATTCCCCTACATTTACCCCTTACCTAACACTACGGGCAATTTAGCTTGACCAATTCACCTGACCCGCACATCTTTGTGACTGTGGGAGGAAACCGGAGCACCCGGAGGAAACCCACGCAGACACGGGGAGAACGTGCAAACTCCACACAGTCAGTCGCCTGAGTCGGGAATTGAACCCGGGTCTACAGGCGCTGTGAGGCAGCAGTGCTAACCACTGTGCCACCGTGCCGCCCGTGTATTCCTGTAAATTCTTTTAGAATTCAGCTTGAAAGCCATCTGGGCTAGGTGCCTTACCGCTCTGAAGTTGCCAGATTGCATCAAGTATTTCTTGGATTGTTAGGGGAACATTCAGGACTGATACCTGTTCGGGGTTAGGTCCAGAAAGGTCAAGTTTTTAAAAACATGACTGCATCCTCCTAGCTCTGTCTTTGCAATCCTGCGATTTATATAAGTCAGAGTAAAATTTTCTAAAGATTGCGTTAATCCTTATATGATCATGAGTCAGAATACCCGTACTTTCCTTGATAGACGTAATGGTTTGAGGGGCCTTTTTTCTCCTTTGCAAGAAATGGTAAGTATCTACCAGGTTTATTGGCAAATTCATATAACCTTTGTTTTGCAAATAATATTTCCCTCTTAGCCGTTTGGGTAAGCGTGGTGTTTAGAGCTGTCCTAAGGGCAGTAATCCTTTGTAATTTAATAACAGAAGGTCTGTTAGCGTACGCTGTTTCACTGCTTTTCAGCGAACTTCAAGCAGACACTGTTATTCTCCATTTAATTTTTTCTGGGTCGCTGAGTATGAGATGATCAAACCTTGCGCATAAGCTTTGACGGTCTCCCACATCATTGATGGGTTGCTAGCCATACCTGAGTTTTAAATTCTTGAGAGAAGTACTTTACAAATTTACTACCTTTCATCAGAAAGGGATCCATACGCCAATACCGAGGGAATGTCTCATTGTTCCTCGCCTTGATTTCCATATATACAGCAGCGTGATCAGAAATTGTTATACTGCCTATTTTACAGGATAATATGGAATTTTTAAAAAACATATCAATTCTGGTATGATATTTATGTGGATTGGAGTGAAAAGAAAAATCTCTGTCCTGTGGGTGAAGAGATCTCCATACATCTACTAATCCTAATTCTTCATTCAAATCCACCAATTGTCTGGATCTGGGGGATGCTCCTGCAATACTCTTGGGAATCCCATCCACTTCCGGATCCATAATACAATTAAAATCTCCCCCTATAATTGTATGATGAGCATCGAGAGCCATCAATTTTGAGAAGGCTTCCGTTATAAATTTAAAAGGGTGTGCCAGGGGACAATACTGATTTAAGATCCCATATTCCTCTCCATTCATAAGGGCTTTAATCAGAATATATTGTCTAGATTCGTCTTTTATCTGGTTTAAGATTTTGAAAGGGAAATTCTTCCGAATAAGGATAATAACCCCCCTACTTTTTGAGCTGAAGGAAGAAAAGAAGGCCTGATCAAATCCACCCTGCCGTAATTTCAAGTGTTCTTTATCCAATAAGAGTGTCTCCTGTAGGAGAGCTATATCAATCCTTTCTTTCTTGAGGTTTGATAATATTTTCTTCCTTTTGACTGGTGAATTACTCCCCTTGACGTTCCAGGTGCATAACTTAACCAACTGATTAACCATAATCGTCCGGGCAAGTCTGAGACCCCTTGGGAGAAGAAACCCTATCCAGAACATCCCGAGCATAGAGCATATAAAATTCACAAAAATAAAGACTCTTTAATACACTCACATTAATATAATGAAAAAATATTGCTAAATAAAAAAAACATATTTAAATGGAGATTTTCCCCCTTGTTCCCAGGGGGCATCACTTCCTTACCAAAAGCCCATCATATCCTCTCCCAGCCAGTGGCCCACCCTTGACCCAGGCACCCCAAGATAGGATAAAGAAGATTCAAATATACTACAGAGCTAGAATCAACAGTGAGCACCCTACTCCTGTGCCCCCCCCCCCCACCCACACCAACACCTGGATATATTTGGTAATGTTAATACCATGTATAAACATATATAACTATAAAATTACACAGTCTCAACAAGTAATAATTAAATATAGTAATACAAAATAATAGGGGAAAATAACCCCGCTCCTAAAGATAGAGATAAAATAGGATAAGGTAACCACCTCCCCCCACCTACATTAACTAGACCCCCCAGCCTATATATATTAAAAAAAAAGATGGGAGGGAAGAAAATCGCTAAATAGAGAACAAATAAATAAACCTCTCTCCCCACCCCCCGAAGATAATATTAAACAGTAAGGTAATGAAAGGGATTAATATAAAAAAAGGGAAGTGTAAACCGGGGTGGGGGGAGAGCAAAACAACATTAATTAACTCTTCCAATTTATCTAAGAGAGTTCAAAAATTCCTTGGCCTTCTCCGGCAATCCAAAGTTGTAGACGGACCCTTCATGGCTAAAGCATAGCGTTGCTGGGTAGTGCAAGGAGTAGTGAATATTTAAGTCCCTTAAACACTTCTTTGCTTCATCAAAGGCCTTCCTCTTTCGGACCAGAGCTGGGGAAAAGTCCTGGAATAACATAATCTTGGATCCTTTATAAATCATGGCTTGGGGATCTTTCCCGAAGATTTCTGGAAGCTTCTAAGAGCATCTGCCTCTCCTTATAGCTCTGCAGCCACAACAGGACCGGGTGGGGGCGCTGGTTCGAGCGGGCCTGCATATTGCAACCCGGTAGGCCCATTCCACCCTTACCCAGCCTGATCCAGCCTCCAGATTTAAAAGCTGTGGAAGCCACTGTTTGAGAAATGCTGTAAACTGGCCTTCCTCTTCCCATTTCGGAAGGCCCAACAAACAAATATTTTATCGACGACCTCGATTCCCGATCCACGGCCGATTCTGCTATAGTCTCAGAGGTCACGGCCTTTAGATCCGCCCCTCCGACTCGGTGCTTGATTTCCTCAATGTCTCGGTCGTGCTTTTGTAGCGCAGCCGAGAGTGAATTGCATCGGCTCCGGTACCCTTCGATGAAGGCATCAATCTTCGCATCAAGTTTGGAGATTATTTCCACGAGGCTCGCCACCGTAGGTGAGTCCCCCGGGGCGGCTGTGGATGCCTCAGCTGCAGCTGGGAAGGGTGGGGGAAGGGTTACTGCCTGCTGAGAACTGTGGGCTCCCTTCCCTTTAGTCATTTTTACAGGAGATTAGATTGTTTAAATTCAGTACCGAGCAACTAACTACATTAAGTAAAAACTACTTTAAGTGTTTTGGTGAGTGTGGAGGAGGAGGGTGGCCTATTTTGCCCAAGTCTTGGGAAGAGCACTACAGACTCAGACTTGCTGGGTCACCGCCATCTTGGATTCCTTCGGCTGTCCACCTTAACTCAGGTATTTTTTCTATGACCAAGGTGAATGTTTCATTTTTAGTGAACAGGTGTTTCAAATTAAAGGTCTATTTCATATGTAATGCCAATAGCTAGATTTCTTAAGTCATAGTATGGCTAAAGGCCATTCATTTCCACAATACATGTTCTTAAGATCTTGGTGTAATTCAGGGCAAATTTATAGTTAATTTTCATTTGATGGATTTCAGATTTCTTTTTGCAAAATATGGCAGGCAAGCAATAATGCATAAAATACTGTTCAACATGATTTTCTGACAATACATTGAGATGAATGGCCTTAAATTGGATGAACAGAACCTTTGCCTTTAGACTAACGTATGTAAGTGCTTTGAGGTGGGATAGTTACATTGAACTGTTGTTTTAATATTTATAACTGATCATTAATATAGTTTCTACATGCAGTCAATGAATTTTTTTTTTAAATCCAATATTTGTGCATTAGCATAATTTTTAACAGAGTAAGAATTAATAACATTTAAAAGAACCGTGACACATTAACAATGATTGATGTAGTACATTATAATTTCAATTACTAAGTTATAACTACTTGACACTTGGGCTATGCCTACTACATACAGTAAGAATTTTTACCAAGTGATTACAACCAAAACTAAATTAACAGAATAATTAATCAATATTGTTAAATGCCAAGCTAAACTTTTATCTTTTTTTCACACGACCAATATATATTAAGTAAAGAAAAATGTGTAGAGGTGCAAACTCTTTCAAACATAGTTTCAAGTCATATCAGTTTTATAAAACCTAAAGGCTAAAAAAGTAACCCTCTGTTACTGTGATCAGTGTTATCAACTACAGCTTTAATAAAAAAACATTATGCACTCGAGGCAGAGTTGAGAAAAAAAATTCAGAAATTACTGAATAAAATTTAATTTAAGAAACCTGGATTATGGAGTCATTCAATTGTTCTTCATCCACTTCCAATATAATTCTTCTTATTTCCTCATAAGGCATCCGAAAAGATCCAAGAAAAATGGCTATAAAAAACATTACTGTAAATGTTAATGATCATTGTTACTTTGAAACAAAATTTAAACTATTAGGAAATCGAACATCACAACCGTCTTTACACTTACAGAGATTCTGTGCAATCTTTGGATCTAGAACTTTAAGTTTTTTAACTCTCCTTTTGATGTCTTTCTTTTCTTCATATTCCTCATTGTTGTTACCTGCCAGATAGAGATCAGAATGTTCTATTTTATATTTCAATAAAATGAATTCCATTGCATTCTGCTTGTTGTGTGCATCACTAAACTACAACTAAGTTTATATTAAGCTAATATAAATGGCAACATATCTTTTAAAAGTGGGAAATGCACGAGTGTGTTTCCCTTCTATCAGTTAGTACATCACTGTTACTGGAAGAAGGAACAACACTTTCAAATTTAATTGATGAATGTTTTCGCACAACAAAAAGAGTCAATTAATACAAAATAAGAATCAAGTTATACCGTTAGTTAGACCAAAGAGATTTGTGGGAAAAAAGTTCACAATAAATAAAACAATAATGGTCGTTAATATCGTACAGGTATTGGATCAACACACATTCAATACTTTGCAATAATGCAGTAATTGATTTGAAGTACACCTTAAGCACTGTCGATTTATTTGATTCTTTCATCAGAAGGAAGTGCCGTTGGCAATCCGTAACTGCTCAAAGTGATGATACAAACTGTCTTCTTGAACTGCAGCAATTTTCTTTCTGATTCTGGAACTCAGGCCTCATAAATGGAGGATAGGTTATAGGAAATCTGGACAGGTGTTACATTCTGCAGAATTCACAGCCTCTGACTTGATCTTGTAGCGACTTTATTTATATAGCTGGTCTAGTTCAGTTTCTGGTCAGTAACAACCCCCAGGATCAGAGACAGGGGGAACAAGCACTGGAAATGCAACTGACAAATGAGTTTTTGTGGACAAGTGGTAATGTCCCTACCTCTGGACTAGGACACCAGGGTTCAAGTCCAACATGCTCCAATCTATGTAAAACATCTCTGCACAAATTGATCAGAAATTATCTACTTGAGGAACTTCTTAAATGTTCTGGAAGTGAGATGATCAGCCTCCAAAAGTCACCACTATCTTTGTGCATCAGAAATGCCTCCAATCACTGGAGATTTTTTCCCTGATTATCACTGACTGCAATTTTCAAGGCTCCTTGATGTCAACTCAATCAAATATTGCAAGGAAATGAACAGAAGCCTGAGCTTTTCCACTCTGCTCTTTTATCCGTGGTAGGACGAAGGCTGCAATGAATCAGATGTCAGACTATTGAAACTACTAAAAGCAAAAATGACCCTAAGTTTATGAACTATCTGGTTCACCATCAGCTAGTTTATGGGGAAAGGGATGGAGTTGATAACTAAGGAATAGAACTTATACGAGAGGCCAAAGTCAATGGCTTTATTTTCTAAATTTCTATTTTGAGGGAATTTCTATTCATCCATTACTGAATGTCATGCAAGTCTGAGGCTGTGTTTTCAGATGATGTCCACAAATGTTGGAACACAAATGAGAAATAGGAGGGGAAAAAAGAGTAGATCCCTTGAGGAACACTGAATACAAAGATAAATGAGAGAAAAGATAAGGTATGGTAGTTGGCACTAATGCTCTGATTAAATAAATAAGAATGTAAACAAGCAAGTGGTGATCCACTGGTTGATGGCAGCGGAGAGCCTTTGAAGGATGATGATAAAGGTCAATATTGTCAAAGGTGAAAAACTACACAACACCAGGTTATAGTCCAACAGGTTTAATTGGAAGCACTAGCTTTCGGAGCGACGCTCCTTCATCAGGTGGTTGTGGAGTACACAATTGTAAGACACAGAATTTATAGCAAAAATTTACAATGTGATGTAACTGAAATTATACATTGAAAAATACCTTGATTGTTTGTTAAGTATGTCATCTGTTAGATAGGCTGTGTTAGTTTGACGTCTTTCACAAAAATCACAAATTTTTTTTTAAAAGTTACATTCTCAGGTTAACTTTAACAATTGGTGTCAGCCCAGATAATATGTTGAAGGTGTTAGCCCCCTGTGTGCTGTTGTCTGTGCCATAATGTTTAGACTGATTGTAATCTAAAAATAAGTTAGCAGAGTCTTGTATGGATTCATGCAGGTTTTGAGCAAAGTACAATGTAACTCTGCAAGTACAAATTCAACCCACAAATGTATATGTGTATGTGTGTGTGTGCGTGTGCATGTGCATATGTGTAGGAGTGTTCGTGTGTGTATATCGTGCAATAGTAGTCACCTGTAATGTGACATGAACCCAAGGTCTCGTTTGAGGGCCTCCTTAAGGGTACCAAAGTTAGCTATCAGCCTCTGCTTGGCCACTTTTTGCTGCTGCCTGTCCGGAAGTCTGCCTTGGAGGATGTCACCCGAAGGTCCGAGGTCAAATGTCCTGGACCGCTGAAGTGCTCTTCACCTGAGAGGGAACCCTCCTGTCTGTTGATTGTTGTGCAGTGCCCATTCATCCGTTGCCATAGCCTCTGATTGGTTTCACCAATATACTATGCCTCAGGGCATCCTTGCCTGCAGCGTATGAGATAGACAACGTTGGCTGAGTCTCATGATTACCTGCCTCGTACATGGTGGGAGGTGTCCTCATGCGTAATGGCGTTATCCATGTTCACACTTTGAAACGTCTTGCAGCACCTACTGTGACAGGGTTGTATGGAGTTGTAGAACATAGAACATAGAACAATACAGTGCAGAATAGACCCTTCGGCCCTCGATGTTCCGCCGACCTGTGAACTATTCTCAGCTTGTCCTCCTACACCATCCCAAAATCATCCATGTAATGTCTGAAAGCCAGGCAGTTTGCTCCGAACAATGATCTGTTTGAGGTTTGGTGGTTGTTTGAAGGCGAGCAGTGGAGGTGTGGGGAAGGTTTTGGCAAGGTGCTCATCCTCATTGATAAAGTGTTGCAGGACATGAAGGACATTTCGTAGATTTTCAGCTTCTGGGAAGTACTGCACAACAAAAGGTATCCTGTCAGTTGCAGCACGTGTTTGTCTCCTGAGGAGGTCATTACGGTTCCTTGCTGTGGCACGTCGAAACTGGTGGTCGATGAGTTGAGTATCGTACCCCATTCTTATGAGGGCATCCTTGAGTACTTCCAAGTGCCCATCACGTTCCTCCTCATCTGAGTAGGTCCGGTGTACGCGTCGGGCTTGTCCATATGGGACGGTTGTTTTAATATGCTTTGGGTGGAAGCTGGAGAAGTGTAGCATTGTGAGGTTGTCTTTGGGTTTGCGGTAGAGTGTGATGATGCGGTGCCCATCCTTGATGGAGATGCATGTGTCCAAAAATGAGACAGATAGTAGAGAGTAATCCATGATGAGTTTGATGGTGGGATGATACTTATTGATGTCACTGTGTAGTTTTATCAGTGACTCCTCGCCATGGGTCCAGAGGAAGAAAATGTCATCAATGTATCTGGTGTATAGTGTTGGTTGGAGGTTCTGCATAGAGAAGAAGTCTTGTTCAAACCTGAGCATGAAGATGTTGGCATATTGGGATTTCAAATTTGGTTTCCGTGGCTGTTCCATGTATCTGGATGAAGAACAGTGTCAAAGGTTATACACTGATCAAATAGATCAAGGAGAGTTAGTTCATCTTTGCCACAGTGTTGTGAACTCTGCAGGGACTGCTATCTTTTAAAAAGAATTTTGAGCTCCCAGTTGAGGATGACGCAAGATTTCATGATATAAGAAAATCATTGCGACAAAAGCCTAAAAGCACCTAAAGCCAAAACACTATCTTTCGAGGCAACTCATACTTTAAACCACAAAACATTCTTCCTTTTCTTTCAGCCTAATTGAAGATAAAACTCTAAGAATATATTTAATACTGTCCTTTGAAGACATTCATTTCTCTCAGAGTGATCCTTCATTCCTAATAGTTTAGCTGAGGTGTTTGTCTTTTTCAGCCTGGGAACTCTTAATCTCAGAATTGCAAAAAGGGTTATTCTCAAACCAGAGATTCTTCCTATAGCACAAGCAAGACAAATCTGTCAATTTCATTTCAATGCCTAAAAAAGTTGGTCTCTCCTATTGTGATCTGTGAACGAGCTCTCATTGCATTTCTTCTTATTCTCTCATGGGATGTGGGTGTCAATGGTTGGCTAGCACTTATTACCTTTTCCAATTGCGCTTAATAAAGTGGTGGTGAGCTGCCTTCTTGGAGCACTGCAATTCATGGGCTGTGGATAGGCCCGATTAGGAAGCGAATTCCAGGAATCTGACCCAGTGACACTAAGGGAACTGTAATATATTTCCAAGTCAGGATGGTGAGTGGCTTGGAGGCGAACTTGTAGGTGGTGGCTGTTTCCAAGTATGTGCTGCACTTGTCCTTCTAGATGAAAATGGTCGTGGGTTTGGAAGGTGCTGTCTAAGGAATTCTGGATGTTTATGGATGTGGTGCTAATCAAGCAGACTTGATTATATGTCCTGGATGGTGTCAAGCTACTCACTGGAGCTACATTTATCAGGCTAATATTCCATCAATATCCTGACTTGTTCCTGAATTATTATCGTGATTATTATTATGCTTTATTGCCATGTGTACTCAAGTATAGAAGTACAGAAGTATGGTGAAAAGTGTACAAAGTTGGCGTTCTCTGGCACCGTCTTGGGTACAAATATCCAAATTTTAAAAAAACAGCCAAACCAGAGACAAAAACGAAAGCAACCATCAAAGATACGAAAATCATATATAAAAAAACAGAAAAACAAAAAAAAAGAGCCAAGTAGAAACAGAGGAAGCAACTTGATCACAAAGTCTTGTTTTGGGGGAAGCAGGTGGTGAGTTACTCGCCACAGTATTCCTAACCTCTGATTGCTCTGGTAGCCATTGCGGGACTGTTGTCATTCCAGCATGGTGAACCATGTGATAATACTTTGCCTTTAAGGTGTATACTTTGTCCTGGTTAATTTTTATGAAGATAGGTTGAGCCAGGGGTAGTGACTGGCATGCTCAAAGCCAACGAAGTAAACAGCTTGTAAGGCCTTGTTTAAAATTTGTAACAATAGAAACAGCCTGAATGGGTGGGGTCAAGCTTTCTGCTGTTCCAGGGGTCTTAAACTGGATGTTGAAGTTCTTATTCCTCTCTCTTTACAGCTCAAAACTGGGGTTCTCTTCCTGCTGCTAGAATTGCATGTGAGACAATCTGTTTACTGAATTTGCCTTTGCCAAGGGTGTGTTTATGGAATGTTACTACATTGAAACAGTTATTTAGTAGTAGTAGCATATATAAGCATTTTGATAGAGTTACAGTTAAGCCAATTCTTTTATTTTGCCTGTATTTCATTTGTTGTGTAAAAATAAGGTGTTTTGCTTCAAGTAAAATAGCTATACCAATCGAATTGCATCTAAAATGCAATGCCTGAAACACTTACCTTTAAAATCAGAAAAAGTTAAGGTCTAGTCTATCTTCATAATATATTTTGAGGTCATTTGGTCTGGTGTGTAACAGCCACATTATCATGCTGCTGTTGCTGTTGTCCATCTCCTAGATCCCAGCAAACTAATTTGTCTCCGTGTTTAATGGATTCCTTAGAAATGCTTAGTTCAGCAACATGGCAATGTGAACCATATGGGCCATGTATCCAGATAGAAATTCTGATCAGCTACCCTTGCAAATCCAGCTCTTATAAACAATAAACAGCTTGAAGCATAATGGTTTACAACTCAACATTCTCAAACATTTTGTGCAATTTTAGGGACACACAGTCCATCCACTTTTGAGATACAGATTGTTGCCATTGTCTCCGAATGTAAACACCATACATGTTCTTTCAGTGAAACAATCTGGGCCACCTTTAATTTCCAACAATTAAAACACCTAGATTTGCTGTCAGGCATATTTCAGAACACATCATTTGATCCCCACATTTTCACACAAATCAAAGCCATAGTACCAAAGTATTGAAAGCTTTCTAATCTAATAATTGTAAAAACAGTTAGAAAGAATGTCAATTTTGGTTTTGATTTTTGTAACGGGCATTGTAGCGGGCTGAAAATCTCATCAGCTAGATTCATACATGGCGTTCCAGGAAAGATAGGTGATTATTTAGGAGTTTAAAAACATCTTCAAAGTCTTTGAAGAGGTAAGAGGAGATTGAGATGGACAATAATTTGCAAGGGTTGTGGGATTGATAGTTTTTGGTGGAGGCCTAGTGACAACATGTACATCTGTGGTGCTGTAGATAAAGCTGTCGGGTGAGGTTTCCTGGACTGCCTTGTAATTCTCCAGCATTCCTAACAGTGGCTCAGGAGAAAATTCACAGTGGTGCATCATATAGGATAGCAGCACCTATTGTGGTCAGGAGTAATCCAATCAAAAAATGAAAGATCTGTATGCTTTGCTATTGGCCTCAAAGATTGATGTGTGAGACACCTTGGGACAAGAGAGGATAAAAATGATTGAGGTGGGAAGTCATGTGTAAACCTCTCTGGAATACATCAAACTGAAGTTAGCAACCTTAAGGTTATGACATAAAAGGTCAGTCCAGTGGCACTTCTGCGTAGCTGCAGATGTTACAAGGGCAAGGGCAGCAGCTTATATCAGCACAGTGCTTTCAAAGTAATAAAACATTCTTTAGGCTTAAGACCAATGAACCCTTTGAATCATTATTGTGGTGCACAGCCTTTTCACCTGAATGCACATTCTCTTTAAAATTTTTATGCAGTATATTAAAGGGCAACTTGTGAGCAGCCTGCATGGTAGCATCTTTAGCTGCCTGTCTGCAGTGTATACACTCAACATAGAGGAAACATTTGATTTGACTGTGTACCAGGTAGATATACAACAGGGAGAGTCTATTGACATGTCACTCACTGGAATGACAGAATGGTGATGCCCTGATGTGAGCATATGACATACATAACAAATTCATTGCGATTCTTCAGAAAAGTGGATACCTTGTGAGATAGGCTAAGTGTAAATAGTGTTGCTAATAGTCCTCAAGGTCTCTGTCTCAACAAGTTGCCTTTGTGGTAATTGTTACAAGAGCTAACCTATTGGACATACAAATGTACAAAATAGAGGTCAGTCATTTGGCCCATCAAGCTTAATATGCCATCCAATAAGAGTATGGCAGATATGCAAACATTTTGAATTTCACATTCTCATCTGCTCCTACCTGCAAGATTTTACCAAACTCTGCCTTAACAATTTTTAATGACTCTAACTCTACCAACTTTGGCGACAGAACTCCAGAATCGCGCAACACTGAGGGGAAAAAAATATCCACCTCATCTGTCCTAAAATGGCAAACCCTAACAATAAAACATTACCCACTGGTTCTGAATTCACTGATAAGAGGAAACATCTGTTCCAGTTCCTCATTGTTCAATTTAGTCACCCCTCACTCTTCTAACTGCAATGAAAGCAAGTCCTGTCCGTCTAACGTTTCTTCATAAAGCAACCTACTCATTCCAGGTATCAGAGTCAAAAAGCACAGCAGGTCAGGCAGCATCCAAGGAGCAGGAGAGTCGGTGTTTCAGGCATTAGTCCTCCATCAGGAATGTGCCTCCTTGGATGCTGCCTGACCAGCTGTGCTTTTCTAGCACCACATTTTTTGACTCTATCTCCAGCATCTGTAGTTCTCACTTTCTTCCATTCCAGGTATCGAACCAGTAAACCTCTTCTGAGCCACCTCCACCATATCTAAATCTATCCTTAAATAAGGAGACCAAACATGTACACTGCACATGAAATGTGGTCTCACTAATTCCCTACATAAAAGTAAATATGTTCTGCTTCATTTATGTGCAATTCCTCTTGTAATAAAAGATATCGTTCTGTCAGCCTCCTTAATTACTTATTGTAAATGCATATTAATTTTTTGACTAATACATGGGTCACGCCACTGCACTTCAAAATTCTGCAGTAATTCTTTGTCCAAGTAATACTCTATTTTTCCTATCAAAATGAACAACTTCACATTCCCCACGTTAGACTCCAGTAGCAGATTGTTTTCCCCACTCACTGAACCTATCTCAATTGGGATACAATAGATTGATGTCCTTGTCACAACATGCTTTCCTCCCTACCATTATGTCATCTGCAAATTTAGCTGCTATGCTTTTGCTCCCCTCATCTAACTCATTGATATAAATTGTAAAATGTTTAGGCCCCAGCACAGATCAGTGCAGAACACTACTCATCGCATCCTGTCAATCAGAAAAAAGACACATTCACACAAATTTTGTTTTCTGCAAGGCATCCAATCTTCTATTCATGAAAATATATTGCTCCCAACACTATAAACTCTTACTCTGCACAATAACTGTCATGTGGAACCTTGTTAAAAGCTTTGTGGAAACCTGTTTCCAGTACAGTCTCCTCCTTTACTCCTGTGTAAATTACTGCTTTAAAGAACACCAATAATTGGCTAAACACGATTCCTCTTGTTCAAACTTCTGCTAAGCACAGTTCATAGAGCCAAAGAGTCATATAGCATGGAAACAGACCCTTCGGACCAACCAGTCCATGCCAACAATGTTCCCAAACTAAACTAGTCCCACTTACCTGTGCTTAGCCCACATCCCTCCATACGTTTCTTACTCATATACTGAGCTAAATGCCTTTTAGAAGTTGTAACTGGACCCACATCTACCACTTCCTCCATACACAAATCACTCTGTGTAAAAAAACTTACCCCTCATGTCTTTTTTAAAGCTTTCTCCTTTCATCTGATGGTAGGAGCAGTGCTCCAAATGCTTGTGATTTCAACTAAATCTGTTGGACTATAAGCTGGTGTTGTGCAACTTCTGTACTTGTCCACCAGCACCTCCACATCACACCTTAAAAATATGCTCCTTAATCTTGAAATCCCCCATCCTTTGAATAGACTCCTGCCATTCATCCTGACTAATATTTTATAAACCTCCATAGGGTCTCCTATCAACTTGCTCTGCTCTAGTGAATAAAGTCCTTGACTATCCAGCCTTTCTTTATAAAGTCAAACCCTCCATTCTTGGTAACATCTTGGGAAATCTATTCTAAACCCTCTCCTGCTTAGTAATATCCCTCCTATAACTGAGACACCAGAACTGGACACAGTATTCCAGAAGAGGCCTCATCAAATTCCTGTACAATCTCAACATAAAATCTTCCTGAGGTCAAAGGTCTGAGCAATGAAGACAAGCTTGCTAAACACCTTCTTATCCACCATGTGTATATGTGATGCAAACCTCAAAGAATTATGTACCTGAACCCCTAGGTCTCTCTGTTCTGCAACAGTGCTCAAGCACAACTCTTCAGGATTACCTTGATTTTTTTTAAATGTAGTGAGTACCATTCTTAATAATCAATGTTATTCACTAAATGTTAAATATTTTTAGAGGAGTCCAAGCAGTCTCTTCCTAATTAGAGCTTTATTTGACCTGACCACACACCATAAAACTCAAAATCTCCTTTATATACATTTCAATAAATTATGTTTAAATTGACTTGTTTGGACATGTTACATGTTACATACCTCCAGAACAGAACAGACTCCATAGGGAAGGTTACTACAACACCACAAGGCAGTCTTTATACATTTAATGCAGTGAACTAATTAGTTACCTTTTACTCATTACCTTTAACTCTTAGTGACTGAATATCTCATTAACAGAATCAGATATTAAGAATGAATTTCAACATGCTCCCCATGACAATTTTCAAGCTAACTGGCCTATAGAACAGAAAGTTTCATTCACTTGAGTGGTGTGAGCCCAGTCAAACATGGGAAATGTGGCAAAAAAATGATAATATCAGAAATCTCAATGTCAAGAAAATTTCTGCTTTTTCCTCTTATCCATTTATATACTTCTTGCTTGCTTCCTGACATACTCCAATTCATTTCTCCTGATTAAACATTTAGTCCTCTACCGTTCTCTACTTTATGACCATTCATCTGACCTGCTACCGAGCTCTGTGTAATTATAAGCTTTTTCCTTAAGTATGATACTTTGTTCAACTTGAGTTAAGCACAGCGAGTGACTCCTCTGTATAAAGGGTTTTTTTCAGAGTAGGAATTTATTAATTCTAAGTATTCTAAAATATTCCCTTCAGTGTCTGCCACTGCTTCCATACTGAACTAGATCCTAACATAGTATGTCAATTCACTTCAGCTAGCTCAGCTTTCATGCCCTCATAGTTGCCTTTAGTTAGGTTTCAAATATTAGTCTTAGACCCACTCCTCCTTTCAACCTGAATACAAAATTCAATCATATTGTAGTTCTTTTTATCTAGGGATGCCTTTACAATGAAGTCATAACTAACTGTATCATTACATACTAACAAAGCTAATATCGTCTGCTGTCTGGTTGGTTCCAGAATGTATTGCTCTAAGAAACTATGTGAAAACCGTTTTCTGAATTCCTCTGCTACATTACAACTGTCAATATGATTTTACCAGCTTTATATATCAATTCAAATCACTCACGATTATTGCTATCTTTTTATCAAAGCACCCAATATTTTGTCTTGTTATTTTGTCCTTCATTCTGGTTACTCTTAGGGAACCAAAAATGCCTTCTGGCATGAATCTCATATGATAGTAAGGAACACCTTGTGGGGCCAAAGGTGCTGAGTTTGCACTTGACGTTGCCGTTATCTAGGTTGGTCCATCCTGGTTTCACTGCTTTGAGACTTCTATCATGGTTTGATGCAACTGTGGAGCCTGCCAGGCCATTTCAGAGGGCAGTTAGGAAATCAACCACAGTGCTGTGAGTCTGGAATCACAGGTAGGCCAAATCATGTCAGGCAAATTTTCTTCCCTAAAGGATATCAGTAAACAAGATGGATTTTTACAACAATTGACAATAGCTTTGTGGTAACTATGAAGTATTTAATTCCAGGTTATAGTTCAAAAATTACTATTTACCACGGTCAGATTTGAATCCAGGTCCCCACAGCATCACATGGATCACTGGATTACTTATCTTGTAATAATACTAGAGGTTAAATAATTTTAGACAAAGTCCAAGCATTCTCTTCCTATCTAGTCACGATTTGGAGATGGCGGTATTGGACTGGGGTGTACAAAGTTAAAAATCACACAACATCAGGTTATAGTCCAACAGGTTTAATTGGAAGTACACTAGCATTCGAAGCGTCGCTCCTTCATCAGGTGATAGTGGAGGGCTCAATCCTAAGACAGAATTTATAGCAAAAATTTACAGTTTGATGTAATTGAAATTATACATTGAAAAATACCTTGATTGTCTGTTGAGCCTTTCATCTGTTTGAATACCATGATAGTTTCACATCGTTCATGTGTAAATTACAAAACCTTTTTTTTAAAAGTTGCATTCTCAGGTTAGCTGTAACAATGGGTGATAGCTAGACAACATGTTGAAGGTGTTAGTCCCGTGTTCTCTGTCTATGCCATGATGGTTAGATTGATTCTAATCTAAAAAGTGAGATAACAGGGTTTTACATGAATTCACGCAGTCTTTGAGCAAAGTACAATGTAACTCTGCAAGTACAACTTCACCCCAAAAAATATATGTGTGCATATGGGTCTTTATCTGTGTGTGTGTCTGTCTGTCTGGGTTGGGGGTTGAGAGTGTGAGAGAGAGTGTATATGTATGTGCATGAGTGTAGAGTGGTCTAAGTCTCTGAGAAGATGTCTGTGTAAGTGTGGGAATGTGTGTGTCCGTAAGGGTGTGTGTGGGTGTCTGTGTATATGTGTGTCCGTGTGTATGTGTGTATTGGAGTGCCTGTGTGTGTCCGTGTATATGTGTGGAGGAGTGTCTGTGTGTGTGTATAGTGCAAAGGTGGTCACTTGTAATGTGACATGAACCCAAGGTCCCGGTTGAGGCCCTCCCTATGGGTACCGAACTTAGCTATCGGCCTCTGCTCGGCCACTTTTCGCTGCTGCCTGTCCCGAAGTCCGCCTTGAAGGATGGTCACCCGAAGGTCCGAGGTCAAATGTCCTGGACCACTGAAGTGTTCCCCAACTGGGAGGAAACATTCCTGTCTGTTGATTGTTGTGCGGTGCCCATTCATCTGTTGTTGTAGCCTTTGCTCGGTTTCCCCAATGTACCATGCCTCCGGGCATCCTTGCCTGCAACATATAAGATAGACAATGTTGGCTGAGTCCATGAGAACCTGCCACGTACAAGGTGGGAGGTGTCCCCACGTGTAATGGTGGTATCCATGTCCACACTCTGACACGTCTTGCAGCGCCTACCGTGACAGGGTTGTATGGAGTTGTCCTCAGAGCTGGGCAGCTTGCTATGAACAGCGATCTGTTTGAGGTTTGGCGGTTGTTTAAAGGCAAATAGTGGAAGTGTGGGAAAGGTCTTGGTGAGGTGCTCATCCTCATTGATAATGTGTTGCAGGTCACAAAGAACATGACGTAGTTTTTCAGCTCCTGGGAGATATTGAACAACGAAGGATACCCTGTCGGTTGCAGCACGTGTCTGTATCTTGAGGAGGTCATTACAGTTTCTTGCTGTGGCACATCGGAACTGGCGGTCGATGAGTTGGGCATCATACCTCGTTCTTGTGAGGGCATCCCTGAGTACTTCCAGGTGCCCGTCACGTTCCTCCTCATCTGAGCCGATCCGGTGTACGCTTAGGGAATGTTCATGGGGGATGTCTGTTTTAATATGTTTTGGATGGAAGCTGGAGAAGTGTAGCATTGGGAGGTTGTCTGTGGGTTTGCGGTAGAGTGTGGTGCTGAGGTGCATGTGTCCAAGAATGAGACAGATGGTCGAGAGTAGTCCATGGTGAGTTTGATGGTGGGATGAAACTTGTTGATGTCACTGTGTAGTTTTATCAGTGACTCCTCGCTATGGGTTCAGAGGAAGAAAATGTTGTCAATGTACCAGGTGTATAATGTTGGTTGGAGATCCTGCATAGAAAAGAAGTCTTGTTCGAACCTGTGCATAAAAATGTTGGCATAGTGGGGTGCAAATGTGGTCCCCATGGCTGTTCCGTGTGTCTGGATGAAGAACTGGTTGTCAAAGGTGAAGACGCTGTGATCGAGGATAAAGCGGATGAGTTATAGGATGGTGTTTGGAGATTGGCAGTTGTTGGTGTTGAGTACTGAGGCTGTTGCCGTGATGCCATCATTGTGGGAGATGCTGGTGTAGAGTGCTGAAACACCCATTGTGACGAGCAATGTTCCCGGTTCAACTGGTCCGTGGGTGCTGTGTTTCTGTAAGAAATCCGTAGTGTCGCGATAGAAGCTGGGGATCTCCTTTACAATAGGTTTCAAGATGTCTTCAACATAGCTGGAGAGATTCTTACACAGGGTCCCATTGCCCGATACGATGGGACGTCCTGGCTTTGGCTTGTTGGCTTTGTGTACCTTTGGAAGGCAGTAGAAGTCGCCTACACGAGAAGTACGTGACATGAGGGCGCGTAGGGAACTCTGAAGAACTGGATCCAAAGTCCTGATCAACGTGTTTAATTCACGGGTGTGTTCTTTGGTCGGATCAGCTGGTTGTTCAGTTGTTGGTACACTTCCTTGCAGTAATCCAACTGTAAATTTTTGCTGTAAATTCTGTGTCTTAGGATTGAGTCCTCCACTATCACCTAATGAAGGAGCGACATTCCGAAAGCTAGTGTGCTTCCAATTAAACCTGTTAGACCATAACCTGGTGTTGATTTTTAACTTCCTAGTTCGAGCATTATTTAACCTGACCACACACCATAAAACTCAGAATTTACAGGCTGATTCTCCTTTGTATAGATTTGGACATGTTACAAAACACCTCTGGAGCAGCTGGCATTGTCTAGCTCAGAGGGAAGGACATTATTATAACAGCACAGGGCACTCTTTATACATTTTATTACAACTAAAATCATCACTCATCTTGCTTACATCAGCAAGTACAGATCTCATATTTTTCAAGTCTGAGATATTAAACAATCTCAGAAATTTCAAGATATTTATTTCAACAAGAATCCAGTTTTTGTTATACATATTATGTGAGCTAACAGATACTAGTAGTGGTGTTTAACTCAAAGAAGCACATCACCAAGAGCAGTGGTAAACAATGTGACATGACAGGGATCTGGGTATTCACCCTCCAGCCTAAATAAATGAAATGTGGTTTGCTTGACCTTGACTTCAAACCCAGATATCTTAGTTTTAATATCTTTCAGTATTGCTCCCTTCTTATTTTTTAGAATAATGCATGCCTGATAATCGAGTAATAGCATGCTGTACATATGCTCAATTTAAAATTGAAAAAGCTCCAAGCTAATTTGGTTGTCAAGAGGGAAAACTTTCAGTGGTATCTTCTGCCAATGATCGAACTAGCTTTAAATCATTTAGATTATTAAAAGATTAAAATAGAAAAACAAATATACAGAGATGAAATCAGCTGATGATAACTGTCTAGTTCTTTTGCCCAAGGTTCAAAATCATAAAACTGACAGCAGGTAGTCTATGTTTCCTCCTTAACAAAAAATAACCTTGAGTCTTACAAAGCACAAATTGCAGACAGCTATTGTAGCCTAATAATTTGTTTATCAAGCAGAATACAAGCAGTTCATTATTTTAACTACAATAAAGTGAGAAGCATATGTCTTTTAATAACTAACAGCTCTCTATGGGCAATTTACTAGATGAAAGATACAATGCTCGAGATTAAAGGCTTTTTATGCACATCAAATAGTTCCCCTTATTACATTCAGCTTGAGTTTTCAGAAGCATAAGCAGGAAATGGAAGCACAATCACTGAATATGGTATTTATCATGATAAACAGATCTGAAAACATGGAAAAGTAAATAACATAATTATTTTAGCAGATCAGATGTCTAAATTCTAAGTAGTTTCATCTTCAAGTAACCGCAAAGACTTTAAAGAATTATTTTGATCTTATGTTACTTCCACAATAAACCATTAAATGAGGAGGAACATGCCAGAGGTAGCTGCAGGTAGTTCCACTTGGATGATGGGGACACTCATAGCTCAGCTTAGCTGGCTATGAACGCAGGGCTGCAGATGTCTCAGTGGAGGTTCTTAGATCACTTAGTCAAAAGTGAGTACTGCAGATGCTGGAAATCAGAGTCGAGATTAGAGTGGTGCTGAAAAAGCACAGCAGGTCAGGCAGCATCCAAGGAGCAGAAAAACTGATGTTTCGGGCAAAAGCCCTGCGTCATACTCTTAGATCACTTAGTACCCAATCTATTTAAAGGTCTCTGAGGCAGTGCTAAATGATAGTCGGAGAGTGCAGCCTATTCAGCTCATGTGCACCAAAATGCGTCAGGGTTTTGAGCACGAGTTCCTCCATTGAGTAATTGGTCAACCTACTGAAGAGCCATATGCAACAACACTTGAAATGCCTGCAGAAACTGTGCAGTAACATACTCAGGATATTACACAATTTAGCACGAATAGGTCAGTGGCAATAACAAAGCAGGAAAAGATCACAGTCATTGCCCAACTCATGACCTCTACGAGCTGAGAGTGTTACTGATTAGGATGTGTGTGCCACCATTAACACAGGCGTCCATTTCCATCTAAAAGACAGAACAGTTGTGCAGCAGGTCATCATGAGAGACTCTGCCTCCACAGTAATGCCAATGTAGCAACTCGTGGAGTGGATGGTCAGGAAAATAGTTACGCATTGGTGAAGCAATGAAGCATCTGTCGATAATAATGCTGAAATCTTCGGGAGGTTGCGTATCCTCCGTGACCAATAGAAATTTATATGATTGAGCTTGCTCTTCCATGGTTATAATAAATGCACTCCCTCAGATTGCAAACTACGATGTTACTCCTGCATCAGAATGGCACACTCAAATCAAGCTGGAATTAGGTGATCTATGAAGTTAATGGAATCTTAAGGAGAGCACCAAGCATAATTCACCAAGGCCCAACAATCTCCATTCCAAATAGGACCATCTTGATGTTAAAATCTGCTTACTCTCAATCTCTTCTTTCATGCTTTCACCCGTAGAACTGTGACACTAAAATGTTTCAGTCTCATCAAAGTCTACAGCTCTCTAAAGGGCCATGTTATGGAGAATAGAATATACTGGTCTTAGTAACAGCCTTATGGGAGGGCATTGCAGGGCACCACCTGCACAAGTAACAGAAAATCAATGGGCTACTCAATTCTGGTGAGCAAACAGCATTGGTTATATCTCTGTGCGTCTTAGTGTCATATAGATTGGGGAGCAACAATTATTTCAAGGGCACACTTGTCCCTGAGAATTCACGAGTGGGGTTTAAGGGGAGGGAACAGCTACTAGTCTGGAGTGACAGAGGTTAAACAAACATGATATGTGAAGGAAAAATCTTGGTGAAACTTGGAGGATATTATTGTTGTGGACACAAACCAGTTCTGGCCAGTCACTGGGAGCCCTTATCACCATATGGATGTAATTGATGCTGAAAATGTGTTGCTGGTCAAAGCACAGCAGGCCAGGCAGCATCTCAGGAATAGGGAATTCGACGTTTCGAGCATAAGCCCTTCATCTCGAAACGTCGAATTCCCTATTCCTGAGATGCTGCCTGGCCTGCTGTGCTTTGACCAGCAACACATTTTCAGCTGTGATCTCCAGCATCTGCAGACCTCATTTTTTACTCGAGGATGTAATTGATGATATGTTACATTTCAGGAGTCCACAAATGGAGGTGGAACTTGCTGCACTCTACATAGAACATAGAACAATACAGCACAGAACAGGCCCTTCGGCCCACGATGTTGTACCGAACATTTGTCCTAGCTTAAGCATCTATCCATGTACCTATCCAATGTCTGCTTAAAGGTCACCAATGATTCTGACTCTGCCACTCCCACAGGCAGCGCATTCCATGCCCCACCACTCTCTGAGTAAAGAACCTACCCCTGACATCCTCCCTATACCTTCCACCCTTCACCTTAAATTTATGTCCCCTTGTAACACTCTGTTGTACCCGGGGAAAAAGTCTCTGACTGTCTACTCTATCCATTCCCCTGATCATCTTATAAACCTCTATCAAGTCACCCCTCATCCTTCGCCGTTCCAATGAGAAAAGGCCTAGCACTCTTAACCTATCCTCGTACAACCTATTCTCCATTCCAGGCAACACCCTGGTAAATCTCCTCTGCACACTCTCCAAAGCTTCCACATCTTTCCTAAAGTGAGGTGACCAGAACTGCACACAGTACTCCAAATGTGGCCTTACCAAGCTCCTGTACAGCTGCAACATCATCTCACGACTCTTGAACTCAATCCCTCTGCTAATGAACGCTAATACACCATAGGCCTTCTTACAAGCTCTATCCACCTGAGTGACAACTTTCAAAGAGCTATGAACATAGACCCCAAGATCTCTCTGCTCCTCCACCTTACTAAGAACCCTACCGTTAACCCTGTATTCCGCATTCTTATTTGTCCTTCCAAAATGGACAACCTCACACTTGACAGGGTTGAATTCCATCTGCCACTCCTCAGCCCAGCTCTGCATCATATCTAAGTCCCTTTCCAGCTGACAACAGCCCTCCTCACTATCCACAACTCCACCAATCCTCATATTGTCTGCAAAT
The DNA here is from genome assembly GCF_020745735.1 of Hemiscyllium ocellatum. Taxonomy (NCBI): domain Eukaryota; kingdom Metazoa; phylum Chordata; class Chondrichthyes; order Orectolobiformes; family Hemiscylliidae; genus Hemiscyllium; species Hemiscyllium ocellatum. Next base: position 4,058,352 of record NC_083406.1, on the reverse strand, counting down.
TTACTGACCCACCCTTCGACTCCATCTTCCAAGTCATTAATAAAACTTACAAACAGCAGAGGACCCAGAACTGATCCCTGTGGAACTCCACTTGTAACTGGGCTCCAGGCTGAATATTTACCATCTACCACCACTCTCTGACTTCGACCGGTTAGCCAGTTCTCTATCCAACTGGCCAAACTTCCCACTATCCCATGCCTCCTGACTTTCCACATAAGCCTACCATGAGGAACTTTATCAAATGCCTCACTAAAATCCATGTACACTACATCCACTGCTCTACCCTCATCCACATGCTTGGTCACCTCCTCAAAGAATTCAATAAGACTTGTAAGGCAAGACCTCCCCCTCACAAATCCGTGCTGGCTGTCCGTAATCAAGCAGCGTCTTTCCAGATACTCATAAATCCTATCCCTCAGTACCCTTTCCATTACTTTGCCTACCGCCGAAGTAAGACTGACTGGCCTGTAATTCCCGGGGTTATCCCTATTCCCTTTTTTGAACAGAGGCACAACATTCGCCACTCTCCAGTCCCCTGGTACCACCCCCGTTGACAGTGAAGACAAAAAGATCATTGCCAACGGCTCTGCAATTTCCTCGCTTGCTTCCCACATAATCCTAGGATATATCCCGTCAGGCCCGGGGGACTAGTCTATCCTCAAGTTTTTCAAAATGCCCAACACATCTTCCTTCCTAACAAGTATCTCCTCTAGCTTACCAGTCCGTTTCATACTCTCCTCTTCAACAACACGGTCCCTCTCATTTGTAAATACTGAAGAAAAGTACTCATTCAAGACCTCTCCTATCTCTTCCAACTCAATACAGTTTCTCACTACTGTCCTTGATCGGACCTACCCTTGTTCTCGTCATTCTCATGTTTCTCACATACGTATAAAAGGCCTTGGGATTATCCTTGATCCTACCCGCCAAAGATTTTTCATGCCCACTCTTAGCTCTCCGAATCCCTTTCTTCAGCTCCCTCCTGGCTATCCTGTATCCCTCCAACGCTCTGTCTGAACCTTGTTTCCTCAACCTTATGTAAGCCTCCTTCTTCCTCTTTACTAGACATTCAACCTCCCTCGTCAACCAAGGCTCCCTCACACGACCATCTCTTTCCTGCCTGACAGGTACATACATATCAAGGACACGTCGTATCTGTTCCTTGAAAAAGTTCCACATTTCAACGACATCCTTCCCTGACAGCCTATGCTCCCAACTTAAGCTCCTCGGATCCTGTCTTGCAGCATCGTATCAGGTAATCAAGGATCTGTCTGCCCTGTGAATATAAAGGATCCGAAGATCTAATTAAAAGATAAGCAAAGTTCTCCTCAACGTCCTAAGTGAATGTCCACCCCTTAACCAACATTATAAAGAGATTATCTTGTGATCATCATATTGGTTGTGGGAGCTTACTGTGCACAAACTATTATGTTTTCAAAATTACAACAGTGCAGACATTTTCAAATATTGGTGATAAAGCACTTGGCAGCATGGTGGCACAGTGGTTCGCACTGCTGCCTCACAGCGCCAGAGACCCGGGTTCAATTCCCGACTCAGGCGACTGACTGTGTGGAGTTTGCACGTTTTCCCCGTGTCTACGTGGGTTTCCTCCGGGTGCTCCGGTTTCCTCCCACAGTCCAAAGATGTGCAGGTTAGGTGAATTGGCCATGCTAAATTGCCCGTAGTGTTAGATGTAGCGGAATGGGTCTGGGTGGGTTGCTCTTCGGAGGGTAGGTGTGGACTTGTTGGGACGAAGGGCCTGTAAAATAATGGGCAGCACAGTGGCACAGTGGTTAGCACTGCTGCCTCACAGCGCCAGAGACCCGGGTTCAGTTCCTGCCTCAGCGACTAACTGTGTGGAGTTTGCACATTCTCCCCGTGTCTGCGTGGGTTTCCTCCGGGTGCTCCGGTTTCCTCCCACAGTCCAAAAATGTGCAGGTTAGGTGAATTGACCATACTAAATTGCCCATAGTATTAGGTGAAGGGGTGAATGTAGGGGAATGGGTCTGTGTGGGTTGCGCTTCAGCGTGTCAGCATGGACTTGTTGGGCTGAAGGGCCTGTTTCCACACTGTAAGTAATCTAATCTAGTCACTGTTATCTAACTAGCACTGTGGGTTGTCTATGGTTGGAAATGATGCTTTTTAAACACCTCAGTTATTTCTTATATCAGTGCAGAAAGCAGGATGTGAGCCACAAGCCAAATGTTTATCAGTGCAATCCGTCCATGACCATTGCTTGCAACTGGTCAACAGGAGATTTCATTGAAAGGGAAAGCAGGAAACAAGAAAGAACTTGAAACAAAGTAAGAGTATATCTCCTCAGCAATGCATCTTACGATGCAGAGCAATTCAGTAAAAGGACTGATCTCTGAAGCACATTACTCTACATAATAAGAATAGGATCTGCACAAGCCCATGGCTAAGACTGCAAAGCATATGCATTGATGGATAGAAAGTAATTTAGACCACCTGGGAGAGGGCCAAGTTAAAAGAAGGAGGGCAATCATGGTCGGGGCAGTGGGTAATGAGTGACAAAAAAATAGAGGGAGACAAAGATCAAGAGGGGAAAAAGTAATTCACAAGTCAACAGCAACAATTCATGACAAGGATGAAGGGAAGAATTCCCCTATCTGATAGAATAAGACTGCATGAGAGAGATAGAGGAAGAGGATGTTATGATGAGCTTAAGGGAATCAGTGATCAACAGCCCCATCTGCAGTATGATGTATACTTTTTTTTAATAAATGCGATGATGTGGTGATTTAGATAACCAAGGATTTAAAAGAAATTTTTTAGCAAAGTAAGGGATTTTTCAGACCTTCTGCTCCAATGCAATGGATGCCCCCATCTTTGTTGATACAGATCTTTGATTCACCATTTCCCATGTTTTGCTGTTCTTCACCTAATTGGTCATTCTTTAGTGAACTAGTATTCAGCCACTGGTAGGATCTTATACAGTACCCACCAAGTGCACTGAACCTCTTATTCTGATTGATGTTGTCTTTTTTCCCTCATCTGGAGGTGACGAAGCCAATTGCAATGCTTTTCCTAGTTGACATTAGCTCAGCAATGCAAACTAAAAATTAAACCTGGGGCCCTCTGATTTCTTGAGCTCTGCTTCTCTCACAGATTAGTTAGTTCAGTTGGCAGGACAGCTGGTTTGTGATGCAGGGTAATGTCAGCAGCATGGGTTCAAATCCGGCATCAGCTAAGGTTACTACGAGGGGCGCTCCTTTTCTACCTCTCCCTTCTCCTGAGGCATGGTGACCCTCGGATTAAATCAACATCAGTTGTCTCACTCTAATGACACAGCAGCCCTAGAGTCTAGTAAGACTCTGTCAACTTTGTCTTTGATCTAACACAAATACTGCTGCTTATCCAACAGACCATATACTTAACAGCAACATGTTACAGAAACAAAATATACTCCTTTAAAATGTACCCAATTGCACCTTGTTTAGAACAAATAGTCTGCATCAAAACATTACTACATTGCTACCTGAGAAGTCTTCTCTTCTTTATCAACACTCTCAGCCACAGTCCAAACCTCTCAATTCTTACTTCATTTTTCTGTTTTTGCCCAAGGTGTTGATCCTTGCTGAGAAAAGGTTAAAGTGTCATTTCAATATCTCACCTAGCTTGGTCATTCATGAGACAGGGATGAGACAGCAAATATCAGCAGAATATTTAACCATATGGGGTATCACAGTTACTCTCAACTTGGTCCTGAACATAGCATTCCTGCCACCACCCAGTTCAAATCAGAGAAATGAACATAGTAATCAAACCTAGGACCCTGTTGTTCTCTGAAACACACATGGTCATTTAAGGTTTTGGCTATCAAACTGCAGATAATTAAATAAAGTATTACAGTTTTGCATGATGCATGTTTCAAACCATCTTGGCTGAATCAGTGCATTTGTTGCATTGTGATGTGCAAGCATACGACAAAGGGACAGGTGAATAACCTTGTAGATTTGTTGACACTTTGCACAATTTCTCAAAGCAATTTGTTTAACTTACATGAGTAATGTGGTTGCCTGAAGCCTGGCTGAGGTATGCTTCTCCAGTCATTTGTTGCGGTAGTGCCTAGCCGATGCCAAATGTTCTAAAATACGGTCCCTCTGGGCACTCATCAGAATCTCACAGGATTTACAATATAAAATCTCCACCAAATCTCTTTCTCCTCCTTCCTTTTTCTCAACAACATGCCTTTCCACTGACAGGTCACAGAATTCAGCAGCATAATCGTGCAGACATTTTTTTCTTCCTTCCCATGTTTAAAATATTATTGCTTCTACTTTTCAGATTATTTTTCAATATCACAATCACCTTTCCTCTCCAACGATCCCAATAACTATCTGCCTCTGTACTGTGCAATGAGTAGTCTTTGTAACCTTCCCTTTTATCCCATCAACATTTACTCCTCCCTTTCAATCTGTCTTCTAACTTGCTTTGTTCTATTTGCATAATGTCATAGCATGCAAGTCTTTTTTAAAACTGATTTTGGACCTTTACCGATTCCCTGATTTGCATTTAAATATTTTCAAATAAATTCTTTTCTTCTGATATTTTATACTTCTCCACTGCACACATTTATTCCCTCTTGTCCAGATTTCTTCATTAGCTGTTTTACATTATATTCTCTCTATTCACTATTTGACAATCTCTTTCTCACAGGTTTCTCTCTTATTTAATTTAGACATCATCACCCTACTTATTCTATATTGCTCCCCGTTGGCCTGTCTGCTTCACCTATTTCATCCTCTTCACTTTGTGGTCCTTATTAATATTCTCCGCGTTCCTTTTTCTCAGTATCTCACTGCTCTTGGATCTTGCCTTCTGCAATGTTAATAAGATGTCTTGTTTTCACCAGATACCTGTAGTCCTTTCTGGACCTTCCTTCTCCCCTTCTGCAAATGGCTCAATTCAGTTCTTTCATCTCTTCTTTGCAGGTTCTAAAATAGCCCCTTTCCTCTTATTTGAATGTCCCTCTTCAGTTTCTGCTATTCTACCTCAAGTTTAGAATTTTCTCCTGAGCTGGTTTTGTTATACTTCTTTCCTTTCCATCTCTTCCTCCCTCTTCAGTTTGTTGTTCCACGCATGCCCACTTTTCGTTTCGTTATACCTCCTCCACTGTTTATCTCCTCCTTCCCCGGTTTACTTTTCTACATCAAATGTGGAAAGATGCACCAGTTCATCGAGTGAAAGTGGAAAATAGTTAAATGGAAAATGTGAGTCAGAGAATGGCAGAAAGGGGCAGAGAGGGAAAAAAACCTATGACTTTTCAACAATGAAGCCATAATCTTACAAGGATAACAAAAAGACAAATTATACGCTCTATACTGGAATGCATATAGTATTCAGAACATAGTGAACACTGAAATAAGTAAAAGCCATACGGAAACATTGTTGCAAGACGACAGAGACTGCATCCTGGATATTGAGGGATATTTGACATTCAAGAAAAAATAGGGAGCAAGGTAAAGGTGGATGATCAAATGTGGCGTCTATGCAATAGTTGGAGATGACCTTCATTCAGGAAATTGGTTTGGGTCAAAGTGAGGAAAAATATGGAGAAAAAACTCACTGGTCAGAGTGATCTACAGATTCCTTAACTGCAGCAAGTGGGATAAAATATACAAGAATAGAGATAGCTACTTAAACCAGCACATTGGGGAACCAACTAGAGAGAAGATTGCATTACATTTGATATTATTGGGAATTACTAATACTCCTTGAGCCATGGGCAGCCCTAACAAAATTATGTAAGGTGATAGAATTAATTAATTACTTCAAAGTTAAAGGCAACTCTAGCTAACAAAAACTATAATATAATTTAATTGTACATTTTTTAAAAGGGAGAGATTGAGGTTAAGACTATTATTTCAAATCTATATAAGGACAATTATGCGAGCAGATTTTTCAGAACATTCAGAATAACTATATTCCAACTATCAGAAAAATTCTAAAGGGAGCACCTGTCGTTAACTGAAGTAGTTGGGGAAAGCTTTAAACTTAAAGTAAAAACATAATGGCGCAAAGATGAGTAACAGATGACATGTTTGGTCAGGAGATAAAAAATGACAGGGAATAACAAAGAAATCAGACATGAAGAAGATATTTGAGTATGCAAAGAAATTAGGTAGGAATCTGAAAACAAACAGCAAGAAATTCAACAAATATTTTTAAAATAACACAAGCCAAAGTAGATGTGGGTCTTCTACAAATAAGTTTGTGGATCTGTTGAGGGGAAGGCATGTGAACTTAAAAGAAATCAAAAGCTGCGCATTTAGAAAATCTCCAGGTAATCTGGAAGAATCAGCATGGTTTAATCAAAGGGAAACAAGACTTAAACAATTTATTGGACTTCTCTCAAGGAATAACTTGCACTGTAAATAAAGGGGAGCTTAATGACTTACTCTGCCTACAGTTTCAGAAGACACTTGATAACCTACTAAAAATGTTATTGTGAAAAATAAAAAAGCTCATTGTGTAATAACGTAAATAGAAGGTCAACTAGCTAACAGAATTCAGTGTATGCAGAAAACGATCTTTATATAATTGGCAGGATGTGACGAGTGGAGTCCTGCAGAGGTGTGTGATGCATCCTCCAATTTTGCATTTATATCAACCATTTAAATGAGGGAGTAAAGGCATGGTAGCTAAATGCACCGAAATCAAGATAGATAGGAAATCAGGATACAAGGAAGTGGCATACTGATGAGGATACATCAAGTAATTGGGCATAAAAACTGCTAGATAGAATATAACATGGGAAAATGTGATGCTGTTCACTTTGGTAGCAGTGATAAAAGAAGTACAGTATCATTTAAACAGAACAATTGCAAAATTCTGACATGAAGAAGGATTTATTGAGGCAAAGTACTGCAGATGCTGGAAATCTCAAATTAAAAAGAGAAAAAGTTGGAGAAACTCAGCAGGTATGGCAGCATTTGTGTACAGAGAAACAGAGTTAATGTTCTGAGTCCAAAACCTCTTCATCAGACATTAAGGACAAAAGGGTACCTAGGGAGAGAATATGGCCCCTTAAAGATCAGCAATGCCACCTATGTGCGAAACTCCAGAGGATGGGGAAATACTAAATAGGTATTTTGCATCAGTGTTTACTGTGAAGAAGGATATGAAAGATGGAGAATGTTTGGAAAATAAATAGTGACATTTTGAAAAATGTCCATATTACAGAGGAGGAAGTGCTAGAAGCCTTAAAACGAATAAAGCTGGATAAATCCCCAGGACTTGATCAGGTGTATCTGTTAAGCCTGTGGGAAGCTAGGGAAGTAATTGTTGGGTCCTTGCTGAGATATTTGTTACACGTGAGGTGCTGGAAGGCTGGAGGTTGACTAATGTTGTGCCACAATTTAGGAAAATTGGGCTAATTAGTGACAGGCAACATGATTTTAATGCAGGGAAAGTCATGTCTTACCAACTTAATAGAATTCTTTGAGGAAGTGACAAAGTTAAGAGAATAGGGAAGGGCTATAGATGTCATATACGTGGACTTTACCAAGGTGTTTGATAAGGTTCCCTATGGTAGGCTGATGGAGAAAGTGCAGTTGCATGGGGTCCAAGGTGCACTAGCTAGATGGATAAAGAACTGGATGGACAACAGGGAACAGAGAGGAATAGTGGAAAGGAGCTTCTCAAAATGGAGAACTGTGACCAGTGGTGTTCCACAGGGATCCGTGTTGGGACCACTGTTATTTGTGATAGACATTAATGATCTGAAGGAAGGTATAGGTGGTCTAATTAGCAAGCTTGCAGATGACACGAAGATTGGTGGAGTAGCAGATAGTGAAGGGGACTGTTGGAGAATACAGCAGAATATAGATAGATTGGAGAGTTGGACAAAGAAATGGCAGATGGAGTTCAATCCAGGCAAATGCAGGGTGATGCAGTTTGGAAGATCCAATTCAAGAGCAAACTATACAGTAAATGAAAAATCCCTGGGGAAAACTGATGCACAGAGAGATCTGGGTGTTCAGGTCCATTGTTCCCTGAAGGTGGCAACATAGATCAATAGAGTGGTCAAGAAGGCATACAGCATGCTTTCCTTCATTGGACAGGGTATTGAGTACAAGAGTTGGGAGGTCATATTACAATTGTATAAGACTTTGGTTTGGCCACATTTGGAATACTGCATACAGTTCTGGTCGCCACATTACCAAAAAGATGTGGATGCTTTGGTGAGGGTGTAGAGGAGGTTCACCAAGATATTGTCTGGTATGGAGGACGCCAACTATGAAGAGCGGTTGAGTAGATAAGGATTACTTTCATTAGAAAGATGGAGTTTGAGGGGAAACCCGATTGAGGTCGACAAAATCATGACAGGTACAGACAAGGTGGATAGCAAGAAGCTTTTTCCCAGAGTGGGGAATTCAATTACTCGGGGTCACAAGGTCAAAGTGAGAAGGGAAATGTTTCGGGGAGATATGTGTGGAAAATTCTTTACGCAGAGGGTGATGGGTGCTTGGAACGTGCTGCTAGCGGAGGGGTAGTAGCCAGCACGATACATGAATGGGCAGGGAGCAGAGGGATACAGACCTATATAAAATAGGCACAAGGTTTAGATAGAAGATTTGGTTTGCCGCAGACTTGGAGGACTGTAGGGCCTGTTCCTGTGCTGTAATTTTGTTCTTTGCTAAAGAAAAGCCAGGGATCTGTAAACCAGTGAGCCTGACATCAGTGGTGGGCAAGTTGTTGGAGGGAATCCTGAGACAGGATTTACAGGTACTTGGAAAGGCAATTTCTGATTCGGGAGAGGCAACATGGCTTTATGCGTGGGAAATCATATGTCACTAACTGGATTGAGTTTTTTGAAGTAGTGGCAAGGGGATTGATAAGGGCAGAGCGGTGGACTTCAGTAAGACATCCGACAAGGTTCCTCATGGTAGACCCTTGAGCAAGAATAGATCACATGGAATACAGAGAGAAGTAGCTATTTGGATACAGAACTGGCTTGAAGTTAGAAGACAGAGGGTGGTTGTTGAGGGCTGCTTTACAGACTGGAGGCCTTGACTATGGTGTGTCACAAAGTCAGTGCTGGGTCTATGCTTTTCATCATTTATATCAATGACTTGGATGTGAACATGAGAGTTTTGATTAATAAGTTTGCAGATGACATCAAAACTGGAGGTGTGCAGACAGCGAAGAAGGTTACCTCAGAGTACAATGGGATCTTGATCAGATGGGCCAAAGGACTGAGGTGTGGCAGATGGAGTTTAATTTAGATAAATGTGATGTGCTGCGTTTTGGGAAAGCAATTCTTAGCAGAACTTATACACTTAATGGTAAAGTCCTGGGAAGTGTTGCTGAACAAAGAGACCTTGGAGTGCAGGTTCATAGTTCTTTGAAAGATAACATAGGAAGGAGTTTGGTATGCTTGCCTTTATTGGTCAGTGCATTGAGTATAGGAGTTGGGAGATCATGTTGCAGCTGTACAGAACGTTGGTTTGGCCATTATTGGATATTTCATGCAATTCTGATCTCCCTGTGATAGGGAGGATTTTGTGAAACTTGAAAGGGTTCAGAAAAGAATTACAAGGATATTGTCAGGGTTGCAGGGTGTGAGCTGGTAGGGAGAGGCCGAGTAGACTGGGGCTATTTTTCCTGGAGCGTCAGAGGCTAAGAGGTGATGTTGTAGAAGCTTATAAAATTATGAGGGGCATGGATAGGGGAAATAGACAAAGTCTTTTCCCCGTGGTGGGGATGTCCAAAAACATAGATTTAAAGTGAGGGGGAAAGATATAAAAGGTTCCCAACTCCAGATCACGGTTCATGTGTGAGATTGTATGAAACACTTCACCTTCTGAAGCTGGTCCAGCTCCAATAGAATTGAGAAGGATTTAAAGTGTACACCTCCTGACTACAGCCAGCAAGGTCAGAAATGGTGGTTCGTAACACACAGCTGTATTCCACTCTCAAACATCGTTGGAGATGGGATAGGAGCTGTGAATCCCAGAATCAGGACCTGCTATCCACTTTTAAAAACTATCTCACAAAATTTAACCTCCCATTAGGATGGGAAAGTATAGCCCGAATTACCAGCATAAAATTGACTAGCATTTGGAAAAGTATGGTTGATAAATGAAAGTAGTAATGATTTGTGAAAACTAAGTTATATTCAGCTAGCCTAAAGGGACAGTGACAGCATGCATACAAAATCATATATGGGACAAGAAGCAAAGATTTGAAGTGAATGGTTGTTCTACAAACTGAAGAAAACATATCCAATGTTCCCTACTTAGAACCATTGCTTTTTTAAATATGTATTCATGATCTGAACTTGGGCTTCTAGGTTATCATTTCAAAGTTTGCAGATGACACAAAACTCTGCAATGTATTTCATACTGAAGAAGAAACTAAAAATAATACAAGATGGCACTGACAGGCTAGTGAAGTGGGCAGACAGATCCCACAGAACTTAAAGCAAGGAAGTGTAAAATAATACACTATAGGAAGAATGGTAGGAATTAATAATAATGCAATATCACCATTCCATGGGGTCTCCAGAAATTTTTCAAAAATTCATTTTTTTAAAAATGGAAAACAGATATAATACACAGCAATATTTAAAATAAAACTCTTAAAAGCTTCAACCTAATCAAGGAACATACAACCATGGTGGTAACATCACTGACAGGGAGGTACAAATACTCAACCATACCAACTGCTGTGGTAATAGCAAAATATTGAAAATGTCTTTCCTGCTAATTTCATGCTCATTTTATATGGCAGCTCCATATCCTAAAGTGCAAATGAAAGCAAAATGACATTCATTCAAAAACAGCTATTTCTGTTTTACTTCACCTTAAATTTCCAGATGTATGTCAGAGGTCAGGATCGGTGTCTAATATTGGATATTGAAATTAGCCAAGATAACCCTTGAAAAAACTACATAGCAGCAAATTAGTGCAGACGCTGGAATCTATACTGAAAACAAAAAAATGCTGAAAATCGCAGTGTACATGGAGAGAGCGAGCAAGCTAACATTTCGAGTGCATATGACACTTCATCACAGCTGCCTGACCCACTGCGATTTCTAGCATTTTGTTTTCACTTGAGGAACCAATATTTCACGCGGTAAGGTTTCCTTAACCTCCATAGTACTCTTCATTTTGTGAAAGAAAAATAATTCCTTCAGGTCAAGATTTAAAAAAGCTTCAATCTTGTGACGTGAACAGAAATTACTGTGCCAAGCAATCCTCCTGGACGGACTGCTTAGATGGCAGCAATCCGAATACCGCTGTAGAACGACACAACTCCACAAAATTATAGCAGTGGATGGGTAAACATTTCTACCCATCCAGCTAGCAATTTATTTATAAATAAACAGCAAAGTTATATTTGTTTTGGAAGGGAGGCATAAAACAAAGCTAGTCAGAGTTCACATTGACAACATCTTTTTGACATTGCTTCGAAAACATTTGTTTCAAGTTAAAAACTTAAGTTGTTTTGCTTATTTTCCATTTAATAACATTCACCAGATGTACATTTGAGTGAAGTCATTCTGTTTTCTAAAGACATGTTCTTGCATCTAAAGAAGTCTGACATTTTTGTCAAGGTTTGTTTTGTAAGTACTATATGTTTCATCAGACTTCATCAAACGTTATCACTTTCTCCATCAGAAGTTATTAGACTGCACAGATCATAAAAAAAAGTCCATAGGTTTTATTTCTTTTGAATCCACTGTTATTTCAGTGCCCTCAGAGTTAAAATATTGGTTTATTCAATTTTATCTTCACTTTTTGTGTTTAATAAACTTGTCTTCTTGTTAAAACCAAATCTGCAACACTGCATGCTTCTGTTTCAGTGAAAGATCATTTTGTTAAAACTGAAAAAAAAGACACACCCAAGTCAAATATTAGTGCAGAAGACATCTCTACTTTGTGTATCTGCAAACATTTCTGTGTCAACCACATCTGGGCGGCACGGTGGCACAGTGGTTAAGCACTGCTATCTCACAGCGCCAGAGACCCAGGTTCAATTCCCGCCTCAGGTGACTGACTGTGTGGAGTTTGCACGTTCTCCCCGTGTCTGCGTGGGTTTCCTCCGGGTGCTCTGGTTTCCTCCCACAGTCCAAAAATGTGCGGGTCAGGTGAATTGGCCATGCTAAATTGTTAGGTGAAGGGATTAATATAGGGGAATGGGTTGCGCTTCGATGGGTCGGTATGGACTTGTTGGGCCGAAGTATAGATTTGAGTTAATGACAAATTATTTTGAATGCAGGTCACAGAGCAGCTCTTGAGTTTCACTTAAAGAGAGGGAATTCATTTTGGATAAGCTTTTCTCAAGAGATTCAATTAATTGGGTGGAATCTATGATTAAGCAGACAAAATGCAGCCCAGTCATGAAGAGGAACCATTATTATTGGCTTAGATTAAAGATTTGCACAGACAGATAGGGTTTGAAGAATTTTCCATACTAACTTGAGGGAGTTTTAACCCCTCACTATTGGTAGGAACATGAGTAGACAGGGAAGGTTAAAATTTTGGAAACCTGAAATGAGGCCCCACATTTCCAATGTTATTAATCATAGAGTCATAGAGATGTACAGCATGGAAACAGACCCTTCGGTCCAACCCGTCCATGCCAACCACATATCCCAACCCAATTTAGTCCCACCTGCCAGAACCCGGCCCATATCCCTCCAAACCCTTCCTATTCATATACCCATCCAAATGCCTCTTAAATGTTGCAATTGTACCAGCCTCCACCACATCCTCTGGCAACTCATTCCATACACGTACCACTCTCTGTGTAAAAAAGTTGCCCCTTAGGTCTCTGTTATATCTTTCCTCTCTCACCCTCAACCTATGCCCTCTAGCTATGGACTCCCCAACTCCAGGGAAAAGACTGTCTATTTACCCTATCCATGCCCCTCATAATTTTGTAAACCTCTATAAGGTCACCCCTCAGCCTCCAACGCTCCAGGGAAAACAGCCCCCTGAAACAAATGACAATACACAAAAAAGCACTATCATTTATTGGAAAGCAAGGAATTTTGGGAGAAGACTCAAATGCAGCCTTTGAGTGAGCTAAGAGATCAATTTCAAGGCCCTTAATAGCTGGACAAACAGCCTTAGAAAGCCCATCTGCACTGTATGGCAGCCAGCTATTGTCTCTTGGCTGAGATTACTGTGCATTTTTACAGCTGTTTGTGAGGCTTGGAGCAGAAAACTGTTTTCTCTGTTTGTAAGAGACAAATCTTAAAGCATAACTAGCTAAAAGCTCACTCTCTCTCTCTTAAGTAGTTGGACAAGCTGATAAACTTTCAAATATCAGGACTCCAAACTATTTCCAGTCAGAATTTGAAATCTGGTCTGAAAAACTGCCATCAGTCTGTGACTGTCAACAATTTGAGCTCGTTGACAGGGAATGAAAGGAACTGGTGAGAAGTTGGCCCAATCTATCTTTTGAATTTATGCCCTTGACCTACAGTGGTTTTTGTCCCTTTTCTATTTCGTTCAAAGTCATAATATCCATGCAGAGTTGTGTTGTCTGAGAATGGATGTGTGCGCTTGGTTTTAAGGGGACACAGTTGAATTCTTTATAGTGGCTTAGTTGTTAACAATTCTATGCCACTTGTTTAAAAAGTAAGTCTTGTTTAACTTCACTGGAGTAGAGTGCTGTAAATCAAGCCTTGCTACTCTGGAGTCATCGTGAACGTTAATGATTTTATGTATATACACAAATTCCTTTAGACCCAGGTTGAAACAAAGCATGGACCAGGTTTCTGTATTAAACAAGAATTGCAAATTAATATATTCCAGCTAAAGGTAAACAATTATGAACTGTTGACTTATAAACTCTACAGCCTGATAAAAGTCCCTCTACACACATACATGTCATTTTTGTGTGTCTGTCACGGATGGAGGGAAAGGCTGAGAAGACAGTTCAATGAGGTGATCTCTTTGGCTTGGCTTGCTGCTCCTAGATCTCCTTCATCATGTACTTTAACTTGCTTGCAGGAGGCACAGGGAGGCTGATTCACACATACACTATCTCTGACTTGTTGGTTAAGAGACACAGTTTACAGCAATTATGGAGGAGAAATAAACTGGGTTTATTCAGGCTTGAGGTGTTTTTTTTTACTGCAGAGAAATAGGCACTCTTGTCTCTTATGAAGGAAATGGCTTCTAACCAACAGTCACACTCACAAGCTGTTCAGCCAACTACAAACCAATCATAAAATTGTTGGCAGGAATTTGTCATTGACAACTGGTCACCGCTCCACAGAGCAAGCAGCTACTTGTTGCCAGATTAGTCCACTTTTGTACACAGCCCTTGTCTCCTGCTTGTCTAAAGTATACCTCCCCATCTGCTCACACAATCTGCATTGCAAATAGCACCTAGAAAGTGCATCTGGTTGCTTGCTTTTTTAAAAAGGTGCTGCAATTTTTCAAAGCTTAAGATCGTCCTTTTGCCATTTCAGTTCACAATCAAAATTAAAGAAAAATAAAAAGACACTATCTTTAAACTTATAATAAAGGAGACATTTCAGTTAATTGAACAGGTCTGGTTGACATTTCTTTCAGTCTGGATGTAACAGGGAAAGACATTTGACAATTTTGGTCATTCAATGAAATATCAACACTTTTGCAATTGTTTTTGGGCTTGATTACCAGCACACTCCTGTGTCATAGTTGTAACACAAGCAACAACGTTTATCAGGGAGGCAATGGCCTAGTGGCATTATTGCTAGTCTATTAATCCAGGAACTCAGCTAATGTTCTGGAGACCCAAGTTTAAATCCCACCACGGCAGATGGTGGAAATCAAATTCAATAATAATCTGGAAATTAAGAATCTACTGGTGACCAAGAGACCATTATCGACTGTCAAGAAAAAACCCATCCAGTTCATGAGTATCCTTCAGGGAATGAAATCTGCCATCCTTACCTAGCCTGGCCTACATGTGACTCCAGACCTGCAATGTGGCTGACTCTCAACTGTTCTCTGAATTGGCTAAGCAAGCCACACAGTTCAAAGGCAACTATGGTTGGGCAATAAATGCCGGCCAGCTAGCTAAGCCCAAGTCCCACATGTGAATAAAAAAATGACAAAAGTTACGCTTTAGCGAAACAGTTCCTGAGTGAAACCAATTTATCTGGAGCTCTGCTGTCAGTTTTCTACATGCAATGCAGTTGTCTAATAGTTCAATCCTGGATTAATACTTAGATACCAAAATTAAGGAAAACACTGCAAAGCTACAGTTTAAAGTCAAGGAAAGTGCAGATAGCAAAAGATGATAAATCTAACACTGATCCTATTTGTTAGCTATCAATAAAAGAATAGAATTATCTGAATGCTGTGTGAACTACTAATGTGTCTGGTGACTTAAAATGCCAAATTAAGTTCGATTTAGGAATATCATTTACCCTAATTATGCAGTCATTCTGACCATTGGGTACTAGCTGTGATTGCCAGCCATTTTATCCAAGGAGGAATTGCTCTTTACACCGAAGGCTCGGCAGTTTTGGCTTTTTGTGAATGTTTTAAATTTCTCTTATGAGCAATCTAAGGTATCTACTCTCTCTCCCTTTTGCCTGCATCTCATTAACTCTCAAAACTTCTGAAGCCCACTTCTGAATGTAAACATGTGTTCTAGTCAGCCTTATAAAAATCTCATTCAACAAGTTGACAATTTGGCACAGGGTCAGAGCCCACAAACTGTCCCATCAGCTAGGTCCTGACACATTAAATAATAATCAACTTGTCATTTTTGGGCCTAGAAATGCCATTAAAAAAATCACCAGCACGAACATAGTACTGTGAACAAAGCATATGTCAAACTGTTTCAGCCTATCAAGAAGATGTAACATTATTGTCTTATAATACATTTTTATGTTGTACAAAATTTAACATTTAATGTAGCTTCATTCAGTCCTTGGTGGACAAGCAACAGTTAAAATAAATCAGATTATCATTGTTGCGATCAACGTCTATGATTGGGCTCTCTGACCTTAAAAGATGCGTCAGCCTCCCTGCCTGCAGGTGACAGGATGTCTATCTGCGTATACTTGCCTTAACTTGGAGGTGCCAGAGTTGGACTGGGATGGACAAAGTTAAAAATCACACAACAGCAGGTTATAGTCCAACAGGTTTATTTGGAAGCATTAGCTTTCAGAGTGCCGCTCCTTCATCAAATGATTTGATGAAGGAGTGGTGCTCTGAAAGCTCGAGCTTCAAAATAAACCTGTTGGACTATAACCTGCTGTTGTGTGATTTTTAACTTTGCATATATTTTCATCTTATTAAAAATACAACTTGCCAGAATTAAGTGCTCACTCCCTGAGAAAGCCATCTCCTCAGATTCCTGGGTACATGGTCTTCAGGGTAAGCACTTGTTACTTTGTCTTTCATCATGGCATTAATTTAAATGATGGCCATGTTGCGTTGTGGAATCAGGGCTCCAAACACAGTCTAAGTGGCACTGGGGAAGTGGGTAGATGTGTCCATGTGGCAGAGTGAAGTGAAAATGGCTAAGAGGAAGACATTGCATGCCTCTGTAGGCAAAATAAAGGGTAAGGGTGGGCACTACCTAGTAAAGACTCTGAAATAACTCCATAGAGGTCAGTGCCCCATCATCAAGACATCCTTTATTCACACATGAACAGTTCTTGACTTTAGTACTGTCTCATTCAGAATGAAGTAGTTGAGTGTCAATATCTCTGACACTTACCGAGCTTATATGACAGCAAGGGCTCCCTATTGAATCAGATTAACGGCCCTAATCAGGGAACTCATATTCTATGAGGTCGAGTAGATTAACCTCTTTACAATCACTACAGGCACTGTCCAGGCAAGAGATAGGGAGTGTCCAGTGCTAGATTTTTTGAGGTAATGGCAAAGGACAAGTATGGGGAGCTGTATATCCAGAATGTATTCCTTGATGTGGAATGCTCATGTCTGGTGTGTGTGTATGTGTGTGTGTATGTGTGTGTGTATATGTGTGTGTGTGTGTGCGCGCTTTGTGTGTGTTGTATATCTGGATCGTGCTGTGTCATTGTGTGTATGTCTGTTTCTATGTGTTTATGTTTATGGCTATGCCTGTGTGTGTATGGTCACATGGGGTCCCATGTTATCGGGGTGATATGGCTTATAAGTCAGTCTGGGCTGTAAAGAATGTGATGAGTTAGGTGGATGTGAGGGGTGGGTCAAAAATATTTGTTCTAATAATGAAAGTTAAATGCACTATCTTGACAGAACAAGACAAATTTATTTCAGTTTCAAATAAGGCAAAACACAAACTGGGACTCGGTTTCTTTTTGGTGGGTGAATTAATGCTAAAAAGTTTAGCTGACTGAACATGCATCTTTTAACTGTACGTCCAGTGGATGGAGAAGCAAACTCACCTGAGTTCCATTCCCAAATAGCCAACCTATCTCCAGAACTCATCACCTGGCATTCTGCACATCATGGGCTAAGACCCATCTCATCTCCTATTGGCTGAGGTATGGACACTGCCATGAAGTGGAGGAGATTGATACAATCTATGAAGTGTATCATTTACACAGGTCATCCATCAGAAGGACCATGCCTTTGAGATAGTAACACTACTGTCTGATATCCCTCTAACCTCCAGCCACAGGAATGCCTTAGTAGATGGCCAGGCTCTGACAGTTTGTGGGGGCCATGCTTGTGTATTTGAAGGCTAACTGCACTCTGAAATATTCTGAATGGCTGCCCAATATGGAGCAGCAGGCAGCCACCAGGAGCCTTATTTAAGGAAAACCTCCTGGACCTCGAAACATATTGCTTTGATTCAATTTTCCAGGCCTCACTCTTCCATCTCCAAAGCTGTCTCTCAGAGTTTGGGAAGGTTCTGCCAATATTTTACCAACAACAGCACTGTACTGTAAATACTTTGTTTTAAATGATAAATGGTGCTATTAATATACTCTGTTGCAACACTGTCAAAATATATCTTGATGGAATGTGCTGCTTACAGTAATTATCAAGGTGAATGAGTTTTGGATGCAGGATTTAAATTGAAAAAGGTAAAAATAAATACTACTTGGTCTCCAGGTGACAGTACTACATTGAAAAGGCATATACTGCTACATGACATTTTCTCACAAATATTTATCAGACTTTCAGTCTGAAAGTTAAAAAATATTATTTAATGACAAAAGATGGCTCAGACTACAAATGATAACATCCTGAGGAAGTTATCACAATTTATGCAATGGACTCAGAAGTTTCTACTTTGTACTAGAAGATATAGTTTTCTTTCAAAGTTTATGTGTTTCTGGGTGAGAATTTTCAAAACCTGTTGTGCAGCATATTGCGTAGTAGTTGTAAAACAATATTTTCCAAAACATATCTTTTATATTCTTATTTCTGCTCTGTGTTTCGGCGCCTAAGGGGCCTAAGCCTAATGCAGTTTCTGACAGGGAACTGTTGATGGAAGCATGAATGCAGTGGATGGATCTATTGTAATCCCCCATTGTGACTTTTCAATCTATTATACCTGAAAGAAATCAAATCAAAATCGGGCCTGAAGCTTTGTGATAAACCCTTCTAACACCCCAAATCTGTTAAAAACATCAATTCTGAAATTCCACAGGAGTTTGTTCCAAAAAGTCATGTGGTGTTTCATTTTTCAGTGTGGCTTTGGAATGGAATCCCAAGAGAAAACATCAACATTGTCTGAAATGCATACCAAGTCCTTAAACCCTCAACAAAGTTTTGAGTGTAAAAGTGCAACTGGCCTCTAAAGTTTAGAATATAAGTTCTTTTTAACATGGTGACAATCAAAAACAACCAAAGATGATCCTTCAAGTATTAATTTTCAAAAGTGTACTTTTTTTTAGAAAAGCCTCGATTGAATTATTGAAATACGGTAAGCATTTCATTAAAATTCAATTAAGAAGCACATTCTACAATAAGGTCAACTTACGTTATCATTAACTGTGCTTATACACACTAATAATCTTCACTCAGTAAAATCTCTTGCAGTCTATGAGCAACACACCATAAAAGCGGACTATTTTAGAAAACAAAAAAAAACTGGTGGGACATTGTTCAATAATTATAATAACTCTGAAACAAAAACATCAGCAAGTAAACTGAAACAAGGAACTGTGTTCCTGGTTTAATAAGCTCACCCTTCATGTTGTAGTAAAGCAATTCAAGCCGGAAAAGGGTGATGAAAAGAAAAGGTACAGGAGAGAATCATGTGGCACTGCTGATTCAGAGTTTAATGCCACGAGATTCATACAGCTTCCTTCGTTTCAATTCAATAAAAAGAGTCTTCTTCTGGCTTGCCCTCATTAATGAAGGGAAAAAAAATCATCTACAGTGATAGAGGTCTATGGCATAGAAACAGGCTCTTCAGCACATCAAGTCTGCGCTAGTCAAAAACAACCACCTAACTATTCGAATTCAAATTTTCAGAATTTGGTCCATAGTCTTGTATGCCTTGACACCTCAATACTTCTTCAATATTCTGAGGGCTTCAGTGTGTACCACCCTTATAGGCAGTGAGTTCCAGATTCTCACTACCCTTCATCTCCTCTAAACTTCCTGTCCCTGACCATATGTCTATGCTCCCTAGTCATTGACCCCTCCTCCACGGGGAAATGTTTCTTCCTGAATATTCCTCATCATTTTACACATCTCAATCATGTCCCCCCACCCCAATTTCCTCTGCTCTAAGGAAAGCAAACCCAGTCAATACAATCTCTCTTCAAAACTTTCCAGTCCAGGCAATATTTTGGTAAATCTCCTCCACGCCCTCTCCAGTTCAATCACATCTCATATAATGTGGATTCCAGAATTGCACATAATACTCTTCCTGTAACCTAACCAACATTTTGTACAGTTACAACATAACCTCCATGCTCTTAAACTCTTTCCATCGGTTAATAAAGGCAAGTATCTCACATATTATCTTAAACATATTATTGACCAGTTCCTCTACCTTAAGAGACTGAAACACCAAAGTACCTCTGATCCTTGGTATATCCCAGGGTTCTATCATTCGTTGTATATTCCTTTGACTTGTTCTGGTTCTATTTCCAATATAGGAATTTATAAAACGTCACAACCTGCAGTTTGTGTGCTTTTTAAAGAAAATAGAGTGTGTCAGCAAACACAATTCAGCAAATGCAAATTCACCCCACAGACTCGTACGTGTGTGCATGCATGTAAGGGGGAGGAGGGGAGAGAGTGAGAGAGAGAGATAAAAAAGAAAGAAAATGTGTGTGTGTGTCTGAGAGTGCGTGCAAGTGTGTGCGTGTAACGGAGTAGTAACCTATGACAAGGTGTGTGTGTTAGTGAGTGTGGGGGGTGTATGCGTGTGTGTATGTGAAAGAGTGTGTGTTTGAGAGAGGGTCTGCGTGACAGTGCATGAGAGAGAGAGAGAGAGCGTGTATGGTGTAGTGGGGGTCACCTGTAGTATGACATGAACCAAAGGTCCTGGATGAGTCCATCCTCATGGGTATCAAATTTAGCTCTCAGCCTCTGCACAGCCACTCTGCATTGTTGCCTATCCCAAAGTCTGCCTTGGAAGATGGTCACCCGAAGATCCAAGGCCAAATGTCCTTAACCGCTGAAGTGTTCCCCGACTGGGAAGGAACACCACTGTCTGGTCATCATTCTGCGGTGTCCATTCATCTGTTGTTGTAGCTTCTATTTGTGCTCACCAATGTACATGCCTCGGGCAGCCTTGCCTGCAAAGTATGATATAGACAACGATAACCGAATCACGTGAGTACCTGCTGCATACATGGTGGGCAGTATCCCCACATTTTATGGTGATGTCCGTGTCAACACTCTGACATGCCTTGCAGTGGTTGCCATGACAGGGTTGTGCGGTGTTGTAGTCCATGTTGTCCTGAAGGTTGGGCAGCTGGCTGCAAACAATGGTCTGATTAAGGTTTGGCGGCTGATTAAACGCATAGGGGTGCTCACCCTCATCGATAATATTTTGCAGGCTGCAAACAACATGGTGTCGTTTCTCCACTCCTGGGAGGTACTGGACAACAGAAGGTACCCTATCAATTGCATCCCGTGTCTGTCTCCTGAGCAGGGCATTACGGCTTCTTGCTGTGGCATGTCGGAACTGGCGATTAATGAGTTGAGCATCGCATCCTGCTCTTATGAGAAAATCCTTGGGTACTTCCAGGTCCCTGTCACATTCCTCCTCATCTGAACAGATCCTTAGTATGTGTAGGGCTTGGCTGCTTTAATATATTTAGGGTAGAAACTAGAGAAGTGCAGCATTGTAAAGTTATCCGTGGGTTTGAAACAGAGTGAGATGCTAAGGAGCCCATTCTTGATGGAGATGCATGTGATGAAACTTGTTGAAATCACTTGTAATTGTTTCAGTGACTCCCAGCTATGCGTCCAGAGGAAGAAAATGTTGTTAATATATTTGGTATATAGTGCTGGTTGGAGGCCCTGTGCAACATAGAAGTCTTGTTCGAACTTGTGCATGAAAATGTTGACACATTGGGACGCAAATGTGGTCCCTATGGCTGTCCATTATGTCTGGATGATGGACTGGTTGTCAAAGGTGCAGATGTTGTGGTCATGAATGAAGCTAATGAGTTGTAGGATGGTGCCTGGAGATTGGCAGTTGTTGGTATTGATTACTAAGGCTGTTGCAGCAATGCTGTCATCGTGGGGAATGCTGATGTAGAGTGCCGAAACTTCAATGGTGACGAGGAATGTTCCGTGGGTAGTTCGACTAGTCCGTGGGTACTGAGTTTCTATAAGAAAGCTGTAGTGTTGCGACAGAAGCTGGGTGTCCCCTGTACAATGGGTTTCAATACGTCCTCAACATGAGAACAGAGAGGTCCTCACATAGGGTCTGTTGCCTGACACGATGGGACATCCTCGTGTGTTGGCTTTGGGTATCTTCGGAAGTTAGTAGAAGCCCCCTATGCAAGAAGTACATGGGATGAGAGTCGTAGGGAACTCTGCAGGACAGAATCAAAAGTCTTGATCCATCTGTTTAGTTCATGGGTATGTTCTTTGGTCGGATCGGTCAGTAGTTGTCTGTAGTGTTCCTGGTTGTGACATTTTATGAATTCCTACTTTGGAAATAGAAGCAATCTGACTCAAGACTGGAATACAGATGGACTCTCACCTCAAACTTCTCAAACATATATGGTCTGCGCTGAGATGTCATCTTTTTTACTAAAACCTTAAGTTATCTCGGGAACGTGATTTGAACATAGTTCTGGGATTTACATATTAATGAATCAAAACCTACAATCATTTCTGAAAGATGTAACAGCAATTTAGTCGAAGAGTGTGGTACTGGAAAAGCATGGCCGGTCAAGCAGCATCCGAGGAGCAGGAGAATCAATGTTTTGAGCATAAGCCGTTCATCAGGAATGAGGCTTTTGGTCCATGGGGGCTGAGAGATAAATGGGAGGCAGGTGGGGTTGGGCGGATGGTAGCTGGGAATACAAAAGGTAGATGAAAGTGGGGGTGAAGGTGATAGGTTGGAGACAAGGGTGGAACAGATAGGTAGCAAGGAAGATAGACAGGTAGATGGGCAAGAATGTGGTGCTGAGTTGGAAGGTTGGATCTGTGATAAGGTGCGGGGAGGGGAAATGAGGAAACTGGTGCAATCCACACTGATCCCATGTGGTTGGAGGGCCCCCAAGGTGAAAGATGAGGCATTCTTCCTCCAGGCGCCAGGTGATTAGGGTTTGGCTGTGGAGGCCCAGGACATGCATGTCCTTGGTAGAGTGGGAGGGGGAGGTAAAGGGTTCGGCCACCGGGCGGTGGGGCTGATTAGTGCGTATGCTCCAGAGGTGTTCTCTGAAACATTTCACAAGTTGGCATCCTACCTCCTTATCTCCCCGGTGTAGAGGAGACCACATTGAGAGCAATGGACACATTAGATGATGTTTGTAGAAGTACAGGTAAATGTCTGTCAGAGATTTAACAGCAATCTAAGTTTGTTCAATATATCCTATCAGTTGCATGACACTATGATCTTGTGCTATAAATTCTGTGTCTTATGATCCTGCCCCACTAGCTGCCTGACGAAAGAGCACAGCTTTGAAAGCTAGTAGTTCCAAATAAACCTGTTAAGGCTATAAGCTGGTGTTGTGCGATTTTTAACTTTACAATGGATAATGAGCAGCTTCCCAAATTCAAAGATGCTAAAAAGGGTTTCTTGATGGAGTCACTAACACCAGAAAAAAGGTTGTCGTCTCCACTTGTAAAATAATTTACAGTATTCATGTGGGGCTTGACTGAAATTCCAAACCAAACAGAAAATCGTTTAAGGCTTTCAAATTTAAATTAGGAGTTTACAAAATATACTATTAAGCTAATAATATTTGATTTCTTTAATCTTTCTACAGTAAAAAAAACATGCTTATAATATGAAATCTTGTGACAAAAATCATTTCAGTTAATACTTGGGACTCAATTTTTTTTAAATGAACAATCTCCTCCAAAATTTTTGACAAATTTCCCAAATAAATTTCCTAACATGCATATATTTTATCTATGTTAAAAAGTCTTAAAATTTCACTGACATCCACCAGTGTTGACATTTTCACCTTTAATTTATCTGATAGATAATTCAAAATCATACAGAAGAATGGAATTCTACGTAAGAAATATGGTACCTCAAAGGAAGGGAAGCCTAGGATATCCCATTAAGGACTGAGTATCAACAATATGGATTGCAACTGCAAATGTGTTGCTGGTCAAAGCACAGCAGGTTAGGCAGCATCTCAGGAATAGAGATGCTGCCTAACCTGCTGTGCTTTGACCAGCAACACATTTGCAGCTGTGATCTCCAGCATCTGCAGACCTCATTTTTTACTCGAAGATTATATGGATTGCAAGGCAACTTGCATTGAATTAAGTCAGAAAAATTGACTAAAGTTCTCTTGTTAGTTGTCAAGTGAAAAGAAAGCAATGTATTCATGTTGGTGTCTTAAATGAAACTCTCCTCCAGCACTTGACACAAACAATGACCAAAATCATTGCTGACTTACTAGCTGCTGACATTTTTGGAAAAATGGATAAGTGCAAGTTGCCGAATATGATATCATTGATAACTTCAAACTAATTCATAACTTAATTAATGATGACTTTGATAGGGCAAACCCTGGGATAAGGAACCACTGTCGCCCATACTTAACTAGTCAGAGACAGAAAGAATGTTGATACGTTAGCACCTAAACAGTCTTGGTTGAACCAAGTAGGATAGCAGATATTCTTGTCTAGAAGCTGGAAAATTGATTGGAACCTTATTGTTAGTACAAAGTCTTTCGACATAACTGAAATGCAATGATAAAGCTCAGAAGATTTCTTTTCTCATAAAAGAAGTTCACTGTTCACAAGGGAATGACAAAAAAGGCTTTTGGAAAATCAAGAGTTAGCCTATTTATACAACAATGGAGGTGATCTCTTCAGGGCACAGTGCCTCATTATTTCCTTCAACAATTTCAGGCTTCCATTTTTTTCCAGAGGACAAATCAATATCATTTTTATGAATTACCTGTCGAGGACTAATTCAAATAGAAATTTTTGTTCAGAAGTCTGATGAGTAGAAATAAAGGGCTGAATGTTTAAACTTAGAAATGCACTGATGATTGAGAATGCTTTTCCATTTTGTTATTAAACTTTGCAATTCTTCTATCTCAGCCTGATTCTTATCCACTGAGCCATTCATCAATTCAAGTATTAAAAGTAATCTAATGTTGGTCCTAGCTTTTCAACAAAAGTAAAAACAAGTCAAATAAATTTGTTGCTTAGTCGATCTAGTCTAAGTGAAGTTGCTATAGTCATAGATCTAGATGAAGGTGATTTAAAAACCTTAATTTTTTAACATTACAATAACAAATAAGAAAACAAACAGTTGCAATACCAGAATAAAATGCACCAGTTCTGTTCACCATTGCCCATGATAATTTCATAATTTTTATTGAAATAATCTTGCACACATTGTTGATACAAGGATAATAATTTCTGAGATTTAGATCTAAATTGATTTGATTTTGTATTGTCACTTGTACCAAGATACAGTGAAAAGTATTGTTTTGCATGCCAACCAGACAATTCATGCCTTACATAAGTACGTCAGAGTAGCTGAACAGAATGCAATTGGATATTTGGTGCTCAAAAAATCAATTTAATTGAACAGATATTGTCTGATTTTTCTCTATATTATGAACTTTAATTTTCCAGTTTTGCATTTCTGATTGCTCTCACAGACAAGTCCTTCTTGTTTGAGGATTTCCAAGCCAATTGTAATGAATGAAGGAATATATGACTCCTATTCAATGAATTACCTTGTTCTGGATGATTACTACATGACCTCCCCCTTCCATGACCATAAGCTCTTTTGTAATTTCGAAATAATTTCCGAGGGTCACGTTCACTTGTAGATTCACCTTCACAATTCACACAACTTTTGGTCCCTCCAAATATTTATCAAAATTTACTAACACATGAAGCTTACCTCCTGTTCCTCATTTAGTCAATGTTCGTGTTTACTTTTGTTGTGGTGACTTTTGTCATTCTCTCTAAGACTGTGGCATTCATCCAATCATTAGGTTTTTCTGGCATATATGTCACTTTGATGCCTACTTTCAGTCATTGTCCTTGATTAGATTACTTACAGTGTGGAAACAGGCCCTTCGGCCCAACAAGTCCACACCGACCCGCTGAAGCGCAACCCACCATTCCCCTACATTTACCCCTTACCTAACACTACGGGCAATTTAGCATGGCCAATTCACCTGACCTGCACATCTTTGGACTGTGGGAGGAAACCCATGCAGACCCGGGGAGAATGTGCAAACTCCACACAGATAGTTGCCTGAGTCTGGAATTGAACCCGGGTCTCTGGCGCTGTGGCAGCAGTGCTAACCACTGTGCCACCGTGCCACCCACATGGTAAATAGCCTTGTGCTAAATTTCTTTCTTACTTGGTTCATCTTTTCACCTGCTATCATTTGGTTCCCATAATTGTCCTATATGTGTATTTGTGAAGTGCATGGTACCTCAGCATTTTCTATTGTCATGGCCACGGGCAAAGGAGTGCATCATTGCATTACTGAAGTGTCTCAACCTAAAATTTTTTTTTCCCAGTAACCAAGACCACCAATGAAATATCTCATATATTTCAGGTTTGAAACAAAAAAGATCTATCAAGCAGATTTCTTAATTAATACAATAATGGGACCTTTATCAAAACAAAAAAAATTGTAATTAAAGATGCAATAATTGGTTAACACACATAGTAACATAGAAGTATAAATCCTTAGAGAGAGAGAGAGAGAGACACACACACACACACACTCTCTCTCTCTCTCTCTCTCTCTCTTTCCCCACCCCCCTTCAGGACATAGGAAAAAATATTTCTCTCCAGCGACTGGTTTTCTGAAACAAAACACTTTAACCAATGGGTTACTTTTGAAGGCACAAAAGACAAACTGGAAGATGCGCCACAGTCTTTTGTTCTGATGTTTTGGTGCATGTGATTGTCTCTGAAGTCTTGGAGAGCCTGCCCACTCTGAAATTACTATCTGGTGATGTTCTTACAATCATGCTTTCAGAAGAACAAGTTGGTTTTACTGTTTGCCAATACGAAGGGTTTTTCTCTTCAGATATTGGAGAGATCAGCTGGACAGATTGTTCTTATCAAGCTTTCCTTTGACTCAAATAATTCCTCGCAAACTTTCCTCCAACTCAGCAAGAACACTCCAGTCTACTTAATGTTCAAGCAACCGAAGCAGGGTTTACAGCAAAGCAAGTAGTTATCACCAGTCATATGAGTTCTAGGAAGTCTTGTTTAAAAAAAAACTCTAACACCCATACTGAATTTTCACTGACCTGATAAAGAAATGATGAAACACATGGCTGAGATTATGGAGAAGTGTGTGCCTGTACTAATTTGGGGTGGCACAGTGGCTCTATAAGCCATAGGAGTGGAAGTAAGGCCATTCGGCCTATCGAGTTCCATCACTATCACTAGGTTGAAATTCTGAACCATACACCCCAGTAACAAGGTGAGTGCAGCTAAACAACATTGCCTGTTATTGTTGAAGAAAATAGAAGCATAGAAAATAGGAGCAAGAATGGGTCATTCAGTCCTGTGCACCTGCACCATCATTCAATATGGCTGATCATCCAATACATTAAAACAAGTAGAATTATCCTATGCATCCAATGGAATGCTCTGAAGATCAATGCATATGTAGACCTTGTTTAAATCAGTAAACAGTCAGATTTTATTTAAAAAATGAACATGCAAATAAATAACAATAATGTGATTCAAATTAATATACACAGTAAAAATCCTTCTCAAATTACTCAGAATACAGGATATAATCTGTTGTCAAGATCTTGTTTTGTAGAATACTTGCATGAATACCACAATTTTTGTTTTGCTTCTTATAACTGCAGGACCTGATGTTGCCTTAAACGATTCTTTTCTGTACTCCCAAATGTAACTTCTTATATATCCTTGAAAACCTTTTCTGTGAATTCCTGAAATTGAAAAACTGTTAATTATATTCAGAAAATCACAGAAATACATGGTCAGAAGTAGCTCAGATTTTTCTTCTCAGCTTTGTCAACAGCTGAACAAAAAGTTATCCAGTTTCCTATTAAACTTGGTGAATGCTCTTGGCTTCACCTGGTCCGTAAATTCATTTCACACTGAGTTTGGATTAAAACAGCTATTCGGACAAAATTAAGCAATGAAAAATAATGAATTTTGATGAAGTAAAAACGCATTTTGTTAAATATGCTCTTACATGTAGCAATATAGCAGAATCTTTACAAGCAGGCGATCAAAGTGCCATTAATCAAAGTAGAAGGTTTCTTTTGAATTAACAATCTTTCTTTAAATGCTCAGTAAAACAATAGACATTTAATTTATGCAAAAATACCAAATGTTATTTGCAAAGTAATAACTACTCCAGCTTTTGTCTCAAATCTTTCACTTTACTGCGCCTATGTTGCAGATGTATTTACTGCGCCTATGTTGCAGGTGTATTTACTGCACCTATGGTGCAGGTGCATTTACTGCGCCTATGGTGCAGGTGTATTTACTGCGCCTATGTTGCAGGTGTATTTACTGCGTCTATGTTGCAGGTGTATGTATTCCTTATTCCTGATGAAGGGCTTATGCTCGAAACGTCGAATTCTCTATTCCTGAGATGCTGCCTAACCTGCTGTGCTTTGACCAGCAACACATTTGCAGCTGTGATCTCCAGCATCTGCAGACCTCATTTTTTACTCGGTGTATTTACTGCGCCTATGGTGCAGGTGTATTTACTGCGCCTATGTTGCAGGTGTATTTACTGCGCCTATGGTGCAGGTGTATTTACTGCGCCTATGGTGCAGGTGCATTTACTGCGCCTATGGTGCAAGTGTATTTACTGCGCCTATGTTGCAGGTGTATTTACTGCGCCTATGGTGCAGGTGTATTTACTGCGCCTATGTTGCAGGTGTATTTACTGCGCCTATGGTGCAGGTGTATTTACTGCGCCTATGGTGCAGGTGTATTTACTGCGCCTATGTTGCAGGTGTATTTACTGCGCCTATGGTGCAGGTGTATTTACTGCGCCTATGGTGCAGGTGTATTTACTGCGCCTATGTTGCAGGTGTATTTACTGCGCCTATGGTGCAGGTGTATTTACTGCGCCTATGGTGCAGGTGTATTTACTGCGCCTATGGTGCAGGTGTATTTACTGCGCCTATGTTGCAGGTGTATTTACTGCGCCTATGGCGCAGGTGTATTTACTGCGCCTATGGCGCAGGTGTATTTACTGCGCCTATGTTGCAGGTGTATTTACTGCGCCTATGGTGCAGGTGTATTTACTGCGCCTATGTTGCAGGTGTATTTACTGCGCCTATGGTGCAGGTGTATTTACTGCGCCTATGGTGCTGGTGTATTTACTGCGCCTATGTTGCAGGTGTATTTACTGCGCCTATGGTGCAGGTGTATTTACTGCGCCTATGTTGCAGGTGTATTTACTGCGCCTATGGTGCAGGTGTATTTACTGCGCCTATGTTGCAGGTGTATTTACTGCGCCTATGTTGCAGGTGTATTTACTGCGCCTATGTTGCAGATGTATTTACTGCGCCTATGGTGCAGGTGTATTTACTGCGCCTATGGTGCAGGTGTATTTACTGCGCCTATGGTGCAGGTGTATTTACTGCGCCTATGTTGCAGGTGTATTTACTGCGCCTATGGTGCAGGTGTATTTACTGCGCCTATGTTGCAGATGTATTTACTGCGCCTATGTTGCAGATGTATTTACTGCGCCTATGGTGCAGGTGTATTTACTGCGCCTATGGTGCAGGTGTATTTACTGCGCCTATGGTGCAGGTGTATTTACTGCGCCTATGTTGCAGGTGTATTTACTGCGCCTATGGTGCAGGTGTATTTACTGCGCCTATGTTGCAGATGTATTTACTGCGCCTATGGTGCAGGTGTATTTACTGCGCCTATGTTGCAGGTGTATTTACTGCGCCTATGGTGCAGGTGTATTTACTGCGCCTATGGTGCAGGTGTATTTACTGCGCCTATGTTGCAGGTGTATTTACTGCGCCTATGTTGCAGATGTATTTACTGCGCCTATGGTGCAGGTGTATTTACTGCGCCTATGGTGCAGGTGTATTTACTGCGCCTATGTTGCAGGTGTATTTACTGCGCCTATGTTGCAGGTGTATTTACTGCGCCTATGGTGCAGGTGTATTTACTGCGCCTATGGTGCAGGTGTATTTACTGCGCCCATGTTGCAGATGTATTTACTGCGCCTATGTTGCAGATGTATTTTTCCCGCTCCAACAACAACTGTCGTTTACGTAGCTTTCTATACAAAAAATTATTGCTGCACATTTTTGGCAGAAGCATATTATAGGATTATGGAAACAAAGAAACGTAGAGTCTCTTTTTCTCCATGTTAGTTACCTATTCGAATTATGCTCAACAGCCAACAAAAACATAATTGCAACTTTTTAAACTTTTCATAATGTTGAAGTGCTTCATTGGGTCATGACTCAACTTTCTCAGCTTCAATGAATGAAACCCAGCTTAATTCTTTCAACACCATAAATCCTCATTCCTGACAGACTTTCAATCTGCACTACATGTTCTCCACAGATTTTATGTTCTTCTTATAAAGGTTGCCTTTTCTTCTTATGTATCTGCACTACAAGACTTTTCTGCCCTTTTGGCATTTAAAACTCTACCAATGAAGATGTACTTCCATCCTCTGACTTGCCTCAAGCACGCATTACTGAACAGTACAAAGAACTAGTACAAAGAACTAAACAAGTCGCCAAGCCTGTTAATGAATCATATCCATCAGCAGCCTTTCACAATTGCTAAAATTTACCATTTCACACAATTTGGCATTAAGGAAAAAAAAAATTGCTTTTAGTTATGAACTCCAAATCAGTTCTGTGCATACAATACAACAACATTTGCAATAGGTCTCTTGTATGCAATTCACTATCTGTCCTTCAACAAGCTTTTCTTTGCCATAACAATTTCATACAGTACCTTATCAATGTTTTTTTTTAAAAACCGATATAAATAATATCCATTATGCTTTTCTGCTTTTCTCCAACCATTACTCCTGCTTTGGGCACACATCAATCTATTATACTGTACTTTATAATGATGAAAGGAAGAATTCCATTAAAAATCACGTTTTAAAAAATCCCCAGAGTCTGCGTTACAAGTTAAGAAGTCTAGTGTTAGCCCTTGACAGTTTATGTATTAAAATTTACAACAGACAGTGTTCTTGGAAAAATTTGGTTTAAATTTTTGGACTCGCCAGTCTCTCATTTTCCCCTTCAGTGACTTAACTGTCAAGTTTCTTAAAACAATGTAGCACATCCCAGGATGGTCCTTTCTATCTCCAAGCAATGTCTCTTTAACAAATACATATTTGTCATTGTTAGTTATTTTTGTCTCTTTACCATTACACATAGACTGCAGATTTATTCTAACAGTAATATGGAAATGTAACCTTGCATCCATGACAAAAGGCTAATGAGTGGACAGTTAAAATTACCCAACAGGAATGAACCGTTATGCCCTACATTAATTCTAAAAGATTTGACTTATCCAGCAGAGCAACAAATATGAAGACTGGATTCCAATGATTTCATCAAGGCCCAACCACTCTTTTAACCAGAAATTCCAGGTGCACATAGAACATAGAACATAGAAGGATACAGCGCAGTACAGGCCCTTCGGCCCTCGATGTTGCGCCGACCGAGTCCTACCTAACCTATACTAGCCCAATAACTTCCAAATGCCTATCCAATGCCCGCTTAAATGAACATAAAGAAGGAGAGTTCACCACTGATACGGGCAGGGCATTCCATGAACTCACAACCCGCTGTGTGAAGAATCTACCCCTAACATCTGTCCTATACCTACCACCCCTTAATTTAAAGCTATGTCCCCTAGTAACACCTGACTCCATTAGCGGTAAAAGGTTCTTAGTATCTACCCTATCTAAACCCCTAATCATCTTATACACTTCTATCAGATCTCCCCTAAACCTTCTCTTCTCCAATGAGAACAGCCCCAAGTGCCTCAGCCTTTCCTCATAAGATTTTCCTACCATTCCAGGCAACATCCTGGTAAACCTCCTCTGCACTCGTTCTAAAGCTTCCACATCCTTCCTATAGTATGGCGACCAAAACTGCACACAATACTCCAGATGAGGCCTCACCAGAGTCTTATACAACTGCAACATGACCTCAGGACTCCGGAACTCAATTCCTCTGCCAATAAAGCCCAGTACACCATATGCCTTCCTCACAGCACTATTTACCTGGGTGGCAACTTTCAGAGATCTGTGTACATAGACACCAAGTTCCCTCTGCTCATCCACACTACCAAGTAGCCTACCATTAGCCCAGTAATCCATCATCTTGTTATTCCTACCAAAGTGAACGACTTCGCACTTAGCTACATTGAATTCCATTTGCCACATTTCCGCCCAGCTCTGCAACTTATCTATATCCCGCTGTAACCTACCACTTCCTTCCTCACTATCCACAACTCCACCGACTTTCGTGTCATCCGCAAACTTGCTTACCCAGCTTTCAAGTCCTTCCTCTAGATCATTTATAAAGATAACAAAAAGCAATGGTCCCAAAACAGATCCTTGTGGTACACCGCTAGTAACTGCGCTCCAAGATGAACATAATCCATCAACTACTACCCTCTGTCTCCTTCCAGCCAGCCAATTCCTAATCCAAACCTCTAATGTATCCTCAATGCCATACCTCCGAAGTTTTAGCATTAGCCTACCATGGGGAACCTTATCGAACGCCTTACTAAAATCCATATACACAACATCTACTGCTTTACCCTCATCCACTTCCATAGTCACCTTCTCAAAGAACTCAATAAGGTTTGTGAGGCACGACCTGCCCTTCACAAAACCATGCTGGCTATCCCTGATCACGTTATTCCTACCCAGATGTTCATAAATCTTATCCCTTACCATTCTCTCTAAGACTTTGCCCACCACTGAAGTCAGACTCACTGGCCTATAGTTACTAGGGCTATCCCTACTCCCTTTCTTGAACAATGGGACCACATTTGCTATCCTCCAGTCCTCTGGTACTATTCCCGTTGACAATGACGACATAAAAATCCAGGCCAATGGCTCTGCTATCTCCTCCCTAGCTTCCCATAGGATCCTGGGGTAAATGCCATCAGGCCCAGGAGACTTATCTATATTCATCCTCTCCAATATTCCCAAAACCTCTTCCCTGCATATTTCCAGGGCATCCATTCTAATTATTTGTGATTCCATATTCACATCAGCAGTGTCCTGTTCCTGAGTGAATACTGATGAAAAGTACTGATTTAATGTCTCTCCAATCTCCTCCGCCTCCACACACAACTTCCCACTACTATCCTTGACTGGACCGATACCTACCCTAGTCATCCTTTTATTCTTGACATACCTATAGAAAGCCTTTGGGTTTTCCCTAATCCTACCAGCTAAAGACTTTTCATGTCCCCTTCTCGCTTTTCTTAGCTCCCTCTTTAGCTCCTTCCTGGCTACCTTATAACTCTCAATCGCCCCTACTGAACCTTCACGCCTCATCTTTACATATGCCGCCTTCTTCCCTTTCACAAGGGACTCCAATTCCTTACTAAACCACGGCTGCCTCACAAGGCCCTTTACACCATGCCTGATTGGTACATACCTATCGAGGACACACAGTAGCTGCTCCTTGAACAATCCCCACATCTCATTAGTGTTCTTCTCTTGAAGCCTGTTTTTCCAATCCACACAACCTAAGTCATGCCTCACTGCATCATAATTTCCCTGCCCCCAGCTATAGCTCTTGCCCTGCGGCGCACGATTATCCCTCTCCATCACTAAAGTAAAAGTCACCGAGTTGTGGTCACTGTCCCCGAAGTGCTCACCTACCTCCAAGTCTAACACCTGGCCTGGTTCATTACCTAGAACCAAATCCAATATAGCCTCCCCTCTTGTTGGCCTGTCGACATATTGTGTCAGGAAACCCTCCTGCACACATTGTACAAACACCGACCCATCTAATGAAAATCACATCTGTGATTTTCCTGCCACATCCACCAAGTGATGAAGTTAGAAGAGGCCTGTATGTTTAAAATCATTTGTTGATTTTTATTATGTGGCCAGAAGGAGCAGGACTACTCCTCTCCGACTGTGAGAGTTCAGGAATTTCCTGCCCCAGCCTTCCACCATACCCTGATTTTAAGAAACTCCTGAGCTCCACCCCTTCATTTAGCTGATACTGGAAATGGTTCCTTTCGTGTTCTCTTGTTACATGCCATTGCGTTCCTGCCCAATGCCATTTCCTGCTGATTGTGGCTAGGATGACAGTCAGAATGAAAACAACATCCCGGAGTTAAAAGCTGTCCGGCCTCCCAATATCAAGGTTGAGACAGTTTGCCACACACCATAGCCTTCTAATACTCAACTCTTGTCCCAAATAAAAATCAAAGCTAATCAGGATTTAAAATGCCCACAACCTGAAAACTACTACCAGCATTTTACATTATGGCAAATCAGTCAAAACTTCAGGGTAACAGGTAACAATGCAAATATAGATTGGATCAATTTAGCATTTCTCACAGCTTATTAAAACAGTGATTAATTTAGTAAAATCTGTATACTGCGATCAGTTTCTGTGTAACATGCTCACAAAACTTAACAATTACAGTCCATTGTTAAAAGCATGTTGCAACATAATTTATTAATAATTGGAAATTGGTAACAGATTTTAGCAAGGCAAAGGTAACAAAGGGCTGAAGTTCTTATTTTAATAAAATTTATATAATGATTTGATGTGAACACAGAAGGTATGATTAGTAAATTTAGACAACACCAAAATTGGAGGTGTAGTAGACAGCAAAAAAGGTTAACTCAGAATACAATGGAATCTTGATCAAATGGGCCAATTGCCAAGGAGTGGCAGATGGAGTTTAATTTAGGTAAAACAAGGAGCTGCATTTTGGAATGGCAAATCAGGGTAGGACTTATACACTTAATGGTAATGTCCTGGGGAGTGTTTCTAGACAAAGAGACCTTGGAGTGCAGGTTCATTGTTCCTTGAAAGTGGAGTTCAAGGTAGACAGCATAGTGAAGTTTAGTATGCTTTCCTTTATTAGTCAGCGCATTGAGTATAGGAGTTGGGAGGTCATGTTGCGGCTGTACAGGACATTGGTTAGGCCACTTTTGGAATACTGTGTTCAGTTCTGGTCTCTGTGCTATAGGAAGCATGTTGTGAAATGTGAAAAGATTCAGAAAAGGATGTTGCCAGGGTTGGAGGGTTTGAGCTATAGGCAAAGACTAAATCGGCTGGGGCTATTTTCCCTGGAGCATCAGAGGCTGAGGGTGACCTTATAGAGGTTTATCTATAGTGGCAATGGATAGGGCGAACTCCCCGAGGTGGGAGAGTCCAAAACTAGAAGGCACAGATTTCAAGTGAGGAGGAAAATTTTTAAAAGGAATATAAGGGGCAACTTTTTCACACAGAGAATGGTTTTAAATGAACTGCCAGAGAAAGTGGTAGAGGTTGGCCCAATTACAACACATAAAAGATATCTGGATGGGCATACGAATATGGAAGGGTCTGGAGGGATATGGACCAAATGCTGACAAATGGGACTAGATTAATTGAGAATATCTTTTCGGCATGGACCGAAGGAGCTGTTTCCATGCCGTATAGCTCTATGACTCTATGAAACAATGCACAGTTAACTTCAATTAAGTATAAAAAGGACAGTGCCTCAGCTTATTTTTGAAGTCTAGCAAGAAACCCAATTCTTTTGAGAAAATTGAGGGGTACCTTGGCATTTTTTCTGATAAACCTATTAGTACAAGTTGATCTTTTACAAAACAGAGTGCATCCTACCACTTAGTACAATTAAGAACAACTCAAGTTTAAATGCTTGATCAAAATACCAAGAGGAAAACATAGGCTTTCGAAAGGTAAGAACTGATTTATCATATTGCAGGGAAATAAATAGCAAGGGGGAAAAGTGCTAATTTGAAAAGTGTGGGGACACGTAAACCTCATCAGTTTGATCATTGTCAGCAGCCTGATAAATATGTACTACCTGTTGCTTTACATGAAGTCTGCCTGCAGTTAGTCTGTTTATTGCCTGCAGGCATCTATTAAGGGGGCTGATATCATGAATGGCTTGTATTACTTAGAGACAGACTTCTCTTTTGAAGGAGAATTCATTGTGCAAGCAAGAAATGTTGTAAATAAATTGAAACTATGCTGTTCTCTAATGTTCTAATCCAGGCTAACATTCTGGGGAGCTGGGTTTGAGTCCCACAACAGCAAACGGGTACATTTGAATTTCATTTTAAAAAACTGGAATAAAAAGCTAACCAAATAGTGACCAGGTACAGTATGTGCTCAAGTAATAGTCGAAGTTTTTTGACTACATTTTAAGGTTAAGTTTATGGGGTTGACTATTACATGGATACTATTTTTGAGGGGCTGAAATTCATGCCTGTCAAAATTCATATTGCATCATTAGCAGAAGCTTAACTGCTCTCTAAATGAATAAAGAACAAAAACAAATTAAGATAATTCTGAAAATCCAGAGCTGACACAACAGCCAGTGGACTGGAAGAATGAGTGTGCAGCAGAATAACTAGCAGACTGGAAATCTGGAGCAGAACACGATAGCTAGCACACTGACTCACAAATGTTGATCTGCTATCTGTGAAGAACTAGGGTCGAATTTTACATGAGACATATGGAAAATTCCAGGTTATCTGGCAAAAAATAGGGGGTCAACTTTTACATGAGATCGATTATTACTCGAGTATAAATGGTAACTACTGTTGATTATTGTTATCAAAAAAATCTGGTTTACTGATATCCTTTAGGGAAGGAAATTTACCATCCTCACCTAGTCTGGCCTACATGTGACATCTGACTCACAGCAATGTGCCTGAGTCATTGTTACCCTCTGGGTAATTAGGAATCGGCAATAAATCTTAATGTAGCCAGTAATGTTCGCGTCCTATGAATCAAAATAAAAAATATTCAAGAAGCATGCAGCAAGTTTTACCGATGTCTACGAGGAAGTATTTTAAAAAAGAGACAGAAAGGCACGAGGCTCCCTGTGTTCAGGAGATAAAGGAAGGATATGATGGAAGAGGTCAATGTCACAAATGTTACTTCAAAAATATCGATGCAATGCAGGGAGAAAGGTAAGGATGGGACTTGTGCTTGACAAGACAAATGAATTCATTCATAAATGGCATATCTAGCCAACATCATCAGTAACATCACCACCTCACTGCAACGATGACTTGCACTTATAGCACATCATTAACATCATTAAACATCTCAATTCATTTCATATAAGCAATATGGAGCAAAATCTAATTCTGAACAACATGAGCAAGAAGAAGGAAAGACAACCGAAAGCTTGG
This sequence comes from Hemiscyllium ocellatum, assembly GCF_020745735.1. Taxonomy (NCBI): domain Eukaryota; kingdom Metazoa; phylum Chordata; class Chondrichthyes; order Orectolobiformes; family Hemiscylliidae; genus Hemiscyllium; species Hemiscyllium ocellatum. Next base: position 4,021,400 of record NC_083406.1, on the reverse strand, counting down.
TCAAAGAGATAGGCTTTAAGGAGCAGTTCAAAAGCAAGACACAGAGAGAGTGAGAGAGAGCGAAAGAGGGATCTCATAGCCTTGATGGCTGAATCCACAGCCTCCAATCATGGAGCAATTCAAATTGGAGATGCTCAAGAAACCAGAATTAAAGGAGAACAGATATCTTTGAGTGTTTGAGTGGGAGGAGATTATTGAGGTAAAAAGGAAAATGCCACAGATGAATTAGAAAACAAAATAAATTTGGTAACGTTAAAATCAAGCTTTTCCAGGAGCCAGTGTAGATCAGAGAGCAGGTGTAAGGTAGGTAAATCGGAATTGATGCAAGTAAGGACACAAGCTGGCCAGACCATTTACTGCCTATCCCTAATTGCCCAGAGGGCAGTTAGAAGTCAATCACATTGGTATGAATCTGGAGTCACATTTCCTTTCCCAAAGCACATCAGTGAATCAGATCAGTTTTTATGACAATCAAGAGTGGTAACCATTAAGTTAGTTTTTTTTATTCCAGATTTTCATTTCATTCAAATTCCACCATTTACCATAGGAGATTTCAAACTCGCATAATCAGAATATTAACTTGGAGCTCTGAATTACTAGTCCAGTGACATTACCACTACATGACAGTCTCCTCATGAAATGATCTCATGACGCATCTCATGATTTCTGACAGCAGGACTTCCAATTTGGAATTTTAACTTCAAACCCTAAAAACAGAGTTATCATGGAGAATGCATAGCACATAATACTATGATCAGAAATCATCTATAATACTGTTATAAATGGTTGTTCAATAAATAAGGTACTACTTAAGATTATATGGATTATGTGTCAGTTTGAATCAGTGGAGAACCTCATATCTCAAGAGTCAAAAGATTATGGGTTCAAGCCTGACTTCAGAGGTTTTTTCTTTATCTGCAGACAGAGTTAACGTCTCGAATCATGAATGATTCTTCTTCAGACCTTCCGAAGACATATTAGACATGAACTGTTAATTATTTTTCTCTCTCCACAAATGTTACCAGATCTGCTGTTTCTCCAGCATTCTCTGTGTTTCTTTCAGACTTCCAGCATCTGTGGTATTTTTATTTGAATCTTTTTAATCTGTTCATGGGAAATAGACTTTGGTGACCAGCATTTATTAGCCTTGAGAAAGAAGATGGTGGTGAGCTTATTTCTTAAACTGTTGTAATTCTTGGGCCATAGGACTTGAGCACATAATTGAGTGACATCCACTGTAGTTCTGAGGAAATGCTGCATTGTTGCAAGTAACACCTTTTAGCTGACATGTGAAGCTGAGGCCCATAAAAGATTCCACAGTGCAATTCACAGCGCTGGGGATAATTCGTCAGACGTCATTTTTATTTGTCAAGAGTATCTGAAACAGATGATCAGGGTATTTATTTCATTGCTGTATTGGAGAACCATCCATTACACAAATTGGCCAACTTGTTTCTACAGCAGTTTGTGAATTTGCAACTCATTAGGATATGGAGTAGTGGAAGAAAAGAGCAGACATATCTAAGGTAAGATGGATGAGCAGTTGAGGGGGGAAAGGCAATAAGGGCTATGCTGGTAGAATTAGATGAAATAGGGAGGAGGCTTGAGTGGAGCATAAACACCACCATGGACAGATTGGGTCAAATGACTTGCTTGTTTATTGAATATTCAATGCAAAACACTTTGGAATGTGCTGAGGTTGTGAAAGGTGCAATATAAATGGAACTTTCTTTATCGATTGTTCTATTTTATTGCCATCTTAGTTTATTGTGATAGTAGAGTGGATAATTGCTCTTTGTAAGCTCAAACTAAATATTAATGGCATTTCTAATCACTGTCATCGACACAACCCAAACTAAAAAGATCACTGATTTGGAGTAAAAAGACAAAGCATTAATGGAAATTTATTGGTCATACATGATATCAGCATATACATTATGAAGCATTCCCAATTTCACCTCCATGGATGGATACAGTTGGTGGAGACACTATATAAATGAGCAATGGAGATCAGAAAGTTCCAGTTTCCATTCATTATTTGATGTTAATGTAGTTGATCCCAGCAAAAAAAAGGCAGTGCAATCTGCTGGAGGCAAGGAAAAGAAAAATACCTTCACAGTTCACAATCCTGACTCTAAAGTGCCATCTACTGGCAATGTGTGCACAAATGCATGTTTACGTGCACCTTTCTGTGTGCAAATATCAAATTCAAAAGGATTTCCTTCAGTTTGATGTGCCACAATTAAATAAATAATCAAGGTAAAGTCTCTAGGTTAATACATAGTGAGCGCTCGTGTGGGTATACACCAAATGTATTTAGAAACATGAAACCATGGGGGAAACGTGGCCAATGTGCTTCTGGAAAGAGAGAGGTACATTAGTGGTTTCATAAATGAACTGGTTGCACTGGAGGACAGGGAATCTGTATTTCACAAGCTTAATATTCAAGCTTGCCATTTTCAAACTCCAACCATCTCGCCATCGTCCCACCATTTTCATTCCTACAGTGCTTTCTGAATAAGTACATCTACACTTCAAAACGACTCTAATGATTATGAAAAATCTTTGAACATGCTTTTATCATTCATTCTTGGGAAGTGGGCATTGTTGCCCATCAATCGGTTTTCTTCTTGAATCATCAGCAGCTTTATTGATTCAATAATTAATTATTTGCATTAGTACAATTGAGTTGCTTGCTGGGTCCCTTTGAGAAGTTAAGAGTTGATTAAGTTAGCATGATGTAAGACTGGAGTTACATTTAGATCCGACAAAGCAAGGATGGAAGTTTTTTTTTGGTCAACTTGATTTGCAGATATTTCAAAATAGCTACACTGAAATTTCAAGATAAATTCTCTGCAATACTGATATTTATAAATCCAAAATTAATATTCTGAATTAATAACCCAGAGAATAGTCCAGAGTGTATACACCCTCAACACTACCAAATACTAGAAGACCTGAAAGACCGTACAAATCTCAACTCAAGTATTGTTGAGTTTAATTGCAAAGAGAATGCAGTATGAAAGGATCTGTAGCTGTACAGGGCCATGTGGAATACTGTGTGGATACAGTTTTGGTGTCTGTACAAGACTGTCATTTGGAGTATCATCAGCCTGTGCAATCTTTCAACAAACCTTGAAGAACATTTTACATGGTCGCCACTTATCTAGATGAAATAAGAGAGAAGACCAAATGAGGAACACTTAGAGAATTTGAACATAGTCCATAGGCAGCTCACCCAGATGGGCGTATACCTTAGAAGGGAAATAAAATGTGTGTTCCAGACGTCCTAAGTGACATGCTTGAGCAACAGAGTCAACAAGGCCAGGTTACACCCATTGGAAGATAAAGTGAGGGTCATCCAGGGGTTTCCAGGGCCAAAATGGCATGAAGTTATGTCTGGTGGCTAGGATTTGATGCAGACACTGCCGTGAGAGTCAACAAAGACAAAAGGTACCACAATCAGCAGCTTCCCCCACAAGTATATTGTATCTATTGATCCATATTCATCTAGAGTAAAAAAAAACTTACAGTCACAGGCAGATTTAATGCGACCATACATTATTTTTGTCACAATCTTATGCTACATTTTTATTGCAAATACCGGTGTCCAAATTTAAAATGGAAACTACCAAAATTAATCTAAAAATTACATTCTTCTGTTGTTGTTTATGAAGGTTCCTTCAAGCCCAAAGCAGTATAGTTTAGATGAGGATAGTCACTATTCTGGTCTTACCAGAAGAGTTATTGAGTGAACAATAGGAAGTTCATTGCATTGCTATTTACATGAATATGATCCACATCACAGAAGAGATTGTTAAGAGCAAACTAGCCTCAGGCACCTGCCAGCTCTTTCTGTACTCTGGCCAAGTCCTTCTGAAATCATCACAGACAGTGGGGTTTGCTCCACTAAGTCAAGTGTTTACCCTTTTAGTCCCAAAGACACCTTACATTAATATGGCACATGTATTGTTATTCAGTTTCTCCAACTTATATTGGAAAGCATTCAAGCAATTCATGCAATTCCATTTTTCTACTTACAAAGTTCTTTCACCATAAAATAGTTCACTTCCACTTGCGGTCCTTACCCTATAAAATCTAAGCCAAAATAGTGACAACATATATGACTTGAAAATGGAGGCTATGATTTGCCACAGCTAATTATCCAGAATACTCCAATGCTACTTCACTTGAAGATCGTGCTTGGTCTTGACTTTATATGTGCAACTCCATGAGATATTAAACAGAATTAAAATTTGTGGAACGTACAGTTCCAAAAACTTAAAAGCCAAGTCCTCAGAATTTTTGATGAACACGTAATATAGACAGAGAAAGATCTCGTAGCCCCTCAAGCATGGGTATTTTTTCTAATGGAAATTTGTGACCTCTCCACAAAGAGGGTATTTCATTGTTACAACTGATGATCTCACTCCACACGACAATGTCAATGGGCAAATTCAAACTATCAGTGTTAAAATGGCTGGGCAATGATAATGGAAAGACATGTTTACCACAAAACTGATCCAAGATTATAGACTTAATATTTAACCCAAAAGGTGGGTAGGAGAAGGAAAGATAAAAAAGATTAAAAGAGGGTTAACAACTTCAAACCACCTGATATGAATTATGCTCCACCCTCCACAGCACATTACTGATGTGGTTAAACTAGTTCCCAAGTGCACATAGAAGTGCAATTTAAATTTTACAGCTGTTTATGTGGGTATCCCTCAACTTGGAATCCTCAACAGTAAAACAGCAATGGAAGATGTTGACACATCTAAGTAAATGCCTCTGATGGAACACTGAGTGTAGAAATACAGGAATGCTTCTGACCTCTCCCAGCTCCTCAAAGGAAACCTTTGTTCTCTCCTCTGCTTATCATACCAACCATCTCTCAATCATGGTTTTTAACCAATCTCCAAAAATTCACTTCTCACTCCCTCTCAGGGCCAAGGCTACAGTCCTTGGCCACTGACCATCCAAACCAGCAGTTAGCTACTCTGTCAGTTAGACCCATTAGCAAGCTGGAAGGAAAAGAGAATTAAAAATGTAGTGTTATTGTACATCAGAATCTCTGCATCCCTGTCCTTACTGGGTTTGCCCATGTTGCCCTTCACCTTTGTACCTTCTCCATAAATATCAGTCTCTGTGGTCTCAGGGCATGAAGCACTTAAAGCGCTATGAATAACAAAAGGACTTGCTGAGACCTGCACTCACTCCTCTTTAAAAGTACTAATACTTATAAATGTCTTAAATGGACAATTACCATATCCAGATACATAAATTGTTAGCCTCGGAAATTGGTAGAATTGGAAGTCCAAATTATATGAGAATCCAGAACAATACTATTCAGCAAATTTATCGCAAGCATCATTTTCAATCTGCTGAAACAGCAACAGGGAAAGAAGCGCTGTCCTGATAGGTGTCCACAGGTGAAGTTTCACCATGAGAAAACCATGAAGTAAGAACACAAATAGAAATGAATTTGTCATTTCGAACATAAAACAAAGTAAATCAGTGTCTGAGTGATTAACAAAAATATATATGATTTTATGCAACAGTTGTGAAAATCAGTAACAGCTGACAAAATGAATGAACTCATAACATTGATGTTAAGCAATTTGCAAGGAATAGATTAATTTGCTTAATATAATGAAATTCACATGGAATCTATACAATACCGCACAAAGTTTGGCAAATCAAAAGACTATTCCATAAAAAATTTAAGTCATTTTACTTAGTACAACGTTTGCCACAAGCATTATTAAATTTCAGGATACTTTTGGCAATTACTCATGAATGTCTTGATCACAATGAAGCCAAGCAGCTAAGATCCACTCTGTATTCCTGATGAAGGGCTTTTGCCCAAAACATCGATTTTACTGCTCCTCGGATGCTGCCTGAACTGCTGTGCTCTTCCAGCACCACTAATCCAAAATCTGGTTTCTAGCATCTGCAGTCATTGTTTTTACCTAAGATCTACTCCCATCTACAATCTACAAATCCTGTTAAGACTGTATGGGATTACTATGTACCATGTTTACTGCAGACAGTCAGCAACAATTTCTTGATATAATGTTAACACAATGTAAATCGCCATGCAATTCTTCAACTCCAATGTCATGCTTACTGTGACTAAAACTGTTTATATTTTTCTTATATATACATGGTGTGAGCATTGCTGGCCATGCTAGCATTTGATTTCCATTCCTAATTGATCTGGAGATAGTGATGGTTGTTTGCTGCAATCCTTGGAATATAAGGACATCCTCAATGCTGTTAAGAAGCGAGTTCCAGGAATTTGACCCAGGAAAGAACAGCAATATAACTCTAAGACGTGATGGTGTTTTACTTCGACTGGAACTTGGAAGTGCTGTTCCCATGCCTGTGTCCCTCCAAGTGTACAGGTTTGGGAAGTGCTGTCAAAGAAGTCTTGTTGAGTTAATACAATTCACTTTGCAGATGCCTTGGTGTACTGATGGATGCAAGGAGTTAAATTGGTAAATCAGGTGCCAATCAAGTGGCTTATCTTGGATAGTATCACATTTTTGAGTGTTGCTGGAGGTGCACTTATACAGGTCAGTGGAGAGAATTCCATCACACTCTTGGCCTGTGCCTTGTATATATGAATGACATGCAATTGTGAAACATGGCATAAGTTACTTTCGACAGAATTGCTTGTGTCATACCTGGTCTTGTAGTTATATGGCTGATCCAGTTCAGTCTATTGAATATATATTAAGATTTTAACTGAGTGTCATGTTCAAAACTATCTCCCAAAGCTGTACAGTCAGAACCCAATGTTCAATTTCCATTTCTATTTTGACAAACTGAATTTGTATCAACTTGCACAAGGAAGAAAAATAATTCCAAAAATAATTCACATCTAAGCAATGGAACTTTTGCGGTAGTGGCACGAGTGGCATTTTCCATGAATAGCAGAGTGCTATCAAGCCATAAAGATGTTCTGCAGATCAAACAGATGGTGATGTAGTACATGGATTTTAGTAGTTGTGTGATGCCAAATATATAGAAATGCACTGTTATTTAACTATAGTAACAGACCATTTGGCACTATTTCAAAACATCTTTCTGCAGTTATTTTGAAAAAAAAGCTTTGACAATCTTTGTAATTTGAACGTTATTTAGCCAATAATAGTTTCACATCCAAAGGGGCATGATTGTTGTTGAGTTGACGGCGTGAAGTGAGAATGAGTGAGGCTTGAGATGCAGCTCTTAGCTTTGCATCATTTTGGCTTCTCTAGCATTGTTTGTTATTTTACCATAAAATGATTGCAAACAGAATGGAGAGGGGAGCTTGCAAAGAGAGAAGGAATGTGTTTGCAACTTACTGCAAGGAAAGTCCATGATAAAGTGATTCAATATAGCATGAATTTAATTAGAGCATGGAGGGTCTCATCATTTCCAAGTGAGATGAAACTTTGTTTAAATCTTCATTTTGCTGTTTATGAGAAAATAGAAGCTTATTAATGTAGTCCAGTTATGATGTGGTTTCACTCTCTGGATCCCTACATCTGCGTTTTTAAATGTCTCCCATAGTATATCTGAGCATGTGAGCGACAGAAGACATGGATACATTTGAAGTTTAGTACACCAGTAAGAGAAATGTTACTGAAAACATGATGACAAGTGCTTTCACAGCAAATAACAGAGGTTAAATAAAACAAAGAACTGCAAAAGCCGGAAATCTGAAACAAAAACAAAAATTGCTGATAAAACTCAGCAGGCATGGCAGCATTTGTGGACAAAAAACAGAGTTAACATTTCAAGTCTGGTGACTCTACATCAGAATTGGTAACAGCTAGGAAAATCTGTTATTACACTAAAGACAAAGTGGTGGTGGGAAAGATCTCCACCAGATAGGTGGAGATGGGGCCCAGAGAGAGAGAGAGAGAGAAAAAGAGAGAGAGAGAGAGAGAGATATCAAAATGATAAGTAAACAAGGGGATTATTGATAGTATGCCAGGATAAAAGAGAAACTGAATAAGTGATAATGAGAGTTGAGATTAGGATATAATAGTTTGGCTGTGCTGAAAGCAACCTATGTCATGACAGGACTAAAGCAAAGTCTGAAATGAATGAACTCATGAATGAACATTACAGCACAGTACAGGCCCTTCGGCCCTCGATGATGCGTCGAACTGTGAAACCAATCTAAAGCCCATCTAACCTACACTATTCATTATCATCCATATGTTTATCCAATGACCATTTAAATGCCCTTAATATTGACGAGTTCACTACTGTTGCAGGCAGGCATTCCACACCCTTACTACTGCCTGAGTGAAGAACCTACCTCTGACATCTGTCCTATAACTATCACCCCTTAATTCAAAGCTATGTCCCCTTGTGCTAGCCATCACCATCTGAGGAAAAAGGCTCTTACTGTCCATCCTATCCAATCCTCTGATCATCCTGTTGAGCCCTAGAAGCTTCATGGTCCCCCAAGAGGAAAATGAGATGTTGTTCTTTGAGGTTATGCTGAGTCTTGCAGGAACAATGCAGCAGGAGAGATAGTTTCAGTGGCATATTTAAACATTAAGTAAGCAGTCATGCTTGTGTGGGTTTGCAGCTCAGCTCAGGATGCATTTACTAGCACTTTGACTTTTTCCCCCCTATGCAATTACCCTCAGTAATACCATTGTCTGTTATGGGTCAGTTATAAGAGCAGGTCAGAGGTTAGGAATACTTCTGTGAATAACTCACCTCCTGACCCCCCAAAGCCTGTCCATCATCTACAAGGCATAAGTCAGGAGTGTGTTGGAATACTCCCCACGTGCCTGGATGAGTGCAGCATCAGCAACACCCAAGAAGCTTGATACTATCCAGGACAAGGCAGCCCATTTGATTGGCACTATGTCCACAAGTATCCACTCCCTCCACCACGGAGGCTCAGTAGCAGCAGTGTGCACCATCTATAAGATGCATTGCAGAAATTCACTGAAGATCCTCAGATACCACTCCATTGGTTAAGGAGGCAACTCATTACCAAGCTCTCAACGGCAACTAGGGATACGCAATAAATGCTGGCCAAACAGCAATCCCCACATCCGACAAATGAATAAAAATTTAGCCCAGTTGGGTGAATAGCTAATTTGCTCTGTAAAGTAATGTCAATTGCATACTGGTTAAGATTATCGTGAAGGTTCCACATTTTCAACTTCTCCCCTCGCCTGAAGCAAAGTGACCCTCAGACTAAACTCACCATCTGGAGTCTCTCCCTCTGGGAGGAGTTCTACAGTCCTCTGGACCATGGTGACTTTACCTTTAATCCATCATCTATAATTGCAATGTTAAAGTGAAATTCAATTCAGTTTCTTCTAAATTTGCCATCACCAAAATGTTGTTTGATTGTCCAACATCTTGCAAGACTCTCTGGAGAGAAACACAACCCCTTCCTTTGGGCAAGGCAGGGTGAAACACGCTTTACTTTTCCGGATACTTCTTTATCGAGTTGAGAAATTGTAAAATATAGTTGACCTTGACATATTTTGTTTTACTTCAGAAATGTTTTTGTTAAACCTGTGAAGATCTAACACAGTCTTAGTTGGCGAACTTTAAGCATTTCAATTTGTCCTTCTAGCCATTCCTTGAGTAAAATAGTAATAAAATTTAAGAGGGCAGGTTGGTAGAACGGCTAAACATACGGCAAATGAAAACCAATGTAGGAAACTGTGAGGTGAGACGGTTTGTACAGAAAATGGAGAAGAGATCATTCAGGCCAAATGGTCCAGTTTTAAAGAGGGGACAAGAAAAGAGATATCTCAAATGCATGTGCACAAAGTGGGAGGAAGGGTTAACAAAACTGATAATAAGCTTTCAAAATATAGGCATAAAAACAAAAACCAGCAAGTTATGCTGAATCTATATAAATTACCAGTTTGGAATGCAGTATTACAGTATTTTGTAAAGTTTGGTAACTATATGTTAGGAAGAATGGGAAGCCTTTGGAAATGTATAAAGAAATCGTATGTGGGATAGATTGCATGCAGGATTACTGTTCCAAAAATTGACTGAATAGTAACAGTTATTCTCCTGAGAGCAAGAAAGCTAAAAGGAGATTTCATAGAGTTATAAAATTTTTGAGGACTTTCAAATACACAAAGGACAGGATGTGTAATGGCTAAAGGATTAATAACCAGAGGGCGGAGATACAAAGTCTGCCATTTCACCTCCTCCCTTTTCCCCCCAACACCAATTCCTAATAAAGCATCAATTTTTCAGTAATTCTTTCAATTAAGAAAACTTTATTTGTTGCTCATGAAATGGGCTTGTGAGATTTGAGACTCAAACACCAAGACCAAAGGCAACTCCCTGCTATTTTCCCAGCCTCCAACACATCTTCAATCCCACCACTCACCAGGAGTCAACCCAGGGAGCCAACTTTCTCCCAGGTGTCCTCTTAACTTGAAAATCCACATTTGTTGTTCTTTTAGTGTCAGCAGACAATCTCTTGATGATGTCAGCCCCATACAGGGTCAGTAGATCTAATAGCCTAGCAATTCCACTGAGAAAGGTGGAAGCTGATGAGGCAGGTGGGAAACCATGAGGGTGGTTTAAGATGGACGTATCATCTGAGGGATTAAAAAAAAGTACATTTTCTACAGGCATTAGGAAGTAGAACCCTCAGTCCCAAAATGGAAAGGAAACTCCCAGAACAAATTGTTAGGGTTACTCAGCAGCCATTCTTCCCTGTGGCCCTGTCAATGGATATAGAGTCTTTGATCCTAATGATTCATCTAGCCTGATAGAGGGAAGCCACCTCCATCAAACTGGCAGTGTGCCATGTGACAAGGAGCATTCTGCCACCAGTGAAACTGATGAATCACCCCTTAGCTGATGGTATGTTGCATCCCGGGTGCCAAGATCAGGGATATCTCAGATCGAGTCTACAGACTTCTTAAGGGGGAGGGAGAGCAGCCAGAAGTTGTGGTACATATCGGTAACAATGACAGAGGTACGAAAAGGGAGGAGGACCTGAAAAGAGTGTAGGAAGTTAGGTTGGAAGCTAGAAAGCAGGACAAGCAGAGTAATAATCTCAGGATTGCTCCGCTGCCCTATGCTGGTGAGGCTAGGAATAGAGTGCAGATGTACACATGGCTACAGAGCTGGTATAGGAGGGTGGGATTCAGGTATGTGTATCATTGGGATACCTTCTGGGAAAGGTGGGATCTGTACAAGGAGGACGGGTTGCACCTGAACTGGAGGGGCACCAATATCCTGGGTGGGAAGTTTGCTAGAGTTCTTCTGGAGAGTTTAAACTAGACTGGCACGGGGGTGGGAACCCGAGCTATGGATCAGTTGATGGAGTAGGTAGTGAAGAGCCAGATACAGCGTGCAGAGAGTCTGTGAGGAGGGATAGGCATTTGATAGGGCAAAGGTGCAGCCAGTGTGATGGGTATAAGGATGTCTATTTGAATGCAAGAAGTATCAGAAGTATCAAGAATAAGGGTGACAAACTCAGTGCATAGATTAGTACTTGGAACAAAGATGTTGTGGCCATTACGGAGACGTGAATATCACAGGGGCAGGAATGGTTGTTGGATATTCCAGGTTTTAGATGTTTCAAAAGGAATGGTGGGGATGAGGGGAGGTAAAAGAGATGAAGGAGTGGCATTGCTAATCAGGGATAGTATCACAGCTAAAGAAAGGGAGGTTGTCGAGGAGGGTTTGTTTACAGAGTCAGTATAGATGGAAGTCAGAAACAGGCAAGGGGTAGTCACGTTATTGGGAGTACAGCGCCCCCCCCCTTAATAGCAGCAGAGATACGGAGGAGATTGGAAGGTATATTTTGGAAAGGTGAAGAAGTAACAGGGCTGTTGTCTAGGGTGACTTTTACTTCCCTAATATTGATTAGAACCTTCTTAGTTCAAATAGTTTGGATGGAGCACTTTTTGTCAGGTGTGTCCAGGAAGGATTCAGGTGTCAGATCTCTTGGTGGGACAGCATTTCAGTGACAATGATCACAATTCCCTCATCTTCATTACACTCATGGAGAGGAATAGAAGCAGACAGTAAGGGAATGTATTTAATTGGGGGAGGGGGAATTACAATGCTCTTAGGCAGGAACTGAGGCATCTAAATTGGGAACAGATTTTCTCTGGAAAATGCATGACGGAAATGTGAAGGTTGTTTAGGAAGGACTTGCTGGAGAGGTTTGTTCCACTGACTCAAGGAAGGGATGGTTGGTTAAAAGAACCTTGGGTGACAAGGGATGTAGGACATCTAGTCAAGAGGAAGAAGGAAGCTTACTTAAGGTTGAGGAGGCAAGGATCAGATGGGGCTTTAGAAGGTTACAAGGTAGCCAGGAAGGAACTGAAGAATGGACTGAGGAGAGGTACAAGGGGGCATGATAAAGCTTTAGCAGGTGAGATTAAGGAAGACCGTAAGGCTTTCACGCTTATGCGAAGAACAAGAGGATGGCCAGAGTGAGGTTAGGGCTGATCAGAAATGCTGGAGGGAACTTACGCCTGGAGTTGGAGGAAGTCGGGGAAGTCCTTAATGAATACTTTGCTTCAGTATTCACTACTGAGAGGAAACTTGGCGTTTCTGAAGACAGCGTGAAACAGACTGATGTGCTAGAACAGGTTGTTGTTAGGAAGGAGGATGTGCTGAAAATTTTGAAAAACATAAGGACTTCTGGGAAGATGAGTCTAACGGTTTAAAACCTTGGTTCAGCCATCGGGGCTTCCATTTGCCGAGAGGTGCCAGGGAGGAACAAAGGACTTCTGGGGAGTTTTTAAGTGGATGAGATCTAAACCCGAGACCCTACACCGTAAGGCCTCCCTCCCACTCACCTCCTCTAACCTTAGTAAGAGTCTGTAAACTCAGTAAGTTTTCAGGTTTCTCTCTTTTTCTTCTCTTCCTTTGTTTAGTTCTGTGCGGGCTTTCAGAATAGCGGGATATGGATGTCAGGGCAGTTGCATGTTCCTCCTGCAGAATGTGGCAGGTGAGAGACACTTCATATGTCTCTGTCAATTATATCTGCAGGAAGTACACCCAACTCCAGCTCCTCGGAAACCCAGTTAAGGAAGTGGAGCTGGAGTTGGATGAACTATGGATCATCCGGGAGGCTGAGGGGGAAATTGAGACGATGTACAGGGAGGTGGTCACTCCCCAGGCACAGGATAAGGACAGCTGGGTTACTGCCAGGGGGAGGAAAGGGAACCAACGGTCAGAGTAGGGATCCTCTGTGGCCGTTCCCCTCAGCAATAAGTAAACCTGGTGGGAATGCCTACCAGGGGAAAGCCATAGTTGTCAGGTCTCTGGCACTGAGCCTGGCACTGTGGCTCAGAAGGGAAGGGGGTGGGGGGGGAGGAAATAGAAAAGTGCTGATGGTAGGGGACTCAATAGACGAATTGACAGGAGATCTTGTGGTCAGGAACGAGACTCCTGGAAGGTATGTTGCCTCCCTGGTGCCAGGGTCCGGGATGTCATTGATCGGGTTTACAAGATACTGAAGGGGGAGGGTGAGCAGCTAGAACTCGTGGTACATATTGGCACCAATAATATAGCTAGGAAAGGGATTGAGGATCTGAAAAGTGATTACTGAGAGTTAGGTTGGAAGCTGAAGAGCAGGACGAGTAGAGTAGTGGTCTCAGGTTTGCTGCCGGTGCCACAAGATAGTGAGATGAGGAACAGTCAGCGTATGCAGCTTAACACGTGGCTGCGAGGCTGGTGCAAGAGGGAGGGCTTCAGATACCTAGACCATTGGGATACCTTCTGGGGAAGGTGGGACCTGTACATGAAGGACGGGTTGCACCTGAACTGGAGGGGCACAAATGTCCTGAGTGGGAGATTAGCTCGTGTGATTCGGGAGGGTTTAAACTGGTTTGGCAGGAGGATGGGAATCGGAGCCACGGGTCTGAAAGGGGGTCAGTTGCAGACAGGACAGTGACAGGATATACTGAATCTATCAGGAAGGTTTCTCACGTGATGAAACAAAGGGATCGGTTGAAGTGTGTCTGCTTTATTGCAAGGAGTGTCTGGAATAAGAGTGATGAACCTAGAGCATAGATCAGTACTTGGGGCTATGATGTTGTGGCCATAACGGAGATGTGGGTTTCACAAGGGCAGGAATGGTTGCTTGATGTTCCAGGGTTTAGAACATTTAAAAAGAACAGGGAAGGTGGAAAAAGAGGAGGGGGTGTAGCATTGCTAATCAGAGACTGCATCACAGCTACAGAAAGGAAGGTTGTTGAGGAAGGTTTGTCTGCTGAGTCAGTATGGGTGGACGTTAGGAACAGCAAGGGAACAGCCAACACATTGGGGGCATTCTACAGAGCACCCAATACCAGTAGAGAGATTGACGAACTCATAGGCGGGCAGATTCTGGAAAAATGCAGAAGTAGCAGGGTTGTTGTTATGGGTGATTTCAACTTTCCCAATATCGACTGGAACCTCCTAAGTACAGATGGTTTGGATGGAGCCCTTTTTGTCAGGTGTGTTCAGGAGGGTTTCCTTACTCAGTATGTAGACAGACTGACAAGGAGAGAAGCCATTTTGGATTTGGTGCTCGGCAACGAGCCAGGACAGGTGTCAGATCTTGCGGCGGGAGAGCACTTTGGTGAAAGTGATCACAACTGAGTCACATTTAGCATTGCCTTGGAGAGTGAAAGGTGCACTGAGGAAAGATATTTAATTGGGAAAAGGAAATTATGACGCTATCAGACGGGAGTTGGGAAGGATAGACTGGGAGCAATAGTTCCTCAGAAAGGGCATAGCAGACATGTGGAGCCTATTTAAGGAGCAGTTGATGCCCAAATTTGTACCTCTGAGACAGGTAAGAAGGGGAAAGATTAAGTAACTTTGGATGACGAGAATAGAGGAACTTCTCGTCAAAAGGAAGAAGGCAGCTTACGTAAGGTGGAGCAAGCAAGGATCTAGCACAGTTTTAGAGATTACACGCTTACTAGAAAGGAGCTCAGAAATGGACTGAGGAGAGCCAGGAGGGGGCAGGAAAAAGGCTTCGCAAAAAGGATTAGGGAGAACCCGTGGGCATTTTACACATACGAGAGGAATAAGAGAATGATCAGGGAGAAAGTAGAGCCAATCAGGGATAGTAGAGAGAACTTGTGTGTGGAGTCTGAGCAATTAGGGAAAGCCCTAAATGAGTTTTTTGCTTCGGTTTTCACCAAGGAAATGGAACTTGTTGTAAATGAAAACTTAGAGGAGCTGGGATACAGTCTTGACCAGATCAAGATTGATGAAGATGATGTGCTAGAAGTTTTGGAAAACATTAAGATTGATAAGGCCTCAGGGCCAGACCAGATTTATCCCAGGCTGCTTCGGGAAGCGAGAAAGGAGGTTGCTAAGCCACTGGCGAGGACCTTTGCCTCCTCACTCTCCACGGGAGCCGTACCGGAGAATTGGAAGGAGGCAAATGTTGTTCCACTTTTCAAGAAGGGTAATAGGGAAATCCCTGGCAAGTACACACCAGTCAATCTCACGTCTGTGGTCAGCAAAGTTGTGAAAAGAATTCTGAGGGATAGGATTTATGACTATTTGGCAAAGCATAGTGTGATTAAAGGCAGTCAGCATGGCTTTGTGAGGGGCAGGTCATGCCTCACAAACCTTATTGAGTTCTTTGAGGAGGTGTCAAGACAGATCGACGACGGTCAAGCGGTGGTTGTGGTGTGTATGGATTTCAGCAAGGCATTTGATAGGGTTCCCCAGGGTAGGCTCATTCATAAAATCAGGAAGTATGGGACACAGGGAGATTTGGCCATCTGGATTCAGAATTGGTTGGCCGACAGAAGGCAGAGAGTGGTTGTAGATGGAAAGTATTCTGCCTGGAAGACAGTGTTGAGTGGGGTTCCACAGGGCTCTGTTCTTGGGCCTCTGCTCTTTGTAGTTTTTCTAAATGACTTGGATGAGGAGGTTGAGAGGTGGGTTAGTAAATTTGCAGATGAGACAAAGGTTGGAGGTGTCGTCAATAGTATGGGGGGCTACTGCAGGCTGCAGTGCAACATAGACAGGATGCAGAGCTGAGCTGATAAATGGCAGGTGGAGTTCAACCTGGATAAATGTGAAGTGATGCATTTTGGAAGGTCAAACTCGAATGCTGAATAGAAGATTAAAGACAGGATTCTTGGCAGTGTGGAGGAACAGAGGGATCTGGATGTTCAAGTACATAGATCCCTCAAAGTTGCCACCCAAGTGGACAGGGTTGGTAAGAAAGCATATGATGTTTTGGTTTTCATTAACAGGGGTATCGAGTTTAAGAGCCGCGAAGTTTTGCTACAGCTCTATAAGTCCCTTGGAGTATTGTGTCCAGTTCTGGTCGCCCTACCATAGGAAAGATACAGAGGCTTTGGACAGGGTGCAAAAAACATTTATCAGGATGCCGCCTGGACTAGACTTATTGCCTTATGAAGGAAGGGATGGATAAGCTCAGACCTTTCTCTCCGGAGAGGAAGAGGAAGAGAGGAGACCTTATCGAGGTGCACAAAATAACGAGAGGAATAGATAGAGTCAATAGCCAGAGACTTTTCCCCAGGGCAGGATTGACTGGTACTAGAAGTCATAGTTTGAAGATATTAGGAGGAAGGTATAGAGGAGACATCAGAGGTAAGTTCTTTACACAGAAAGTTGTGAATGCATGGAATGAGTTGCGAGCTGAAGTGGTGGAAGCGAAGTCATTGGGGACATTTAAGTGACTGATGCACATGCACATGGATACCAGTGGGTTGAGGGGTGCATAAGTTAAGTTAGTATATTTTACATTAGGATTAAGTCTCGGCACAACATCGTGGGCCTCAGGGCTTGTTCTGTGCTGTACTTTTTTATGTGCTATAAATCTCTTGGGCCAGACGGGATATACCCAAAGTTTCTACAGGTAGCAAGGAAAGAGATTGCTTCGCTTTGGTGATGATCTTTGCATTCTCACTGTCCACTGGAGTAGTGCCAGATGATTGGTGGGGAGGGTTGACAAATGTTATTCCCTTGTTCAAAAAAGGGAATAGGGATAATCCTGGGAATTACAGACCAGTCAGTCTTATATCAGTGTTGGCAAAGTATTGGAGAGAGATTCTGAGAAACAGGATTTATGATTGCTAGGAAAACCATAGTTTAGTTCAAGATAGTCAGCATGGCTTTGAGTAGGGTAAAAAGTGAGGTCTGCAAATGCTGGAGATCAGAGCTGAAAATGTGTTGCTGGTTAAAGCACAGCAGGTCAGGCAGCATCCAAGGAACAGGAAATTCGACGTTTCGGGCCAGAGCCCTTCATCAGGTCATCCCTCACAAACCTCACTGAACTCTTTGAGGATGTGACAAAACACATTGATGAAGGTGGAGCAGTGGATGTGGTGTACATGGATTTTAGCAAGGTGTTTGAAAGGTTCCTTATGGTAGGTTCATTCAGAAAGTGAGGAGGCATGGGACACAAGAAAACTGGATGTCTGGATACAGAATTGGCTGGCCCATAGAAGATAGATGGTGGTCATAGATGGAAAGTATTCAGCCTGGAGCTCGGTGACCAGTGGTGTTCCACAGGGATCAGTTCTGGGACCTCTGCGTTTTGTGATTTTTATAAGTGATTGGATGAGGAAGTGGAAGGGTGGGTTAGCAAGTTTGCCCATGACACAAAAATTGGTAAAGTTTTGGATAGTGTGGAGGGCTGTTGTAGGTTCAAATAGGACAATGATAGGATGTGGAACTGGACTAATAAGTGGCAAATGGAGTTCAACCTGGAAAAGTGTGAAGGCATTCACTTTGGAAGGTTGAATTTAAATGCAGAATACAGGGTCAAAGGCAATATTCTTGTCAGTGTGGAGGAACAGAGGGCCCTTAAAGTTGCCACCCAAGTTGATTGGGATGTTAAGAAAGCATATGGTGTGTTGGCTTTCATTAGCAGCGGTACTGAGTTTAAGTACCAAGAGGCTATGTTGCAGCTCTATAGAGCCCTGGTTAGACCACGCTTGGAATATTATGTTCAGTTCTGGTTGCCTTATTACAGGAAGGATGTGATTGCTTTAGAGAAGGTACAAACGAGATTTGCCAGGGTGCTGCTGGACTGGAGGGCATGTCTTATGAAGAGAGGTTTCGGGAGCTCGGGCTTTTCTCATTGGAGCAAAGAAGGATGAGAGGTGACTTGATAGAGCTGTACAAGATTTATGAGAGGCATAGATAGAATGGATAGCCGGAGACACTTCCCCAGGGCGAATATGTCTATTACAAGGTGGCATAATTTTAAGGTAATTGGAGGAAGGCTGAGGGGAGATGTCAGAGGCAGGTTCTTTACACAGAGAGTGGTGGATGCGTGGAATGCATTCTTGGCAGTCCTAGTAGAATTAGATATGTTAGGGACATTAAGCGACTCTCGGATAGGCATATGGAAGATAGTACAATGAAGTTAATTAGTTTAGTCTACTCTAAGCTGGCACAACATCAAGGGCACTACACTGTTCTATATTATGTAAGCAGGGCCTTAAGATGACTTCTCATGTCTGTTCATCAGGCCAGTCAATGCACATCCTAAGAGGCTTTAATGACAGCAGGCATGCCTCAGGAGCCATCCTAACGTGGCCGTTTTCTGGTCCTCTCCAACACAAACCCATCATCTTGAAGCGTGAATATTTCAGCAGCTGAATGCTGTTTCTCACTTCATGGATACTGCCTGAGCTCAACACTATGTTTATATTACATATCATAGAGTCATAGAGCGCAGAAACAGACCCTTCGCTCCAACTTGTTCATGCCGATCAAATTTCCCAAAAACAAAATTCCATTTGGCTGCATTTGGGCCATAGCCCTATAAACCTTTCCTCTCCATGTCATGCCTGAATGTCTTTTGAATGTTGTAACTGTACCTGTATCTACCACTTCTTCTAGCAGTTCATTCCACAAACAAACCACCCTCTGTGTGAAATGTTACTCCACTGGTCCCTTTTAAATCTTTCACCTCTCACCTTTACAGTGTGGAAATAGGCCCTTCAGCCCAACAAGTCCACACTGACCCTCCGAAGAGTAACCTACCCAGACCCATTTCCCTTTGATTAACACTATTGACAATTTAGCATGGCCAATTCACCTAACCTACACATCTTTGGACTGTGGGAGGAAACCGGAGCACCCTGAGGAAACCCACGCAGACACGGGGAGAATGTGCAAACTCCACACAGACAGTTACCCAAGGCTGGAATTGAACCTGGGACCCTGGTGCTGTGAGGCAGCAGTGCTAACCACTGAGCCACCGTGACGCCCAGACCATAGGGATGCACTCTCATTAAAGAGAGATGACTGGAAGTTGTTCAACCTGAGGGTCACCAAGTGTCAGGCAAGGGGACAGGTTGAGAAGGGGTGTCCTTTATAGTAACCTCAAACAGTGCCGGAGATGAACCCACACTCTTCATATCACTCTGCATCACAAGCCAGCTATCCAGCCAACTGACTCCCATGCAAGCTAACGAACAAGATTTAGACATGACAATTTGGCATGCATTCCTGAAATAAATGAAGAGGCTGATATCCCATCACCAAGTCTCCCTTTATTTACACGTGCACAGTACATGGGCTGTGACCAGCCAGCACAAAGCCAGGCCCTAAACTAAGGAGTCCTTCTGAATTTCCCGTTTATTTTTTTTTCAGAACCTCTGAAGCTCCTATTTATTTTTTATTTTTTCTTCCTTTCCTTTTTTTTTTCTTCTTTTTTGACACTCCTATTCTTTTTCTTTTACCCCCCCCCCCCCACACACACTACTGCCTAAGTGCGGTAGTGCTTATTTAATCTCCTGTTTATATCTGTCAGCCAGGGCTCCCTGATTGATTTGGGTTGTTAACCTGGGCCAAAGTTAAAAATCACACAACACCAGATTATAGTCCAACTGGTTTATTTGGAGGCACGCTAGCTTTCGAAGCGCTGCTCATTCACCAGGTGGTTGCGGAGTATAAGATTGTAAGACACAAAATTTATAGCATAAGTTTAGTGTGATGAAACTGAAATTATATTGAAAAAGACCTGGATTATTTGTTAAATCTCTCATCTTTTTGAATGACCATGATGGCTTCAGTTCTTCCATATGTAAATTGCAAAACTTTTTTTTAAAAGGTATATTCCCATACACTCACGCAGACCCTCTCTCATATGCTCACACACACACTCCCACACTCACCCCCTTTACACTCACATTCACACACATACACACGCTCTCTCACAGACACTCACTACGCACCCCCCACCCCCCCCCACCCCCCACATACACACATTTGTGCGGTGAATTTGGACTTGCAGAATTACATTTTACTTTGCTCCAAAACTGCATGAACTCATATAAGATTCTACAAATCCATTTTTTAGATTAGAATCAGTCTGACCATTGTGGCACAGACAATCTCAAACAGGGCACCTCATACCTTCCATGCATTATCTGGGCTGACATGACACCTATTGTTAAAGTTCATTTGAAAATGTAACTTTCAAAAAAGTTTTGCAAGTTACATATGAAAGAACTGAAATCATCATAGTCATTTGAAAAAATGAGAGACTTAACAAAAAATCCAGGTTATTTTCAACATATAATTTCAGTTACATCACACTAAACATTTGCGACAAACTCTGTGTGTTACAATCTTACACCCCACAACCACCTGATGAAGGAGCAGTGCTCTGAAAGCTAGTGCTTCCAAATAAACCTGTCGGACTGTAACCTGGTGTTGTGTGATTTTTAACTTTGTCCACCCCAGTCCAACACATGCATCCCCAAATCAAAACCCAAATCATAATCTCATCGTCAATGAGATCCACCAGGCCCTCATTCCAATCACTACAAGTCCCTACTAGGGTTGACAATATAGACTCCATAGCAGCCTTCAAAAATTAATTGGATACGTATTTGGAATACTTGAAGGAGAATAAAACTGCAAGAATATGGGTAAAGGGCATGTGAATAATTCTAACCGGATTGCTCAATGGAATATCCATAGTGGATTCAACAGGTTGAATTGCCTCTTTGTTGTTATGTTATTCTGATTGTAAAACAATACAGTACAATCTATGAAGCCTGACTGCCACTGTTAAATTAGACATTCCAATCTGACTTCTGTCTTAGTAGTGTCCAATTAATGTACACCTCCCAATCCCTCTGGTGTCAGTACAGCTCAGCACTGGGTAATGTTGCAAACAACTGTGCCTCTTTATATTTATCAGAGACGCCACTGCATTGCAAGCTTGCTTTATCATAATTCTATCTGCAAACTTAATTTATTTTTAAAAAAGAAAATAATTAAAATATTGAGCCACATTGGGTGTTTCGTCTCTGTTCAAAAACTGCCAATGGCCTCCAGTTGAAAAATGATGAATGACATTGGTAATCAGTTGCTTGCTTTTTTCTGAAGTCTGCATAATAAGCAAACTTTACAATGTTAAGACGGGAGTAGAAAATCTTAAGATCTAAGAAATTAGTAGGACCTGTTTTTATTTTTTTTGCTGTGAGCAACAAATTTCGCAAAACAATTTAAAACAAAGCCCACTTCAACTTCGGAAACAACACTGCAGCTGCAATTCTCCAATACATCCAAGGTCAGCTGCACTGAAATGCTATCAACATGTGCAAACCAATTATTTACACAGAAACGCTGAATACTGCATTATTCCTCATTTTCATGACTAAATCAAAAACTGTCAATCAGCAGCATTTGTTTGCATGATTTCATTAGGACATAGATGCCTGGATCTGAAACAGTGAAGAAAAATGTGTTTGGAGAACATTTGTATCTACTTAACCTTCATCAATCTGTATTCACCGGGCTCATTAAAGTTCTTTATCTGTAAGCAGTGCAATGCAGCTCATACAGAAACAATGTTCTACTAATAATTGATCCAGACAATAGCTGGACAGGCAGGTCACAAAGGTGAACTATTCCACCAATTGCAAGACACCTCAATGTATCACAATTATTATAGAAGTCAGCTGCTTTGTATTCAATAGCTCTCAAAAAATTCATTAGTGACACGAATGACCTCTTATATTCTTGGAGTTTAAGCATATAAAATATTCCATTCACAGAGTTAGAATTTACAAAGAGTTTTGAGGTGAACAAGCAGACAAGCAATATTCATGGATTTCCTCTTTAATGCTTTCTGAAGCATTTTAGATGCAGCACCATTGCTCACAAACCAATGGGAGCAGCAGCTTCACTTTTCATCAGAAGCCAATTTAAAGGCTGCCTTGAGAATAAGGGAAGATTCTAAACCTTCCAATTTCAATCCATCTTTGTGAAGCTGCCTAATAAACGATTCCATTGCAGTACTTCCTTTAGTGAAATTAAATGTCATGGTTAAGTGGGACACCCAATGTGGAAATGCAGTATGTTGGTGAGCAGGAATGCCATATAAATTATTTTTCCAACTCTCAGAGCATCTGGTGACTTTGAAAACATTAATAAATCAAAAGCAAACAGATCAAATGTTTGCAGTGCAAGTACGGATATTGTTAAACTTAATTTAAAACTAGTATGCAAATACTTTCCTGGTATATACAATATATGGTTTATGTTATATCCATCCATGTTACTATGCCAGATTTTTAAAAAATCAACTTTGACAAAAATGCAAAATCTCCACAGGAATATGGCTATGGTGCATTTGAAGGATCAAAATGAGTCCTGACAACTGTTCTTGGTAACATCCTTTCAGCAATCTTATCGATGTAGGCAAACTTCAGTCAAAAACTTGTAGGAGACAAAATATTTAGCTAAACAGTTTTCAGATAAGTGATTTATATTTGAGACTCAGTTTTCGAGCTTCTATGAGACAATGGCTTGCTTGAATTTTATTGACTAAAAAATGTGTTTTTCTTTATGCATATCAAAGAAGTAACGTGTTTATAGATCAACAAATAATTATGAAAATACCAAACTCCGATGAGTCTAACTTTGAAAGCAACAATTTAAGTCTATGCTCTACATAAATTCAATAATCTATGGTAATGTCAAAGATATTATTAATTATTATTACAACTGATGTCATTAACTGACATCCATCAATGCACCTAATATTTTTGAAGCATCTTGCTGTGTAACTTGATTTTAAGTAACTCAAAGAACACCAATAATTAAAGCCTGCAACAGATTTTTCGAACTTTATTTTATACCATGCATGAGGCCTGACATCTGCCCATGGTAGATACTACATAAGTTGGCATGGTAGGTATAAAGTCAAATGGGAATGGATTGTGGTGGGTGGGGCGGGGGGTATAAGTTGTTACTAAGTTACTATAGGGGCTCTGTGGAGGGACAGAAGTTAGAGTGGAGGATAACGCGGTCATGGGGTGGGGAGAGTGGAGGGGTATATCTTGCCCGGGAATATGAGGAGCCATAGAGGGTGAGTGGGACAATACCACTCCATTGAGGTCCATGGGATTGGAGACAAGAGGGGACCAAAAATGTCATCTGTTTATTTCATTATCAATAAGTTCCATCGGCAACACTTTCCAGAATTTGTTATTATAAGTGAGATTATTTGGAATGTTTGATTGAGTTTAAACCACTTATCTCTGCCAGATTTTGATTTGACAATTTTAATAAGTTAGTAAAGGATTGTCTACCTCTGATATGAATAGTGAAATAGTTTGTTTTTGTTTTCCCAACAGATAGACTATTTCAGGGGATTTACACTTTTAAAGCTAATATATGAATGAGAAGGTGGTTGAGTGAAGACTCCATTACATTGTGTGAAGAATATTATTTTGCATTCTTCTCAATTTCAAAGATATTGCTCCAGGGATATACCCACTTTGGGACTGCATGAGTAACTACAGAGATAATACTAGGGGTGAGTGACTATGGAGGGGACATAGGGATTATAAATTGTCATGGAGCAAACTTAGAGCGATGAGGGTAAATGCAGGTGTCAACAGCAAGGGAAACATTAATTATCGATCACTGATTGCCCTTGGACTGAATGGCTTGCTAGGCCATTTCAGAGAGCAGCTAAACATCACTAACATTGCTGTGGTATTCGAGTCATATGTAGGCCAGACTGGACAAGGCCAGCAAATTTCCTTCCCTAAAGAATATTAGTGAATCAGATTTTTTGTATATGAAATCATCAATGGTTTCATAGTCACCATTACTGAAGCTAGTTGTCAATTCAAGGTTTTTGCATTTAATATAATTTCTACTGGCTGCCGTAGTGAGATTTGAACCCATGCCTCCTGAGTGACCTTGGCCTCTCAATTATTTATTCAGTGACAATACATCACTATTGTCTGGTTGCCAAAAGATCGGCCATTAGAAACAGTTCAGTTTCATTTCTTATGCAGACTCTCCATGATTCTAAATACCTCTATCAAATCTCATTCTTTTTCTTTGATCTTAAGTGAATAGCCTCCATGCTATGATTCCTGACAAAACCACCACATATACAGCTCGGGGGCCAATGAAGTCTTTTTAAAGTCAATGAAGTGCAAGACCTCAAGTAATTACAGACAGAATAAAGATAGAAATTTTAATGATTTTAACAACTGAACTTTCCTATAGAAAATTAGAACAAAGGAAGTCTTCTTCATATATACGTTCAATAAAGATCTTCTAACTTTCCTAACTTATAAATATTTTCACTTTTTTAAAAATTCTCACTTGGAATAGAGACATCATTGGGAAGACTAAAATAGAGAACTGCAGATGCCGGAAATCTGAAACAAAAACCAAAATTGCTGAAGAAACTAAACAGGTCTCGCACCATCCGTGGAGAGAAAGCAAGGTGGTTAGGGGTAAAAGAAGAACTAAGTAAATAGATGGAAATGGAGCACTGAGAGACAGATAGTTAGGCAGGCAAAGGGAGTGATAATGGTAAGTCAGGGAGAAGGGAAAGCTGATAATGGGGACCATAAGTCAGTGAAAATGAGTTGGTTGTGCTGAAAGTGCCCTTGTCATAACAGACTTTGGAATGTGGAAGTGGATAAAGGACAAAAAAGATGTTCAGCTTCTTAGATTATTGAACTTGATATTGATATTAAGGTTGCAGAGTCCCCAAGTGAAAAATGAAATGCTGTTCTTCCAGTTTGCACTGACCTCACTGGAGCACTGCAGTGAGTATGAGACACAGACGTTGGCCATGTAACATGGTGGTGTGTTGAACTGAAAACATGGTTATCCAACCCTAATTGTTCTTCGTTTGCTAGGCTATTTCAGAGGGCAGTTAGAAGTCAACCACACTACCATGAGTCTGATGTCACATGTCGGCTAGATTAGATGAGAATAGTAGATTTTCTATTAGTGGACCAGATGGATTTTATGAAAATCAACAAAGGCTGTGGGGTTTCCATTGAATTAGCTTCGAATTCCAAATGTTTTCTTAACTGAATTCAAATTTCACCATCTGCCATGGAGGAATTCAAATCCATGCCCCCAGAATATTGGGAGAAAGTGTGGACTGCAATGCTGGAGATCAGAGTCGAGAGTGTGGTGCTAGAAAAGCACAGGTCAGGCAGCATCCAAGGAGCAGGAGAATCGACATTTCGGGCATCAGCCCTTCCTCAGGAATATTAGCCCAAGTCTGTGGTTACTAGTTCAGGGATATTATCATTATGCCACCACATTATTCTTAAACCCAGGATTATCATGACATAAATATGAGCAAACTTATGAGCACTTCCAATGGTCAATGCAATCAAGACTGATCCCATCCAGATGTTGATGGAACTATGAGGTGAATGCTTCATGAAATGCTTCATCAAGTTCAGGAATTCAAGTGTGACACTTTGAAGATATGTGTCACTTTGAAAAGGCTTCAGAAATGTGATAATACACTATCAAAGCCTTTCCGACTCTGACTGCCTCAATAACTGGTCTTCTCGGTTGTTCAAACCTGTTTCCATGAGCCACTGAAGACTGTTTCTAATCATTTTGCACCGAACTATCAATGTCTTCCAGTAATGCTTTCCACTCCCACTGCCTGCAAATTATTGCCCTTAATTAAGTTTACTGAATGTTTTTCAGCTAATTTGTCTCGCTGTCTATCTGGATCGCAATTATTACAAAGTCTTTAGACACCACATCTCCATGTAAGTAAGCCACCTGCTATTTTTATATTCATCTCATCTGTTCTGACCCTATTAAATACACATTGGGAGACTAATTAGCTGCCATTTGTTTTAGATCTACTTAAGCCTAAAATTGGGGGGCTCTGGTGGCACAGTGGACCAGGAGGCCCAGATTCAAGTCCAACCTGCTCCAGAGGTGCACAATGACATCTCTGAACAGGTTGATTAGAAAATATTTAAAGCCCAGAAGTTCAATTAATTCAGCTTCAAAGCTGATATCCTTTCAAGCAACATGACACCCAATATTGGAAGTGCGCTAGATGCCAACATGTTACCTTTATCCCAATTTTTACGGTTAAACTGTAATTCCTTCAACTAAAAACTAGATACTAGACTACACACATCATGTAGTAAAAAGTGAGGTCTGCAGATGCTGGAGATCACAGCTGAAAGGGCCCCTGAAGGGCTCTGGCCCGAAACGTCGAATTTCCTGTTCCTTGGATGCTGCCTGACCTGCTGTGCTTTAACCAGCAACACATTTTCAGCTACACACACCATGAACTAGATATTCACAACACCAGATTGTCCAATCTACGTCGTAACCACAACAAATCATAAGGAACAAATACCAGAAATTTATGAGGAACAGTCCCTTTGGTACAATATCTTAACTGGTAATCAGGTACTTTGGGGGGTCTTTCAAATCATGCAAACAATAAATTTCTAGGACAACACACGTAGGTGACAGTCACAAGGATATTAAAAAATTGCTTACTCCAACGAAGTGGAGGTTTGGACATCAAATTCCCTGAATATTTGTTCTGTATACAGAGTGAACAATTTTGTGACAATATACATCTTGTTATACTCTTTTCTGCATGCATACTTGATTATCTGATTTGATTTGGTTGATTTATTGTCATGTGTACCTAAGTACAGTGAAAAGCTTTGATTATGAGTAGTACAAACTGATCATAGTAAGCAGATGACATACAGATCATAGGATGAGAAAAAAACTAGACAGAGACATACAACTTACATTGCACAGGACATGTGCTAAGCAAAACCAACATTAGCAAGATCAGCATTATTTGAAGTTGGAGAGTCCATTCATCAGTCTAATAACAGCAGGGAAGAAGCTATTCTTGAACTATCTGTTACGTGTTCAAGCTTCTGCATCTTTTGCCTGACGGAAGAGTTTGTAGGAGAGCATTGCTGGGTTCCGATGAGTCTTTGATGAGGGTGACAGCCTTTCTGCAGGATTGGGCCATGTAAGTGGAGTCCTTGGATGGAAGTTTGACTTCCATGATGGTCTGGGCTGTGTGCACACCTTCTGTAGTTTCTACAGTCCTGGGCAGAGCAGTTATCATACCAGGTCATTATGTACTTGTATAGTACGCTTTCAATGGTGTATTTGTAAATGCTGGTGAGGGACCTTGTGGACATCCCAAGTTTTTTAGATTAGATTAGATAACTTACAGTGTGGAAACAGGCCCTTCGGCCCAACAAGTCCACATCAACCTGCCGAAGCGCAACCCACCCATTCTCCTACATTTACCCCCTTTACCTAACACTACGGGCAATTTAGCATGGCCAATTCACTTGACCTGCACATCTTTGGATTGTGGAAGGAAACCAGAGCACCCAGAGGAAACCCACGCAGACACGGGGAGAACGCGCAAACTCCACACAGTCAGTCGCCTGAGTCGGGAATTGAACCCGGGTCTCTGGCTCTGTGAGGCAGCATTGCTAACCACAGTGCCACCGTGCCACATGAGGAAGTAAAGGTGTTGTTGTGCCTTTTTGACTGTTGTGCCTTCTTGACTGTCGCATCTATGTGGGAAATCTGGAACATGTTGTCAGTTATCTCACACCTAGCAACTTGATATTCCCCACCCTCTCAATCTTAGCTCCATTGATCTAGATAGGGACATGTTCCCCATCTTTCTTACTGAAATCAATAATAAGTTCTTTAGTTTTGCTGACACTGAGAGAGGGAATGTTCTCGTTGCATGACATCACCAAGACCTAATTTCCCTTCTGTATTCTGACTCGTCATTATCTGATATCCGTCCTGCCACAGTGGTGTTGGCAGCGAACATGTAGGTGATGCTCTACAAGTGGCGTCTGATGCTCAGTTTGATCCCAATATAAGCTGAGAATAATTCTCATTTTTGAACTGTAGATGTCATCTTTCAGAAATGGGTCATTTAACTTTTGTTGATAAAATAATCAAATAATTTTTCATAGTTAGCAAACTTTGTAGCTCAGGTTGATGAGAAGTATGTAAGTTAGCTCACTGAGCTGGAAGGTTTGTTTTCAGACATTTCATCACCATGACTAGGTAACGTCATCAGTGAGAGTCTCCGGTGAAGCGCTGGCATATGACCCGCCTCTCTATTTATAGGTCTTGGTTTCTTAAGGTGGGTGATGTCATTTCCAGTTCTTTTTTTAAACAAGGGAAGATAGATGGGATCTTGTCAATGTGTTTATTGATGAAGTTAAGGTTAGAATGCAATGCCTGTAAGAATTCTCTTGCATGTCTTTATTTTGCCTAACCTAGGATGTGTGTGTTGTCCAGGTCAAAGTGGTGCCCTTCTTTGTCTCTATGTATGGAAACTCATGATTGTGGGTTATGAACACCATCTAGTCACCAAAAAACCCACTGTCATGAGTTTCCATACAGCCACCTTAAGAAACTAAGACTATAGAGAGGCAGGACACACCACCAGTGCTTCACCAGAGACTCACTGATGATGTTACCTAATCATGGTAACAAAAACATCTGAAACAAATCTTCCAGCTCAGTGAGCTAACATACATACTTTTTCATAGTTGATGAAACATATACAAATGTTCTTATTTGCTTCGAGGTGTTTATCACATACCGATCTTAAGCTAAATATGCCATCTCTTGTTTGTACTCCAGGTCTAAAATCAGACAACTTTCACAAATATGTGCTTCAAAACTCAAGGAACAAAAAACAAAGAAAATTTACAGCCCAGGAACAGGCTTTTTGGCCCTCCAAGCCTGAGCTGATCCAAATCTACTATCTAAACCTGTCGCCCATTCCTAAGCATCTGTATCCCTCTGCTCCCCACCTACTCATGCATCTGTCCAGACACATCTTAAATGAATCTACCATGTCTGCCCCTACTACCACTGCTGGCAATGCCTTCCAGGCACCTACCACCCTCTGTGTAAAGTGCTTGCCGTGTGTATCCCCCTTTTCACCTCTCACTTTGAAAGTGTAACCTTTCGTTATTAAATCCTTCACCCTGCGAAAAAGCTTATCTCTAACCACCCTGTCTATATCCTTCATGATTTTGTAGGCCACAATCAGGTTCCCCCTCAATCGCCTTTTTTCTAATGAAAACAATCCTAGCCTACTCAACCTCTCTTCATAGCGAGCACCTTCCATAACAGGCAACATCCTCGTAAACCTTCTCTGCACCCTCTCCAAAGCGTCCACATCCTTTTGGTAATGTGGCAACCAGAACTGTACACAGTATTCTAAATGCAACCAAACCAATGTACAATTTTAACATTATCTGCCAGCTCTTATACTCAATACCCCGTCTGATGAAGGCAAGCATACCATATGCCTTCTTGACCACTCTGTCCACCTGTGCAGCAACCTTCAGGCTTCAATGGACCTGAACACCCAGATCTCTCTGCTCGTTAACTTTTCCAAAGGCTCTTCCATTTACCGTATAGTTCACTCTAGAATTAGACTTCCCAAAATGAATCACCTCACATTTGCCTGGATTGAACTCCACCTGCCACTTCTTCACCCAACTCTCCAGGCTATCTATATTCCCCTGTATTCTTTGACAGTCCCCTATGCTTTCTGCTACCCCACCAATCTTCGTGTCATCTGCAAACTTGCTGATCAAACCAACAGTGCTCTCTTCCAGATCATTTATGTGTATCATAAACAACAGTGGCCCCAGCACTGATCCCTGTGGTGACATAGAACATAGAACATAGAAGGATACAGCGCAGTACAGGCCCTTCGGCCCTCGATGTTGCGCCGACCGAGTCCTACCTAACCTATACTAGCCCAATAACTTCCAAATGCCTATCCAATGCCCGCTTAAATGAACATAAAGAAGGAGAGTTCACCACTGATACGGGCAGGGCATTCCATGAACTCACAACCCGCTGTGTGAAGAATCTACCCCTAACATCTGTCCTATACCTACCACCCCTTAATTTAAAGCTATGTCCCCTAGTAACACCTGACTCCATTAGCGGTAAAAGGTTCTTAGTATCTACCCTATCTAAACCCCTAATCATCTTATACACTTCTATCAGATCTCCCCTAAACCTTCTCTTCTCCAATGAGAACAGCCCCAAGTGCCTCAGCCTTTCCTCATACGATCTTCCTACCATTCCAGGCAACATCCTGGTAAACCTCCTCTGCACTCGTTCTAAAGCTTCCACATCCTTCCTATAGTATGGCGACCAAAACTGCACACAATACTCCAGATGAGGCCTCACCAGAGTCTTATACAACTGCAACATGACCTCAGGACTCCGGAACTCAATTCCTCTGCCAATAAAGCCCAGTACACCATATGCCTTCCTCACAGCACTATTTACCTGGGTGGCAACTTTCAGAGATCTGTGTACATGGACACCAAGATCCCTCTGCTCATCCACACTACCAAGTAGCCTACCATTAGCCCAGTAATCCATCATCTTGTTATTCCTACCAAAGTGAACGACTTCGCACTTAGCTACATTGAATTCCATTTGCCACATTTCCGCCCAGCTCTGCAACTTATCTATATCCCGCTGTAACCTACCACTTCCTTCCTCACTATCCACAACTCCACCGACTTTCGTGTCATCCGCAAACTTGCTTACCCAGCTTTCAAGTCCTTCCTCTAGATCATTTATAAAGATAACAAAAAGCAATGGTCCCAAAACAGATCCTTGTGGTACACCGCTAGTAACTGCGCTCCAAGATGAACATAATCCATCAACTACTACCCTCTGTCTCCTTCCAGCCAGCCAATTCCTAATCCAAACCTCTAATGTATCCTCAATGCCATACCTCTGAAGTTTTAGCATTAGCCTACCATGGGGAACCTTATCGAACGCCTTACTAAAATCCATATACACAACATCTACTGCTTTACCCTCATCCACTTCCTTAGTCACCTTCTCAAAGAACTCAATAAGGTTTGTGAGGCACGACCTGCCCTTCACAAAACCATGCTGGCTATCCCTGACCACGTTATTCCTACCCAGATGTTCATAAATCTTATCCCTTACCATTCTCTCTAAGACTTTGCCTACCACTGAAGTCAGACTCACTGGCCTATAGTTACTAGGGCTATCCCTACTCCCTTTCTTGAACAATGGGACCACATTCGCTATCCTCCAGTCCTCTGGTACTATTCCCGTTGACAATGACGACATAAAAATCCAGGCCAATGGCTCTGCTATCTCCTCCCTAGCTTCCCATAGGATCCTGGGGTAAATGCCATCAGGCCCAGGAGACTTATCTATATTCATCCTTTCCAATATTCCCAAAACCTCTTCCCTGCATATTTCCAGGGCATCCATTCTAATTATTTGTGATTCCATATTCACATCAGCAACAGTGTCCTGTTCCTGAGTGAATACTGATGAAAAGTACTGATTTAATGTCTCTCCAATCTCCTCCGCCTCCACACACAACTTCCCACTACTATCCTTGACTGGACCGATACCTACCCTAGTCATCCTTTTATTCTTGACATACCTATAGAAAGCCTTTGGGTTTTCCCTAATCCTACCAGCTAAAGACTTTTCATGTCCCCTTCTCGCTTCTCTTAGCTCCCTCTTTAGCTCCTTCCTGGCTACCTTATAACTCTCAATCGCCCCTACTGAACCTTCACGCCTCATCTTTACATATGCCGCCTTCTTCCCTTTCACAAGGGACTCCAATTCCTTACTAAACCACGGCTGCCTCACAAGGCCCTTTACACCATGCCTGACTGGTACATACCTATCGAGGACACGCAGTAGCTGCTCCTTGAACAATCCCCACATCTCATTAGTGTTCTTCTCTTGAAGCCTGTTTTTCCAATCCACACAACCTAAGTCATGCCTCACTGCATCATAATTGCCCTGCCCCCAGCTATAGCTCTTGCCCTGCGGCGCACGATTATCCCTCTCCATCACTAAAGTAAAAGTCACCGAGTTGTGGTCACTGTCCCCGAAGTGCTCACCTACCTCCAAGTCTAACACCTGGCCTGGTTCATTACCTAGAACCAAATCCAATATAGCCTCCCCTCTTGTTGGCCTGTCGACATATTGTGTCAGGAAACCCTCCTGCACACATTGTACAAACACCGACCCATCTAATGAACTCGAGCTATAGCTCTCCCAGTCAATATCTGGGAAGTTAAAGTCCCCCATAACAACCACCCTGCTACCTTCACTCTTTTCCTGAATCATCCTCGCAATATTATCCTCTACTTCTCTAGGACTATTAGGAGGCCTGTAGAAAACACCTAACAGGGTGACCTCACCTTTCCTATTTCTAACCTCAGCCCAAACTACCTCAGATGGCAAGTCCTCTTCCATCGTCCATTCCACTGCTGTGATACTGTCTTTGACAAGTAATGCCACGCCTCCCCCTTTTTTACCCCCATGTCTGATCCTACTAAAACATTTGAACCCTGGAACGTGCAACAGCCATTCTTGTCCCTGTTCTACCCACGTCTCTGTAATGGCCACAACATCGAAGTCCCAGGTACCAACCCACGCTGCAAGTTCACCTACCTTATTCCTTATACTTCTGGCATTGAAGTATACACACTTCAATCCTCCTTTCTGGTTACAGGCACCCTCCTTAGAGATCGCTGCATTATTCTTAACCTCCCTACACTCAAGGTCCTGTACCCTAAAGCTACAGTCCTGGTTCCCATGCCCCCGCGGAGTTAGTTTA
Source organism: Hemiscyllium ocellatum (assembly GCF_020745735.1). Classification (NCBI taxonomy): domain Eukaryota; kingdom Metazoa; phylum Chordata; class Chondrichthyes; order Orectolobiformes; family Hemiscylliidae; genus Hemiscyllium; species Hemiscyllium ocellatum. The sequence goes on along the minus strand of NC_083406.1, from coordinate 3,988,450 downwards.
AACCCTCCCAAAGAGCACTAGCAAACCTCCCCCCAAGGACACTGGTGCCCCTCAGGTTCAGGTGTAGCCCATCCTCTTTATAGAGGTCCCACCTTCCCCAGAAAGGACCCCAGTTGTCCAGAAACCGGAATCCCTCCCTCCTGCACCATCCCTGTAGCCACGCATTTAACTGCTCTCTCTCCCTATTCCTTGACTCTCTATCACGTGGCACGGGTAACAAACCAGAGACTACAACTCTGTTTGTTCTAACTCTGAGCTTCCAACCTAGCTCCCTGTAAGCCTGTCTGACATCCTCACCCTTCTTCCTACCTATATCGTTGGTGCCAACGTGGACCACGATCTGGGGCTGCTCCCCCTCCCCTTAAGGACCCGGAAAACACGATCAGCGACATCACGTACCCTTGCACCTGGGAGGCAACATACCAAACGTGAGTCCCTGTCGCCCCCACAAAACCGTCTGTCTGTACCCCTCACTATCGAGTCCCCAAGAACTATTGCTCTACCTTTCTCCACCCTACCCTTCTGAGCAACGGGGCCAGGCTCCGTGCCAGAGGCCTGAACCTCGTTGCTTGCCCCTGGTAAGTCATCCCCCCCACAAGTATCCAAAACGGTATACTTGTTCTTGAGGGGAATGACCGCAGGGGGTCCCTGCACTGGCTTCCTCCTCCCACTCCCCCTCACTGTCACCCATCTATCTTGAACTTTCGGAGTAACTACTTGCCTAAAGCTCCGATCTATGACCTCCTCTGCCTCCCGAATGATCCGCAGTTCATCCAACTCCAGCTCCAGTTCCCTAACACGGGTTTGGAGGAGCTGGAGATGGGTGCACTTCTTGCAAGTGTACGCGTTTAAATAAGGGGAGAAAAAAAACCTTACCCAGGTAACCTAGCGCGCCTTCCGGGTCTGCTACCGCTTTTTTTTAAAAAGGAAAACTTTAAATTTACAACTATTAAATAAGCGACCAAACTTACCCACCAGTCGTCGCGAAGTCTTCCGAGAGACTGAGGCCAAAAACTCGGAGCCCGCCTTTAAATAAGGGGAGAAAAAAAAACCTTACCCAGGTAACCTAGCGCGCCTTCCGGGTCTGCTACCGCTTTTTTTTAAAAAGGAAAACTTTTCTCCATTTCGAGAAACTCCCTTCAACTACTACTCTCTGTCTCCTGTTGCTCAACCAGTTTTTTATCCACCTAGCTAGAACACCCTGCACACCATGTGACTTCACTTTCTCCATTAGTTTACGTGGGGAACCTTATCAAACGCCTTACTAAAGTCCAAGTATATGACATTTACAGCCCTTCCTTCATCTATCAACTTGGTCACTTAATTGGTACGGCATGATCTCCCCCGCATAAAAGCATGTTGCCTATGACTCATAAGCCCATTCCTTTGCAAATATAAATAGGTTTTATTCCTCAGTTGCAAATGTGTTGCTGGTCAAAGCACAGCAGGTTAGGCAGCATCTCAGGAATAGAGAATTCGACGTTTCGAGCATAAGCCCTTCATCAGGAATAAGCTGAAGGGCTTATGCTCGAAACGTCGAATTCTCTATTCCTGAGATGCTGCCTAACCTGCTGTGCTTTGACCAGCAACACATTTGCAGCTGTGATCTCCAGCATCTGCAGACCTCATTTTTTACTCGAAGATTTATTCCTCAGTACCTTCTCCAGCAACTTTCCCACCACTGACGTCAGGCTCACTGATCTGTAGTTACCTGGAATATCCCTACTACCTTCTTGTACAGGAGGACAACATGAGCAACCCTCCAGTCCTCCAGTACCTTGCCTGTGTTTAAGGATGACACAAAGATATCTGTGTGGGCCCCAGCTATTTCCTCTCTCGCCTTCTTCAGCAACCTGGGATAGATCCCATCCGGTCCTGGGGATTTGTCCACCTTAATAACCTCTATCCTACCCAACACATCTTCCCTAATTATGTCAACCTGATCCAGAGTCATCAAACTTCTATCTCTAATCTCAATATTCATCATGTCCCTCTCCTCAGTGAACACTGATGCAAAGTAATCCTTCAGAAATCTCACCCATTTTCTCAGGTTTGACACACAGCCTTTCCTCCTTATCTTTTAGTGGACCAATCCTTTCTCTCGTTACCCACTTGCTTCTTATATAAGAATAAAAGGCTTTGGGATTCTCCTTAATTCTGCTCGCTAAAGTTATTTCATAACCCCTTTTAGCCTGCCTGATTCGTCGTTTAAGACTGGACCTACTCTCCCAATATTCCTCCAGGGCCTGCTGAATTCTTAGCTGCCTTGACCTTATGTATACTTCCCTTTTCCTCTTGACTAGTCGGATGCTTTCTCCTGTCATCCACAGTTCACGAATCTTGCCCTCCCTATCCTTTGCTTTCAACTGGACATGCCAATCCTGCACTATCTTTAAAAGCCTGCCACATATCAGATGTTGACTTCCCTTCAAATAGCTGTATCCAATCCATATTTCCCAGCTCCTGCCTAATTTTGATATAATTGGCCTCGGCTCAGTTTAATACTCTTCCCTTAGGACCACTCTCATCTTTATCTAAGAGTATTCTAAAACTTACAAATTGTGGTCACTGTTCCCAAAGAAATCCCCCACTACAACTTCGACCACTAGCCTCGTTCATTCCCCAGTACCAGGTCCAATATGGCCCCTTCCCTCGGACTATTGACATACTGCTCCAGAAAACTCTCCTGGATGCTTCTTATAAATTCTACCCCATCCAGACCTCTGACACTAAGTGTATCCCTGTCCATGTTGGGAAAATTAAAATCTCCCATCACCACTACCCTACTGCCTCTACATCTTTCCATAATCTGTTTACCTATTTGTTCTTCTACCTCATGCTCACTGTTGGGAGGCCTGCAATACAGCCCCAACAATGTATCTGCACCCTTCTTATTTCTCAGCTCCACCCATAATGCCTCATTAACCAAGCTCTCCATAGTGTCCTCCTTTAGCTCAGCCATGATATAATCCCTGACCATCAATGCAACTCCGCTCCCCTTTTACTTCCCTCCCTGTCCTGTCTGAAGCATCTACATCCTGGAACATTTAGTTGCCAATTATGCCCTTCCTTCAACCAAGTCTCTGTGATTGCAATAACGTCATACTCCCAGGCACCAATCCAAACCATAAGTTCATCTACCTTACCCACTATGCTCCTTGCATTAAAGAATATGTACTTCAAGCCACCAGTTCTTTTGCGTTCATCTGCTCTCTGCCTATTTGTCTCTTTATTAAAGTTAACTTCATGATTCTTACAGTCTCCAGTTTCCACCTTGCTGTCTACTTGTCTTCTCTTCTGGTTCCCAGTCCCCTCCCCAACAGCAATAGCAAAAACTCCCCCAAGGACATTAGTTCCAGTCTGGTTCAGATGTAGACCGTCCAATTTGTAATAGTCCCACCTTCCCCAGAACCGGTCCCAATGTCCAACAAATCTGAAACCTTCCCTCCTACATGTTCATCCTGTCTATTTTTTTCATTTCTACGCTGGCTAGCACGTGGCACTGGTAGTAATCCTGAGATCACTACCTTTGAGGTCCTCCTTTTTAACTTCTCTCCTAGATCCCTGAATTCTGCTTTCGGAACCTCATCTCATTTTTTACTAATATCGTTGGTGCCTACATGCACCAAGACAACTGGCTGTTCACCCTCCCCTTTTAGAATGCTGTGCAGCCGATCGGTGACATCCCTGAACCGAGCACTGGGAGGCAACATACCATCCGGGAGTCCTGTTTACAGCCACAGAACCGCCCATCTATTCCCATTACAATACAATCCCATATGACTATGGACCTATGAGTCTTTTTCCCACTCTTCTGAACATCAGTGCCCGCCACGGTGCCATGATCTTGGCAACTGCTGCCCTCCCCCGCTGAGCCATCTCCCCCAACAATATCCAAAATGGTATACCTGTTTTGAAGGGAGATGACCGCAGGGGACACCTGCACTACCTTCCTACTATTTTTCTGCCTTTTGGTCACCCATTCACGGTCTCCCTTAGCAATTCTAATCTGCAGCGTGACCAGTTCACTAAACATGCTATACACGACCTCCTCAGCGTCGTGGATGCTCCACAGTGAGTCCATCTGCAGCTCCAGAGCTGTCATGTGGTCAAACAAGAGCTGCAGCTGGACACACTTCCTGCAAGTGTAAGAGTCAGGAACATCAGCCACGTCTCTGAATTCCCACATCAAGCAAGAGGTACATGCCACAGGTCTGAAGCCCCCTGCCATTGTAAGCCTTAGCTTTATATCAACTAACTAAAACCAAATAATGCACTTAAATATATGAAATAAAAAACTCCTAATATTTCTTTCCACTGTGATTTTTGACATTATTTTAATGAGGTGACTCATCAAGCATATCAATCTCAAATGATTGCACTCCAATTCTTTAATTGGTAATTTAATTAAATCATCTCGAGTTACTTGGAATTTATCATTTGGCATATATATGCTCACAAATTTCCTTATGAACTTCTAATTCTAAATTTAGATTAGATTAGATTCCCTACAGTGTGGAAACAGACTCTTGTGGGCAGCATGGTGGCACAGTGGTTAGCACTGCTGCCTCACAGCGCCAGAGACCCGGGTTCAATTCCCGACTCAGGCGACTGACTTTGTGGAGTTTGCACATTCTCCCCATGTCTGCGTGGCTTTCCTCCGGGTGCTCCGGTTTCCTCCCACAGTCCAAAAATGTGCAGGTTAGGTGAATTGGCCAGAGCGTTCGGAGAAGGGACAAATGTAGAGGAATGGGTCTGGTGGCGGGTCGGTGTGGACTTGTTGGGCCGAAGGCCTGTTTCCACACTGTAAGTAATCTAACCTTTGGCCCAACAAGTCCACACTGAACCTCTGAAGAGTAACCCACCCAGACCCATTTCCCTCTGACTAATGCACCTAACACTATGGGCAATTTAGCATGGTCAATTCACCTGACTTAGATTTTCTGATGTTTAAAAAGTTAATTTAGAAGATGGCCCAGAATTCATTGTCTATCCCTAATTACTCTGGACAAGGCTGTGAACGTAAGTTGACCCACAGTGCTGTTAGGAGGGAATTCCACGATGTTAATTGAATTACAGTGAAAAAATGGTGAGGCGTTTGAAAAGATGGTGTTGTTAATTCATTCATGGAACTTCTTTCCCCATACTCATCAATTTCACAGCATTCTTTACCTCTGCTCTGAATATTTCATCAGTCATTCATCGCTATATCTTGAATACCTTAATTTGGGTCATCATACAAATTCTGTATAAGTTCTACCCATCTTTTACCGCTCCATCTCTTTCTAACAATACTGCATTATTTGGTAATTATATATCAGCCGAGTTTGTTATCATTATTCTTTCCTTTCTATGTCGAAAGTGTGGTGTTGGAAAAGCATAGCAGGTCAGGCAGCATCCAAGGAGCAACAAAAGTCCTTTATCAGAAATGAGGCTGGGAGCCTCGGTGGTGGATTAATAAGTGGGAGGAGGGTAGGGCTGGGGGGAACGCAGTTAGGAGTGCAAAAGGTGGAGGGAGATGGGGGTAAAGGTGATAGGTTGGAGGGAAGGGTGGAGTGGATAGGTGGAAAGGAAGATGGGCAAGTGGGTCAGGTCATGAGGGCAGTGCTGAGCTTGAAGAATGGAACTGAGATAAGGTGGGAGAGGGATAATGAGGAAACTGGTGAAATCCACATTGATGTCATGGAGTTGGAGGGTCCTGAGGTGGAAGATGAGGTTTTCTTCCTCCAGGTGTTGGGTGGTAAGGGAGTGGCTATGGAGGCGGCCCAGGACCTACATGTCCTCAGTGGGGTGGGAGGGGGCATTGAAGCATTAGGCCACAGGGTGGTGGGGTTGATTGGTGCGGGTATCCCGGAGATGTTCTCTGAAGCACTCTGTGAGTAGGCATCCTGTCTCCCCAATGTAGAGGAGACCGCATCGGGAGCATCGGATACTGTAAATGATGTCTGAAAGTGCAAATAAAACTTTGCTGGATATGGAAGGCTCCTTTGGGGCCTTGGACAGAGGTGAGGGAATTGCAAAACCTGCCCCACACCTCCCCGCTCCGTTGCATGGCATCAATGTGGATTTCATCAGTTTCCTCTTTTCCTCTCCCCCAACCTTATCCCAATTCCAACTTTCCAGCTCAGTACTACCCTCATGACCTGTCCATCTTCCTTCCCACCTCTTCGTTCCACCCACACCTCCGACCTCTCACCTTTACCCCCACCTCCATCCACCTATTGCTACCTTCCCCCCCAGCTCCACACCCACCCTATTTATCTCTTCACCCCCAAGGCTCCCAGCTCCATTCCTGATGAAGGGCTTTTGCCTGAAATGATCTTCCTGCTCCTTGAATGCTGCCTGACCTGCTGTGCTTTTCCAGCACCACACTCTCAACTGTAATCTCCAGCATCAGCGGTCCTCACTTTTGCCTTGTTGATTTTTTCCTTTCTATGTGTCAAAGATTGCATCTTGTTGTGCATAACCCTGATATTATAATTAATTTCCAAGTCCAATACTTCATCCCTCACCTCAGGCCACCACTTCTTGTTCATCTCTACAAGCAATCCTTTATTCTCTTTTCAATGTTATTAACTTGAGTGTACGTCTTTTCCCTCCTCTTTTTTTATAATCACAGCTCGGATCTCTTCCAAAGTCCATACCTGGTTTCTTTCTCATTTCCAGTTTGGTAATATTTCCTTTCCAGCATGCTGTATATTCTTTCATGATTTACCATTTGCCATCTATTTCTTGTTGTGAGTCCTTTGTTCTCATCCCTCAATCCTAAGGTACTCATACTTATTTCTCTACATTGAGAAAATGCCAAGGCCATAGAAAAACAATGGGCATTCCACCTCTGGTTTTTTCCTGATATTTTAGATGCTCACTACCACTGCCTCCATGCCGGTCTCCAGAGGATTGTTGAAATCTACCCCAAGGTCAATGCACAAGAGTTCCAAAAATCATTTGACACTGCACTTTCTTTAGAATTGTGTCATTCAATCTATATTACCTCTTCCCATCTTTTTTGACAAAAAAAGCATCTGTTCATATTTCATCTACCAATTATTTTCACATTCTGATAGCCTATTTCGAGGCAAAAACACTGCAGATACTGGAATCCAAAGTAGACAGGCAGGAGGCTGGAAGAACACAGCAAGCCAGGCAGCAGCAAGGATGCAGAAGTAGCCAATTCGGGTGTAACTCTTCTTTAAGACTATTAATAGCCTGTTGCAGTCTTTTTATTACCTTCACTGTTTGCTACTCTTCCCAGTTTGATACCATTGGCAAAGACTGAAACTTTTCTCATTATCCAATTTATGTCACCTCTTATCGAAAACCACACTTACCAGCACAAATTTTGGGGAGCATTGCTGTCTACCATGAACAAGTCTGAAAACAACCATTCATCAACAAACATGCCCATAAAACCTACATTTTACTGATTTACCTATTCCATGAGTCTCAATTGGACCAGCTTTTATGTCGCAAATTGTCAAATGCTGAATTGAAATTCACATAGACGACATACATTGTACTCCCTTCGTTAACATTCTTTATTACTTAATTTTAAAAAGTGAAAATATAAAAACAGGATTTTTTTAAAGTGATGAGAGAGTGGGAAATTATTGTATTAACATGGTCCTTGTACATGAATTACAAAATGAATATGCACATAACAACAAACAATTAGGAAGGCATATTATACTTAATTTTGTCTTACAAAGAATTTGGAGTACAATAACAGGGAAGTCTTACTATAATTATACAGAATAAAAACTGAAAGAACTGCAAGTGCTGTAAATCAGAAACAAAATCAGAAATTGCTGGAAAAGTTCAGCAGGTCTAATAGGATCTGCAGCAAAATTAGAATTAACGTTTCCAGAAAAGTGACTGTTCCTCAGACCTCAGAATATTGCTGACATCATAGCAATGCAGTTTTGGTTTCCTTACCCAAGACAGGACATACTTACCTAGGGATCACTGTGAAAGGACTTGATCCTCGGGATGACAGGATATCCAATCAGAAGAGGTTTAGTAGATTAGGTTTATATTCCTTGGAGTTTAGAACAATGAGGGGGAATCAAATTGAAACATATGCAGTTCTAAAGGGCACGTCAAGTTACATGCTGAGCAAAGGTTTTATGTTAACTTGTGAGCTCAATACATGCTATCTCATTTCAGAATAAAAGGTCAGTTATTCAGGGCTGAAATGAGGAAAATGCTTTTCAAAGAATTGAAAATCTTTGGAATTCCCTCCTTCTGAGACTAGACTCAAGGAATTAAGACATATGGAAAAGGCCAAGGAATATGGTTTTGTGGATGGAGATCAGCCATGATCTTCTCAATTGGCTGAGCAGTCCTAAGAGGTTAAATGCTTGACTCCAATTCTAATGTCCTATGTTACATACCTCAGCAAACCTACATACTTTCACAATCAATATTATGTTGGTGACATTGGCTATTTAATTTCTTTTTCAATCATTCTGCATTACATTCTCATTAATGTGTGTTAGCTGTGTAACACAAGTCTTGTTTATTATTATTCCTAGGGTTAGAATGCACAGGTTGCATTGTGTTTATATGCTACCATCATTTATACAGATTAAAATGTCAGAGAAGTGCCTGAAACATTGCACTAGGACTGAGTTATGTGTCAATAGAGAATTTGTTTAATGCATACTTAATAGTTTTAAATTGGTCGATATGGACCATATTTTTATGTTACTGCTGATTTCATCAATTCAAGAGTTCCACAACTTGAAATAAGCAGAAAGAATAGTCCATTTAATTTGATACAAGACATACAGCATTTTAAATGCCTTAAAATTAGTTGTTCTCATCTGTAAAACAACTTTTTCTTTTCGCAAACCTGTGTAAATGAGTAATAGTGCCCATTTGGAATGATGACGATTGTGGGTACAAACAGTGGGCTGCATTGTTGGGCCAAAAATTGTTGTATATGTGACTGAAAATTTTAATTCTGAGGAGTTCCAGAAGCACCGCTTACTATGATGGTGTCATTTAACCTGGGGTCAGAACAGCCTAGGACATCAACTGCATCTATTATCTAGCCCTCTTCAAAGATGTATTAATAATGCTAATAAGCATTAAACTATATCTTTTTTAACTAGGAGAGAGCCTTCTTGTAAAATGAATAAACATTTTTCCTCTGTTGCAGGAGAACAAGCAGACCCTATAGTATCCTGCACTGAAAGAGGATTGTAGCAGCAACATTATTCATGAGCTCACACAGAATAGTAAGCTGGCATGGTTATGCAATTGGATAAACAATGGTGTGGATTTAATTTGACCGATCATACATCATAAAGAACAATGGTGTGACAACGTCAGACTCAGTTTTAAGCTATGTTCATTGAGCAGAATCATGAACAAGGAAGAGGTGAAGATTCAAGATCCCAACAGAAGAAACTCTTATGGCAATCTTCAAGATGGAAGAACATGACAGTAAATGGTACATATTTCAGACCTGGAACGGGTTGTGCAGCAACAGTACAGAATTGTAACTCCCTGATGAACAAGAATTATTCACTCTAAAGCAGATAAAGGTTGCATTGCAAGGCATTGGTTTGTGGCAGCAGTCCAGAGTTAGAGTTCAGTGGTAAATGAACAAACATCTGCGATTCTATGAGTAAAGCTTAAAATCCCTGGTGCGTCAGCAGAAACAGCGCAGAGATCCAGGTTGGAAAAGTAGCAAGTTACAATATTATTACTTACAGCACAGAGCAAGTATTGCCACCACAGAGTATGAATACTATGAGACATGGCTGCAAAAACTGAAATAAAAGACCACAAAGAAAGTATTAATCTGAGGGCACTGCAAAGCCAGGAACAAAGTAATAGCATTGGGAAGATTAAAAGCATAAGAAGACCTGGTCTAATGTAGGGAGAAAGTTTTATTCAGGCCACATAAAAGGCAGCAGATTATTCATAAAATTGCAACAAAGCAAAGATATGTAAATTGCAAGGAGCAGGAATCATTATGACCATGAGTAAAGTAAGGGAATTGTTTAATAATGTCTCCCACAGCGAAAACTGTAAAAAGGGTGTGATCCTACATTTCAGCGACAAATGATGTGGAAATTCTTCTGCAGCTGCAAAACATGAGAAAACCTACCAGTACAGCAAGAAAACAGCTGTTGAACTACTATTAGTGTGAAATAAAAGTATTTTAAGCAAACAATATATATTATACATTTGACAGACACTTTGGAAATAATTTTGCCAGGAAGACTTAATTTCAGAGAGGAGTAAAAGGGAACTAGAAAAATATGAGCAAACAATTTCTGCGTTGTAGAGGACCTGCCAAATTTGATGCTAAATTAGAAGCTGATCAAGCCAATACACTTTGAGACTCCACTGAAAATAAAGCTGATGACATTATAATTCATCAAGGAGTAAAAGAAGCATAAATTCTTTTGAAGATGGACTGAAAGGCTTAACCTCAGAACTAATAAATTTCTTGAAAGAGCAAGATTTAATACAAGAGTTCAACATCAAGTGGAATCCACAGATGATTTACTTTACGATCCTTGCAGATTAGTGGAACAATATGACCATGGTGACTCCAGGTCATAAGAGAGGAATAGTTGCAGGAGTTGATATTAAACTTATTACAGCTTGAAGAAGAATTGACTCTAGAGAAAGCCATTCAGATGATGAGTGAAGCAGTGCTCTGGAAGCAATACAAGTCAATCTTCAGGGGAGAAGATTAAACTTGGAACAGGTTGTCAAAATCCATTCAATTTTTAAGGTGCCAAACCAAAACATCATACATCAAGAACCAGTACTGCAATTGGAACAGGTACCAGACACAAGGTCTTTATCAATACTATGGAGCAAAGTAACTTCACAGGCACAGATAAAGCCTAGCTTCAGATGCTTGCTATCATAATTCAATGCTTTAGCCACCACACAATAGGTAACTTCCAAAAAACGAACAAAAAAGCAAGAAATCAAAAGGCTACCCAAACAAAATGATTAATGAGCTAGAACAATCTACAGCAGAAGAAACACTGTAAGTGTTTCAAGGAGGGAAAATAGGTTATTCAGATTTTACATATTGGCAAGCTAATATTGATAGGTAAAAACAATGACTGCAGATGCTCGAAACCAGATTCTAGATTAGAGTGGTGCTAGAAAAGCACAGCAGTTCAGGCAGCATCCAAGGAGCAGGAACCCTTCAGGCACTCTGCTTGTATGCTGTGCTCTTCCAGCACCACTGATCCAGAATTCCTGATGAAGGGCATTTGCCCGAAACGTCGATTTTCCTGGTCCTGTGATGCTGCCTGAACCGCTGTGCTTTTCCAGCACCACTCTAATCCAGAAACTAATATTTATGTCAATGTTTTCCTCACAATTTTCAATCAGACACAGAGACACTGCATTATCACAATAGTTAACAATGGGTAAGAAAACATTGTCTGTAACCATCAACAGTGTGACAACATGACTCAGGTCACGTCAGACTCAAGGTCAAAGGTATGCCATGTAGTAGGAAAGCCATATGTACTTCACAATCAGGAATTCATATACTTGAAGGGGAAAGAATTCCTTTGTTCAACCTTGTTCGAAAAGTGGACAAGGGCAAACAGCAGATGCTAAGAAGCATCTTTGTACAGAAATACTCAAAATTATCTTTACACATAAAAATTCTGCAACTCTAATAAAGCAAGTTGAGAAGCAACTTGCATAAATGAGAAGAACAGGCATTATTTATGTAGTCCGAGTTGTGCTTAAGCTTGGTCACTGCATCCAAGCCAATATAAATACAAGTTTATATTGACCTTACACATCTTAACAAGGAAATGATAAGAAAAAGCCAACCTATGTCTACAGATGATGAAAGTTTAGCCCAACTATCCAAGAGCAAATTTTTTGCTTTAGCAAGCAGTGAATTCTGACAGTTACCATCGGACAAGCAATCAAGATTGCTTATTACATTCATAACTCCATATGGGTGAATTTGTTTCAACAGAATACCATTTGGGATTGTCTTGGTCCCAGAGATTTTTCAATAGACTCTATACAATATTTTATAAGAGTCTTCACAGCATGATAGGCACCATGGATGTCATATTGTGTGAAGATGCAATTGCTTTGAGAAGTGTATTTTGTCCTCATTTTTTTTTGAAGAGAGGTTTTAAGACAGAAGTATCAAGTTACCTCTTCCAAATCAATATTTAGCTTGTGATGCATGGGTCTTTTTAAAGTTAGAATAATAAAAACAGCATGAAAGGGTGAAATCAGGCTCCCACAGAACCAGGGTTTTGATTCAGCTCTCAGTTGTTGAAGTTGGTTGTGAAAGCTGTTATACATCACTCTCAGCCACAGTAAAATGCTGGAGTTGTCTCTCTTTCCCAGAATTTTCTCTTGGTACTCTTTTCTCCTGGACTGAAGAAACATCGCATGTGAGACAATCTATTTTACTGAATCTGCCTTTGCCTAGGGTGTGTTTGTGGGATGTTACTACATTGGAACAGGTGCTGTTTAGTAGCTGAATAATCTATTATTCTGTTAAGTTTTCCAACAGAGTTAAAGCATTACCAATTCTTTTCTCTAGCTGGGTGTAAAAATATAGTGTTTTGTTTAAAGCCAAGTAGTGTGACTAATTGAATTACATTGGGAACATAGCATCTTATACTTGTCTTTAAATAAGATTAAAGTGCGAATCAAGGCTATCTCCTTGATATATATGAAGGGGGTTTGGTCTGGTCCATAATAATTGTTACACGATGAAACAGCTAAACAGCATGCTCAGAAGAGTGAATTTTTAAAAGTGTTGGGAAGTATTATCCACAGTGAAATTATGATGACGGCTCCTCAGAAGGCTAAAACCATATAGACTTTCCCACACCAGCCTGCCTAGAATCTTGAAATACTCTAAGAGATGGTAAGCCAGTTAGTACTTTTTTTCAAATACACAAAGGACTACAGATGTTGAAAATCATAAACAAAATCAGAAAATGGTGGAAAAACTTATCAAGCCTGGCAGCATCTGCAAAGAGAAAGCAGAGTTAACATTTCAGGTCCAGTGACCCTTCTTTAGAACTGGTGGTAGTTAGGAAACGTTTTAATGCAAAAGGTAGGGTAGGGGGCAAGGAGTAAACGAGAGAGAGAGATAGAGCCCAAAGAGAGAGAAAAGGAACAGTTGGACAAAGGAGTGGATAACGGTCAGCCTACGAAGGCTGTAGAGTTTCCAAGAGGAAAATGAGTTGCTGTTCTTCCAGATTGCACTGCAGACTTCTGGACTCATGTCATCGGCAAACTACTAAGCCACCCTTCCATTTCCTCATCCAAGTCATATATAAAAGTCACGAAGAGCAGAGGTCCCAGAGTAAATCCCTGCGGAACACCACTGCTCACAGAGCTCCAGGCTGAATACTTTGCATCTACTATCACCCTCTGTCTTCTGTGAGCCAGCCAATTCTGTATCTAGAAATCCAAATTTCCCTCAATCACATGCCTCCCTACTTTCTGAATGAGCCTATCATGGGAAATCTTATCAAATGCCTTACTAAAATCCATGTACACCACATCTACGCTCTACCTTCACCATTTTTTTTGGTCATATCCTTAAAGAATTCATTAAGGCTTGTGAGGCATGACCTGCCCCTCACAAAGCCATGCTGACTATCTTTAATCAAACTATGGTTTCCAAGTAAACATAAATCTTGTCTCTCAGAGTCCTCCCCAATAATTTGCTCATACCAGGCGAAAGACTGACTGGTCTGTAATTGCAAGGATTATCCCTATTCCATTCCTTGAACAAGGGAATAACATTTGCCATCCTCCAATCATCTGGCACTACTCCAGTGGAGAGTGAGGATGCAAAGATCATCGCCAAAGATGCAGAAATCTCTTCCCTCACTTCCTGTAGTATCCTTGGGTACATCCCATCTCGTCCAGAGGACTTATCTATCCTTACGTTTTTCAAAATTTTTAGCACATCTTCCTTCTTACCATCAACCTATTCAACCATATCAGCCTGTTTCATGCTGTCCTCACAAACAACAAGGTCCATCCAAGTAGTGAATAGTGAAGCAAAGTAGTCATTAAGGACCTCTCCTACCTCCTCTGACTCCACGCACAACTTCCCTCCACTATATCTGATCAGCGCTACCCTCACTTTGGCCATTCTCGTGTTCCTCACAGAGGTGTAGAATGTCTTAAGATTTTCCTTAATACTACCTGCTAAAGCTTTCTCATGCCCTTTTTATACCTATTCTAAGTCACTGGGTTGGGGGAGTCCAGAGCTAGAGGGCATGGGTTTAGAATAAGAGGGGAAAGATTTAAAGAGGACCTAAGGGGCAATTTTTCAATAAAGGTTGGTGTGTGCATGAAATGAACTGCCGGAGGAAGTGATGGAGCTTGGTTCAATTATAACATTTAAAAGGCATCTGGATGGGTACATGAATAGGAAGAGTTTAGAGGGATGTGGTCCAACTGCTGGCAAATGGGACTAAATTAATTTAGGATTCCTGGTCAGCATGAAAGAGTTGGACCAAAGGGTCTGTTTCTGTGCTCTACATCTCTAAGCCTCTATAACATGCAACAAACTATATCTTGATAATAAGACACTCATCAAGTTTGACCACAAAATGTTTTTCCTCTACCACGCTAGTCCAGGGAGGCCTATTAGTGTCCTACACTTAATGGAGGCTGGTGGTGCAAGCTTCAACATGAGTAACAGCTCACAGTGCATTGAACAGGCATGCCCCTTACAACATTATCCAGAGGCCAATACAAAAATTAGAGAAAATATGAATTCAAATCTCTGAATTATTAGTTCAAAATTTCAGTTTCATGTAAAATATTAAAAAGAAGTCTTCAAGTAAATGTCTGGCATCAGTAAAAATGGCCACTGATGTTCTTCAGGAAAGGAAATTTGCTTTTTCTTAATCAATAGATGGCTTCTATCTAATTCCCATTCCACACAAAAGCAGATGGACTTTTGATTGTCCACTAAAATGGATCAGCAAGGCAGTGACACCAAACTGCACCACAATCTGTTCGGCGATTAATTATTGACATTAATTTTCAGTGTCTCCCACATTCTGGTGTGAAGACAAAACATTTAAAATTGAATTCGCAGCTTGTTAAATGCACAGGCAATTTTCTGTTCCACCTGCATCACAAGACGTTACCTAAAATAGCCTGTTGCTTTGAAATTATCTGTTCTGTTATACTTTCAACATCAACTAATTTTATCATCATTCAATCAAGTGGCAGACAGGAACTGAATTAATCGAATGTTGATTCATTCCTGGTTTCTTCATTGTATCGCTCTTGGTGTTAATGTAATTCTTGTACAACTGGCTTAGTCGCACCTTCAAGCCGTAAGACCCTCTATTGGAGTCTTTGTATCATAGACAGACAAAAATTGCTATTTCCATGTGATTCAATTACCTTGTGGTAACAAACTAGAAACCACATCAAAGGGACAATCTGTTATTACAACCTCTTGAAACTAATTCATTCTCAAGTGAATGAATCACTTATTCTGCTGAACGTCATTCATACTTGAAAATCAGGCAAGCATCGATAATAGCCAAAGCTGCCCAAACGATAGGCTACTTTCTGGAAAGGAAAAACTTGAGGGTGCTTATTTAAATTTCAAAGCACAACACCTAACAATTAACGTAAGGATGCTTAGGTTTCTTCATGTAAAGATTTATTTTTGTGTCCAACTCAGTTTTTGTATAATTACTGCACAATACCCAGAATCTGAGTAACCAAAATGTGATAGCATTCTCCAAAAGTTTGAAAGAAATGTACCCACACAGAAACTAATGTCTTTAAATCAAAACAAAAGGAACTATGAAGATGCGAGGGGCAAATTCACAATAGTGGATTTGGAATCTACATTTGAAGGTATGAAGGTAGCCAGGCAATGAATAACATTCAAAAAGTTAAAACCATTACGCTGAACAAAAATATATTCCATTAAGCACCAAAACACAGGAAGGAAAATGTCCCAACCAGGATTAGTAAAATAAATCAATTATTGTATTAGATCAAAGGAAGATGTTTGTAAAGTTGCAAAAAAAGGTAAGCGTGCAGAATAGGAACATTTTAGAATTTTGCAAGGGATGGTTAAAAAAAATGATCAAGAATGGGAAAGTAAAGAGTAAATTAGCATCAAACATAAAAAATGGACAAGAAAAGCAGTCACAGGTACATAAAAAGAAGACCAGCAAAAACAAATCTGCATCCATTACAAGCGGAGACTGAAAATTTCTAATAAGTAATGAAGAAATGCCAGAGACACAAAATGAATAGGTTGTACCTGTCTTCACAGAGGAGAAGATGAAAAACCTTTCAGAAATAATGGTGAATCTAGGGACTAGACTAACAAGGAACAGCAAGATATTAATGTTACTACAAAAAAGACTAGAGAAATGAATGGGACCAGATAAATCCCAATCTCTAGCAAAGGATGCAACAGCATCAACATGGATTCATGAAAGGGAAATCATGATTGTCACATCTGCTCAAAATATTTCAGGAATTAACGAGCAGCATGGCTAAGGGAGAACTGATGTGTTTAGTCTGTTTTGATTTTCAGGAGTTGTTAGGTAGAAACAATGTCTGCAGATGCTGGAAACCTGGATTAGTGGTGCTGGAAAAGCACAGCAGTTCAGGCAGCTGTGCTTTTGAGGAACAATAAAATCAAATGTCTCTCCACCCTTCAAGCACTCTGTCTGTATTACTGATGAAGGGCTTTTCCCCAAATGTCGATTTTACTGTTCCTCGGATGCTGCCTGAACTGCTGTGCTTTTTTATGAGTTCTTGTCAAGTTCCAACATAAGTTCTCTAATTTTGTTAATTAACATAAGACTTGGGGAAATGTATCGGCGGGGATCGATGTGTGGTTAAAAACATAAAATAGAGAGTGGAATCAAATGGGTCAATCCAATCAATGATTTGGATTTGGGGATTAAATATAATATTTCTAAGTTTGTACATGATAAAGCCAGCCTATTAAATATCATCACATTCCACAAATGTATGCAACAATGGAAGTAAAGATCTTAACCTGTTAAGATATGTTATGATACATCTCTGAAACATGTTGGACTTGAATCCAGGCCTCCTGGCTCAGAGGCAGGACATTAGCACTGTGCCAAAAAATCTCCATACTTTTATACTCCATTCCCTTTGAAATAAAGGCCACTATTTCACTTGCCTTTCTTATTACCTGCTGAGTGGATGCTAGAACTTTGTGATTCACTCACAATCATACCCAAATGCATCTGTTCTGTAGCTTTTTGTACACTTAGTCCATTTAAATATTTCTCAGTTCTTCTCTTCTTTCTGCCAAAATGCAGAACCTCACATTTTCCTCCATTATAATCTATCTGCTAAGTTTTTGATCATTTGATCAACCTGTCTATATTCCTCTGTGTATTAATTGTGCCATCTTCACTACTTGCTGATCCATCCATCAATGTGTCATCTGTGAACTTAACTGTATACATTCCTAATCCAAGTCATTAACATTTATTATAAATAGTCCCTATGACACACCACTAGTTACAGGATACCATCCTGAAAATGCTCCCCTTATCCTAACTTTCTGGCCTCTATAAATTAACAAATTTTTATTGATGCTAATATACTCCTTCTAACACTGTGGGCTCTTATCTGATTAAGTTACCTAATGTATTGTAACTTATCAAATGCCTTCTAAACATCCATATATTACATCCACTGCCTCTCCTTTATCTATCCTCTTGTTACCTCCCTAAAGAATTCTGTAAATTGTCAAGCATTAAAGCACCTTCATGAAGCCATGTTGACGCTGTTCAATCATTGAAAGTGAGGGCTATGAATGCTGGAGATCAGAGTCAAAACGTATGGTGCTGGAAAAGCACAGCAGGTCAGGTAGCATCCAAAGTGCAGGAAAGTTGATGTTTCGAGCATGAGCTCCTCATCCTGATAAAGAGCTCATGCTTGAAACATTGACTGTCCTGCTCCTCGGACGCTGCCTGATCTGCTGTGCTTTTCTAGCACCACACTTTTCGATTCTGTTCAATCATAGCATACATTTCTAAAAATCTGCTATTATATCCTTTACGATAGAGTTCAACAGCTCAGTCCTTTGAATATAGGAGTTAAGAAGTCACGTTGAGGTTGTACAGGACACTGGTGAGGCCTCTTCTGGAATACTATGTCCAGTTCTGGTCACTCAGTTACAGGAAGGATATTATTAAGCTGGAGAGGGTTGAGAAGGTATGGAAGGTTTGAATTACAAAGGAAGACTGGAAATTTATTAACTGGAGCTTAGGAGGATGAGAGGCGGCCTAATAGTTTATAAAATAATGAGGGGTATAGATAGTTAATGGCAGTTGTCTTTTCCCTAAGGTAGGGGATTTCAAGAATAGGGGGCACATTTTTATGGTGAGAGGAGAAAGATCATTTAAAAAAGACATGAAGAGCATTTTTAGTTTAACACAAAAGGTGGTTTTCATATGGAATGAACTTCCTGAGGAACTGGTGGATGTGGGTACAACTACAATGTTTAAAAGACATTTAGATAAGTTATGAATAGGAAAGGTTTGGAAAGATATGGGCCAGGAGCAAGCAGGTGGGACAGGTTTAGTTTGGAATTATGTTTAGAATGGACTGATTGGACTGAAGGGTCTGTTTTGGTTCTGTATGACTGGATGACTATTTTCACAATAATAGACATTAAGATAAATGGCCTGTTTTCTTTTTGCTTCCTTCCCTGTTCAAATAAGAGAATACATTGGCAATTTTCCAATCTACTAGGATTTTTCCAGCATCTAAGCATTTTTGAAAGATTACTGTCAGTGCATCCACTATCTCTGTAGCTATGTGCTTTAATAGTCTTGAAATCATCCCCTCAGGTCCATAGGGCATATTGGTCTATAGCCCCATTAATTTCCTAGCAATCTTTTCTCTAGTTCTGAGAGATTCCTAGGATACTAACAGTGACACAGGGAAGTACCAGAGGCAAGAAGTCTAATATCCCTTTCATCCTCTCCAACAAGGAAACAAATCATATCCTCTGTATATGGACCTTAAGGAGCAAACAACGGTTTGACTAAGATCTTTATGAAGTTTAATATAAGGTTTTCTGAACATATAGGTATTTTTTGGGATAACATCTACAATTCTTTTGAGGTTAACTCAATCTAAGATCTTATGTTCAATTCCGGATTCTGAAGAAGGGTCACTGGACTCAAAATGCTAACTCTGCTTTCTCTCCACAGATGCTGCCAGATCTAACGAGTTTCTCCAGCAATTTCCAGCAGCATACTATCTGCAACAATCAATCAACATATGCCTACAAATCACTCTTAGCTTTTGTAACTGCTTCAATTCAGAGAATAATTAGTTGTTTTCCTCTTGTCAAACAGCACTACCTCACAACTATTGGCTTATTGGTTTACAATTTGTGAACGAACAAACAAGCAGAAGAAATTCAATACAGCAGAAGAAAATGTTGGTAAAGCAAATGCAGCATTAATAATGTGAAGATATTTTTAAAAAATGAAAAGTTCCACATCCTCACAAGTATTATAAATGTTTACCTTCTAAACAACTCAAACATAGACACACACCAATGCACAAAGAGGAAAACAAAATAATTTATACTTTCAGAGATTCATTTCCAGTGAAAAAAAATCACTTATTAGCCAATAAACCATAATACTCAAAACAAAAAAAAAGGAATATTCCACCATCTGAACATTCTGTTGCATAAAGATGGATGCAACCAGACATGAAGAGATGTCCCTGGAGTCTTTGCCAATGCAGCTTGCTCAGGAAACAGTGTATTAAGGATTTTTCGTGTGCTCTTTGAGTAGTCAATCAGGACTCGGTCTTGATGCACAACATGAGGATTTTTTTCAGAACAGGGGAGTTGAGCTGGGAAATTCCTTACTTTCCGATGTTGGCCATCAACTGAAAAATCAAACAAACATACTCCAGGAGATGCAGAATGACCATTGTAAATCCAGGTATTTTTGCAGTTACCAAAGTTATTATAAAATAGGTGACTTTGAAGAAAGGTTCCATGTCTTTTTATTGCAGTCTTTCAAGAAAACAATTTACAATCCCTCAAACTCAAGTTCACAAAACTTATTAAATGTGAAGCATCATCATATCACTATGCAAAGCTCTTTTAAGATATTTAAATGAAAGAATAATCACCTAAATTTTAAAATCATCACGAATGAGCAGTGCAAACTGTTGGCAAAGTGGCTCAATGGTTAGTACTGCTGCCTCACAGCACCACAGATCTGAGTTCAATTCCAGTCTTGGGCAATTGTCTGTATGGAGTTTACACGTTCTCCCTGCATCTGCATGGGTTTCCTCATGATGCTCCGGTTTCGTCTCACAGTCCAAAGATGTGAAGTTGTGCAGATTAGGTGGATAGGCCATGCTAAATTGCCATAGTGTCTTAGGACATGTACGTTAGGTGGATTAGCAATGGGAAATGCAGGGTTATAGGGATACAGTAGGGGGAATGGGTATAGATGTGATGCTGTTTGGAGGGTCAGTGTGCACTCGATGGGCCAAAGGGCCTGCTTCTACACTGTATGGATTCTATGATTAGACTTAACCAACAAACGTTTGAAGGGCATTAGCACCAGAACACACTGATTAGAAATTCAAAACAGTGCAGATCTTCTAAAAAAAGATCTGGGTCCAATCAACATGTTACATAATGTTGCTTCTCCTTAAAGAACTAATTAAATTAAAGTAATATTACTTTAGTAGTCTGAGAAGTTGGTAACTGGTATTAACGAGCTGCCATGAAAACTCAAGCCTTTGTGAAAACTGGTGCCTTTTAGATCATATGTTAGAAATGTTGTCTTCCTCCAGCCATATCCCCCAGTCTATTCGCCCTGCCATATAAACCAGCATGTAACTTGCTGCTGGCAGTGTTTCACTGTTACTGATGTTACAGTTTCCATTGCTTTACATCAGAAATGCCAGGACAGCCTCAAACTGCACCCACAAAATTGTAAAATCTAGTAGCAGCTCATGCAACTGAAGTTGGTTGAAATGCAAAACAGGGGACATAACTGTGAATGATTTGGTGTTCACCTGATAAGCGCAGATAGCACTCTAATAAGGCATTCTGCGAGCAACAGGCTCTTCCCTGGCCATGGCTGGAGTTGTTGAGATGTACAGTATGGAAACAGATTCTCTACATGTCGACCAGATATCCTAAATTAATCTAGTTCCATTTGACAGCATTTGGCCCATATCCCTCCAAACATTTCCTATTCATGTATCCATCCAGAAGCTGTTTAACTGTTGTAATTGTGCCAGTCTCCATCAGGCAGCTCATTCCATACTTGCACCACCCTCTAGTTTTAGATCCCCTAGCCTGGGAAAAAGACCTTAGCTATTCACCCTATCTATACCCCCCCCATGATCTTATAAACCTCTCTAAGATAACGCTCAGCCGCCGATGCTCCAGGGAAAATAGCCCCAGCCTATTTAGCCTTTCCCGATAGCTCAAACCTGGCAACATCCTTGTAAATCTTTTCTGAAACCTTTCAACTTTCACAATATCTTTCCTACAGCAGGGAGATCAGAAATTCTAAAAATGGCCTGAACACAGTCATGTTCTTCGATTTTGCTGATCAAAGCTTTTCTGGCCTATTGGTTTCATTGAAAAATCTCTTTCTTTGGTGACAAGCAAGTGATCAATAACTTGTAAATTAGATCCACTGGCGATTAAAACAAAATCCTTTGTTAACAAAGTACTGAATCACAAAATATAAATTATTTCCCCTGATAGTACCTCAGGGGTTCCTGGAAGTGGGTTAGATTATTCAAAGTAATGAGGTGGAAGTGCCAGTGCTGGACTTGGGAGGACAAAGCCAGAAGTCACACGACACCAGGTTATACTCCAAGGATTTCCTATTGGTGTCTCCAAGGATTTCCAGTTCATGTCTCCAAGAGTTCCCTGTTGGCAGCTCTGACGTTTTCCAGTACATGTCTCTGAAGGTTTCCAGTTGGTGTCTTTGAGGGTTTCCTGTTTGTGTGTCCAAGAGCTTCCAGTTTGTGCCTTTGGTTTGATAACTTCAAGAGTTTTATTTTGATGAGTTTGAGAGCTTAGATTTGATGCCAAGGAAAGTTTTGATTTGATATCCACATGAAGAGCTTTGACATATGGAGAGCTTCATTTTGTTGCCTTAATTAGAGAGAATACCTTTGAGCACTTCAAAATCTTAGAGCACTTCATTTATTCCAAATGAGAACATGTGTTGTCAAATGGGAGCTGCACCATTTTAAGAACATTGAAAGCAAAAATGAGAGAGACTGAAAGGGGTTTCTGAAGCAACAGGAAGCAAGGAAGAAAGGATTTAAATTCTTTGATCACTGGGGTACATTTAACGGTAAGGATAAATTATACAAGAGGGATGGGTTGCATCTTAATAGGTGTGGGACCAGAATTCTGGCAGGTAGGTTTGCCACTGCAATACAGCTGCATTTAAACTAAAAAGCCGGGGGGGAGGGGACAAACTGGAAGTTTAAGAATGAAGTTAAAGGGAAAGTTAGAACAAGAGAAGTCAAGAAAGACAACGGAATCAATGGAGCAGAAAACTCCAAAAAGTATCATGCCGTAAGGTCAAGTGAAATAGGGATTGATAGGAAGGGTGAGGGGAGTAACAAATTAAAAATATTATATATGAATGCACGAAGCATTAGAAATAAGGTGGATAAGCTTGAGGCTCATTTGGAAATTGGCAACTATGATGTTGGGATAACTGAGACGTGGCTTCAAGTGGACAGGGCATGGGAAATGAATATTCAAGGCTA
Source organism: Hemiscyllium ocellatum (assembly GCF_020745735.1). NCBI lineage: Eukaryota > Metazoa > Chordata > Chondrichthyes > Orectolobiformes > Hemiscylliidae > Hemiscyllium > Hemiscyllium ocellatum. The sequence goes on along the minus strand of NC_083406.1, from coordinate 3,965,638 downwards.
TACGTGCTATCGTAAGGACAGACTGACTGGCAGAGGGTGTGGGGTGGCCCTGTTGCTAAGGAATGATATTCAGTCCCTTGTGCGGGGCGGGGGGGGGAGACCTAGAGGCAGGGGATGTAGGGATGTAGAGTCAGCGTGGATAGAGCTGAGAAGTTCTATGGGTAGAAAGACCCTAATGGGAGTTACCTACAGGCCCCTAAACAGTAGCCTGCATGTAGTGTATAAGTTGAATAAATAGCTGAAATTGGCCTGTCGCAAAGATATTATTACAGTTGTTATGGGGGAGTTTCAACATGCAGGTAGACTGGGAGAATCAGGATGGTACTGGACCCCAAGAAAGGGAGTTTGTGGAGTGCCTCCGAGGTGGATTCTTAGAACAGCTTGTGCTGGAGCCTACCGGGGGAAAGCAATTCTGGATCTGGTTGTGCAACGAACCGGATTTGATCAGGAACCTCTAAGTAAAGGAGCCATTAGGAGGTAGTGACTACAATACAATAAGCTTTAATCTGCAGTTTGAAAGGGAGAGGGTAGAATCGGAAGTGACAGTATTTCAGTTGAATAAGGGGAACTATGAAGCTATGAGGGAGGCCAAAGTTCAATGGTGCAATACCGAGCAGAGATGACAGTGGAGCAACAATGGCAGGTATTTCTGGGTATAATGCAGAAGATGCAGGATCAGTTCATTCCAAAAAGGAAGAAAGATCTTAAGGGGGGGCAGGGTGTCCGTGGCTGAAGAGGGAGGTTAAGGACCATATAAAGACAAAAGGGAAAAAGTATAAGATGAGTGGGAAATCGGAGGACTGGGAAGCTTTTAAAGAACAACAGAGGATAACTAAAAAGGAAATGCGCAAAGAAAAAATAAGGTACGAAGGTAAACTGGCCAAAAATATAAAGGAGGATAGTAAAGGTTTTTTTAGATACATGAAAAGAAAAAAAATGGTTCAGACTAAAATTGTGCCCTTGAAGACAGAAACGGGCAAATTTATTACGGAGAACAAAGAAATGGCAGAAGAGTTGAATTGATCCTTTAGATCTGTCTTCACTGGGGAAGACATGAGCAATCTCCCAGATGTAATAGTGGCTAAAGGACCTGAACTGAAGGGAATTTATACTAGGCAGGAAATGGTGTTGGAGAGACTGTTAAGTCTGAAGGTTGATAAGTCCCTGGGATCTGATGGTCTGTGCCCAAGGGTACTGAAGGACGTGGCTCTAGAAATCCTGGATGCATTGGTGATCATTTTCCAATGTTCTATAGATTCAGGATCAGTTCCTGCGGATTGGAGGGTGGCTAATGTTGTCCCACTTTTTAAGAAAGGAGGGAGAGAGAAACCAGAGAATTATAAACCAGTTAGTCTGACCTCAGTGGTGGGAAAAATGCTGGAGTCAATTATAAAGGATGAAATTATGACACATCTGGATAGTAGTAACAGGATAGGTCAGAGTCAGCATGGATTTATGAAGGGGAAATCACGCTTGACTAATCTTCTGAAATTTTTTGAGGATGTAACTCTGAAGATGGACAAGGGAGATCCAGTGGATGTTATATACCTGGACTTTCAGAAAGCCTTTGATAAAGTCCCACATAGGAGGTTAGTGAGCAAAATTAGGGCACATGGTATTAGGGGCAAAATACTGACATGGATTGAAAATTGGTTGGCTAGCAGGAAACAAAGAGTGGTGATAAACAGCTCCCTTTCGGAATGTCAGGCAGCGACCAGTGGTTTGCCGCAGAGATCAGTGCTGGAACCTCAGCTTTTTACAATGTACATTAATGATATAGATGAAGGTATTAAAAGTAATATTAGCAAATTTGCTGATGACACAAAGCTGGGTGACAGAGTGAAATGTGAGGAGGATGTTAGGAGATTAAAAGGTGACATGGACAGGTTAGGTGAGTGGTCAGATGCATGGCAGATGCAGTTTAATGTGGATAAATTTGTGATTATCCACTTTGGTGGCAAGAACAGGAAGGCAGATTACTACCTAAATGGAATCAAGTTAGGTAAAGGGGCAGTACAACGAGATCTAGGTGTTCTTGTACATCAGTCAATGAAAGCAAGCATGCAGGTACAGCAGGCAGTGAAGAAAGCTAACAGCTTGCTAGCCTTCATAACAAGAGGAATCGAGTACAGAAGCAAAGAGATCCTTCTGCAGCTGTACAGGGCCCAGATGAGACCGCACCTGGAATATTGTGCGCAGTTTTGGTCTCCAAATTTGAGGAAAGACATTCTGGCTATTGAGGGAGTGCAGTGTAGGTTCATGAGGTCAATTCCCAGAATGGCAGGACTATCTTACGCTGAAAGATTGGAGCGACTGGGCTCGTATACAGTTGAGTTTAGAAGGCTGAGAGGAGATCTGATTGAGACGTATAAGGTTATTAAAGGATTGGACGCTCTGGAGGCAGGAAGCATGTTTCCGCTGATGGGTGAGTCCCAAACCAGAGAACACAGTTTAAAAATAAGGGTTAGGCCATTTAGAACAGAGTTGAGGAGAAACTTCCTCACCCAGAGAGTGGTTAGTGTGTGGAATGCTCTGCCCCAGAAGGCTATGGAGGCCAAGTCTCTGGATACTTTCAAGAAAGAGTTGGATAGAGCTCTCAAGGATAGTGGAATCAAGGGTTATGGGGATAAGGCAGGAACAGGATACTGACTGAGGATGATCAGCCATGATTGTAATAAATAGTGGTGCTGGCTCGAAGGGCAGAATGGCCTACTCCTGTACCTATTGTCTATTGTCATTTTCTGGTAGGGTGGCTTCACATGTGTGCTTTGAAATTCATATGCATCCATTTACCTTGTCACTTAATCTATTAATATCTCTCAGCAATCTTACACTTCCATTTATGTTACTGACTTTTTTTGTGTCACCTTCAAATGGACCAGGCAAAACATATCTCAGTGTTTCAGTCACTGCTGTATAACGAGGAGTCACTACCATCCAAATGGCAGGGGAAGTACCTGCAGATATTATTCACTCTGGCCAGAGATAAAGCAGGCAGAGCATGTATGTGGTTTCAGCAAAGAGAGTAGTATTCCCCATGATGCAAAATTCACATCCTTGTGGGTGCTACAAAGTGTTCTACTTCCTGAATGTGCACAATCTGCACAAACTTGGAGTCAGAATCCTCCTCATTTAGTAAAATAAATTACAAGCTTTCCGGAAAGCCCAACATACTAGACATTTTTGCTGTCCACAATAACATAGGAGGTACGTTAGTAAGTTTGCAGGTGACACTAAAATGGAGGTATAGTGGACAGCAAACAAGGTTACTTCAGAGTATTATGGGATCTTGATCAGACAGGCCAATGGTGGAGAAGTGGCAGATGGAGTTTAATTTGGATAAATCTGAGGCGCTTCATTTTGGAAAGGCAAATCAGTGCAGATTGTACTTAATGGTAACGTCCTGAGGAGTGTTGCTAAACAAAGAGATCTTAGAGCACAGGCTCATAATTTCTAAAAAGTGGAGTCACTGGTACAGAGGATAGTGAAGAAGCATTTGGTATGAGCATTGAGTATAAGACTTGGGCGGTCATGTTGCGACTGTACAGGACACTGGTTCAGCCACTTTTGGAGTATTGCATGCAATGCTGGCCTCCCTCTATAGGAAAGATGTTATGAAACTCGAAATATTTATGACAATGTCATCAGGGTTGGAGTGTTTGAGTGATGGGAAGAGGCTGAATAGTCTGGGGCTACTTTCCCTGGAGCAACAGAGGCAGAGGGGTGACCTTATAGAGGTATATAAAATCATGAGGGACATGGATAGGGTAAATAGGCAATGTCTTTTCCCCGGTGTTGGGGGGGAAAGATGTAAAAGGGAGCTAAGGGGCAATTTTTCACACAGAGAGTATGGCGTGTATTGAATGAGCTGTCAGAAGAAGTGGCGGTGACTAGTACAATTACAACATTTAAAAGGCATCTGGATGGGTATATAAATAGGAAGGTTTAAGAGGGATATGGGCCAAATGTTGGCAAATGGAACTAGATTTATATAGGCTATCTAATCGGCATTGAAGAGTTGGACCAAAGGATCTGTTTCCATATCTCTGTGACTCTATAACAGCCTATGTAAGCACCCATCAAAGTCCTTTTGAGTTATCTGCAGCTGAATATGTCTGCCATCTAGCCTTCCTACATTAGATTGCATTATTTGCACTCCTTCACCCTCCGCTGCACCATTGCAGACCATACATACTCAGTGATTTACAATGTACAGATCCTTCTTCCGTGCTACGCTCTCACCTACATGCAGTGCCCAATATCTGAGCTAATAGTTATGAATGTTAAATTAAATTAATTCATAATCTCTTGCACCTCTTGTAGTTTACCCTTCTACATGAGCTGCTTTCAGTAATGTTTGCAGAAAACAGATTACAAATGCACAATAGAAGCATGCAACATTCAGTAAGGATATTTCAAACATAGTCAGTCATCCAAAACAATTTTTTTTCAAAGAATATTATCATTTCTGCAGCAAGTGACCTTTAAATATACCAAGGATCCATAATGTTCACATATTATTGACCTAGTTTAGGCACTAGAGTATAGTAATAAATCTTTACAGCTTTATTGATCTATGCTATGATATGTTCAATGCAACAGATGCTTAATTAGCCATATCCCATTTGTTTTTTGGCTTAATTTAAGGTGCTGTTATTTATTCTTGAACATAAATGCTTCAGTATGGAAGTGTCATTGGTTTAGATCAATACTAGCTGTCAAATGTTAATTTTTCCCTCAAATTAAAAGAACCTTATAAAATAAGAATAACAACTGGAAAAGGAATGGCTAACTTATGTCTGCATTTCTATTTCTCTCATCTTTCTTCACATGTATTCCATTTCCATATCATACACAGGTTACCTTTGTTACTTCATTCTATTCCTCAGCTACCTGAAAATTTATTAATGCTCAATATTTATTTTTTCACCTATTAGAGGAACAAAATCTATATCATCTGTTGTGAATATTAAGTTCATAATTTACATGCTTTAGAGTTTAACTTCTGGTTTTAGGAATGAAAGCCTTAACTTTAGGGGTTGCACGGTGGCTCAGTGGTTAGTACTGCAGCCTCACAGCTCCAGAGATTCAGGGTCAATTCCAGCCTCGGACGACTATCTGTACGGAGTTTACACATTCGCCCTATGTCTGCATGGGTTTCCTCTGGGTGCTCCAGTTTCCTCCCATAGTCCAAAGATGTGCCGCTTAGGTGAATTGGCCATAGTGTTAGGTACATTAATCAGAGGGAGTCGCCCTGGGAGGGTTGCTCTTCGGAGGGTCAATGTGGACATGTTGGCCAAGGAGCCTGTTTCCACACTGTAAGGAATCTAATCTAACTGCAGAAAAGTGAAAATATCTGATTGAGAAATCCAGAACTGCACATGCATACAAATGCAGAACCACACAAATACAATGATCTTGCCAGGATTAAATCCACGCATGTGCAGCATCACACAGAATTCCAATGACATCTTATGCAAAAGAACTACGCAAGTGCAGAAAATAAGCACAAAATTAAAATTGCATTCATCTGCAGGGAGTCAGGAGAGTCAAGATTTAGGGCAGGGGAGTATGAGGAGTGCTGGACCCACTTCCCTCTTCACAGCCTCATACTCCCTCCCACTATCATCTCCACCTTTCATGTAAGAATGCCATGTCTCAGGCCTCACTCCCTCATGTTAGTCATGCCTATCTGAATGCTATCATGTTTTATATCATGTTTTAAATTGTATGCCATTCTGGTAAAACACATACACTCAAATTTTGAATTGATGCATAGTGCACATGCATGTCCTGACACTCGACACAGCTGAAATGATATAAATACCAACATCAAAAATATAAATTTCTGCAGTTATTGAAATATAACCTAGTAATGCAGGGTATGACTTATCACGATTTCCAATACAGTTCTTGTGACCTTGATTAGAATGGTGTTGGTGTTGCTTCTGATAATTATTGTGATCCTGTCACAATTAAATATTCAATGGTGTACTTAGAGCAATTCTACTGAAGCAAAACCTCACAGAATTGCAAACACGCAAAAGTGTTGTGGATCCAATGATCTGAAAAGATAGAGATCAAAAATGGAATATCATTTTTCTTATATAGAACTCTATAGGGACAAATGACTTTATTCTTTCCTCTGTAAAATTCTGTCTTTCTGAAAAGTAACTTGCATTTACACACAGCCTTACTATATCTCAGAGCATCCCAACTGTTTCTGCAGGTGAGGAAAAACTGAGTAAGCCCAGTTGTGGTTGTAATTTTGCACAGGGCAAGGTCCCTTCGGAAACAATTACTTTTTCTGATGGGCCTAGGGTTGGTGGAGATGTCACAGCTGCAGAAATTCAAAATTGCAAAATGAACAAAAGTGGAATTTGAACAAATTTCTTTACACTCAAATTAGATTTTCCACCTACAATCCTCAGTTCAATCAAAGTACATTATCCCTTCAAGTGGGATTAACTAGTCATTTCAAAATAAAAAACATTGAAGAGTGTGTAAAATGAAAAAAATCTGATTAGGCTCATGTGGAGAAAAATAATGCAAAAGAACTGGGATAGCAATAGTGTGAAATAATTTGACTGGGTGAAATTTTTAAAGTGCATCCAGGAAAACTTTTTGCGCCAGTATGTAGATAGTCATATGAGGCAGTGCTAGACCTCACCTGAGGCAATGAAGTCAGTCAAGTGATTGAAGTTTCAGTGGGCAAGCACTTTCAGGATAGTGACCATGATTCCCTAAATTTCCAAGTTATTATAGAAAAGGATAAGGAGACTACAGAAGTTAAGTATCTAAATTGAAGTAATGCAAATTTCAATATGTAGAATGGGAGCAGCTTCTTGCAAGTAAGTCTACAGTTCAAATGTGGGAATTTTTAAAAAAAAGCATAGTGAGAATTCAGGGTCAGTGTGTTCCTCAGAATTAAGGGTAAGGGTAAGAATTTGCTAAAAGTACAGCACATTAAAAACAGGGGAGACCCTTCAAAAGTGTAGAGTGTGTGGGAGGTTGCTTCAAAGTAAATTATGAAGGCAAAGAGAGGTCACAAAATATCTTTGGCAGATGGGTTCAAGGAAAATCCCAAGACGTTGCCTAAGTATAGTAAAGCATTATCAGGGAAAGCGTGGAACCTATTAAAAACCAAATGGGCAACATGTGTATGGATCCAGTAGACATGGGTGAGGTCTGAAATGAATACTTTTTATCTTATTCACAAAGAGGAAGTCATTGTAGACGGGGATTTCAGTTGTGATGGTAAGGTTCTCAAACACATTAATAAGGAAAAGGTATGTATTAAAGATATTGGATGTTTTAGCAGATACAAGGGCTGATGAGCCACACCACCTATGAGAGGTTAGGGAGGAGATTGCTGGGGTGCTGTCAGATATATTTAATATTTGCTGGCTATAGCCAAAGTACCAGATAACTGAAGGACAGCTAATGTGGTTCCTTTGTTCAAGACGTCCTTTGAGTATAGGAGTTAGGAAGTCATGTCGAGATTGTACATGATATTGGTGAGGCCTCTTCTGGAATATTGCATCCAGCTCTGTTTGCCAAGTTATAGGAAGGACATTATTAAGCTGGAGACGGTTCAGAAGAGACTCACCAGGATGTGAGTCTTACAGAAGGTTTGAGTTATAAAGAAAGGCTGGATAGGCTGGGACGTTTTTCACTGGAGGTTAGGAGGTTGAGAGGCAACCTTATGGAAGTTTCTAAGATAATAAGGGGTACAGATGGAGTTAATGATATTTGTCTTTTGGGGGAATTTCATGACTAGGGAGGACATTTTTAAGGTGAGGGGAAAGAGATTTTAAGAAGACACGAGGAGCATATATTTTACACAAAGGGTGGTTTGCACGTGGAATGACCTTCCTGAGGATGTGGGTACAATTACAATGCTTAAAAGATATTTCGATAAGTGTATGAATAGAAAAGGTTTGGAGCAATACGGGCCAGGAGCAGGTGAGACTAATTTAGTTTGGGATTATGTACGGCATGAACTGGTTGGACCGAAGGGTCTGCTTCAGCATTGGATGATTCTCTGATTCTAAGAGCAGCAGGGGTAGGCCAGGTAATTACAGACCAGCTGTCTGATATGACTGCTAGGGAAATTACTGAAAAAAAATTCTGAACAATAGGATTAATCATTACTTGGAAAAGCAAGGATCGATCATAGGATCACAAGGGGGCATAGCTTTAAATTAAGGGGTGGTAGGTATAGGACAGATGTTAGGGGTAGATTCTTTACTCAGCGAGCCGTGAGTTCATGGAATGCCCTACCAGTAACAGTGATGGACTCTCCCTCTTTATGGGCATTTAAATGGGCATTGGATAGACATATGGAGGATAGTGGGTTAGTGTAGGTTAGGTGGGCTTGGATCAGCGCAACATCGAGGGTCAAAGGGCCTGTACTGCTCTGTATTTTTCTATGTTCTATGTTCTATGATCAGCACAGACTAGGGTTAGTAAATACTATTCATAAGGGTAGTGCAGTTGATGTGGATTATGTTGACTTCATTAAGGTGTTTGACAAGGTTCCAAATGGAAGTTTGGCCTAAAAGGTAAGAGCCCATGGAATCCAAGACAAGTTGGCAAACCGGATCCAAAACTGGGTTACAAATTTTCATAAAGTGGAAGCCTGTGACCACCACTATAGATACTGGTGCTGGGTCCCTTGCTGGTGTTATGTACATTAAGAATTTGAAGCGAATGTGGAATGTTACATTAATAAGTTTGACATTGACACGAAAAGTGATGCTGTTTTTGATAGTGAGGAGGAATAATCTCAGGTTCCAGTCTGATATTGATAAGCTGGTGAATTGGGCAGAGTAATGACAGATGAAATTTAATTCCAGTAAGAGTGAAGTGATGCATTTTGGGAGGTTTTATCAGGGGAGGATACTCAAAATGAATAGTTGGTCCCTAGGGATTACTGAGGAATAAAGGGACCTTGGAGTACAAGTTCATAGATCCTTGGAGGTGTCAGCACAGGTAGATAGGGTGGTGAAGAAGGCATTCGATACTTGTCTTCATTAGCCAAGGCATGGAAAAAAGGAGCAACTTTAAAACTATTACACATATGTAAAACATTGATTAGGCCACAGACGGAATAATGTGTTCAGTACTGGTCACCACACTATTGGAAGGACATGATCGCACTGGAGAGGCTACAGAGTGGATTTACCAGGACGTTTCAAAACGAGAAATTGCTAGAAAAGCTCAGCATATTCGTGGTCCAGTGACCCTTCTTCAGAACATGTTGCCTCTGATGAAAAGACTCAGTAATGAAGAGAGACTGGATAGGCTGGTACTGTTTCCCTTAGATGAGTCTGAGGGGAACATGATTGAAGTATGCACAATCATGAAAGGAATAGATAAGACAGATCATGAGTCTCTTCTCCATAGCCGACATGTCTAAGACCAGAGGGCATAAGTTCAAGGTGTGGCACAAATGGTTTAGAGCAAATCTGAGAAATATCTTTTCACCCAGAGGGTGGTGTAAATATGGAAGGTGCAGCCTGAGATGATGGTGCACGTAGGTACTCTCACAACATTTAAGAAGCATCTGGATGAGCACTTAAGATGCTGGGACACAGTAGGCAATGGCCCAAGTGCAGGTAAGTGAGATTAGAGTAGTTTGATGTTTGTTCATCAGCATAGTCATGGTGGGCCGAAGGGCCTGTTTCTATACTGTATGACCATGATTCTCTGACTAAGAAAACATACAAAAGGGCTGCTTCCATGCTGTGACATGCTATGATTGTACCACTTTCATTCCTTAAATAATTTATGTTTTAAATAAAAACACGTAATTGATGTGCATTCCATTGAAATCTTTGAACAAAGCTTGTTTTTTCCCTCTAGTTCCCAGATAATGGTCATTCAACACCTGTGACCACAACAGCTTGCATTTGTAGCACACTTCTGAACTAGTTAAACATCCTGAGGCATGTCCACAGGAGCATTACCTTTGATGTAATAAAACAATCCAAGTCACTTCACAGTAGCATTATGAAACAATATTTGACAGCAAGCCACATAAATAAACATTAGGCCAACAGCCAAAAGCATATTTAAAGAGGTAAGTTTTCAGAAGCAAATTTAAAAAGGTAGGAAAGCAAAGAAGTTCTGAAATCCAATGTATCATTGACAGCGCACAACCCTCCACATAACGTAATTACTCTGCTATATAACGACCATTAACATATTCTTTGGCCGATGCTTTCATGACAACTGACAGAATGTATTTCCAATAAAGTCAGTCAATCATCCATCCAACATTTGCTCTGTACAGCAAGGTAAAGATTGGCTTCCCAAGTCATGAACTATGTCTTGCACAATGAGCATACACAGCATTTTTTTGAATCCTTGCAGCAGCAGCACATCAGCACTATTGTTCCACAGCAACCTTCGATCAGATTGGACACCAAAGACATGAAACAACAATTCAGATACTTAGACAGACATCCTGAAATACAACTCAGAAATAATTACACATGCTGTAACCTGAATGACTCTAAATTAGAACATAGTGTGTAATGCCAATGCCAAGATGGACAGTAAAGGTGACCTCATCTGCTTGTGCGTACCGAGGTGACAACAACATCATCAGCAAAACTGGGGAAATGATGGCTATTTTTTATTCTTTCGCGGGATGAGGGCATCATTGCCTAGCCCAGCATTCATTGCCTATCCCTAATTGCCAAGAAGACAGTTAAGAGTCAGCCACATTGCCGTAGGCATGGAGTCATTTGTCGGCCTGAACAGGTAAGGATGGCAGTTTTCTTCCCTAAAAGACATTAGTGAACCAGATGGGTTTTTCCTGACAATCAACAAAAGCTTCATGTTATCATTAAACTCTTAATTCCAGCATTTATTGAATTCGAATTCCACCATCTGACACAGCAAGATTTGAACCAGAGTCACCAGAACATTATCTGGGTCTGTGGATTAACAGTCCAGTGATAAACCAGTAGGCTATTGTCTCCCCTTGTCACATGTACACCTAGTAGTATTATTGCTAGACTATTAATCCAGAAACTCAGCTGGTGTTCACAGGTTCTGGGTTTGAATCCTGCCACGGCATCTTCCATCCTCACAGGAATGTGATAGTCCTAAACTCTGGTCAACTGACTTTCCAAAGACTCCCATATCAGATTTGGATTTACTTTCTAATAGCTATCCCCAGTCCAAATTTTTCAGTTCCTGATTCATACTGTTGTAATTTGCCTTTCCCCAACTTATCATTTTCAATCGAGGACTAGCCATAACGGTCTTAAAACTTACTGAATTATGATCTCGGTTACCAAAATGCTCCTTCTGCTAAATCTTCATGTCTTCATTTGGTCATGCCAGTCAATGCAACACACAGATATTGTTCATTCCCCAAATCTCCTCTGGCCTGATGTCTCTTTTCCTGCCCAGGACATCCTTTCTCATGCTTATTTTTCAAAACAAAGTCTACGGAGACGGAAATAAACCTCCTTTGCCTTGCTATTGCAAGGTATCTATAACAATTAGAAATACCAGTTGGAAATGATGTCACTTGATTATACACCCCCGCCACCAAAGCAGGTGAAATTCTCAATTTCTCTAATTTCCCATGCTCAAACTCCTTTCAGATATAAACATTTTCACTCCAAGTTGGACTAAAGCAAGAAAAACACGGTAGGCTTGATACTTAACTATTTTGCCTTGGTTCTACATCCAACTAGGACTCAAGTTCTGCTAAGCTGTTTATCTTCTAGTTCTCACACACCAAAATGGCATTTGTAGGCCCTGTTACACTTCTGTTGAAGTGTGCCTTTCTACCATTTGATTCCTTTCAAAGCTTCCACAATCAAAACTATGTAATCAATGAAGCACCAAGTGACAATTTCTCAGCAAATTAGATTTTGGTCATAGCATGACAACCCATTGTTGGGATTTCTCACACTTTATATATAAACGAATAGCATCTGACTACAAAATCCTTAAAACTAAACAGACATAGATCGTTACAAATCAGTGTTAGTGTCAAACATTTTGTTTCTAATTAGTCAGCTATCTTTGAAAGAAATGTTTGCTTTCCTCATGGAAAATATGGGCAAATTGGAAAGTTGAACAAGTCCCTGCCTCTTCCTCCATGCAATGAATGCGAAACTCCTATAGGTTTTACACCAACAGACTAAAATGAATCCAGTGATATTTCATACATTTATTGTACAGAACACGTACATGTTACTACTTCTGATGTTAGATAATGCTTTGGTGAGAAATTACTGCACAAGCCTTGAAAACATTTCAAGTACGCTGCTAAGTCAATAGGATATGTTTTGCACCTCCATTTAATTTGGCATTACAAAATTCTTAAATTCATTCAGTTAATTGATACTTGAGTGAAAGCATGAACAAAAATATACTCATTTATGCAATGGAACTTGATGTTTTTTCGAATACTTTGATTGACATTGACCTATGAAATGTGACAGTCCGAAGAATGCCTAAAATCCCATGCCTGCAAGCAACCCATCAATGCTATGGGAAATATTAATAAACATCCCTACAGGCATTAACGTTCAAAATCTCCTCTGACCTTTGCAAACTATTAGAACAGAATCTAAAGTGAATTTTTTTTAATATGCGTAACAACTTGAAAGTAATAATTCAAATCCACACAGAATCATAGAATGGCTGCTGGACAACAGGAGGCCATTCAGCCTATCACACCAATGTCAACCCTCTGGAAGAGCAGCATAAATAATCTCATTTCCCTACCTTCCTCTGAAGTCCTGCAATGTTTTCTCAAGGTACCTACCAAATTCCCTTTTGAAAGTCTTGTCTAAACCCCCTAATGTCACACATGCCCAGGCAGCGCATTCCACATTTTAACCAATTAGTACGTAAAAAACATTCTCTTTTTACCACCTTTGATTATTTTTCCAAACACTTTACAACTATGTCTGCAGCTTCTCAACCCTTCCACTAATGAGAACAGTTTATCTACGTAGAGACAACTCAAGATTTTGAACACCTGCATCCAATCTCCTCTCAACCTACTATTCTCGAACAGGAACAATACATATTCTCCAACATATCCAAAAAACTGAAGTTCCCTACCACTGCAAATCTTGTTGAAAATCTTTCCGTCCTTCCTGAAGCGGGTGCTCAGAATTATACACAACACTCTACTGGAGACCAGAAACTGTTTTGTAAAAGATCATTATAACTTTCATGCTGTTGTCCCAGGATCTCATGTGGTTGTAATGCTCTCTCAAATTGCCCCATCACCCTCAAAGACTTGTACACAAGTACACCCAGGATTCTCTGTTCCGACATTCCTTTAGAATTAAGTCCATAACTTTATGGCCACATCTATTTCTGCCTCAATAAGGGAAACATATCCTGAAGGCGCAACCAGTGGTGCCTCTAAGCTCTTGAATCACAGAATGCATTTTTTGGAAGTTGTTGACCTCGTTCTGTAGGGTGAGAGTGATACGAAGAAGTGCATGAATTACTGGATAGCTAAGCATAAAAATGGTCCATACCTTCACTGTAACACTTTAAGCCAACCAGAAATGCATCAGGAATAGTTGGGCGTTTTGACCACCAGTAACCACACAGTGTCCCTGATGTTTTGTAATAGATTCCAGTACTTAGCATATTTTATCTGGTCTGCTCATATTTAAAAATGCACTCACCCCTTCTGATACATCATCAGAAAATCTCAGTTGAGTTAGCTAAACAAGTTACCTTTAATGAATCATGCTAGTTTTCCTTAATTAAAATACATCTGCAAGTGAACATTAAGATTTATAAAAGTTAACATTTGTAAAATTGACAGGCCTAAAGTTTCTGGATTTATCTTTGCAACTATTTTTGAATTGGAGCAAAACATTTCCAATTCCTCTGGCACCACACTTGTAACTAAGGAGGTGTAGTGATCAGAACCAGGTTGACCTCGATGACTAAGAGGTTGTTGATTCAGGTTGTTAACCTGGGCCAATCAGGAAAGCCTTGGCTGACCAAGAAACCAGGAGACTAGAATTTCCTCAGTTGAGGACTGACTCCGAGCTGCCTGGCCACAGCCAGTCTACTGCACACTGGTAAATAAAAGATGACTTGGTGATGGGACACTGGCCTCCATGCAGTTATGTCAGGAGGATTGGAAAATCTTACGTAGTACTTTCACAATTTCCACCCTCAATTCCTTCAGCATCTTCAGATGAATCCTAACAAGACCTGGTGATTTAACAATTTTATGCAAAGTATGACTTTATTGTACCTCCTCAAATATATTTTAGCCTATTCAGTACAGCAACTACATCCTTTCACAATGACCTTAGCAAGTAACAAGAAGGTGCTAAAGACAGTTGCAAAGTACTTAATTCATACTTCAACATGCATGCCTCGATGTTCATGATTCCATCTTAGTTGATCATTAGGCTGACCCCATCTCTTAATATTTATATGCCTACAGAAGACAGTAAGACCATAAGACACAAGAGCAGTTCTGTAGGTAATTTGGGAGGCACAGCAGACTATTATCCCAAGGAAGAAAAACGTACAAAGGGGAGGATGAGGTAACCATGGCTGACAGTGGAAGTCACAAATAGCATAAAAACTAACGAAAAGTTAGACCTTTGGTGAACAAAATCGGGAAGTCACAGGATTAGAAAGTCTTTAAAAACCAGCAGAGGATAACTAAAAAGCAATAAGCAGGGAGATGATGAAATATTGGAGTAAACTAGCTCCTATTATAAAAGATGATTACAAGAGGTTTTCTTTTATATACAAAAAAGGTGAGAGAGAGGCAATAGTGTACATTGGAGCAATGGAAGATGAGCTGCAGAAGTAGTAAAGGGGAACAAAGAAATGTTGGAGGAACTGAACATATACTTTACATCAGTTTTCACAGTGAAAGAAATAAGCAGCACACCAAAACATCAAAAAAGTCATGGGGCAGAGAGGAGTGTGGTGGCATTTATTAAGGAAAAGGTGATGGGGAAGCTGAAAGGACTGCGTAGTGAGTGTAACAAGGTGGACCTCACAGAAAATGAGTTCCCTAATTGAGGCTATTAATCTGGTCCAAAATGGAGCCCTGACTGACAGATAAAAACAGAAGTCTCTTTCCCTTGTAAATTGCTGTTTATTGTATACAGCTGCTAATGTTAACTTTGTTTGCGATGCATACTGGTTAATAAAATATAAAAAAAGAAGTCTCAGTCATCCTGTTCACTCTGAGAGCTGGCTCTGAGGAAACTGGATCATTGTCAAGGACTTTCCACGTGGAAATAAAGGGGGACTTGGTGAAGGGATACTGGCCTTTGTGGAATTGTTTCATGGCGATGATAGTGGAACTAACGATGCAACTATACAAAAACACCTATGAGCTGAAGCCCAACTGGACTTCAAATAGACACTACGACTGGCTTTTTAATTGGAAAATGCAACAAGTGGGGCATATGAGTTACAGGGTACTCTGATGGATGTGGACACTCTTGTCTGGTCCACTGAGCTTGGGAGATATCACCTGACTGAAGACAATTGCATAATCTCACTCAGGACATACTCTGACCAGAGGAACTCTAGGTCAGCCCACAGCAAAATCCCAAAACAAGGTCAAGCCCCAAGCAAATGGTTAACATTTTCTTAAGGATCCAGGCAGGCCATTGTAGTTGCTGCCAGTATGAGAACTCGAGACAGCAAAATAGCCCCATTAAACCTAAATTGAGAACTCAGAACTGGGTATTCAGGATAGTGCTCATCCTGGAAAGTCCACCCACTTTTTTTTTGGAACAGTTCAATTGCTTAGCTACATCCAAATCAGAATCAATACTATTAGAAGATAAAGTGAGGGTGATCAAAGATGTGCCAGCTCCCACATCTGTACCAGAGCTTAGGTGTTTTCTTAGGCCGGTGAATTATTATGGTAAGTGTTATGTAACCTGGCCTCCGTCCTGGCACCTTTGTATCAACTCTTAAAAAAAAGGTTAGCCTTGGAAATAGGCAAGTAGCCAAGCCACAGCTTTCAGTGAAGAAACAGCTGTCATCCTTTAAGGTGTTGGCACACTATGATTCCAAGTGAGATCTAGTATTGGTGTGCAATGCCTCCCCATAGAGCATTAGGGTAGTATTAATTCATAGATGGCACAATGTAGATGAATGCCCATAGAGAATTTATCCAGGACTTTGGCTAAGTGTAATTATGCGCAAGAAAAGAAGGAAAGTTTGGCATTCATATTTGGAGTTACGAAATTCCACCATACCTTTACAGACATAAATTGGTACTATTAATGGACCACAAACCCCTGCTAGGTCTGCTTAAAGAGAAGAAGATGGTGCTGCCCATAGCCTCAGACTGAATTCAGTGGTGGATTGTCCTGGTTGGGAGTGATATGGGAAACGTAAGGGCCGTCACAACCAGATTTGAAACTTTTTTGGACAAGGAGAGACCAGATCATAGTAGAGGATAGTATGTTGTTATGGAGCAAGAGTAATTGTCCTGAGCAAAGGCTGTCACCAGATATTGGCCGAACTCCAGCAGGGTCATTCAGGAGTTTTCGAAATGTACATGTTGGCGAGAAGTTATCTCTGATGGCCAGGATTGGATTCAGACATAGTCATGTTGGTGAGGCAGAGCCCAGAGTGCCAACAAGGACAAAATTCACTGCCACGAGCTCCATGGGAATGACCAGGTAAACCATGGACTCGGTTACACAGTTACTATGCAGATCCCTTCAGGGTAGAAAGTGAGGACTGCAGATGCTGGAGATCAGAGCTTAAAATGTGCTGCTGGAAAAGCGCAGCAGGCCAGGCAGCATCCAAGGAGCAGGAGAATCGACGTTTTGGGCATGAGCCCTTCTTCAGGAATGAGGAAAGTGTGTCCAACAGGCTAAGATAAAGGGTGGGGAGGAGGGACTTGGGGGAGGGGCGTTGGAAATGCGATAGGTGGAAGGAGGTCAAGATGAGGGTGAGAGGCCGGAGCGGGGGTGGGGGCGGAGAGGTCGGGAAGAAGGTTAGGAAGGCAGTGCTGAGTTCGAGGGATTTGACTGAGGGGTGGGGGGGGGGGGGGGGGGGGTGGTGGTGTGTGTGTGAAATGAGGAAACTGGAGAAATCTGAGTTCATCCCTTGTGGTTGGAGGGTTCCTAGGCAGAAGATGAGGCGCTCTTCCACACAACCCAGATGGCCTCCTTCTTCAATGACCGCAATTTCCCCCCTGACGTGATCGACGATGCCCTTCACCGCATCTCCTCCACTTCCCGCTCCTCCACCCTTGAGGGATCCTTCCATATCCACCACAAATTCGCCTGCACCTCCACACACATCATTTACTGCATCCGCTGCACCCGATGTGGCCTCCTCTATATTGGGGAGACAGGCCGCTTACTTGCGGAACGTTTCAGAGAACACCTCTGGGACACTCGGACCAACCAACCCAACCACCCCGTGGCTCAACACTTCAACTCCCTCTCCCACTGCACCAAGGACATGCAGGTCCTTGGACTCCTCCATCGCCAGACCATAGCAACACGACGGCTGGAGGAAGAGCGCCTCATCTTCCGCCTAGGAATCCTCCAACCACAAGGGATGAATTCAGATTTCTCCAGTTTCCTCATTTCCCCTCCCCCCGCCTTGTCTCAGTAAAATGCCTCGAACTCAGCACCGCCTTCCTAACCTGCAATCTTCTTCCTGACCTCTCCGCCCCCACCCCCGCTTCGGCATATCACCCTCACCTCCTTCCACCTATCACATCTCCATCGCCCCTCCCCCAAGTCCCTCCTCCCTACCTTTTATCTTAGCCTGCTGGACACACTTTCCTCATTCCTGAAGAAGGGCTCATGCCCGAAATGTCGATTCTGCTGCTCCTTGGATGCTGCCTGACTTGCTGTGCTTTTCCAGCAGCACATTTTCAGCTCAGATCCCTTCAGGGGTTCAATGTTCTTAATCTTGTGGACACCCACTCAAAGTGGCTGGACATGTATAGAGTTCATTTGCTAAATAAGGGGACAACGAGAGAAAAGCTGTGCACGTCTTTGCAATATGCAGACTCCTGGAAATGTTGGTCACAGATAACAGGCTATCATTGACCAACAGGTAATTTGAATATTTTCTAAAGTCAACATATATGGTATTCAATATAAGGTCAACTCATACCATCCACCATCCAATAGTTTGGCAGAAAGAGCAGCCTAAACTTTGAAGACAGGCTTAAAGAAATAGCCCACAGCTTAATTTGATACCAAACTGTCCCGGTTCCTATTTGATTAGAGGACCGCCCTCATGCAACTACAGGAATAGCTCCAGCAAAGATGCTAATGGGGTGAAGACTCCACAGCAGGTTAAATCTGTTCTTCCCAGACCTTGTGGAGGTGAGGATGAACCGGTATCACAAATGCCAATGCCGGACACAAGGCGCCGTTCAGAAGACAGACAGTTTGCTTCAGGGGACGATGTTCTGTGTAGGAACCATGGAAAATCCCAGCACTAATAAGAGACATGGTAGATGCGAGTTCAGGACAAGAGACATATAAAGTTCGGGCAGGTGCAACAGTCCCAAACAAGTATGTGAAGCACATAAAAGCTGCAAATTATCAAATGGTACAGAAGCAAACTGTGCCCGGCTCCTCAACAGCCTTTCCAACTGTTCTGGAACCCATGGGTTCACCCTCTCCATCAAGCATGAAAGATGCCACAGAATCTGAGATGGACCATGGCAAATGGCACTGCTTCAACACCTCTGCCACCGGGAGAAGAGACACCCCAGGCGCAAGAAGCAAGCTACTGTGCGTTACCCACCACCTGTACCAGAGGCAGAATTGGAGGATCTGACTCTCCCCAGAAGGAGCTACAAAAACAAACTAGCCTATGTCCTTGGAGTCAGAGGGGGTGCAGTGCAATTATTGTAACGAGGTCAGCCAGGTGGATCTCATTAAATATGAGTTCCCTGATTGAGGCTGTTAATCTGGTAGTCAGGGAGCCCTGGCTGACAGATGACGACAGAAGTATCAACAGTTCTGTTCATTCAGAGCTCGCTCTGAGGGAGCTGGATCAGTGTCAAGGACTCTCCACGTGTAAATAAATGGTGATGTGGTGACAGGATGCCATGCTCTGTTGTGTTATTTCAGTCTGAAGGCAGAATATTCACCTGAACCAGATGGATTGCCCCCCAGAATTCTGAAGGAGGTAGTTGAGGAGATTTCAGGAATCACTGGAGTCAGGAAGGGTCGCAGAGGACTGGAAGATGGCTAATACAATACCTCTGTTTAAGAAAGGAGGAAGGCAGAAGCCTGACTACAGCCTAAGATTTTTAATTCCAACTTTTAGGATGAGATTGAGGAGCTTCTCAGAGTGCATGGGACTCAGTCAGTACGGCTTTGTCGAGGGGTGGTCATGCTTGACAAATCTGCTAAATTCTTTGAGGTGATATTAAACAATTTAGACAAAAGAGAGCCAATCGATTTCCAGAAGGCCTTTGACAAAGTGCTGCACAGGAAGCTGCTAAATAAGATACAAGGGCAAGGCACTGGCATGGATGGAGAATTGGTTGACGAGCAGAAGGCAGAGACTGCAAATAAAGGGGTCTTTTGCAGGATGGTAGCCAGTGACAAGTGAAGTTCCACTGGTGTCCATGTTGGGACCAAAACTATTCACATTGATAAGTTTGCAATGACACAAAGTGTGAAGTTATATACTTTGGTAGGAATAGAGATGTAGGCTAATTTCCAAATGGAGAAGGCTTCAGAAATTTGAAGCACAAAGGGACTAAAGAGTCCTAATTCAGGATTCTATTTAGGTTAACACGCAGGTTTGGTTCGCACATGCAATGTTCACCTTCGTTCAAGAGGGTGAGAATACAAGAGCAGAAATGTACTGCTGAGGCTCTGGTCAAACCACATTTGGAACATTGAGAGTAGTTTTGGGCCCCATATTTAAGGAAGGATTTGCTGGCATTGGAAGGGGTCTGTAGGAGGTTTAGAAGAATGATCTGGGGTTGAAGGGCTTGTTAAATGAGGAGCAGTTGAGTACATTGGATCAGTACTTGATGGAGTTTAGAAGGATGATGGGAGAATCTCATTGAAACTTACAAAATACTGAGAGGCCTGATAGAGTGCACATGGAGAAGATGTTTCCATTAGTAAGACCCAAGAGCACAGCCTCAGAGTGAAGGGATGGCCCTTTCGAACTGAGATGAGGAATTTCTTCAGCTAGAAGGTGGGTTAATCTGTGGAAATCATTGCCGCTTAAGTCTATGATTACACAGACTGTCATCGATTACATTTAAGACATAGAGAGATAGGTACTTGATTACTAAGGGGATCAAAGAACAGTGTTGCGATTCATTTCAACCATGATTGAATGGCAGAACAGACTCAATGGACCAAATGGCCTAATTCTGCTCCTTTTTCTTATGGTCTTATGCTCTGACATGAGACCATCACCCTCATAATGTTTCTCTTTACTTGATATTGCTCCTTGTCATTTTCCATAGCTAAACTAAACTTTGTAATGTGATGAATACTGTTCTCCAAATTTTCCCTTCTATCATTTGCCACCTCATTCCCTAGAACCACATCCAGTAATTCTAATTTTCAAATTATGCCAGGAAAATCAAGAAAGTTGTTCTGAACACATCTCAAAATGCAAGTCAGTATGAAAATAACAGGAGATGCAAACTAAGACTGGAATGTTTACAAAACCAGATTTAATTGCTGTGTATCTGCATGCAGAATGAGGATGCTCAATATTAAAATTAAGAAGGTACAACATTGGGTGCAATCCCTGTACCAGTGTTTGAGTGCTGTCTGAGCCAGATTCCCTTATATTCTAGCTCCACTAAGATAATATCCAGCATGTATTATAGACAATATGTAAAATTTCTAAACATTCAGAAACATGCAGAACTCTGAAGTAATTGACAGTTGCAAACTACCTACAAAATTAAAAGCAGGCAACAGGAAAACTATTCAAAACAAATTGCTTTCGGCAAATACACAGATAATGTTCAAAGTGAATATGGTACCTCGTTTTTGCGCACCAAATCTAAGACTAATTTGAGTGAACAGGTCGGGGCTTTCATATTTCTCTTCATTTGCTTTTATCCAGAAGCAGTTCTCAGGCATTTCAAGTGGTCTAATCTGTGAGAACAGAGCACAAATCAAAACATTGGGGTTAAATAATCTGTGTTTGATGTTTGATTCAATAATTTGATTCCTTAAAGCTAAGTGGATAAAATTTAAGCAAAAATATTTTGGTAGCTATTAGCAAGTTATATATTTTTAATAAATGATGCATCACAATTCTACTCGGTTTTAAGTATCTTGATGCGTATACCAAATCATGGCTGCCCCGCCCTGACATAGCGTTGAACCCTCTTGTGATGAAGTGGTAGAGTACCTTCCTCTGGGTTGGGAAGCTGAGGTTCAAGTCCTACCTGCTCCAGAGGTGTACAATAACATTGATGAACAGGTTTATTAGAAAAATAGGCTAAATCACAAAAAGTCAAGCCTATTAATGTTCTGGCAGAGAAGTGTGCAATGCAACATTATTTTTTTTCTACAGCACGTAAGAAGTGTTTCCTAATGACTGCCTTTTATGAATTAGAGGATAATTTTCATTTCAGATATTTATGATTGACCATTAAAGTTTCGATAACACTCTAGATCACAACACTGTACTAACTGCTGACCTTTCTCAATATTGTGATGAAATTCATTTCCAGCATTCTGTGAGAATATCCTACATTTGATTGTTTCAAAATGTTACTAACATTCAATTCTGCATCACAATTACAGTAGGTTTTCAACAGATCATTCAGGCTAGTTTAGGGTCACTAAAGAGGAATTCAAAGGTTGCATATTGGAGAAAGAGGCAGAGAGAGAGAGAGGAAGGAGGGAGAAATAGAGACAGACAGACAGACAGACAGAGAGAGACACAGATATTGATTCCATGTTAGAACTGCTGCTAGCTGCACTGCTGGAAAGCCAACTGAGCAACACAGAATCGGAATAGAGTCAAGTGTGGCTTGAAGCAATGGTCTGGTATGTTATTGTCGAGACTTAGGCAATGTTCTGGGGAACTGGGGTTGAATCCCAACATGGTAGATAGTGAAATTTGAAATCAATAAAAAGTTTGAATTAAGCCTAATGATGACCATGAAACCTTACCAACTGTCAGAATAACCATCTTGGATAACACAAATCCTTTAGGGGAAGGAAACTGATGTCATTTCCTGGACTGGCCAACACAAACCCATTGTAATGTGCTTGACTTTTAACCACTGTCTGAGCTGTTTAGGATGGGCATCAATTCCTCCATTCCCACAAATGAACATCAACAAAATAGTTGGATGGCTCTGTACTGCTGGAACGAGGAGCTAAAATATCAGGAAGGTTGCTGGCTTTGTTTCAGGGGAAGGAATGTGGGGTTTGGTCACAATCATCAATACTTCAGTGTAGCTGAGAGACATTAAGTGAAAAGGTCATAAGCAACATTTGCTTGATGCAACTGAACTAAATTAGAGCTCAGAGAAAAGTCTAAGAGCAGTTTTAGTTGCTGAAACAATCTGTCATTGAAGAACTGAGTTAAGTAGAAAACATAGAAAACATAGAACAATACAGCACAGAACAGGCCCTTCAGCCCACGATGTTGTGCCGAACATTTGACCTAGCTTAAGCACCTATCCATGTACCTATCCAATTGCTGCTTAAAGGTCACCAATGATTCTGACTCTGCCACTCCCACAGGCAGCGCATTCCATGCCCCCATCACTGTCTGGGTAAAGAACCTACCCCTGACACCCCCCTATACCTTCCACCCTTCACCTTAAATTTATGTCCCCTTGTAACACTCTGTTGTACCCGGGGAAAAAGTCTCTGACTGTCTACTCTATCTATTCCCCTGATCATCTTATAAACCTCTATCAAGTCACCCTTCATCCTTCGCCGTTCCAATGAGAAAAGGCCTAGCACTCTCAACCTATCCTCATACAACCTATTCTCCATTCCAGGCAACATTCTGGTAAATCTCCTCTGCACCCTCTCCAAAGCTTCCGCATCTTCCCAAAAGTGAGGCGACCAGAACTGCACACAGTACTCCAAATGTGGCCTTACCAAGCTCCTGTACAGCTGCAACATCACCTCACGACTCTTGAATTCAATCCCTCTGCTAATGAACACTAATACACCATAGGCCTTCTTATAAACTCTATCCACCTGAGTGACAACTTTCAAAGATCAATGAACATAGACCCCTACATCCCTCTGCTCCTCCACCTTACTAAGAACCCTACCGTTAACCCTGTATTCCGCATTCTTATTTGTCCTTCCAAAATGGACAACCTCACACTTGACAGGGTTGAATTCCATCTGCCACTCCTCAGCCCAGCTCTGCATCATATCTAAGTCCCTTTGCAGCTGACAACAGCCCTCCTCACTATCCACAACTCCACCAATCTTCGTATCATCTGCAAATTTACTGACCCACCCTTCGACTCCATCTTCCAAGTCATTAATTAAATTACAAACAGCAGAGGACCCAGAATTGATCCCTGCAGAACTCCACTTGTCACTGCGCTCCAGGCTGAATATTTACCATCTACCACCGTCTCTGACTTCGACTGGTTAGCCAGTTCTCTATTCAACTGGCCAAACTTCCCACTATCCCATGCCTCCTGACTTTCCACATAAGCCTACCATGAGGAACCTTATCAAATGCCTTACTAAAATCCATGTACACTACATCCACTGCTCTACCCTCATCCACATGCTTGGCCACCTCCACAAAGAATTCAATAAGACTTGTAAGGCAAGACCTACCCCTCACAAATCCGTGCTGGCTGTCCCTAATCAAGCAGTGTCTTTCCAGATACTCATAAATCCTATCCCTCAGTACCCTTTCCATTACTTTGCCTACCACCGAAGTAAGACTAACTGGCCTGTAATTCCCGGGGTTATCCCTATTCCCTTATTTGAACAGGGGCACAACATTTGCCACTCTCCAGTCCCCTGGTATCACCCCCGTTGACAGTGAAGACAAAAAGATCATTGCCAACGGCTCTGCAATTTCCTCTCTTGCTTCCCACATAATCCTAGGATGTATCCCATCAGGCCCGGTGATTTGTCTATCCTCAAGTTGTTCAAAATGCCCAACACATCTTCCTTCCTAACAAGCATCTCCTCTAGCTTACCAGTCCATTTCATACTCTCCTCTTCAAAATTACGGTCCTTCTCATTTGTAAATACTGAAGAAAAGTACTCATTCAAGACCTCTCCTATCTCTTCCAACTCAATACACAGTCTCCCACAACTGTCCTTGATCGGACCTACCCTCGTTCTCGTCATTCTCATGTTTCTCACATACGCATTAAAGGCCTTGGGGTTATCCTTGATCCTACCCACCAAAGATTTTTCATGCCCTCTCTTAGCTCTCCTAATCCCTTTCTTAAACTCCCTCCTGGCTATCCTGTATCCCTCCAAAACTCTGTCTGAACCTTGTTTCCTCAACCTTATGTAAGCCTCCTTCTTCCTCTTTACGAGACATTCAACCTCCCTCGTCAACCAAGGTTCCCTCACACGACCATCTCTTTCCTGCCTGACAGGTACATACATATCAAAGACACGTCGTATCTGTTCCTTGAAAAAGTTCCACATTTCAATGACATCCTTCCCTGACAGCCTGTGCTCCCAACTTATGCTCCTCAGATCTAGAGTGCAATTTCAGAGTACAGCACAGCATAGCCCTGGAGGAGAGTGATTGACTGTCATTGAGGCAGCATAAGATAGAGTTTCAGGCCATACTGGCAAAATTGAAGAGTTGTGATGCCTTGTGAACGTTAGTGAGATTTAATGATCTACAGCTTAACTAACACCTTTGAGGAACTGTTCAGAAATCCTCGGGACTTATCTTGGTTGCTTTTGCTATTTGATGTGTGGAATTTTTGATCACAGAATATTATCAATACCAACCACATCTTAATTATGGCTGTTTGAAATAAGCTGCACTTGTATTGCAGATTATATTACTGTTGTAACATCGTATACTGAAGTTCGTTGTCATTCGCTCATGACCATGAAATATTGTGGCATTGTTCTCCTAGTATGTCTCCTGAATACACTATATCTACTTTCAAAAAAAAAGTTACTGGTCCCTAGCTAAGCTCTATTATAAATATGCTGGCTGTGATCATAACATAATAAAAATGAACACACATTTGTCAAGCACCACCAGAACTGTTCCAGCTGTACAATAGTTTACACTTGACTTGATAACTATTGGAATAAAGTGTGACACAAAACGTATTTCAAGATTTGGAGGTGTCGGTGTTGGACTGGGGTGTACAAAGTTACAAATCACACAACACCAGGTTGTAATCCAACAGGTTTAATTGGAAGCACACTAGCTTTCAGAGCGCTGCTCCTTCATCAGGTGGTTGTGGAGTACACAGTTGTAAGACACAGAATTTATAGCAAATGTTTCCAGTGTGATGTAACTGAAATTATACATTGAAAAATACCTTGATTGTTTGTTAAGTCTCTCATCTGTTAGAATGACCATGATAGTTTCACTTCTTTCATATGTAAATCACAAAACTTCTTTTAAAAGTTACATTCTCATGTTAACTGTAACAATTGGTGTCAGTGCAGATAAGATGTTGAGATTTACATATGAAAGAAGTGAAACTATCATGGTCATTCTAACAGATGAGAAACTTAACAAACAATCAAGGTATTTTTCAATGTATAATTTCAGTTACATCACACTGGAAACTTTTGCTATAAATTCTGTCAGAATGAAGCAGCTCTCTGATGAGGATGTGTTGCACATTTGTCTTGGATTTCAAGTGAGCAAGACTGAACAGCTTTCCAATAATTGTGGAATGTAAATAAACAGCGTCTGTAAATGACCTGAAGAGATATGACTGTAGCAAAGACAAGAATATGTCAAAGAGCAGCAATGCTAGAATACGGCTACAATGCAGATCTCAGTGGGTTCCAATGTTGCCCAGCATAATTAACCTACCCTACCCATCATTTGATCATAGAAAGCGATCGCTTTGAACAGCTTTGACATGCAGCCAATTTCCTCCAGCAACTTAAGACAGACAGCTTCTACTCACATAATTGAATATCTTTGTGACATCGATGAAGGCAATATATATATATTAGTCACATCTGTAATACTTGCTCACAGCATATCTCTTCTCAGACTGAGAAGATCATGTCAATTAAGAATCTTTTATGATATGATTTTTACCTGGATGGCAGTATGACAGGTGTTCATATGGTGAAAGCATTTCTACTTTTCACAAAACATTGCAAGGGTAATTTAACCCTGATACACTTGGGGGTGATCCATATCAGAGCCAGCATGTGTATTGAGAACATTGTTTCAGAGTTATATCTCTCTGAGATCCAGCAGTTGCCAATGTCCTGATTTTGAATGTTTCCAAGACATCTGGTGACACTGTTTATTCACAAAGGAGGTAGTATCTACAAAAAGCTCATGCTAGCGGCAAACTACAAGTTCTCATTTATCTTTATCTGGGTCATGGTGTCTGAGTGCGAAGGACTACGCCTCACGATCTATATCCACACTTGTGTTGAAATCCTCCACTAAGTAAAGCTTTAGGGATTCTGCTGAAACTAGTGTCAAGATTATCATAGAACTGGCCTTGCATCCCTGTAGTGGAGCACACATTGGAAGGTATAGATACTCCTGGGATGTTCAACTTAGGAGGTGGATGGAAAAACATGTTCTGGATGAGGTACGGGATGTTCCACCATTGAGAGTAATACTCACAATAAAGTCTAAATTTTTCTAACATTTCTTTTCTGCCACATAAATATGTAATGTTTTGTTTCCACACCTAGCAGGCCTGTTCACTTGTAGGAAAACTATGGGAATATTCAGTCTATCAAATTTCACATCAATCATAACCTATTTGCATTATCAACAATCAACCAGTCATCTGTTAGTTTCATGCATACAGTCCTGACATTCCATTTTGCCAATTTAAGATTTGACATCTTTCTTCTGTTGGTTTACCAGTGAGATGGATGCCATCCACTTGTTCACTGTGAGCTTTAAGCACTGATTGAAGCAAACAAATGATGGCGAATAGCTCTTACTTTAGGAAGCCTTCCTATTTTAGATGAGCAGGGGCTGACAAGTACGGTCCAACCCACAGTTGGAAGCAGACCATAACAATAATTCTCTACCAAGTTCAGCTTATCCTCATAACTGCTATCTATTTAAGGCTGTGTAGCAAAACTAGAACGTCTTCTCCATGTTACAAATCTGAGAAAAAAATCATGGGGATCCTAGGCTACCCAAATGCTTGAGTTTGTCTCTCTACCAACCACCGGAGTTCTTGATGAGGCAGGGGATCGAGGATTATGGGGAGAAGGCAGGAGAATGGAGTTGAGAAATATATGAGCCATGATCAAATTGTGGAGTAGTTTCAATTGGCACAATGTTCTAATTCTGCTCTTATATCTTATGGATTGAGCTCAACTAAATAAAAATCACAACTTTTGGTGCCCACTTGGTCAGAAGAGTGAGAAAAGTAAGAAAAGCAGAAAGCAATGAGCTCTCCTTGGAGACATTAGAAACATCATTAGAAATTTGGTGGCACGGTGGCACAGTGGTTAGCAATGCTGCCTCACAGCGCCAGAGACCTGGGTTCAATTCCCGACTCAGGCGACTGACTATGTGGAGTTTGCACATTCTCCCTGTGTCTGCGTGGGTTTCCTCCGGGTGCTCCAGTTTCCTCCCACAGTCCAAAGATGTGCGGGCCAGGTGAATTGGCCATGCTAAATTGCCCATAGTGTTCGGTAAAGGGGTAAATGTAGGGGTATGGGTGGGTTGCAAGTCTGTGTGGACTTGTTGGGCCGAAGGGCCTGTTTCCACACTGTAAGTAATCTAATCTAATCACATCAATCTGTTAGAAACACTTGAACGATCAGAAAAGTAATAAATGAGTTTTTAAAATTGGTGTTAAACACGGAATTAAATGCTTGATGCCAAAACAAAATACTACAGGAAGTCAAAAATAAGAACAGGAAATGCTATTAACACTCAACAGGTCAGGCAGAATCGAGGGAGAGAATCAGTTTATATTTCAAGTCAACGTGAAACAGTATTTCCATTCCTCTGCACAAAAGCTGTCTGATATGCTGAGTATTTCCAGTATTTCCTGTTATTATTGCTTGATCTGATCCTGCTTAACAGGATGCCAATGTACTGGTGTTTTTGCAGGCTCCTTGTAAAGGTCAATGCCTGCACAAATAAATGTTGAGATAACTTCAGTCATGGTATGTATAGGGATGCCATTAATGGCTATCACATCTCAAAAATGCTAGTCCACAAATGCATTCAATCAACAGCACATTTTATTTCAGTTGTTCATGCTTGGGTGATGCTGTGGTCAACATTTACTGCACGAGTCTGCTGCCCTGAGTAAATTTAGTTCGTAATGGGTTATAGAGAGCAGGCAGGAAAGCAGGGTTGAGGCCACAATGAGATCAGCTATGATCATATTAAATAATGAAGCAGGCTTGAGGGGCTGAATTGTCTCCTGTTGCTCCTAGTTCTTCAATTCTTATGTAGGTAGGAAACAGATAAACTTAGAGATTTGGCTCTGCTGAACAGTGTTTTAGGCCAAAAACAAAAAAAAAATTAGAAAATGACTCATGCCTGAAACAACCAGAGGGAGATGAGGAAGCCAAATAAAAACTGAGCGTACTCTGCTGTCATATATACCAAATCAGGTGCATTTCTCTTTGAATGGAGGTGGTGGCACTAAGATAGGATACAAATACCCTTTCTTCTATTATATTATTCTGTCTTCTTGATCAGATTCAAGACATACATTTTAAGAACAGTGCCTTTTGCTTGCATTAGACAAAAAAAAAATTTTGGCTTGGAAATAGATCACTTTCTCATTTCAGAAAATCAAGTGTGAGCACCAGAAACTAATTTACACATATGTAATACAGCCGAGGCAGATAAAAAATATTCAACTGTAAACCAATCTACATATTTCAGCTCCAATATCAATCATTCCTGATTGTAACAATCTGATCCCAGTACCTTCACCAGACACCTACATGGATGGAATTTAATATCAAATTTTGGGAGATCAAATTAAAGCTCCATGATCACTTTGCAGTGGTCTGAGTCATTAAAAAAGTATGCTTACACTTCCAAACCAGCACTGAAAAAAAAGAGATCAGAAACTCATCAGCTTGATTTGCCCCAAATCCAAATTGTCGAATTATTCTCTTTAGTCTTCCACTTAATCCACGTTACATTGTGTTACTATACAAGAGTAAGTGAAATAAAATTAGAAAATGCTAGAAACAAGCAGTAGGTCTGGCAGTATTTGTGAAAGGACAGTTAATGTTTCAAGGACGATGGTCTTTCATCAGTGAAAATAAAAGAATGTTTTCCCAATTTATGTTGCTCTATAAGGAGCTTGCCACTATTTTTCTGTTTCAAGGGCTGTTTACTACATATCAATGCTTCTAATGAAGAAATCTGCTCTTGTTAGGGAACCACTCAATACCAATTTATAACAAGAAAAATGTTTTAAAACTGCTGGAAAAGAACTCTCACTTCAAGTTTAAATTTACTTCTTCAACAACCACAAATAAAATATATGTGTGGTGGTTATCTACCTTTATCAAAGTGTAAGTGGTTAACTGGCTTTAGAGATTAATAAAATCAAGTTCCACTCGTGCCTAACACCTGTCTTAAAATAAGACTTTTTTTATTTTTTGACCTTCAGAAGTCTAAAAGAAATGCAATCATTCACTGGTTCATTTTTAAATGGATTTAACTAAATATCGTGAATTGCATTACGATTGTTTGATGCTTTATTTAGGCAGCAAAGAACCTCCATAAATATTAAATTAAAATAGACATAAACACCAAGCAGCCTCACATAGACATGTGGTACTGAAAAATACAAATCAGAATTTCTGACCAGATGTAAATCTTGCGCAGAGGTGATGATTCAGCAATTAGCAATAGTGAAAAGAATGTGACTCCATGAATTTCGCAAAATAACTAAAGATGTGATATTACAGTCCCTGAGGTGGCAAGGATTTTCATTACCTAGGCAAACCTTCACAATTAGCCGTCCATCTTTAGGTGGCAAGATAACCTTCTCATCATCAGAAGCTGCAATATATGTATTCATATCTCACTAATTACCCAGAATTACTACATGAGATAGGAGCTCATGGTCTGAGTGGTAATATATTAGCATGGATTGAGAAGTGGTTAACACAGAAAACAGAGTCAGGATTAATGGATCTTTTTCAAGTTGAAAAAAATTAGTGGAGTGTCATGGGATTATTAATTACCAGAATTAACTTCTCCTTCTCAAGCAAGATATTCAATGTGCACATGGCACATTTAATCCTCTGCATCCAAATGAGTACACATTTGAGAACATGGCCAATCCTTTTGTAATGCTGTCTCCCTTTCATTAGGTTGCTACAACTGCAGAAGGCATCTGCATAGCGACCAAGGCACAATGTGTACCCATCTGGGCAATGACAACTGGGCAGCAGGAGCTTCTCAGGAGTAACCTTAGCAGACACTACCAGCAAGTAGCTTTTCTCTCACAGAGGCCATGCAGCAGAAAGAGTCACGCAGCTTCGCAGATGGCAACTTTGTGCATAAGGCAAGATAGGCAGCTGCTGAAAGGGAAGCATTAGCACTGAAGGAAAGACAGAAGCATGTGGCTGCATGGTATAGTAACCAGTCAATGTGAAAGGAGGAGACATATGTCCATTTTATTGTAAGACTTAAGTATCACAGGTGGTTTATGAGCAAGCAGATTCCATGGTCAGTAAAGTGCATGTGTGTGAAAAGAAAAGGCAGGCATTGTGGCCCAAGGCTGGACTTAAGTGGGTCCGTCAGTCCATGGGCTGGTCCCAGTCAGTCCGACAGCTGGTCCAACTCAAAACTGGGAATAGGACAATGCTCAGCTATGGCCTTGCTGGTTACATGGTCCTGTATGCAATCAGGGTTATCCTACAAAGTCTGTCCAGGGGATTGGCCATGGTTAGTCAAAGGGTGGGTCTCACATAATGCAGTAGGTTTTTTGGGTCACGCCTTAGTGATGAAGCAGATTGGGGACTGTCCTGATAGTATTAGGCAACTGAGAGAGTGGTCACAGTTATGGGGGCAATTGAATATTGTAGGTTGGGATCTGATGGGATAGACAGGATAGACATGCATATATGATATATATTTACATTTTTCGGGACAGCTTAAGAGGTCAAGATTACTAATTTGCATAGGAAGGGATCTTGTCAGGCTTGAAAGCAATCCTACAACATTAAAAGCCTACAAACTCCTGTGGCAAGAAGCTATCTCTCAAAAAACACAAAAATGGAAAATCAAATAGCACACATGTTGTAAGGGAACTTGGCAGATGCAATACTGCGCCTTGGCAGGGGAGGAAATAATTAAGGCCCTAGGATTGATCCTTGTGGCAGTCCACTAATTACATCTTTCCAATGTAAAAAGAAACATTTTAAACTTTGATCAATCCTTAATCCAAGCTAATTCATTACCTCAATACTGTGAGGTCCTATCTTCTACAATCCTATCTTACCAAATGCATTCTGTATATGCCATTGCATAATATCAACTCTTCTTGTTACATCCTCAGAGATTGCTAGTAATTTTATCAAACATGATTTCCCTTTCACAAAAAGAATGTTGATTCTTTTTGATTATTGCTAAACCTTTCAAAATATCCTGTTATTTCTACCTTAGTGAGGGGACTCTTGCATTTTCCCAGGGACAAATGTTCAGCTCATCGGCCTACAGTTTCCTACTTTCTCTCTCCCTTCCTTCTTGAACAGGGGTGTCCTATTTGCGGTTTTTCAATCTGTTGAATCCCTCCCAGAACCTAGTGAATTCTAGAGTCATTCAACTAAATGCCTCCATGCTGTCTGTAGCAACTTCCTTTAAAACCCTTGGTTATAAGTCATCAGGTCCTGGTGACCTGTCATCCTTCAGCTCCTTCCAAAGGGCTTCGGCATGGACAAGGAAAGCAGAAATGTGTGTAGCATTCAAAACAAAACAAATGAACAAGTAGAACAAACCGAGATAAATAAGTTTGATCTCATGATCATTGCTGAGATGTGGCTGCAGGGTGAGCTAGTTTGGACCTGAACATTGAAGAGCAGGTGATGTTTAGGAAAGACAGGTAGCTGGAAAGGATGGAGAAGATTAAAGATGATATTGGTACAATCAGGAGGATGGCCTAAATTCAGGAAAACAAGATAAAGAAGCAGTCTGGGTAGAGATGAGGAGTGATAAAGGTAAGAGGTTACACGTGGGAGTTGTCTCAAGGCTCCTTAACAATAACCACATAAATAGGACAGGGTATCAAATAAGAAATAATGAGAGCTTGTCAAAAGAATACTATGATCATCATGGAGGAATTTAACACACATGTAGACTGACAAAGTCAGATGGAAAAATATGGTCAAGAGGTGGAATTCACTGAATATTTTCAAGACAATTTCCTAGGCCATCTTGTTTTGGTACCAACCAGAGACCAGGTGACATTAGACCTTATTTTGACCAACACTATAGGATTAATTACTGACCTCATAGTGAAAGCACTCCAGAGTAGCAGCAAATTTAACATGATCGAATTATACATAGTTTAAGGGAAATTCCCCAAAGTACAGAATAGATATATACCAACAAATAAGAAAAATTCTAAAGGGATAACCCACCATCCATGATTAACTAAAAAGTCAAAGAAAGAAAGAAATTGTGCAAAGATATATAGATCAGAGAATGGAAGGTTATAAAAACAAGTATAGAATTACTAAAAGGTTGATAAGGAGGAAAAAAGTTAGCCAAAAATATAAAAACAGACAGTAAAAGCTTTTTTCAGATATTTAAAAATGAGATGAGTTAACAAACTCATTTTGGTCCTATAAAAAGGAGTCTGACAAATTAGTAAGGATGAAAAGATAGCAGATAAATTGAGCAGATATTTCGCAGTGATCTTCACGAGACGTGGTAAAAGTAATATCTCAAAAACAGATCTAAATCAGGAACTGAAAAGGAGGAAAAACTACGGGGAATGCTGCCACACCGCCCATCCACTACCCAAGTAATGCAAACCAACTAGGGCTTCAAAATCAAATGACAATCACAAAAGTGTCCTGTGCTTCCACACTTGGAAGGAGCAGCAATGTTCTGGGTATTACAGGGACATGGATCCAGAGGCAAACATGCAGCATTACCAATGGCAGTGTGATGTTACAAATGACAACATGATGCTTGATGACCAGCAGGAGTCTGAGGGGCTGCAGGGCTTCATTTCATACTGTAAAATTCTATCAAATCAATGTTCTTAATTTATTTAGAGAACAAATAATAACAGCCAATTATTGCCAAAAAAAACACATTTTGTAAGAGCCTTACTTGAAACTCAAACCAATCAGTATACTTCAGAAGTATACAAATTCAAGAGAAAAAAAATCAACATTTATATGTATGACACAACAGTGCTGATTGGTAAGTGGAATCTGAGTGGCAGAAGTGTTGCCATGCAGAATACATCCAATAATGCTGACTCACAGTTAACTGTCAGATTTTGTTTAATGTTTTTCATCAGGCAGGATGACTCTTGAGTGGTCAGGGCCGTGAACCAGTGAATTGTTGAGCTGAAATTGGTGCAGTGCATGTGCATGTTCTTTCTGTCTGCAAAGGACAGGGCATGTATTTTAACGTAGCATATGAATCTCCATGACATGTACGTAGCCCTTATGTCCCTGAGACAGCCATATTAAATGAAACAATACATCACATCAGTGATTCACAACAAGCAAGGGAGTGCCTATACCCAATCAAGTTGTGCTTGCAAAACACTGTCCAAAATTATTTGTGATTAATTTTACAATCAATTTAAGATTGTCAGCTGGACTCAGTGTGTGTATTGAAAGCTACATATATTAATACACAGGACCCTGTTCTTTGAGACAGACAGAACATTTACACACACGGTAACTGTTCCAACTCAACAAAATAAGTAATAACTATTTGCTGGCCCATTTGTCAGGGCAGTGCCTTGATCAATCAGAATCAATCTGCCTGATTTAAAAGATAAACAGAGCTTGACAATTAACTGCCTATCAGCAGTAATGGGTGTAATCTCCATCACAATATCTCAATCAGAGTCAACCTCCAACCAAGCAGCATTCTCTGCTCATGCATTACTAAGTTTTTTTTCTCTTGAATTGGTAATCTCGCAAAATGTCCTGAGTGCAAGATAAAAAGTTTCAAGAAAATGTGTCTTTTAGTGATACTTAAGCTATTTTTAAAGCCAAAAAACTATTTGTATAACTATTAACTTTAAATGGAAGTTGTCAATAAGAATGGGTACAATCATCTCATACAGAAAACAAATAATCTTTTATTGCTTACTGTATCACATCTCTATGACACTGGACTCTTTTGGCTATAAATTTCTGTGAGCATTATCTTAACCTCCACAACCACCTCCTCAAGGAGTGGTGCTTTCAAAGCTAGTGCTTCCAAATAAACCTGTTGGGCTATAACCTGGCGTTGTGTGATTTTTAACTTAATCCACTCCTCAGTCCAACATCGGCACCTCCAAGTCAAAAATCAAATACTGCAACTCAATGATTTGAAATTCTAGTCAGTCAATATAAAACGCAATTGAACAATGCAAATCAATTTTCCAACTGTTAATGATTACATTAAGAGTAATTGGACCATACAAGTTTGATGGGACGAAGAATGAAGAATAGTAAATACATGATTTGGCATACAATGTGAGAAATTTACAAGAAAGATGACTGTTCAGAAATACACATTTGTTAACTACATCACTGATCAGAAAACACAAAAATAAAGAAATGTATTTAAATTTTATATTCAAAGGAACATAAGTTGCCATATTATTTAAACTACCCTAAAAAGACTGTTTTATTAGTGCACACAGAACAGTGCCCATTAGACATTTAAAAGCCAAAAGAACTGCGGATTCTGTAAATCAGAAACAAAGACTAAAGTTGCTGGACAAGCTCAGCAGATCTAGCAGCATCTATGAAGAGAAATCAGAGTTAACGTCTCAGGTCCGGTGACCCTTCCGCAGAATGGTTCTGAGGAAGGGTCACTGGTCTCGAAACACTAACTCTGATTTCTCTTCAAAATGCTGCCAGACCTGCTGAGCTTTTCTGCCATTTCTGTCTTTGTTCCATGAAATAATTCTTTTTCAAAAACACATACCTTACACCAGTTGACTCTCTTCATGTTGAGATCCAGTTTAAACTCTTTCTTCAGTTTTAATCCATGTGGGAGTGTAGCAGGAGGTGGAGACCAGTGTCCTCTCTTAAACCCTGTCGCAAGTGGTGGTGGTAGTGGCGGTGGTGGTGGTGGTGGTGGAGGGGGAGGAGGGGGAGGGTAAGGCCCAGATGTAGGAGGTGGTGGGGGCACTCCACCTGGAGCTGAAGATGTAGAACTACAGGATGTGACTTCACTTTGTGTGCCAATCAAGGTGGGCGTTACATTAGGTGGTAATGCTGAAAACTTGGAAGAAAAAGTTAGAAATAAATTCCAAACAGGAACAGAAAAAATAGAATTACAATCCAATATCAATCCTATTTCTTTTCCCCTAGTTTTCTCCCTCAGCTTTCTGAAGGTATGAATTCTTTGTTGGTTGTGGTTCCATTGATGCTGGTCATCGTCAAATAATCTTTCCAAGTAGCTGTTAGTGTAAAAGTTTGATATGCTGTTGTCAAGAAACATTTCCAAAAGGTGTCACTGGTAGGTCATCAAGAATCAAACAGCCCCGTTAACTTACTCCTCCATAACAAAGGTGACCCTGTCACATTGCAAACCCAAGATACTGCAGAAAAACTTCCACATGAAACCTGAAATTTTTCTGGTTAAGCAGCTATTCTGGCCACTGTGGAAACCACTGAACTATCAGTGGAGCATTTTTTATTTGTTTATAGGATGTGGGCATTGGTGGCTAGATCAGTATTTATTTCCAATCCCTAATTGCCAATAGGGCAGTTAAGAATCATCCCTGTGGGTCTGGAATAATATGTAAGCCAAACCAGGTAAGGACAGCAGATTTCATTTCCGAGGGGACATGAGTCTGTTTGTAATTTCTGTTTGTAGTTTCTGTTTGTAATTTTTATCTGTTTGTAATTTTTATTAATGACTTGGAAGAGGGAGTCGAAGGGTGGGTCAGTAAATTTGCAGACGATACGAAGATTGGTGGAGTTGTGGAGAGTGAGGAGGTCTGTTGTCAGCTGCAAAATATGATGCAGAGCTGGGCAGAGGAGTGGCAGACGGAGTTCAACCCTGTCAAGTGTGAGGTTGTCTATTTTGGAAGGACAAATAAGAATGCGGAATACAGGGTTAACGGTAGGGTTCTTAGTAAGGTGGAGGAGCAGAGGGATCTTGGGATCTATGTTCATAGATCTTTGAAAGTTGCCACTCAGGTGGATAGAGCTTGTAAGAAGGCTTATGGTGTATTAGCGTTCATTAGCAGAGGGATTGAATTCAAAAGTTGTGAGGTGATGTTGCAGCTGTACAAGAGCTTGGTAAGGCCACATTTGGAGTACTGTGTGCAGTTCTGGTCGCCTCACTTTTGGGAAGATGTGGAAGCTTTGGAGAGGGTGCAGAGGAGATTTACCAGAATGTTGCCTGGAATGGAGAATAGGTCGTATGAGGATAGGTTGAGAGCGCTAGGCCTTTTCTCATTGGAACGGCGAAGGATGAGGGGTGACTTGATAGAGGTTTATAAGATGATCAGGAGAATAGATAGAGTAGACAGTCAGAGACTTTTTCCCCGGGTACAACAGAGTGTTACAAGGGGACATAAATTTAAGGTGAAGGGTGGAAGGTATGGGGGGGATGTCAGGGGTAGGTTCTTTACTCAGAGAGTGGTGGGGGCATGGAATGCGCTGCCTGTGGGAGTGGCAGAGTCAGAATCATTGGTGGCCTTTAAGCAGCAATTGGATAGGTACATGGATAGGTGCTTAAGCTAGGACAAATGTTTGGCACAACAGCGTGGGCCGAAGGGCCTGTTCTGTGCTGTATTGTTCTATGTTCTATGAGTGAAACTGGCAGGTCTTTTTCACAATACGTTGAGTGTTGCAAAGTTACCATGCAAGCTCATTCCAAAATTCATTGAATTTAATTATGACAATCTGCCGGGTGGAATTCAAACAGATGTCCCCAGAATGCTGGCCAAGGGTTGTGGATTGCAAGTCCACCATACCACCTGATTTCCTCTGCTTTTGCTTGCCAAACCAGCAAGGAGCAATTTTGCATTAAAATCAAGATTTTTCTTTTTTCACAAATTAAGAGGTTAAAAATGATGTCTGAAAGAATTTAAACAGACTGAAGCGTTTAAACCACAAAACTGAGAAAGTTACACAGTATAATGTAAGATGGGAGGATTATCAGACTGAACTAGAGAGTTATGGACAAACTAAAATTTCATCAAAATTGGCCGTATTGCAAAGCAGAATGATCAGTCACTCTGGAAATAGATCATCATCAGCTCTAGAGGGATGTTTTCATCATCATGATCATTTGAAATCACAAAAGGACATCTAGTCACGTGTTTTGTCAAGTATTCTGCTCTAATAATAGGCTAAGATGCTTTAATTATCCAGAATCGCAAAATTTGTTTTCACCAGCATCTTATGAACCAGCACTCTCGATAAACTGGCATAACTTAAGTACCTGAAATACGAAAAGTTTACTGTATTATCGCAATATCTGTGATGTCCGAATAGTCAATTACGGTGCGAGAGAGAAGGCTCTCTGCTGGTAGGTTTTATTTAAGGCAAAGTTGCATTATAATTTAAATGATTTATGCTGTAAATAAAGTAGAACAGTGATGTGTGTACTCCCCGCATTATGTTTCTATTATCTAGTGTTATTTTTGTATTGGTTATGCAGATCTTTTAATCAACGGCACACTCCTGGTACCATTGGTGCCAGCTAATAAAATGTTTATGGAATTTGTTTACCACTAATACATAAGTGTGAAACCACAACATACATACACAAAACATGAATCAACTAAAGTTGTCCAACTACCCTGCATTAAACTTGGCACAGTCGCACCAAATTGTAATGCAAAGCAATGCCAACAGCATGAGCTCAATTCCTGCACTGGCTGTGCTTACCATGCAGGACACTCCTTCTCAAGCTCTCCCTTTGCCTGCGATGAGGTGACCTTCAGGTTAAACCATATCCAGTCATCTCTCTTTAAATGCAGAGCATCCCTATGGTCTGGTAGGATCATGGCAACTTTACTGTGACCCTGCCTTGATTTGACCAGCAGAAGAATTAAAAAAACATTCATACTCTGCACCTCCATATGTTTGTGAAATATTTGTCAATTACACCTCAGTGGGATACTTTAAAACAGCTTAAAAATTCAAAAACACCATTACAGTACATACCTGTATCTTTAATAGCTTTTTTGACATTAGTATATGTTTTATTCAACTCTCTACCACAATGACAATAAGTGGGTGAATTCAGCTTAATGACATTCAATATTTGTTCAATGCCGCTGTTCTACACTTATTTCCCACTATAATTTCTCATCCTTGAGCCTCAAAGGAAGACCATGTTTGCTTTCTCTTCCTTAATATATACTTTGAGAAATTATTTCAATTAGATTTTATATTTCTTTGCCAACTTATTCTCAGATTTTATTTCTGTTGCTAACAATTCCTTGGATATCCTCTGTTGGCTTTAAAACCATTCTAATTCTTGAGATCACTACCCAGTTTGCATTATAAATTGATTCTTTTTGCGTAAGCTTATCCTTAAACTCTTTAGTTAGCTGCAGATCAGTAATTTTTTCCCATGGTGTGTTTATTTCTCATCAAAATGTATATTTGTTAATAACTTTGAAATACTTTTAAATGCTCTCCATTATCTACTTATTATTTTATTAATTTGATCTTTTAGTCAAATTTGGGAATCTGCCATAACCAATTCAATCCCTACCAAAGTAATTGCCTTTACTTAATCTTAACAGTCCAGTTGCACATGATGCATGTCATTCTCAAGCTCAATCTAATATTTTTATATTGTGACAACCTGTGCCCCAGAGATTACTAAATAACCCTGTTTCTTTATTCACAACTAGATCGAAAACAGGCTTTTCACTGGTTGCCTCCATAATGTAGTCTTACTCTAGGATTTTGCCTTGTATATATTCCATAAACACCTTCTCCAAACTGTCTTTGCCAATTCATTTCTCCTGTTTGTATGATATTTGAATAATTGGTGCATTGTCTTTGTTACAAGCTTCCTGCATTGCATGATTAATGATTAATTAATTCAAAACTACTATCGACAGGAGGATCCATAAACCACTCTCCATGATGTTTTCAATACCTTACTATTTCAAATCTCATCCACACTGATTTGTCTGTTATTGCCAGCCAAGCTCCTTTCTCACAATTATTTTTGTGTCATTCTTCGGCAGGTCTACCACCCAACTTTTCCATTATGTCTGACCTTTCAAAGCACCAACAGCCATTGATCATTAAGTACGTAATTTTGATCATGCTGCAACACGTTTCTGTAATGGCTACTCTATCAAACATATTAATCATTAATTGTGTCATTATTTCAACGAATTATGAACATCTTGTGCTTTCAAACAAAGGTTATACAATTTTAACTTACTTTAAACTCATTTTCTTAGATATACCTTCTTTGATCAGACACTATTAGATTAGATTAGATTACTTAACAGACCCTTCAACAAGTCCACACCGACTCTCCAAAAAGCAACCCAACCAGACCCATTTCCCTACATTTACCCCTTCACCTCACACTACGGGCAATTTAGCATGGCCAATTCAGCTAACCTGCACATTTTGGATTGTGGGAGGAAACCGGAGCACACAGAGGAAACCCACGCAGAAACAGGGAAAATGTGCAAACTCCACACAGACAGTTGCCTGAGGCAGGAATTGAACCTGGGTCTCTGGCGCTGTGAGGCAGCAGTGCTACCCATGGTGCCACCATGCCGCCCATATTACTGTTGGACAGTGACAAAGATTGATCCAATTAAGGGCCACACGAGTCAGAATTACTCTTGCAACAAAGGGAAGGGACCCTTCTCCAACAATTTTGAACAGAAAAGGAAATGGGATGCGTTGAAATGTGTGCAAGCTGCAAATTTATGTTGCGAGTACTACACTGGAAATGAGCATTTCAAACATCCGGAATTTAAATCAAGGCAGCTGTATTTTAGAAGCCTTCCTCAATCATGCCATGCAGAGCCAGTGTGTGACCCATGGTTTGGAAGTGGGAAGAGTTTTAAACAAAAATTATATTGCTTCATTTACAAGTCATTATGAAAAGCTGTAGTCGAAATTGAATCAAGAGCAAATTATGACAGTGCTGTGATTTAAGACATAAACTACTGTTAAATAATGTGGTTATCAGGTTGTTCCTTCTGACAACAGACATCCTAGTGACTGAAGACTCTAAGCACTATAAGAATCTAGACTAAGAGTAACTGTTTAAAAATAAGGGAGTCATCCATTAAAGACAGAAATTAGGATTTTATTTTCTTCTCGGAGGGTGGGGAGTCTTTGTAATTCCCTTCCTCAAAAGGCAGAAGAAGAGTCTTTGAAAATTTCTAAGGCAAGGGAAAATAGATTGCCAAAAGAAATGACGTGAAAGTTTGTTGGGAGTTTGTCTATGGTCTAATCAGATCGGCTATGATCTTACTGTCTGGCAGAACAGGCTCAAGGGGCTCAGAGATCTTCTGTTTGAATATGATTCTGCAGAGGATAACTTTTTAAAGTTATGTTCAATGGGTATTTACCGACTAATTTATAAACTATAAATTCTAAATTTTATCAAAAGGATTGAGAGTTTTGTTGTAAAGTGGATAATGGGTGATTGAGTTGGTAAGGTAGAGCAGATACAGGTAATCCACAGATTCGTAAGTGCAAGCATTTGTAAGTCTGACGTTTGTAAGTCAGGGACTAACCATATCAGTAAGAAATGGCCTTGATCGCTATTTCAATTCAACGCAGAATTTGTTTCTTTAAACAACAATGGCAAGATTATTACCTTCTAGTTCCCCTTTTTAATATAATAAATGCAAAAGTTTCTGTGTTAGTGAACAGAATTGTTACAAAATAACCTTTTCCAATTTATAGCATTTGAAAATAATTCAAAATAACAATCAAATACATGGCTGTTTGAATAAGGTAATGTTCTCCTCAGAATTTATCTTGATCCTTCCATGAATTGTTGGACTTACATGTATTTATTATTAAAAATTGAAAAAATATTTTAATATTCTCACTCAATCCTATGTGATCTTTTTTCTGCAGAAACATAAACCATAGGGAGAATCAAATAAATAGCCTAAGAAATAATTTCCTGTATTCAGATAAAGATCTGTAATGATGCACTGAATCAAAGTGCAGTGGACCCTCCACCCTCCATGGTTAATTACTCAGGAAATGTGTGACATGAGGAGCTAACAACTACTGAAACAGAAGCAAAAGTTTAATTAACAAGAGTCCAAAAAAAACTTGAAATCAATCTTGAAACAACAGAGCTAATTAATAATGCACAACCATTGCATTACACAGCCTTCAGCATTTTGGGCAGAAGCTTGCAAGATGGCAGCTTGCAAATCTTTGAAAAAGCAAAACGGGAACAGAATACCAAACAATTTTTTTAAAGTTTACATTAAGAGTATGAATTGTAACCAGTTGCTAGATTGTAACCACCAACAGTTTGAAACCCAAAGAAAGCAGTTAGCAGACTTGATTACCTGTGCTTTGAGACTTTGCAACTCAGCTTCAAGCTCATTGATTTTCTCTTCTCTCTTCTGTATTTGTGCCTGTGCCTCTTGCCGGGCTGTAAATTCTTCATCAAACTGAAAGATAAAGGTGCATCAACCTAAGCTCTGTGGACTTCTGCATTATCAAGTTTGCTTTATTTTTGAGAACGCTGTGGTATCTATATTGTCATTTGGAGGTACAACACAGAAACAAACCCTTTGGTCCAACTCATCCATGCCGACCAGATATCCTAATTAATCTAGTCACATTTGCCAGCACTTGGCCCATATCCCTTTAAACCCTTCCTATTCAAATACCCATCCAGATGCCTTTTAAATATTGTAATTGTACCAGCCATTTGATTAGACAGTTCATTCCACATACTCACCACCCTCTGCGTGAAACAGTTGCCTCTCAGCTCCATTTTAAATCTTTCCCTTCTCACCCTAAACATATTCACACCCCCAGGAAAAGACCTTGTCTATCTAACCTATCCAGGCCCCTCATAATTTTATAAACCTCTACAAGGTCACCTCTCAGCCATCGACGCTCCAGAGAAAACAGCCTCACTTATTTAGCCTCTCCCTTTAGCTCAAAAGGAAAATGTGTAGGACAGATAAAGGGGAACCAGCAGATGTAGTATACATTCCACTAAAATAAGATTAGCATATTGGATAAGGGCACATGGAGTAATATTTTTGGACGAAGGAATGTTTAAGTAATGAGCAAGAAGCAGAAAGTAGGGTTAATGGGACAGTGAAGTTGGCAATTGAATACTCCAAGAAAGATTTCTGGGTCCTTCATTATTTCAAATTTATATTAGATTTAGGCACAGAAACAGACAAAGTGTATTCACATCAGCTGACTATCATAGAATCATAAAATCCA
Source organism: Hemiscyllium ocellatum (assembly GCF_020745735.1). Lineage (NCBI taxonomy): Eukaryota > Metazoa > Chordata > Chondrichthyes > Orectolobiformes > Hemiscylliidae > Hemiscyllium > Hemiscyllium ocellatum. Next base: position 3,922,895 of record NC_083406.1, on the reverse strand, counting down.
TACAGTGTGGAACCAGGCCCAAGTCCACACCAACCCTTCGAAGAGTACTCCACCCAGACCCATTCCCCTACCCTATTACTCTACATTTCCCCTGACTAATGCCCTAACCTACACATCCCTGAACACCATGGGCAATTTAGCAAGTCCATTTCACCTAACCTGCACATCTTTGGACTTGTGGGAGGAAACCAGAGCACCCAGAGCAAACCTATGCAGACACAGGGAGAACATGCAAACTCCACAAAGACAAGTGCCCGAGGCTGGAATCGAACCTGGGTCCCCAGCGCTGAGTGCTAACCACTCAGCCATCGTGCCGCCTTATACACAGTTTCTAGGAACATAAGCTGTGTGGACGTCACAAAGTCACTCAAAGTGGTACAGGCAGATTGGCATTTAGCAGGATAAAACTTGAGTATTGCCAAAAAAAAACTTATTATGCCAAAACTTTACTTCTTGCAGTCAACAACACAATTTCCAAGAATACCAATTCAAGGGGAAAGCTCAGCTTAAATAACATGAGAGAACAATGGTGATGGGTTAACAAGTAGACTCTGACTAGTAGATTTGCCATGGAGAATGTATCAGCTGATGCTGATTGTTCATTAACTACCAGGCTGTATTTAAATTTTAAATGAGGCAAGTTAATCTGGTTGAGACAGGTTAAGGGTTTATGCTCGAAACACCGATTCTCCTCCTCCTCGGATGCTGTCTGACCGGCTGTTTTTCCAGGACTACACCTTTTGATTCTCATCTCCAGCATCCGCAATTCTCACTTTCTCCTAGGTTAATCATTCATCAGGGGATTGCCTTGATTAAATGAACCAGTGAAGACTACCAACTATATTGTCGTAATGAAAAAGGCATTGTGTACATTAATGTTCTTTCTGGCGGCAAAGAAGAGGGCCGTTTGTATTCATATACATTGCATCCAGTACATGCAGTTGCACCAAATTGCGAGCCTGGCTGACAAGCCTAACTTCGTTGTCAGTGTAGCTCTTCATACACTCCAAACTATCAAGCAAATAAAGTCCAACTGCAGAATACTATATGATGTTGTATTGTGAGTTTTGAAGAGCAAGCCGATCGGATCCAGTCAGATCCTTGCTCATCATGAACAGCTGAAGACATATGCTGTTTCTTACAACCAACCAGACTTTGGAATATGGGGAGAGGTTGATCCAGCAAGTTAAAATAGCCAGGTTGAGAATAAAAAATAGGATGAAGAGAGATGGACCCAACCAGTTAGAACAGAACTAGCCGCAATTTCTGAAAATCAAAATGTGATGTCAAAAAGTAATGACTTGTTGGTGAACACTTGGAAATTTTTATTCCAAAACTCTAACAATGTATTGGTGATTATAGAGTTTTATTCAATATCACTGGAGATTGTCAATATTAGTTTGGTCTATTAATAGTCATAAGCATCACTATTAATGGATGAAACTTTATTAATAAGGTCGATTACCATTAACAAAGATATAAGTTAAATTAGGGGTAGGCAAGGATCCTCCAATATTGAGAGTGTATATCTGTGCAATGAGAGAACTCCAGGATACTTCTCATGTCCTGGGTAACCACTAACATGGAAAGTGTTGTCAGTTGTAGCACCTTGATCTCTGTGCATCAGAAGTTGAGCATTAGTTCTGAAGGATGTGGGATATATATATAAGCTGAATAGGTTGCATCCCAGTTTGCTACCATTACTGGACAGAGTTTAAAGTATGTTGGCAAGTTATACAGGAACTTGAGGGTGAATTCTGATAGGACAAAATCAGAAATGGAAATATAAGGCATTAATGAACGCTTCTTCTGCCTTTCAGACCCAAAGGTTAGAACATACAAAGAAAAAGTAAGCAGTGCTTAGGAGAAGAAATAGACAAGCTGAGGGAAGAGACAGAAATGCTATGGTATGATCTCTCAGCTTTTACAGAAACTCAGCTTGAAATGGGACAGGAATAGCAGCTTCACATTCCTGGTTACAGCGGTTTCAGACAGGATAGAGAATGGGATTTTAAAAGGAGCGGGAGAGACAATTTACATTAAAAGAACAATTACAAGAAGAGAAATGATATTTTGGGAACGGCATAAAATGAGCTCTTAGGGATTGAACAAAGTAGCAAAAGAAAACATGCAATCACAAAACTGGGAATGTATATAACGTGCCAAAACTGGTATAGCCTTAGCATGAAAGTAAGAGGGAACAAAATATTGCATTTTGTATATAACAAACCCAACATGGGAAAGTGTGATTCTGGGCCTAGTTTTAGGAAACCAAACTGAACAGGTTAAAGGGTAGCAATGGAGAACACTTTAATAGTGGTGAAAATCATAATTCAGTTAGTTTTTAACATAATTATGGAAAAGGACAAGGATTCAACAGGACTTAACATTCTAAATTGGGGTAAGACCAATTTTACTAAATTGAGGAGTGATTTCAACTGGGGATGCATTCAAAAGAAAGATTCAAAGAGGTCAGAGTATGTACCTAAAATAAGAAAAGGATCGGATGGCCAAACTTAGAGATCCTGATGTCAAGATGCATATATGGCAAAGAAGAGGCAGAAAAGGAAAGTGTATGTTCGACACTGAGAACATAATATTTCAGAATGCCAAGAAGAATATACAAAGTGCAACAGTGAAATCAAAAGGGCAATTAGGAAATCAGAGAGAGTGCAAAGAAAAAAATTGACAAGTAAAATCAAGCATAATATCAAAATATCTTATCAACTCATTAAGAATAAGAAGATAATTAAGGAAAGAGTAGATTCCAAAAACCTACTTATGTATGCAGACAGAGAATGTGGGAATAACTCTGAAAAGGTATACTGCACCAGGACCATATGAAATGTACTCTAGGCTGTTAAAAGAAGCTGTCAGGAAAGTATCAGACACTCTGACTCTTGTTTTTCAATCTTCACTGAATGCAAATATGGTAATGGAGGATTGAAGGACTGGTAATGGTATCATTTTGTTTCAAAAATGAAACAAGAGTTACACTGGAAAATTACAGCAGTGAGTCTAATCTTGGTAGTGCCACATTATTGGAAAAACTCTAAAAGACAATATTAACAATCATTTAGAGATGGACAAGGTAATCAAGGACTGTCGGCATAGATTTTTAAGGAAAGTTCCTATCTGACTACTTGATTTAATATTTTGAGGAAGTATTGCGAATTAATGAAGGTAGTGTCGTTGATGTGGTCTACATGGATTTTAATAAGCCTTCTGATGAGGTCATACCATGGTAAACGAGTCTTTTTTTTTGAAAAGCCCATAGAATCCAGGGGAATGTAGCAAGCAGGATACAAACATTAATGGCTGATAAGCAAGTTTAAGACTGGAAGGCTGTTCCCATTGATTTTTTGCACAGCTCAATATTAAGCCACTTGCTTTATATATATATATATATATATATATATACACACACACACACACACACACACACACACACACACACACACATATATATATATCAACGATCCAGATGTAAATCACAAGAGGGATGATCAAGAAATTTGCAGATAACATAAAAATTGACTGGCTCTTTGAGAGTGAGGAGAGATGCTTTGGACCACAGCAAGATATCAGTGCATTGGTCAGATAGACAAAAAGTGGCAATTGGTATTCAGCCTGGAGAAGTGTAAAGTGATACATTTTGGGGAATTCAAAGGAGTGAAGAACCTTGAAGTGCATGTTCATAGAATCTTGAAGACAGCAGGATTGGTCTATAAGCTGTGTTAAGAATTTTTCTCCTTATTAGTTTATGCACAGAATATAAGTACAGGGAGGTTATGCACATCTGCTCTTGAGGTGCGTCACAATACATATTAACGAGATGTTTAAAAACGGTCAAAAACAGTAATTCATATTAGCATCTAGGATTACCTGAAGGAATGCCAGAGACTTAATGGAATGAGGGAACAAATGATGGATATATTGATTAAGGGTTAAATGGGTGTGAAGTGACTGTATAAATATGGGGAGCATATAATCAGTGGGATGGGAAATTTTTGGAGTGTGATTAACTGAAATAAAGTTCTCACTAAAAATGTGGACTCAACCTCTATTTAAAACAGTTATGTTCTTGTGTAACAGTTAGGTCACAGCTTGAATACTGCATGCAATTCTGTCGGCTCATTACAGAAAGGATGCAATTGTACTAAAGAGGGTTCAGAGGGAATTGCCCAGGCTGTTGCACAAAATTGCTGTTGAGAAGAAAGATTGGAAAAGTTCAGGATATTCTCCTTTAAATATAGGACGCTAAGAGGAGATTTGATTGAAGTGTACATGGTTATGAGGGGTCTGGATAAGAAGGATTTGTCATCTTTCACAGAGGGGTTTTTAAGTGACTGGTAGATGAGGAAAAGGTGGGGATCTGGAAATGATTGCCTGAGAGGATAGGAGAGACACAACCCCTAAAGTAATTTCAACAGAATCTGGCCACACCCCTAAAGTCCAATAAGCTCCAGGGAAATGGACTAACGGCTGGAAAATGGGTTAGGCTGGGTAGTTAATGTCTCAGCAGGAACAACTGTGGTGGGCAGTGTGGGCATCTCAGCACACATTCTAAATATCTGAAGAGTGGGAGTGTACAGGGATATGGAGAGTGGATTGGAGAGCAAGACTATATGAATTGCTCCTTCGAAAGGATAGTGCAAACCCAATGGGTCAAATGGCTTTCTTCTGTGCTACAACAAATCAATGAAAAACAATTTTTAAAAATGCATGATACTTGTAAATTCATAGACAGATATACAAAGAACATAAAGTTAGCAAGCAGGTATAACAAAAATCAGAAAAATAACTGACATCTTTTTATTGGAAGAAAAATGGAGGACAAAAACAAGCAAGTCTTGTATAATTACGCAGGGATTTGTTCACACCACACCAAAGGCAATACAAACAAACTTGGTCTCCATGTCTATACTTGCCATGGATAGGCTGTAACATTGGTTCATTAGATTAGTGTCTGGAACAGGATGCTCATCTTTCATGAGACATTGAGTATATTGGACCTATGCTCATTGAAACAGGCAGTGTGGAAGCAAAGAGTATGTTTACCTTGCTGAGGAATCTAGAATACTGAGGCACAGCCTCAGGAGGATAAAGGCTCAAACATTTGAGTTTGAGATAAGGAAAGATCTCTTCAGTTAGAGGGCCTTTGTATTTGGATTTCTCTAACATTTAGATGCTCCATTATTGACCACACTCAAGGCTGAGAAAAACATAATTCAAATCTATTGAGGAATGAAAGGGTATGGGAACTAAGCGGTCAAGTAGAGTTCAGGCAAAAGAAAAGTCATGATTGTATTTAAAAGCCTAGCAGGCTGCAAGGGTCATGGTCTACTCCTGCTCTTACATTTTTACATGTTTTATTCACATCACTTTGGAATGAGGTTTCCTGCTGGTCCACAGTTTAAAAAAGCACTAAGGCCATCTATCATCTCTTCATTTATCTCAATTCCACCCATAATTTCATTAAGACACATGTATTTTAGATTATAAGGCAAATTAAAGTGAAGAATGCTCCTTTCTCAACAGCATGGACGATACAATGGTATTGCGTACCTTTCTAGTAAGTTCTGAAAACTTTTGTTCACAATCATCGACTCTTGCTTTGTCAGCACAAATTTCTGCAGAAAAAATAAGCATGTGATCCAGGTTCATAATCTTATTGTTCCTTATGTTGTTGTATCAAAATAAATATGATTCGGCTTTTTCTCCAAAAATATTCTCACCAATAAGATGATCAAAGTTTACATCTAATCGTTTCCGGTATGTAAAGTCAGGATCCATGCCACTACGGTGTAACACTATCTGGGAAACACATTCTTCTATGATCTTGAAATACTGTGGCCTGCAATAAAAAGAAGCAAATTAATTCATTTAGTCTGAATTGAACTTGAAATTCACAAATTGTTGTGACTGTGTCCAGTATTGATACACAGATCTCATTTTGTTAGATGATCCATTTTTCTTCAGAAGTCAGATGACACCGATTATAGTCCAACATGTTTATATGAAATCACAAGTTTTCGAAGCATTGCCCCTTCGGCAGAAGTGAGAGAGAAGCATGCAGGGACAGAATCTATAGGCGGAGAGATCAAAAGATGTGAGTGGAGTGTCAACAGACTGTATAATAGGTCTGTGCAGGTGATTAAGAATGTCAGACGGTGGAAGTAAAACATCAACAGCTGAATAACAAGCAAAGGGATGACCTATAATCCGATTAAATGAGGCAGCGAGATAATTACAAAATATTGAAAGTAAAGTAGTACTGGAGACAAGCCAGACCAAATGACTCGAATAATATAATATGGATTACATGCCGAGGGTCTAATCAAGCTAATAAGTAATCTAAAACTGTACAAACTTATTAAGATAGAGAGATCATAACAACTTATCAAGATGATGGTGTCAACACAAAACAGTAAAATTTTACAGACACGGAAACGTGGTGGAGTCACATGTAATGCGACATGAACTCAAGATCACAATTGCGAGTGTCTTCACGGGGACAGAACTTGGCTATCAGTTTCTGCTCAGCAATTCTCACTGATACACAACAATGCAGAATCGCTGAGCAGAAACATGAAGACGGCCTCAACCGTGATCTTGGGTTCATGCCACAGTACATATGACCCCATCAGGCATCTGTATCTATAAAATATTCATAAGTGCCCTGTTTTGACACCATAACATTAATAAATTGTTATGAACTCTCCATATTAATCAGTTTGTAGTTTAGCATTACTTATTAGTTTGGTTAGACCCTCGGCATGTGACTCTTATACCTATTATGTTATCCAGGTCATTTGGTTTGTCTCCAGCAACACCTAACTTTTAATTTTTGCAATTATCTCTCTGCCTCATTTAATTGGATTATAGGTCATCCTTTCATTTATTATTCAGCTGTTGATACTTTACTCACACCATCTAACACACTTGATCACCTGCAGAAGCATATTCTTCTGTATGTCTACACTCTACTCACATCATTTTTATGATCACTTGATCCCTCTGCCTATAACTTCTGTGTCTGTATGCTTCTCTCTCACTTCACCTGATGAAGGGGCAATGCTCTAAAAGCTTGTGATTTCAAATACATTTGTTCAACTATGACTTGGTATAATCTGACTTCTGACCTTGTCCACTCCAATGCAACACTGGCACCTCCACATTACATTTTCTTCCTTTCTTCAAAAGAAGTGCAACTTCTGTGTCGAGGTGAGAACTACTGTCATTGTGTGATCAGTTGGTAATACAGCAAACATTTTTATTGACCAACATCTATGGGACCAGAAGTGTGCCAGTCAATCGAACATTCCGGATAATCAACAGGTCCACATCACCACAGTAAACCCAACCAAGCAAAGCTGCAAGGCATCAAGTCTTTTTTAAAAATCTATGCATAAACATCAACACACCTCCTAAAATCATTGTACAAACACACAGTAAGTATTAGAAAGGTAATGCAGGGAATATACCCACCACTGTAATTAAAGCATAAATACTGGGACATCTCAGTAGATCATGGTTTGGAGGTATATAATTTTCATTGGATGGTGCTGCATTGATTGGTGATTTATCAATTAGATCTTGAAGAAGTTTTATTTCAGGACATGATCAATATATTTTTATATCTGTTTCTTTAGTGTTTAGTTTCTTCCTTTGTTTTATTGTTTATGTCACTCTTAATCACTATCGCTTGGCCTTTGTCAAATGTCTGTCTTTCCATACCTCCTGCTGTTTCTGACTCTTCTCTCTCCCTCTTTTTTAAGCTACCTTTTTTTATGGGACGCTGACTTTGTATACATCTTTGATCTTTTTTGTTGTGTTCACATTTTAAATTTATGTTATTTCCATTTCATTCAGATTTTTAACTTTCATTGTCAATTTCTAGTTGGGTTCATTAGGTTCATTGGGCTCCAGCATCGATCATATGTATGTCTCAGGTGTGAATGTCAGGCAAAAACATAGTGCAGTTGAGGCAAAATTCAGTACAGTACAATTCAAATTTTGATTATTTAATTAAGTTTGCCCAATTCACAATCTGTAGGTGCTGGTGATGAGACAGTGTAATGCTAAAGCAGATTCATATAATCAGGTTGAGTTGTCCATTTAATTAGTCATCCTAATTAATATCAAAGGGTTCCTGCACCCATTGCGAATATGTATGGTAAGTGTGTATATTCAATTGACAAATGAACTGTGGCATTGATAGAATACATCATAAAGAACATCTAGGAATAAAATGTTCCTAGATGTAATATTTTCCGTTGACGCAGCCAATGCTCCACAGATGGTGGAACTTATATTCAATTCATATTATCTAGAAGGTACAGGTATTCTTAGTGATGGTAACATGAAACTCTCATTGATTGTTGCAAAAATCCATCTGGTTCACTAATGTCCTGTAGGGAGGAAGATATGCCATCTTTAACAATTCTGGCCAACATAGGATTCAAGACTGTGTGGGTCTGCAGAATAATATGGTTCACCCTTAAACGATTGCTGAAATGCCAAAGCAATTGCGACCAGCAACAAATGCTGGCTTCACAACATCCAGTGAAAAATAAATAAAAGAAAATAAATCAAAACTTACCTCACAAAATAGTCATTTGTGATCAATAACATGTGTTGAAGAATGGAAAGGAAATGACTTTCAGCTGCCGTGTTCTTCAATGTATTGAACAGCATATTATAAACATCATTAATTTCAGTGCAGCAAACGTTAAGGGAAATACATTGCAGGAAGTAACAGATTAGCATACATTGATCAAGTTTTTAATCATTAGATTAATATTTCCAAGCCATAACAGAAAGTATACTGATAAATGTTACTTTCCTCTTCATCAATTGGTGAACGCTAACATGAGGGGACATAGCTTTAAATTTAGGGGTGATAGATTTAGGGCAGATGTTAGGGGCAGTTTCTTTACTCAGAGAGCAGTAGGAGCATGGAATGGCCTGTCTGCAACAGCAGTAGACTCATTAAGGGCATTTAAATGGGCAATGGACATACATATGGATAATCATGGAATGGTTAGGTGGGCATCAGATTATTTTCACAGGTCAACGCAATATCGAGGGCCGAAGGGCCTGTAATGCACTGCAATGTTCTGTGTTCTATATTAATTAGTATTATGGATAGCATTAATATGTCAAAGAACCAAGAAACAGATGACATTGTAAAAATAACACCTGAGGTAATGAAACAGGGATTTGTGATAACTGCCAATACAAAAATCGTGGCTTTGTGTCTGCTACAACATGTATGTTTCATACAAAACCTCTTCCTGTCCAACTTTCTCTTTCAGTTTTGATTTTTGCATTTATGGAAAATCTGGAAGTAATGAACATAAATTTCTTCACACTTTCCCTTCAAACAGATTTGTTGGAGGCATTCATAGAAGGACATCATACGTATTCATCACCATTATCTAATTGCTGTAAATAATGAACATTATAAATTAACTATAGTTGATCAACAAAAATATAGTCAGGCAGAATTTGCTCAAAAATATGAATTGGTAATCCACAATAATCAACATTTTTTTATTAAATATACCAATCAGCAACCAGAAACTGCTACAGGACAGGTACTTAGATAGAATTCCCTGATTTTATTTTAGCAGCCACATTGCTCCTCCAGCTGGCACACAGTATATACCCAAGAATACAGCTTATAACCTTCACACAGAAAAGCTTAAATATCATTTCTGTAATAACAGCAAACGTACACATAACAAATCAAATTAGAAATTTATCCAATAGATTTTGCCAATTTCCAACGGCTTCAGTGCTGACTTTGATCTCTTTCCACTGCTTATTTTCTACAGTTGTGACTTCCACAATCCTTTGTTACTTAGTATATACTATTTAACTCTCCTCCACAAGAAGTACATACAGTATAAAAATGGTCATTCAGCCCAACTATTCTATGTTTGTCTTTATACATCACTCCTAACTTTCATCACGCAAATCTACCTTCATAACCCTCTATTCCAATCTCCCTCAAATAATTGTCACTCTCCCATATCTCACTGTGATAGCAAGTTTTACATTCTTCGTGAAAAGCAGCTTCTTTCGTATTTCCAATTCAATCTAATATTGATACCATCTGGTTATGCTCTTGTCTCAAGTACAAATAATCTCTCTCTCTCTCTCTTCATTCAATCAAAACCTTTCATAATTTTGAAGATCTCTATTAAGATAATCCTAAAACATTTTTTTCAAATAAAAGAGACCCAACCTGTTCATCTTTGCCAGCTTGGGTGGGGATGGGGTTGTGGGTCAGGTGGGCTGCAAATCAGAGAGTTTGTACAGACTTCATAGGCTAAACTGGGATTCTATGAATCAAGTTATTAATGGCATAGGGTCTTTTTTTTCCCACACTGGGACCTTGAGTAACAGCCCCAGCTTTCAGCAGTTGAACCAGTGTATAGCTGGGATTTAAAGACAGTGAGTCGGGAGTGTGGTGCTGGAAAAGTACAGCAGGTCAGGCAGTATCCGAGGAGCAGGAACATCGACATTTCGGGCAAAGGTCCTTCATTCAAAATGAGGCTTGTAAGCCGATGGGGTGGATAGATAAATGGGAGGGGGTTGGGGGGAAGGCAGCTGAGAGTGCAGTAGGTGGAAGGAGGTGAGGAGAAAGGTGATGGGTCGGAGGGGAGGGTGGAGCGGATAGGTGGGAAGGAAAATGGACAGGTAGGACACGTCATTAGGTCATGCTGACCTGGAAGGTTGGAACTGGGATAAGGTGGTGGGAGGGGAAATGAGAAAACTAGTGAAATCCACATTGATGCCATGCGTTTGGAGGGTCCCGAGGCGTTCTTCCTCTAGGCGTCCAGTGGTAGGAGAGCAGCGTTGGAAGAGGCCCAGGATCTGCATGTCCTCAGCAAAGTGGAAGGGGGAGTTGAAGTGTTCCGCCACAGAGCAGTGGGGTTGGTTGATGCGGGTGTCCTGGAGATGTTCTCTGAAGCGCTCTGCGAGTAGGCATCCTGCCTCCCCAATATAGAGGAGACCTCATCAGGAGCAACAGGCACAGTAAATGACGTGTGGAAATGCAGGTGAAAATGTGATGGATGTGGAAGGCACCTTTGGGGATTTGGACGGAGGTGAGGGGGGAGGCATGGGCACAAATTTTGCAATTTAAAGGTAGTGGCAGAGCAGGAATGCTGGAAGTTCTGACAATGGCGAATAAATCTGTCTCTGGCAAGGATATAAAATGAGGCAGCAGTGAAGAAATATGTGTAAAACCCACTAATGCTCAGGAAGAGAAACCCTCCATGAAACTCCACAACATTGACACTGAGCTGATCTTTGGTCAAGTTTAACACAGGTTATAGTCATATAGATGTTCAGCATGGAAACAAACCCTTCGGTCCAACTAGTCCATGCCAACCAGATGTCCCGATCCAATCTAGTCCCACCTGCCAGCACCCGGCCCATTTCCCTCCAAACCTTTCCTATTCATATACCCATCCAAATGCCTCTTAAATGTTGCAATTGTACGGGTCTCCACCACCTCCTCTGGCAGCCCATTCCACTCACACACCAGCCTCTGCATGAAAATGTTGCCCCTTAGGTCTCTTTTATATCCTTCACCTCTCACCCTAAACCTATGCTCTCTCATTCTGGACTCCCCCACCCCAGGGAAAATACCTTGTCTATTTATTCTCCATGCCCCTCATGATTTTATAAACCTCTATAAGATCACCCCTCAGCCTCCAATGCTCCAGGGAAAACAGCCCCAGCCTATTCAGCCTATAGCTCAAATCCTCCAACCCTGGCAACATCTTTGTAAATCTTTTCTGAACCCTTTCAAGTTTCACAACATCTTTCCGATAGGAAGGAGACCAGAATTGCACGCAATATTCCAACAGTGGCCTAACCAATGTCCTGTACAGCCACAATATGACCTCCCAACTCCTGTACTCAATACTCTGACCAATAAAGGAAAGCATACCAAACGCCTTCTTCAGTTTCCTATCTACCTGCGACTCTACTTTCAAGGAGCTATGAACCTGCACTCCAAGATCTCTTTGTTCAGCAACACTCCCTAGAACCTTACCATTAAGTGTATAAGTACTGCTAAGATTTACTTTCCCAAAATGCAGCACCTCGCATTTATCTAAATTAAACACCATCTGCCACTCCTCAACCCACTGGCCCATCTGATCAAGATCCAATTGTGATCCGAGGTAACCTCCTTCGTTGTGCACTACACCTCCAATTTTGGTGTCATCTGCAAAGTTACTAACTACACCTCTCATGCTCACATCCAAATCATTTATATAAATGATGAAAAGTAGAGGACCCAGCACCGATCCTTGTGGCACTCCACTGGTCACAGGCCTTCAGTCTGAAAAAAACCCTCCTCCACCACTCTCTGTCTTCTGCCTTTGAGCCAGTTCTGTATTCAAATGGCAACTTCTCCCTGTATTCCATGAGATCTAACCTTGCTAACCAGTCTCCCATGGGGACTTATCTAAGTCCACATAGGTCACGTCTACCACTCTGCCCTCATCAATCCTCTATTACTTTTTCAAAAACTCAATCAAGTTTGTAAGACATGATTTCCCATGCACAAAGCCATGTTGACTATCCCCAATCAGTCCTTGCTTTTCCAAACATATGTACATCCTGTCCCTCAGAATGCCCTCCAACAACTTGCTCACCACCGACGTCAGGCTCACTAGTCTATAGTTCCCTGGCTTGTCCTTCCCACCATTCTTAAACAATGGCATCAAGTTAGACAATCTCCAGTCTTCCGTCACCTCACCCGTGACTATAGATGATACAAATATCTCAGCAAGAGGCCCAGTAATCACTTCCCTAGCTTCCCACAGAGTTCTAGGGTATACCTGATCAGGTCCTGGCGATTTATCCACTTTTATGCATTTTAAGACATCCAGTACTTCCTCCTCTGTAATGTGGATATTTTTCAAGATGTCACCTATTTCCCTATAGTCTATACCTTCTATGTCCTTTTCCATCGTGAAGACTGATGCAAAATACCCATTTAGTATCTCCCCCATTTTCTGTGGCTCCACACAAAGGCCGCCTTGCTGATCTTTGAGTGGCCCTATTCTCTCCCTAGTTACCCTTTTGTCCTTAATGTATTTGTAAAAACCCTTTAGATGCTCCTTAACTCTATTTGCCACACTATCTCATTTGCCCGTTTTGCCATCCTGATTTCCCTCTTAAGTATATTCCTACTGCCTTTATACTCCTCAAAGGATTCACTCGATCTGTCCTGTACCTGACCTATGCTTCCTTCTTTTTCTTAACCAAACACTCACTTTCTTTAGCCATCCAGCATTCCCTATACCTATCAGCCTTTACTTTCACCCTAACAGGAATATACTGTCTTTGGACTCTCGTTATCTCATTTCTGAATACTTCCATTTTCCAGCTGCCCCTTTATCTGCGAACATCTGCCCCCAATCAGCTTTTGAATGTACTTGCCTAATACCATCAAAATGAGCCTTTTTCTAATTTACAACTTCAACTTTTAGATCTGGTCTATCCTTTTCCATCACTATTTTAAAATTAATAAAATTATGGATGCTGGCCCCAAAGTGCTCCCCCACTGACACCTCAATCATCTGCCCTGCCTACCTCTCCTACCTTTCCTGGAGTTAACTCATCCATATGACAGCATTTATGACTTTTTTTTTCCTAAAACTTCCATCACACCCCCTTGTTCTTGTAAATTCCTCATTGCCTCTAACTGTCGCTCCAAGCAATCCATTCGATCTGATAGGATTTGCAACCATCCATTTATTGCAGATATAATCCTACGTAACACGAAAACTCTCCCTAAACTCCCACATCCAACAAGAAGAGCATATCATTCTACAAGGTCCATTTTTTCTTTTTCCAATCTATAGACCCAGAAAATAGCATTGTCTTATTCCTCAACAAAACACTGCTCCAGGCTAACTTATGGCTTATATTTTTTAAGTTAAATAAGAAATATATCTCAATAAAACATGTAATCAAGAAAGCACCCACTCTACTCACAAATGCAGATTTACAGCAATGCCACACTTAAACATATTTACTTATCTGTTTCTGTGCTGTGACCTCTCTCAAACAGATTCCTCCAGTTGTGAATTTCACTATTTGTTAATTTTCCCAGATGCACTCCGATGTTCAGCGATACATGAAGTCAACAGCAAAGGCAGTAACTGCGCAGGTTCACTGCTGTGTCAGTTAGCAGTGTGGGTTTCTTTTTCTCTCTCTCTCTCTCTCTCTCTCTCTCTCTCCTGCACAGACATGTGCTGCCTTTGTCTGTTCCTCTCCTTTTCAAAAATGCCATTGTTTTGACTTTTTTTTCTCTTCAAAGTTCCAAAACAATGCAACAGCATATAAAACAGTAAGTGCTGCTCCTGGAATTCGAGGAAATTCTTTATTCTTTGATTAGGCTACTCAACACTTCCCTCCTTTTTATTTGACCTGCACGCATCCAGTCAGTCATCTCATCATTCAATATAGTATCTACTAAGAAGACAGAAAGGATGTTCCCAATAATATGTGGAGCCCAGAACCAGGGGACACATTCTAACAACACAGGGTAGGCCATTTAGGACTGAGATGAGGAGAAAGTTTGTATCTAGACAGTGGTGTGCCTGCAGAATGCTCTGCTGCAAAAAGCAGTTAAGATCCAACTATTGCATGCTTTCAAGGAGATATATATCAGTCTTAGGAATAAAGTAATCAAAGGATTTGGTCAGGAAAGTCGGAACAGTGTATTAAGTTGGATGATCAGACTTGAACATATTGAATGTTAGTGCAGGCTCGAAGGGCCAAAAGGCCTACTCCTGTACTTATTTTTCTCTCTTTCTATGGATTAAATATTAAAATAAATAAATTATTAAATGTTTCTGCTGCCCATTGTTATCAGTACATCTCTCAATGGTCCTAATCCTACTTCTAGTTGCCCTTATTTTAACGATAAGCTTGTAAAATATTTTGCTATTTTATGTTCATTGGTAGTTAAATTTTGTTGCTGCATTCTTTGTCTTCCTAACTGCTTATTGATTTCTCTCCTAAAACCTTTGTGCCGTCTCATATAATGCACAATTTTAAAATACTGCTTTAAATGCTTCCCATTATCTGCCTTTATTTTTCCCTATTTTGTTTTCCTAAGTTCTATTTTCACCTAATTACTGTGAGCTTTTCTCCAACCAATTAACATCAGCGATCCATCAGGGTGAAATGTTGCCTCCTTGGTGCCAGGGTCAAGGATGTCTCCGAGAGGATGCAGAATATTCCGAAAGGTGTACAGTGACCAGCAGGAGATCATTACACATGTTGTACCAATAATATAGGTAGAGACTTGGATGAGGTTCTGCATAGAGAATATTGGAAACTAGGCAGGAGGTTAAAAGAAGGTCTTTGAAGTTGGAAATATTTGGATTACTAATAGTGCCATAGGCTCATGAGAGTACGAATAGGAGAATACAGGAGATGAATATGTGGCTGAGGAACTGGTGTGGGGGGCAAGGATTCGCCTTTTTAGACCATTGGGATCTCTTTTGGGGTAGAAATGACCTGTTTAAGAGGGATGGTTCCACCTGAATTGGAAGTGGGCCTTGCAGGGAAATTTGCTATTGCTTCTCAGAAGGCTTTTAACTAGGAACAGAGGGGAAACCAAAGCGACAGTAAATTAGAGAAAAGGCTGACGCCGGTACAGTAGATAAGGGAAACAAATCTAATGGTCAATGCAGACAAGAGCTTCGCAGAGAATGTGGTAAGACTGACAAATTAAACTGTATTTTCTTTCATGCAAGAGGTCTGACAGGTACAGGAAATAAACTTAGGGCAGAAACATGGGGCTGTGATATTATAGCTGTTATACAAATGTGGCTCAGGGACGGACATGATTAGTAGATTAATGTTCCAGGGTATAGATGCTATAGGAAGGATAGAAAGGGAGGAAAGAGAGGAGGGAAGTGGTGTTTTTGGTTAGGGAGAACATTACAGCTGCACTTCAGAAAGATATTCCTCAGAGATCATCCATTGAAGTTTAACGATGTAACTTAATAAGAAAGGGATGATCATCTTGTTGGGATTGTATGATAGCCCCTCCAATAGTCAGTGGAAAATTGAGAAGTCAATATGTAAGGAGATCTCCGATATCTGTAAGGCAAATAGGGTTGCAATGGAAGGGGATTTTAATTTTCTATAGACTGGGACTATCATAGTGTAAATGCTTGGATGGAAAGGAACTTGTTATAAATCTGTACAAGAAAACTTTCTTATTCAATAAGTGGATGTACCTATTGGAAAAAGAGTAATGCTTCTACTACCCTTATACTCTAGGGATTCACTTGATCACAGTTGGCTATACCTTTTATTGCTGAAAATGTGTTGCTGGAAAAGCGCAGCAGATCAGGCAGCATCCAAGTAGCAGGAGAATCGATGTTTCAGGCATGAGCCCTTCTTCAGGAATACCTTTTATTGGGAAATAAGGCAAAGCAAAAGACTGAGTGTCAGTGGGGAAGCGCTTTGGGGCAAGTGATCATAATTATATTAGTTATAAAATAGTTTTAGAAAAGGATACACCAGATTTAAAAGTTGAATTTCCAAATTGGAGTAAAGCCAATTTTGATGGTATTGGACAGGAACTTTTAAAAGTTGATTGGGGAAGGCTATTCACAGGTAAAGGGACAATTGGGAAGTGGGACACTTTTAAGAATGTGATACCAAGAGTTCAGAGACAATATGTCCTGTTAGTGTGAAAGGGAAGGCTGATAGGTGCAGGAAATGCGAGAAAAATTGAGTCTCTGGTCAAGAAGAAGAAGGAGGTATAGCCAACAGGGATCGAGTGAATCCCTAGAGTATAAGGGCAGTAGAAGTATACTTGAGAGGGAAATAAGAGAGTGAAATAAGGAGGACAAAAAGGGGACATGAGATATGTTTGGCAAAAAGAGTTAAGGAGAATCCAAAGAGATTGTGTAAGTACAATAAGGGCAAAAGAGTAATTAGAGCGATAGAATAGGATCCCTTAATGATCAACATGGCCATTTACATATGGAACCATAGAAGATGGGTGAGATACTAAAAGAATATTTTGTGTCAGTATTTACTGTGGAGAAGAACATGGAAGCTAGGGAACTTGGAGAAATGTCTTGAAAACAGTTCATATTTCTGATGAGGTGGTGCTGGAGATGTTAAGATGCATCAAGGTACATAAAACCCCGGGACCCGATTAGGTGTGTCCCAGAACTTTCTGGGTAGCTGAGAAGAGATTGCAGGGCCCCTTGCTGAGATATTTGCATCATCGATAGCCATGGGTGACGTGCCAGAAAACTGGAGGTTGGTTAATCTGAGGCCATTATTTCAGAAAGGTTGTAAGAAAAAGTCAGGAAACTATAGCTCAGGGAGCTTTATGTCAGTGGTGGGTAAGTTGTTGGAGGGGATTCTGAGGGACAGGACTTACATGAATTTGGAAAGGCATGGACTGATTAGAGATAGTCAGCATGGCTTTGTGCTTGGGAAATCACATGTCACTAACTTGCATTGCAGAAGATGCTATAAGTATACAGTGTGCGCAGCATATCCAGGGACATCAAATATTGTCAATTATTTTAGGGTTATATAGCATACTGGCATGCTATAATTGATCTGAAGACATATGCAAATCATTTTTAAAAACTCACATACATCGGTTGACCACTGAAGAGATTCTCTCAAAGACTATCAATATGGAAATTTCAGGGTTTAACATGCATTGTGAATGCAGTGGCAGGAATCCTCCAACTGCATTCAGCAAATATGTTTTACCTGGCAATGAGGTGAGAGTGACAGACCTTAACATCAAGGCTGCATTTTGCCTAGTATGGCATCAAAGTGCTCTAGCAAAACTGGAATCAATGGGTATCAGGGGGCAAATTCATGCAAGTTGTACCTGGCACATGGGAGCATGGTTGTGGTTATTGGAGGTCAGTCAATTTAGCTCCAGGACATCTCTGTAGGGGTTCCTTAAGCAATATCCTAGGCCCTATCATTTTCAGATGCTTTATCACTGGCTTTTCCTCTACCATAAAGGTCAGAAATAGGGATGTTCACCAATGATTGCATAACGTTCAGCACCATTTGGGATTTCTCAAATACTGAAGCAGTCCATGTTTAAATGCAATAAGATCTATATAATATCCAGGCTTGGGCTGACAAGTAGCAAAGAACATCTGTACCACACAAGAGCCAGACAATAACTATCTCCAATAAGAGACCATCTAACCACTGCCCATTCATATTTAATGGTTTACCATCACTGATCATATTCAAGGCTAGGATCGACAGATTTGTGGTATTTCAGGGAATCAAGGGACACACAGGGAACAGGTGAAGAAGTTGAATTAGGAGTGAAGAAAGGAGTGAGAGGGCAGGAGACCAGAAGAGCAAGATAACAGTGAACTACAAACAACTAGCAGGACTTTAGTCATCGTGTAAAGATTAGATTAGACTTACAGTGTGGAAACAGGCCCTTCGGCCCAACAAGTCCACACCGACCCGCCGAAGCGCAACCCACCCATACCCCTACATTTACCCCATTACCTAACACTACGGGCAATTTAGCATGGCCAATTCACCTGACCCGCACATCTTTGGACTGTGGGAGGAAACCGGAGCACCCGGAGGAAACCCACGCAGACACGGGGAGAACGTGCAAACTCCACACAGTCTGTCGCCTGAGTCGGGAATTGAACCCGGGTCTCAGGCTGTGTGAGGCAGCAGTGCTAACCACTGCGCCACCGTGCCGCCCCTGAAAGTACAGTTATAGCAAGTGATTTTGAGTTGCAAAGTGTTGGTGAGGCCACATTTAAAGTATTTTGTAAAATTTTGATCAGGATATTACAAAAGGATAGAAATGTGTTAAAATACTTCAAGGAACATTCACACAATTCATATATGGATTGGGTCATTATGTTATGAGGAAGGGTTGAACAGGCTGAGCCTGTATCTGCTCAACTTCAGAAGAATAAGAGATGATCTTATTGAAACATAAGATTCTGAGGGGGGGGTTGACAAAGTCAATACTGAAAGAGTATTTTCTCTGATGCAAGAGACTAAAATTGGGGACATGGTACAAAAATAAGGGCTATCCACATAAGGTGAACAGGAACGTCTTTGTCTCTACAAAGGTCGTCAGTCTTTGGAAGTCTTGTTGTTAGATAGCAGTGAAAGCTAGATCATTGAATACTTTTATGACTTCGTCATTATAACTTGGAGAAACTTGATAACAATCCTTAAGAATGGCGACAATTTGATCATCAAGCTACATCATGCTTGAATCACAATGTGTAATAATACTGAAGAACAGTGGCAGAGAAGGAATGAAAAGGAAACAAATCCTGCACTCTGGATTCTACCGTCTTATAGGGTTGCCTTGCCCCATGTGCCCAAACACTTGCCTGTTCCAGCACATAGCAGAAACCCATGATTCTCAATAAATTTAAACCTGCAAATGACACTCAGCAACATCAATGGCATATATTTAAAGTTCAGTCTCTGCTGTTGAACCTGGAACATAACTAAGAGTTAGACACCAAAAGCCAAGATGAAATACTTCAGTGGTCAGGAAATGGAAAGGCTCTACTGTGCTGTGCAGGATAAGCATCAAATGCAGAGTGAAGCATCCCTGATCACCTTCAAAGGAAAAGGCTATTTGCACCAATGTTAGGTTTTGGTCTTAATTTCAAAAACAGTTAACAATATATAGAGTGAAATGACAATTTAGCCACAAATAGCAAGATTTTTTGCATGAATTTTCATTTTGTGGGAACTATATTGAGGTTGCTCAAACCAGTGAACTTAAAAAGCTCAAACCAAGCAGAAAAGAGACTTTTGTTGCAACTGGAATGGCTCACTGTGCCATATGCTTTGCAGCACTGAATGACTGGAAGTGAAACCACAGATATTTTTGCTTTCTACCCAAGAGTAAGCAAAGGCTACTGGTTAGAATCTATAAACTGGCAATGGGTCTTCGATTGTCTGTTTGAATCAGTAAGTTGCAGCATTTTTGAAGGTAAGTGAAAGCATTGTTTTATTACAGTTTTCACTTCACGACAAAAGGTTTCTAATTTCCAGTTATTCACCTGTTACTACTTTTTTGCTTTACTAGTAAAGGACACCTTTAGAATAAAGAAAGAGTTCAAAAGAATTTCACTCATCAATGCAAGTCTTTCCTCCAAACAATAAATCTTCTCTCACCAGCTCATTAAATCTCAAAACATTCAGAATTTCAGCATTAAGATCAACAGTAAACTTTCCCAGTTAATTTTAGAAATAATGTGTTTGAAATTCATTTTTGCAAACTATTTCTGACCTTGATAGTATTTAATACTTTCGATGTTTCTGAAAATAACTAAAAACAAAAGCAATAGGCACATGGTGACCAAAACATCTAAATTGTATATCCTGCCAGTCCTCATTTTGAGCTTTTAGTTTTGTCTAACAACTTAATATTATAGATTGGGACTATGACAAACTCAAACAGCAGTAGGTTTACTCAAATTTAATAGTAGCAGACTAACCAATTTTAAGGGCATTTAAATAGTCATTGGATAGACATATGGACGTACATGGAATACTGTAGGTTAGATGGGCTTCAGATTGGGCTCACAGGTTGGTGTAACACCAAGGCCGAAGGGCCTGCATTGCTCTGTAATGTTCTATGTAAAAAGCATCTTGCTAAGTAGACACTAGAAAGATTCGTGGCTGTTCTATTTTGTGAAATTGAACATAACCCTGTGTATTTTCCAAGAAAATTTCTTGAATTCTTAGAATTTGATAAACCACCACAGGTGATTTTCTTCACTTTCATCTGTAGTATGCCAGCTTACAGAATGATTATGGAAATCTTGTTTTGCAAGAAAAGGATATTCTAATTCAGATCGTACATCATCTAAGCGATGTGAAAACTCAATCATGTCTTCTTCTTTGTGCTCATCAAATACTTTTAGTTGGATGTCCAATGCATCATTTTCAATTAATCTCAACTCCTGTGAAAACAAATTAGCAAAAATAACAATTTCAGCCCAATTCATATAGCATGAGAAAAAAATTAATATCCGTGTGGAAATTAAATTATTTAAACTTGCAGTATTACAGCAATAATCTTTCAGCATTTCAAAGATTTCTGTATGCACTTAAATAATTTAAAATTGCATTGCAAGTAACTGAGAATGCACAATTTGAATTTTAAACTAAATGCTTGTTTTTTGTAAGAATGTGTATCATTTTATTTCATGTTGGCTAAATGTCAATGTTACAAACATTGTTTACATATTAGAATGGGCATTAGAATGCCTATGAGCATCTTATAGATAGATGTTATCAATGTACACAATACTAGCCAAACCAACCTCTCAGCTGGATCAGTTGTATGCCAATAATATTACTGTTGTTTCAAAAAAAGGACAGCAACCAAAGAAAATTGACTTGCATATTTTGAGACGCATCCCAACAATTCATTTTTGCTTTCACTATTTTAATATAAACAATATTTACTGCTTCGTTATTAACTCCACTAATAAATATCTCTCCATTTCATAAAATTAAGATTGAATAATATTTGTTTGGTAATGATACTAAGGGTTATGGAACAAGTTGATGGAATTTAAGCACATGTTAGCCATAACCTAACTGAATGGTAGAACAAGCTCACTAGGATGAATACATATGCGACAGTGTCCCATTTCCATCCTTTTGAGTTTTGGTTAACATATGAACAGAAGGTCGATCAAATACTAGTACCATTGTAGTAAATGTTCTGTATCTCCAACTACTGAAGAACAATTTTAGACAAGTACATTGCTCTTATATTACCTTTTACAAGAGATGACCATGAGTAAAAAAATCCATAACTATCATTATAACCTGTTCTACAGTACTTTCATTTAAACCAGTACTTTAACAAACTGAAAACTTTGATTTATTTTAGGTACTGTGTCACACAATATCCTTCAAGCCTCAGTGCTGAAAGAAACATGGATTCACAAGGTATGAGGTGGATCAGGAAGCTCTCACAATTAATAAGTAGCAGAAAAAGCACGTTATCTCTTGGGAGATCTGTAATGAGATGCACTGAACAGCAGTTTAAATGACAGTATGAACTGTTCTTTATAAAAGCTCAAACAAGTTCCCTCCTCTCAATTCATTTCCATTTCCTTCATTCACCCGTAATGATTACATACTTACTACCCTTCCATTAATGTTTTCTTGATTTAGTTCTTTTAAACTTTACAAATTATTTTTCAAGATCTGAAACTTAACAAATGCTTCTGTCCTCTCTCCAAAGACTTTTTGATTGTATTTTACATACATTTACATCAATTTACTTCATCACCAAGCTGTCTGACATTTAGTAAGTCAATATACTTATGCAGATTTCTTCAGAATAAACCAATATTAATTTGCACTATCCTTACCGGCAGTATCTCTCTCAATCCACAACGCACAAATTCATTCCGTAAGTGTATTCTCAAATCTAAATCATCAGGAGTGGTCACAAGTGCATTAATAAGCTGCATACAAGCCACCTAGATATGGGACAAAATAGAGTTGGTATCGTGAAGCATAAAATTAATCAATATTACATTAGCTGAATATCTAATAATGTTGAGGTCAGGGTTAAGGCACAAATTAAACAGAACAGAAATTCAGAACCAAGTATGCAAATTTTAGTACGAGAGTGCTTAACATGGACTAGTCACTTTGAAAGTTCACATTCTGTTTTCCAACACAGATGTCCAGAAGAGACAAAAATATTTTGAATGACTTAATAGTTGCTTTAATTGAAATTATTGAACATTGTGGAAGCTAATAAACTGAGGCAAAGCTTTGACTGTTTAATTTAAATTAAATTGGGAATGGCAGAAATGTACTAGGTATTGTCATTGCAAAATGTTTCATTCTCATTAACCAATTATTCACCACTCATATCCATGTACTTGCGAGGTCAGCAGTGACTCCATTGTTTTTCCTCATTGGTTCGCCCAGTCTGATTGCAACAACATTTGTGTTACCTGGAGAGTTATACAGGAGCAGATCTGCATCTTGTGTTATTTATGTGAAGTCCATTCTGCTAGCTATGTCAGTTTAGTAATCAAGAGACAAGGCTAATGTTCTGGAGTCAAGGGTTTGAATCCCATCTCAACAGTGAAATTAAAATTCAATAAAACAGCTGGAATTAAAAAGTTAGTCTTTGAATCCATAAATCATCCTTAATTGTCCTTAAAACCTATCTGGTTCATGACTGCCCTTTAGGGAAGGAAATCTGCTACATTTGCCTGGTCTGACCTACATGTGACTCTTGACCCAAAGCAAGATGGTTGTATCAAAATCATTACAATGTCTAAAGACAAGGTTTTCCCAACCCTGCCAGCCTGGCAAAAAGATCTGGAGGCTTGTGCCAACATTGGGAGAGTGATCCCGTAGGCTAGTCAAGCAACAGCCTGATACTGTCCATAAATCATGATTCTGTGAGTATGACTATGTTCAACAGAGCATAGTCAACATGCCTGAGTATCTCCTGTCCCACTGGTAGGCCAGGTCCATGAGAGATGGGAGCACAGTTGTATTGAATTAGGAGGGAGTTGCCTTAGGAATCCTTAACATGGACTCTTGACCCCGAGAAGTCTCTTGGTGTCTACTACAATCTGAAACTTCAGGGTTCAGTATCTGCCCATTGCTACCAGAACCATCAAGCTGAGAGCTCAACTTTTGACAATAAAAAGTGCAGGAGGGCATGTCAGGAGCAATACCAGGAATACCTACAAATAGTGTGTCAACCTGAGGAAGCAACAATGCTGGATTACTTGAGGCTAAACAGCAAAAGCAGCATGCTGCAGGGAAAAATATTGGGTATGGCATGTGTTAGTCTGGATTAGAATGAAATAATGACGTTTAGTGAGCTTAATAAACAACAATCTTAATTTTTTTTTAAGATTCATTTTCCATTTATTCTTATTAAACAAAATTAGTTTGTTTAAAAAGAAGAGAAAGATACACAAGGAGGCTCAGGTAGAACAATATAGTAGACAGACAGAAGCTTATAAAAATACAATATGGTTGAACTAGCAGTGAACTAAGGCCTTATTTGGAGATGAAAGGTGAAGATGACCCTGTACCACATTGTAAAAACAAAACAATGGGATTTTTTTCCAAAGATGGGAATAAAACACAGGTTCTAGAAAGTAGATAGAGAATGGCTGGGAACTAAGATATTAGGTGCCTCTGCAAATTTGGAATGTGAGAAAAACAAGATATAAAATCATAGAATTCCTGCAGTACAGGAGGTGGCAATTTGGCCTATCGCTTGTGCAATGACTCTTTGAAAAGCATGGATCAAGGAAACAAAAATAACTAAAAACGTCAGATAGGAATGTGAGTTCAAGACCAGGTGGTACTCATAAGGAAAATGTAACCGAAGATTATTTTTGCTCTATAAAGGAAAAGGAGGGATCAGTGACTAAAGTTAAAAGAATTAGCTGAAATATCTGAGGAGCAGAGAAGACAAGATATTAGTCAAAAAATCATTAAGAGCTTTTGTTTTATTTTTTTTTCTTGGGAAGTAGACATTACTGGCAAGATCAGCATTTTTTTTTCCCCAAACTTTAATTGTCATCGAGTAGCTTGGAAGACATTGTAGAGGGTAACCATGTTGCTAGAGGTCTGCAGGCACATGGAAGCTTGGCCATCTGTGGAAGGCAAATTTCATTTGGGTTTCAGATAGGTTTTTACAACAATCCATGATAGCTTTGTGGTTTCCAGTTGGTTCCTTAGAGCAAGAGGTCAGTCAAATGTATGAGATATGTAAGGAGAGGAAAAGGGATCAAAGGGGAGAAACTAGCAAGTTCAGACATAGGATCTAGGCAAGAGAAGGAAAAGCACTGGATTTTATTTTTGTTCGCGAGAGAAGAGTAGCAACAAGGTCTGTATTTCTTGTCATTTCTATTTGCCTTTGAGAAGGTGGTAGTGAGCCAGCACATTGATGCATCAAATCATTCAAATGATACTTCTGATGTACTCAAGTACACTAAATATTTTATTAGCCAGCACCTATGGGACCAGCAGTATTCCAATTGATCAAATATTCTGGATAATCAAAAGGTCTATATAAACAATGTAAAAACGCATACTAAGTAATAGAAACATAATTTGGGGATACCCATATCATTATTATATGTTAGTTACAGCACAAATCACTTAAAAATTAATGTAACTTTGCCTTAATTAAAACTTGCTAGCAAAGAGCCTTCTCACTTCCACCCTCAATTGGTTATTCGGACATCATGGAAATCATGATATTTGAGGAGAAATTCACTTGAAATTGAATCAACTGTTGATATTTCATGTAGCCATTCTATTTAACAAGTATATTTACTTTGAGTTGAATAAATTTTTAAATTTATTGGATAGAGTAACAGTAAATTTCATGGTATTTGCGGTTTACAATTTTTGCTGGTTTATGAAGAGTGCCAGTTCGGAAATCACAATATTTAAGGATAAATTCACTTGAAATTGAATCAACTGTTGATATTTCATATAGCCATTCTATTTAACAAGTATATTTACTTTGAGTTGAATAACTTTTTAAATTTATTGGACAGAGTAACAGTAAATTTCATGGTATTTGCAGTTTACAATTTTTGCTGGTTTATGAAGAGTGCCAGTTCACAGGGTGCTGGTTAAAATGAAATTTGCTGTACCTCAAATGTGATGTTTGCTCATGAGTGATGCATTTGTTTATTGCTGAAGATGGGCTATTTATTGAGCCTCCCCTCCTCCATCTAGTTGTTTACTTGTCCTAGATTAGATTACTTACAGTGTGGAAACAGGCCCTTCGGCCCAACAAGTCCACACCGACCCGCCGAAGCGACAACCCACCCATACCCCTACATATACGCGTTACCTAACACTACGGGCAATTTAGCATGGCCAAATCACCTGACCCGCACATCTTTGGACTGTGGGAGGAAACCGGAGCACCCGGAGGAAACCCACGCAGACACGGGGAGAACGTGCAAACTCCACACAGTCAGTCACCTGAGGCGGGAATTGAACCCAGGTCCCTGGCGCTGTGAGGCAGCAGTGCTAACCACTGTGCCACCGTGCGTGTCCTCCACCATTCACAACTGGGTGTGGTACAAGTGCAGAGTTAGAACTGATCCATTTTGCAGAATCCAATGGTTGCAGCTCTATTGCACATTTGCTATTTAGCATCTGATTAGTCCTATGTTATGACTTCACCAGTTGGCTCCATATTTTTGACTAAGTCTGGTGCTGCTCCTGGCATGCCCTCTGGCACTATCCATTGAACCAAGGTTCACAAAAGAATAAGGGGCATGCCAGGAGATGAGGCTTCAGACTGTGGTTAATTATAATTTTGTTGCTGATGGTCCAGAGTGGTTCATGACTGTACAGTTTTGGTTGGTAACTTTGCTTGAAGTCCACCCGTTAGAGGACATCTACAACATGAAGACAGGACTTCATCTGTTAAATGACAGTGCAGCAGTCATTCCAATTGATACTATCATATACAAAAGAGTCGGAGATTAGTAGTTTGGTGAAGATCAGGTCAGGTAGAATACTCTCTCTTGGTGGTTCCATCACCATTTCCCACAAACCTGGCGTAACATATACAGCCTTTAAGACTCAGCCAGCTCAGTCAGTATTGATGCTCCCTAAACCACTCTTTGTGGTGAGCACTGAAGTCTTCTAGAGTATATTCTGTACCTTTGCTACCTACAGTGTTTTATCCAGGGTGTTCAACACAGATTGTACCAATTCATCAGCATGAGGTTTCCTTGCCCTTGTTTGACTTGTGGCCAATAGACTTCATAGCATCCTCAGGGAAATGTTAAGGACTCCCAATGCAACTTCTACCCAACTGTATACAATGGTGCCATCACTCTGTCAGTGAACCAGGACATACCCAGCAATGGTGATGGTGGTGTCTAGCACAGTCATACCTTTCCACAGTGTCAGGGTATTGCTTGATGAGTCCATGGGACAGCTGTCCCAATTTCAGCAAAAAGCCCCCAGATATTGACAAGAAGGAATTTGCTGGCTTTGAATGGCTGTGTTTGCTATTTTTCTTTTTGCTGTGAGGTTACTGTTTTGGTTTCTATCCTTCCTTTAGTCTTTGTAATGCTTTCACATGATTGAGTAGCTTACTGGGCCATTCTAGAGGGCAGTTAAGAGTCAGTCATATTGCTATGGGTCTGGACTCGCATATAAGCTTGACCAGAAAAGGAAGTAATTAGATTTGTTTTTTTATTCCAGGTTAGCAACTCAATGTTCAGCATGTTAGTTTGGGAGAGAATGCTGCTTTTATATGACATTTTGTTTGATTTAGGGGCTTTTACAAAGGGACCAGTGTTGGTACTTCTCTGGTACTCTGAGATGCCTGTCGTAAATTGTTCCAAGTTTTTGAAACATCTAAGACTGTACAGATCATTGATTGCCCAGCAAATGATGACCTCATTTTCAGGTTGGAAATCCTAGTCCTCAAATACGTTGTTGCTTAGCCAGCCAAAGACTGAAGTGGCAGAGTAGAAGCAAAGATGAATTTTATTGTTTTGTCAGCCTTTATAGAGAATAGACTCTCAAGAGATGAAAAATAGTCTGCATTTTCCAGACCTCTAGCAATGAGATGAAGTATTTTGCTGTAGGAGTTAGCTAGAAGATGACTTTAGTCATCCAGTCGTTTATTGGAAGTTCCACTTTCTTCAGAGAAGTCAACAATGATCTGAAGCTCAACTTCTGAGTTATGGCACACCACAAAGATCACCTGCAAAACAAACCTCAGTGGCTGAGCTTGCACTAGAGTTAGGCTGATTCTGTTTTGGATTGTACAGGTTGGTCATGTTCACCTCTGTCCTATAGATTATCACCATAGATTATCACCATAGATATGGGGAATTTGAAGTGAGATGTAATTTTGCCACCAGCCAAATGAAGAAGAGGGATGGCTCAATGACACAATCTTGTATGACCCCAACCTTCAGAGATAGACTATGTGGCTTTTCTGATGGTCAGGATCACAGTTTCTAAGTCATTGTGGACTAAGCGGAGCAATGGACAAATTTCTGAGTGCATCAAATTACTGAGTGCAACCAAATTTGAGGGAAATATTCCTTTAGTCTTTGGACTGACAGAGTTTGAGCTTTTTTTTAAATATCAAAAACAGCCATGTACATTAGTCGACCCTGTCAATTGCACTTGACTTGTACTTATCATGCACTAAATATCATTCTATGATGCCTCTTGAAAAGCAAGAGTCACAATGCAACTCTGGAAGGAGTTCTTCAGTCACTAGGAGAAAAGGGATTGAGAAGGAAGTGTTGAATGTGGGTACAATTACAACATTTAAAAGATATGTACATGAATCAGAAAGGTTTGGAGGGATAAGGGCCAGGAGCAGGCAGATAGGACTTGTTTAGTTTGGGAAGGGGCTGGTTGGACCAAAGGGTCTATTTCTGTGCTGTATGACTTTATGACTCTGTAACTAAGCCACGGCTGTGAAACCTCTGGTCTATAACAGTAAATGTAACCTGGTGCCCATTAAATCAGAATTCACTAGCTCCTAATGTCAACATGGATGAATACGTTCAGAACAAAAACAATACAACAGAGCAACATTTAAATTAATGATAGAAAATCAGACTCTGCACTTCAATGTTCCAATCTTCACACTATCTCCCAGGGCCAGCAGCACTCAACGAAAGAACCATCTATAGTCAGTTAAATTTCTCTTTCAATTTCTGAATTCCTGAATGCGTGACAGCACAAGCTTCAAAGTAGCCAGTTAATTCAATAAGTAATTAACATTCAAGGTGAATGTATGCCACATCTAATTGTGCCATCTCAAGAATAAACAAACCTTTAATTGAACAGAGGTGTCATGTAGACCTTCCACAATGGGGTAAAATCTTGCCCATTTCCTTAATTCCCCTGCTGTAGTTATGGCTTCCAAAACATTTTCAAGGCTTAAAGATAATTCAACAACAGTGTCAAATACAAAAACAATTGAATACAACATTGTTGATCTATTATATATTATATAATTAAAGAAACTTTTAAAAATGGGCAACTGACTTGCAAACAAAAATTTTAATGACACAATAGATTGCAACATTGGAGGTGGAACAAACATGCCTTATGCAGAGATACATTGGTCCAAATTTTCTGATGGCCAGTCAGTCATGAGTGCAACATTCCTGCAGAATCTCCATCACAGCACATTCCAAAAGGAATTGCCCATGGAATTGAAGATTCCACCGGGCAATTTCTCTATCGCTGGAAACCTCCAGAAGTCTCTATTTAATATGGAGAATTCAGAAGGTTCCAAAAAAATTAAATGATTAATTACGCAGGAATAGTTAGACTATTAACTATATAGTCTAATTCCTGAGTAATTGTTCAGCTGACCCCATACTCTATAAACTCCTGGAAGTCAACCTGTCTTCATCTGTTCCTGACCAAATAGCTCTTGACCTGTTCCGGACATAGACCTTGTCCAGGAGGAGCTTAAAAATGTGTTGCTGGAAAAACACAGCAGGTTAGGCAGCATCAAAGGAACAGGAGAATCGACGTTTCGGGCATAAGCCCTTCTTCAGGAATGAGGAGGGTATGCCAAGCAGGCTAAGATAAAAGGTAGGGGGGAGGGACTTGGGGGAGAAGCGTTGGGAACACGATAGGTGGAAGGAGGTTAAGGTGAGGGTGATAGGCCGGAGAGGGGGTGGGGGCGGAGAGGTCGGGAAGAAGATTGCAGGTCAAGAAGGTGGTACTGAGTCTGAGGGCTGGGACTGAGAAAAGGTGGGGGGAGGGGAAATGAGAAATCTGCATTCATCCCTTGTGGTTGGAGGGTTCCTAGGCGGAAGATGAGGCGGTCTTCCTCCAGGTGTCGTGTTCCAATCTATTTTCCCTAATTCCATAATCTAAATATCGTGTTGCCATGGTCTGGCGATGGAGGAGGCCAAGGACCTGCATGTCTTTGGCAGAGTGGGAGGAGGAGTTAAAGTGTTCAGCCACGGGGCGGTTGGGTTGGTTGGTGCGGGTGTCCCAGAGGTGTTCTCCAAAACGTTCCGCAAGTAGGCGGCCTTGTCCACCTCTAAACCCCATCTCTCTGAACCTGAACTCTTTTCCCCACTCTGGAACAGACCCCACTTCACCTTCTTTGGAGCCAACCCAAATTCACTTTCTCCAGACTTGAACCATTTTTCCATTTTGTATCCTCCTCCCACTCTAGATTCATTCCTCTCTCTCACTGCCCTTGATCTCCTTGAACTCCTGAGACATGGTTGAAACTCACTTTTTAACCCTCCCGCAATGCACGCCTGACCTGCCCCTACTTCCCACACATCCTCCACTTCCCTGTTCATGAACTGATCTGCATATACACTGCTCCATCACTGACCTCTTCTTACCCTCCACCAGCCTTGGTCCACCTCTTAGGACCATATCCCAAACTGCCCCACCAGACCCAGTTTCTCATAGCTACCCCACATGAACACAGTGCATCACTTGCCTGGCCTTTTGGTTGCCTGGCACTCTACCCCCGACCCAGATGGCATCCTAGCAACCTGACCGCTTCCCGCTTGGCTTCCTATTTACTTGACACGCACAGGCTCTCTGTGTGAGATTGCCATTCCTTGGGAGTTAGAGTTAGAGAGACATGCAACTTAGAAACATTCTCTCTTTCTCTCAGTGTGTAACCATTAAAAGGACAGCAGTTTATCAAAGGGACATGTTTTAATGCTATATAAGAACTGATTTTCAACTTCTAGATTATAAGCAATAACCTTTCCTATTTGGAAGTCAAAGCAGTATATGAAGAAAAGTTAGAAATGAGAACAGGTATTAAGCATGTTATCAAGCTCAATAATTCTCTAACAGTAATATCTGATCTTACTTCAGCCAACACCAGTGTTTTGCGCTTGATGAGCTTGCTTCACAGTTTTGTCTCGATAACCATTCCAATCTATTTTCCCTAATTCCATAATCTAAACACACTGAATTATACAGCGTTTTTAAAATTAATCACAGAAGTTTTCAGATAGGATGTTGACCTTCCAAATTCATGTTTTCTTTTTCTTACTAGGTTACTGCGTCTGATTTTCTTCCAAACTATCCAAAAGAATATACTTCATGATTTTACTTGTTCTTGAGGAAGGTTAAAAAAATATGGTTTTGCCTGGGTTAGTTTTTATATTCCTACTCACTTCTGACACTCAACTCCTCTAACCAATGCTCAGCTATTCAATTGTGAAAATAAAGCGATGAATATTTCCTAAAATATATTGCACATTTCTCATATTCCATTTTGTTTAAGAACGCTAAGACTAGGACCTTAAAAGGGACTTTCTATTTGAAGGAGTACTCACTGCTCTTCCTTTAATTACATATTGCTGTTCTTTCCAATTTTTCAAATTACACTTTATGTCAAGATTATACTTAAAATAATTCATGCCCAATTAATAACACACGAATAATAATTTATCAACAGAAAGCGTTAATATTGTATGTTGATTTTGTTTTCCATTGCTTTTTAAATGCTGAATTAACAACTACACATGTAACATTCCATTATCTTTTCTCTTTCAAATACTGAGCAGATAGTTAACATATATTTAGCATATTGTCACCGTAAGCATGCTATACCATGATTTATTCAGTAAATTTCGTAAAATCTATAACTATGACTGTCAAATCCATTTCTGCTTTGTAGAAACTAACAAAATTACCCATAAGTACTCTAACGCAATAATAAGATCAAGATAACTTAATATGTGTATCACATGTCAACTTTCTCTCTCATCAATGCTTTATCAGCTATCAATGGTCAAAACTCATGAACTTTTATTGAGATCAAACATTTTGGTAAGGTAAAGGCAGCAAGTGCATCTATAATGAATGGAAAGATGCTGTCGTGAATAAAAGTACCGAAGACCCTTGGACCACATCCTGGGACAGGAAAATAAGTTGGTAAAGTAGACAAAGGAAATTTGTGTTTTATCAGCCAAGGCACAGAGAGAAAGGTTAAACATGCTATGTCAAACTGCATAAATCACTAGTTGGACCATAGCTGGAACGCTATTTGCAGTTCATGTTCCTACACAATAGGAAAGATGTATGCCTTTCAGATGGTGCATGTACATTTCGGGCAATAATACCTGGACTGAAGAATTTTAAGGTCTGAGGAAAGATTGGATGGGCTAAGGTCATTATTTGGGAGCAGAAGAGTTGAGGGGAAACCCATCAAAGAATGAAAAATTGAGGGGTCTAGATAGAGTGGACAGAATGCCCTATACTCCTTCACTGAAAGACCCATAACCGGGCCTAAGTGGTATGAGGTTTACAGGTGATTTGAGGAGAAAGATTTCACCGGGATGTGATGGGGATTTGAAATTCATTGTCTGAAAGCTTGATAGAGGGTAGAAATTTCTATTTAATTTAAAAAGTAATTGAACATGCACTTGAAATGTAGTAACCTACAAGCTATAAAACAAGAGCTGGTAGGTTGGATAAGGCTGGATAATTACTAGTAGCCTGGCACACAATAGATCAAATGGCCTTTTTTCGTATTTTAAGTTTCTATGATTCTATACATAGTGAAGAAAACACTTAAATACTAATTGTGATGAATGGATGCAAACTGCAATAACATGCTAAAAGCACAACTAATGTGTTGACACCAAATATAATTGGAATTTAAAACAGAGCGGATGACCATCAACTGCAAACTCTTCCAGTGGAGGAAAAACCAGTATAAAAAAATCACAGTACCACAGGAATTAGGTACAAATTTTTTTCCCTTGTCCTTACATTGTGACAATGCATAATAAACAAGCCCAGTTAACACAAGTAACATTATGTCCTCTGACGTTTGAAACAAATCTTCTGTTAAAAATAACTATCATCATATAACGTTTTCAGGATTGGCAGCAATTAATGCATATTATTTCTTCAAATGTCCTGTATAGCAATGCTGCCTCCTGTGAAACTCACATTCAATTGAGGTAACAAAAAAGATCACCCACTTACATATTTTCTTCTCCCACAATACAAATTGCTGACAAAAGCTTGATTGCATCTGTCATCATGGTAGGCTGCCTGGGATCAACAGCTCTGGCCAGCAAGAATATACTTCGTTCTTCTTCCAGGATTCTTTCCAATCCATACTAAAATTAGTGAGGTGGCAAATTTATTGCATATTAGTCGCAAAGTTACTTTTTCAAGTTCACAGAGTAAGTTGCAATCAATACTAAATAAAGGAATTTGTTTTTTCTCTCTAATCAGTCAAATGGGCTTACTACAGACCATTAGTGGCAGCTCAAATTGTCTGCTGTCTTTGCATATGCAACAACTTCATTTTGACAATTAGGCAAAGGATACATAAATTAAAAGATTTGGACATGTACCCCATCGCATTCCGCTGGTCCATCATGTTTTCATTTTAGAAAACATAGACACAAAAACTTCAAGTCAATCTTTCCAGGCTTTAATGTATTCTTCTACGTAATCAAAAGCAACACTCAATTTTTCAGGAAAAATTAACTATGATTTGTAAAATAATCTATGTCCACACATTCAATGAAAAGTCTGTATTAGAACATTAAACTTAATGCACTAAACAAAGACTTCAAAATGATAACTTTAAAATAAAGTTCATTATTTAGGACAAATGAGAAAACATAAGGCATCAAATCTAGCAAATCTGAAATAATATCAAACATCACAGCAATGTAATGTCATTAAGTTACCTTGTTGTTCATGAATGCTCTCAAACACTGAATCACTTTATGTTGACTTTTGCGGTCATTTTGTTCTTGACTATGATGAGGATAAAACAAAATATTTATTATAATTCAGGAAACAAAAACGATTTCAAAAAGCAGATGATCGGGTAACTTAAAATATGGCATTAGAAACTGCACTTACTTCCTTGTGAGTAATTTCTCCAAGACATCCAAAAGCTGCTTTAAACCTTCATTTCCAAAGCTTCCAACCCAACTGAAAACAGAACAGAATAAACTGAACCAACAAACTAAAACATTGGGAAGTCCAGAAACCTCAATCTCAGCAAAGTACTGAATTAGTTTCAAAGAAAAAAAATATTTTATTTAATATTGAAGAATTTTAATGGATATTATTTTCCACTATCAGGTGTGAGTCATAATGACTAAGCAGCATATATTAAGATAAGTTGCTTCATGTGTTTTAATTGTTCATAGAAACGAGAGGTGAAATTCAGTTTACAAGCCAAGCAGGGAATGGGGTCGGGTTGGTGATAGCAATCAGCCTTCTCACACATCCGCCAGCTTAGGGCCTTATTTTCTTGAACGCATTTAACAAATTCCTCCCCATCCAAGCCCTGAACATGATGGCAGTCCCAATCTATCTCTGGAAAGTTATAATCTCCTACTATTACAACGTTAGTATGCTTACAGATATTGGAGATCGCCTTACATATTTGTTTCTCAGTTTTTCACACTACTTTTTCTGGGGGGGAGGGAAGCTATAGTTCAATCTCATCGAGGTAATCATCCTCTTCTTATTTCTAAGATCCACATATAGTTTCACCAAAAGTCTAAGATTCCCAAAGGAAGGCAAATAAGCACCTGATTGGGATTTAATGCTGCCATTAATCATAGAAATGGTGCGTGCAGGATTGCCAGTGTCTGTACAGCCAGTAAACAGGGCCATAGGTATTAAATTCAGCTCCACACTTTAACTACAAATTATTTATGCCAGGCATTGCCACAGCAAATGCTTAAGTCAGTAAATGTCAATATTTCCATATGAAACAGATAAGCACTTAACTATCTTTCAAAAGAAAGTATTGCAATGTACAATACGTTCCTTTAAAATAAAGTGTTAAATATATTTTCTCCTCATTGGAATGATTGTGCACCAATATCTTTTACATCAAAAAATAAGTTGTGGATAGAGAGGAACCCAATCTGACTTTGAGTCTGATATAAAATTGGGCAGACTTCTCAAGTTCAAGTTCATATTGACAATGTCAAGCATTCAGTACAGTTTTTAGACATGAACGTAGAGCAGGTATATCAAAAATGAAAGCCTAAAGTCAGTTACCCCTGTAGGTAACAATTGCTCAATTATTACTTTATTTTCTCATTAAAATCTACACATAATGATTTTTTCCAGACAATAATTTTTGTTTTGAAAAATATTTGACAAAACCCTGGGGCAGGCAGAAACTCACTGCCTATAATTGCAACCTATTGCATTTCCCCAGCTCTATAATCTGTAATTAATTTATGCAAATATATATTGATACAACAAAGCCAATCTAGTGAAAATAGAATAAAACTATATAAGTTCTATTCTGTATTTTTCATGATTTGAGACATGTACTTATCCTTCAGTGAATAAGGGCAGGCCAAAAACATTGTTATTTAGCTTTAGCTCGATGTAATAATATGAAAGTTATTGTCATTGATAGCCAATCACTAACGAGGCTGATGGTCCACCCAGGAAATTCTGTGTCATTGCTAATGGACTCTGTGGGTCCTTGTGGAGCTGATGAGCCTGATCCTGGACCCACATCTCTGACCATACAGTTGGCAGGTGTTTCTGGGAAGTGGAAGTGGTCCTTAACCTTGAAATTATTGCTATTCTTTTTCCCTTTTCTTTCCTATACTCCACTGAGCATTTTCAAAGAATCGTGTCCCTTCATACAGGAGTTTCCTCCAAGTTGGTTTCTTCCAAACGAAGGTCTCCCTTGCATTTCTTGAGAGAAGCCTTCAGAGTCTTTGAATTGCTTCATGCATCCTTCTCTCGCTCAAATGCCTTTTTTGAGTTGGATGAAGACAATTCACTGTGGCAATTGAAACTCAGGCATCCTAAGCACATGGACAGCCAGCGAGGTTGGTTTCGATTATTATGGCCTCAATGCTGATACTCTTGGCTGCTTTGAGGACCCTGATATTAGTACGCATGTCCTCCCAGTTGATGCATCAGACAGAATCTGTCTCAAATGGCATTGATCTTAAGGGCCTTGAGATGGTGTTCAAATGTTTTTGGAACCGGCTAGTAGAGTCAGAAGGATGACTGCTTTACACACAAGGATCCTGGTATCAGCACAGATGTCACAGTCATCGAAGACTCTCATTCTTCAGCATTCAAAGGCAGTGCTCACTGATTAGATGCAAAGTTGAATCTCTGCGTGGATATCAGTCTTAGATGAAAGGTAGCTCACCAGGTCAGGGAAATGTTCCACGTTTGGGAGAATTTCTCCATTGATCTTAATGAAGGAATGAACCGGAACTTGATAAAGGACTTTAGTCTTATTGAGGTTGAAGCCGAGAACAGTTCTTCGCTAGGCTTTCATGAAGGCATTAAATCAGGCTTGACGAGTCTCTTCTGAGAAGACAGAGATGACCTTGTTATCCACAAACAAAAGATTCACAAGTGGGGTCAAATTCATTAGTTCTGACCTAGTTCTGACTGGTGTCCTGTTTCCGAAGAGAAAGACTCAGTTGGATCAACTACAAGTTGACAATTGTTCTGGCATAGATAGATCATGTCAAAAGTTCACTTCAGATACCTGAAGGATATAATCACCAACAATTCAGTTAGGAGCAAAATCCTATATTGCCTTCCGTGATTTATATTACCTTCTGGGTGGGAGAACATTGCAATCAGTTTCTTTTTTGCACAAAGGTCTATGAGGTCCATCAAGGCCAAATTCTGAGATAAAATTTGACACAACAGATAGCATTTGAGAGGAAATTTAAAGGCTAATAAAGTAATAAATAATAATAGGGAGTTAGTACATACTCAACATAGAAATCAAAGAATCAAGGCATACTTCTCAAAATTAATTGAAATCAGGAACAAACTCAGATTCAGAGCAGTGAGACAAATCAACAGGGATTTTATACCTCAAATGTTCCTGTGATTCATGATTAAAGTCCTGAGAACAGAATAAAGTTGGTCGAGTATTAGATAGGGATAATGTGTAGGAGCATAACACAAGGCATAGAACTAACAAATCTAAAGGTAAATTTTCCAGTGTCACCTGGAACAAATGGTATTCTGCAAGCATAGTCATAATATGGAAAGCGGACTTGCTGAGAATTAAAATAGAGGAAACTGGACTTGCTGAGAATTAAAATAGAGGAAACCTCAGATTTATAGGGGGCAGAGTGGGAAACAAGCTAGAAGAGCACTGAAATGAGTAAGTCCAAAAGTAAAAAAGGCATAAATGGGGGTTTTAGCAACAGATGAGCTAAGATGTGGACATAGGCCCTATTAGTCGTGGCACAGGATCAGACGTAACACCAAGGTTGAAAGCGAGCTTGATCACAAATACTTTGCAGGGCAAGTGCTGGAGTCAATAGTAAGGGAATAGAATCTGGAGCAAGGACAGAAAACCATGTCTTTAGTATCCCCAATATTTAATTGGAGGAAATTCCTGTGCCTTCAATACAAGATTTCAGAAAAGCAGTCTCAAAATTTAGCAACTTGAGGACTCCAGAGTCATAGAGTCCTATAGCACGGCCCAAACTGGTCCAGGCTGACCAACATGTCTATCCACGCTAACTCCATTTCCCAACACTTGGGCAATATCCACCTTTCCTATTCATGTATTTTGTCCAAATGCCTTTTAAATGTTATTGATGTGCCTGCCTCAACCACTTCGCTGTGTACCACCCTCTGTGTAAAAAGGTTGTCCATCAGCTTCACTTTTATTCTTTCCTGTCTAGCATGGAATGAGCTGCCAGAGGAAGTGGTGGAGGCTTTTACAATTACGCCATTTAAAAGGCATCTGGATTGGTATAGGAACAGGAAAGGTTTAGAGGGATATGGGCAAATGGGACTAGATTAATTAAGGATATCTGGAGGGCATGGACAAGTTAGACTGAAGGGTCTGTTTCTGTGTATCTATGATACCCTCTAGTCCTCGATTTTCCAATCCTGGAAAAAAGGCTGAATGCATTCACTCTATCCATGCCTCTCATGATCTTCGACACTTCTAGAAGGTAAAAGACAGAGGGTGGTGGTGGAGGGTTGTTTCTCAGACTGGAGGCCTGTGACCTATAAGGATCGGTGCTGGGTCCTCTACTTTTTGTCATTTACATAAATGATTTGGATGCGAGTATAAGAGGTACAGTTAGTAAGTTTGCAGATTACACCAAAATTGGAGGTATAGTGGACAGCGAAGAGGGTTACCTCAGATCACAATAGGATGGGCCAGATGAGTGCTATAAGGATCGGTGCTGGGTCCTCTACTTTTTGTCATTTACATAAATGATTTGGATGCGAGTATAAGAGGTACAGTTAGTAAGTTTGCAGATTACACCAAAATTGGAGGTATAGTGGACAGCGAAGAGGGTTACCTCAGATCACAACAGGATGGGCCAGATGGGCCAATGGGCTGAGAAGTGACAGATGGGGTTTAATTCAGATAAATGCGAGGTGCTGCATTTTGAGAAAGCAAATCTTAGCAGGATTTATATACTTAATGGTACGGTCCCAGGGAGTGTTGCTGAACAAAGAGACCTTGGAGTGCAGGTTCATAGCTCCGTGAAAGTGGAGTCACAAGTAGATAGGATAGTGAAGAAGGCGTTTGGTATGCTTTCCTTTATTGGTCGGAGTATTGAGTACAGGAGTTGGGAGGTCATGTTGCAGCTGTACAGGACATTGGTTAGGCCACTGTTGGAATATTGCATGCAATTCTGGTCTCCTTCCTATCGGAAAGATGTTGTGAAACCGGAAAGGGTTCACAAAAGGTTTACAAGGATGTTACCAGGGTTGGAGGATTTGAGCTATAGGGAGAGGCTGAACAGGCTGGGGCTGTTTTCCCTGGAGTGTCGGACACTGAGGGGTGACCTTATAGAGGTTTACAAAATTATGAGGGGCATGGGTAGGGTAAATAGACAAAGTCTTTTCCTTGGGGTCGGGGAGTCCAGAACTAGAGGGCATATGTTTAGGGTGAGAGGGGAAAGATATAAAAGAGACCTAAGGGGCAACTTTTTCACATAGAGTGTGGTACAGGTATGGAATGAGCTGCCAGAGGATGTGGTGGAGGCTGGTTCAATTGCAACATTTAAGAGGCATTTGGATGGGTAAACGAATAGGAAGTGTTTGGAGGGACGTGGGCCGTGTGCTGGCAGGTGGGACGAGATTGGGTTGGGATATCTGGTTGGGATGGACGGGTTGGAGCGAAGGGTCTGCTTCCATGCTGTACATCTCTGTGACTCTATAAGATCTCTCCTCAATCGCCTATGCTCTAAAGGAAAAAGTCCTAGCTTGTCTGACCCCTCCTATAACTCAGGCCCTTGAGTCCTGGCAACATCCTTGCAAATTTCTTCTGCACTCTTTCCAGTTTAATAATATCCTTCCTGACCAAAACTGAACACAATACTCAAGGTGCAGCCTCAGCAACATCCTGTATTACTGCAACATAACTTCCCAACTTTTTTCTCAATGCCCTGACTAATGAAGACCAGCGTGCCAAACGCCTTCTTAATT
Organism: Hemiscyllium ocellatum; assembly: GCF_020745735.1. NCBI lineage: Eukaryota > Metazoa > Chordata > Chondrichthyes > Orectolobiformes > Hemiscylliidae > Hemiscyllium > Hemiscyllium ocellatum. The sequence continues at coordinate 3,883,367 of NC_083406.1, read as the reverse complement.
GCACTGTCTACCTGGGACTCCACTTTCAGAGAACCATACACCTGAACTCCAAGGTCCTTCTTTCCATTACACTCCTTAAGGCCCTACCATTCACCATGAAGTTTCTACCTTGATTTGACTTTCTAAAATGCAAGACCTCATACTTATCTACATTAAACTCAATTTGCCATTTCTCACCCACTTCCCCAGCTGATCAAGGTCCTGCTGCAATTTCTGATAACCTTCCTCACTGTCCATGATGCTGCCTATTTTAGTGTCATCTGCAAACTTACTAATCATGCTTTGTACATTCTGATCCATATCATTGTTATAGATAGCAAACAGCAATGGGCCCAGCACCAACTCCCGTGGTACACCACTAGTCACAGGCCTCCATTCCGACAAGCATCCTTCCACTATTACCCTCCGCTTCCTGCCATCAAACCAATCGTGTATTCAATTTGCCAGCTCCTTTGGATCCCATGTGATCTAACCTTCTAGAGCAGCCTACCATGTGGAACCTTATCAAAAGCCTTACTAAAATCCATACAGACTTCCCCTACCACTTTGCTCTCATCAACCTTCCTGATCACTTCATCAAAGAACTATAACAGATTTGTAAGGCATGTACTCGCATGCACAAAGTCATGCTGACTACTCCTAATCAAACCCTGTCTTTCCAAATGCATGTATATCTTATCCCCCAAAATCTTCTCAAGTAACGCACCTCCCACAGATGCTAGGCACACTGGTCATAAGTTCCCAGGCTTTTCTTTACAGCCCTTCTTGAATAAGGGCACAACATTTGCTACCTTCAGGTCTTCCAAGACCTCACCCATGGCTAACAATAATGCAATAATATCAACCAGCGACTCCACAATTTTTTCTCTAGCCTCTTGCAGTGCTCTTGGATATGTCTGATCAGGACCAGGAGATTTATCCACCTTCATATACTCTAATATGTCCAACATCTCCTCTACTGTAATATGGACTGTTCTCAAGATATCACCATTAACTTTCCAAGTCTTCCTGTCTTTCTCCATGGTAAATATTGAGGACCCCGCCCATCTCATCCGGTTCCACATATACCTGTCCACTTTGGTCCTTGAGGGGCCCTATTCTCTTTCCCGTTATTCTTTTTCCTTTAATATACTTAAAGAACCTGTTTGGACTCATTCTAATCTTCTCAGCCAAGGCTACCTCATGCCCCCTTTTCGCCCTCCTGATTTCCTTCTTCAGTAGTGGGCGGCACGGTGGCACAGTGGTTCAATTCCCGCCTCTGGCGACTGACTGTGTGGAGTTTGCACGTTCTCCCCGTGTCTGCGTGGGTTTCCTCCAGGTGCTCCGGTTTCCTCCCACAGTCCAAAGATGTGCAGGTCAGGTGAATTGGCCATGCTAAATTGCCCGTAGTGTGAGGTAAGGGGTAAATGTAGGGGTATGGGAGGGTTGCGCTTCGGCGGGTCGGTGTGGACTTGTTGGGCCGAAGGGCCTGTTTCCACACTGTAAGTAATCTAATCTAAACTCCTGTATCCCCTATATACCTCCAAGGATTCCCTTGATCCCAGCTGCCTGTACCTGAATCATGCTTCCTTCTTTTTTCTGGTCAATATCTCTCGTCATCCATGGTTCCCTCTTCCTGCCAACCTTGCCCTCACAGGAACATACAGACCTTGAACACTAGCTATTTCACTTTTAAAGGCATCCACCCCTTGCCAAACGTCTCTTTGCCTGCAAACAAATTACTCCAATCAACCCCTGCAAGCTCCTGTCCAATTCCATCAAAATTTGCCTTACCCCAATTTAGAAACTGAACGCATGGATCGGTTTTGCTTCTCTCCATAACTATTTTAAAATTAATAGAACTATGGTCACTGGTCACATAGTGCTCCCCCATTGTCACCTTCTTATCACAGTTTTAAAGGGTCGTCCCTTCACTCTGAGACTGTTCCTTGGATCCTCGTCTCTCCTAACAATGGAACTATCTTCTCCACCTTCATTCTATCTAGGCCTCTCAGTATTCCGTGTGTTCCATCGAGTACAGACCCAGAGTTCTCAACCACTCCTCTTATAATAAGGCCTTCATTCTCGAGATCAGTCTCGTAAACCTCCTCTAGACCTTCTCCAACGGCAGCACACCTTTTCTTAGGCAGGGAGCCCAAAACTGCTCACAATTTTCCAAATTGACCTCAGCAATATATCTCTGCTCTTGCATACTAGCCATTTTTAAGAATTCTGACAATGCATTTCCCTGCCTATCCGACAACTGAACATGCATGTTAACGTTAAAAGATTCCTAAACTAGGAATTCCAATTCCTGTTGAACTTCAGATTTCCATAGCCATTCATTTAGAAAATAATTCACACCTCAATTCTTCCTACCAAAGTGTATTCTTTGTCTACTCACCATTTCCTCAACAGAACCATTCCCTGTGTCATCTGCAAACTTAGTAACAACGCCCTCAGTTCCTTTATCCATAGTGTTAATATTTAATGTGAATAGTTGCAATCCCAACACTGATCCCTACAGAACTCCACTAGTGACCAGTTATCATCCTGAAAGAGCGCTCTTTATGCCCACTCTCTGCCTTCTGCCAGTCAGCCAATCTGCTATCCATGCTTGTCCCTTGTCCTGAACACCATGGGTTCTTATGTTATTTAGCAGTCTTGCATGCGGTACCTTATCAAAGGCCTACTAGAAATTCAAATAGATCATATCCACTGGCTCTCCTTTAGCCAATTTGCTTATTACCTTCTCAGAGAATTCGAACAGATTTCTCAGGCATAACTTCCTCTTGAAGCTGTGTTGGCTCAGTCCTTTCTCACCATGCACTTACAAGTACTTTGCAATATCATCCTTAATAATGGACTCTAAAATCTCACTAAAGACAAAGGTCAGGCTTACCAGCCTATAGGTTTTATTTTCTCTCTTCTGCCTTCCTTAAATAGAGATGCTACATTCCAGTCGCTTGTTAGCCTCCCTGACTCCAATGATTCCTGGAAGATCACCATTAATACCTGTACAATCTCCTCAGCTATCTTCATGAAAACTGGACCGTAGCCCATCCAGTCCGGGTGATTTATCCACCTTCAGTCCTATCAGTCTCCCCAGCACCTGCTCCTTAGTGATGGCCACTCACCTCTGCCAATGAACCTCTTGAAGTTCTGGTATGCTGCTGGTGTTTTCCACCGTGAAAACCGATGCAAAGCACCTATTCAGTTCCTCTGCCATTTCATTTTTTATTATTACTATTTCTCTAGCCTCATTTTCCAGCAGTGCAATGTCCACTCTTGCTTCTCTTACCTTTGAGGTATCTAAAAACATCTCTTACAATTTTCTTTTATATTACAGCCAGCTTACTTCCATATTTCAACTTCTCCAATAAGCTTTTAGTTAACCTCCACTGATTTTCAAAGCTTTCCAATCCTCTGACTTTCCACTAATTTTTACTACATCGTATGTTTTTTCTTTTGCTTTCATGCTGCTCCTGACATTCCTTGTTAGCCATGGTTCCCTTGTATCCCCCCCCCCACTTTAGTATGTTTCCTCTTTCTTGGGATGAATTTCTGCTGTGCCTCCCGAATTACCCCTAGAAACCCCTGCCATTGCTGCACTATTGTCTTTCCTTATCATCTTTCTTTTCTTTCTTCATCTTCAAGGCCAGCATGGTGTCAGCGGGGCAATGACTGCAAAGTTAGCAGTGGATTAGGGGTCGGGGTGGTGGTGGCACTGCCTGGACCCTGGACTCTTGGCAGCGATGATGATAGGACAAGCCTGGACTTTTGGCAGCACCGATGTCAAGAGCAGAGACTACGGACGGCAAAACGTCCGGAGCCTGGACGTTTGAAGGTGGCAGAAGCACCAGCAGTGCCCGGAATAGGGTCTCCCGGAAGTAATAGGCCCAGAGCCAAGACTCTTGGTGGCAGTAGTGCCTGGAGTAGGGAGTCTTGGTGGCAGTGGAGCCAGGACTCTTGGTGTCAGATGCTAGCAGAGCCAGAATCTCCTGGGTCATTGGCATCATCCCTTGCTGTTCCCAGAGCAGGATTCCTCGAGGACCAGAACTTTTTCCAGAGACCTTACAGAAGCCCTGGAGCCCTGAATAAGACCACAGTTTGAACAAAAGATGAAATGGTATTTAAATCACTTTTTTACTCTTTTTGTAACTCAAAATGGCACCGAATTGTGCCACAAAACACTTTTCACTACATCTTCAAGATATATGTGACAATCAAATCATTCATTCATCATTCATTAATCGTGTTGACCCTGAGGTAATTGGTTTGTAGGTCAGATAATAATCCAGAGATTATTACTTTTCTAGTTCTGTTTTTTTAAATTTAGCCCTCAGCAGCCGATATTCCCTCAGCAGAACTTCTTTCCCCTTTCTACCTATATCTTTGGCACCTATGTGGACCACAACAGCTGGATCTTTCCCTCCCATTCCAAGTTCCTCTGCAGCCCTGATGAGATATCCTGAATCCAGGCACCAGGCAGACAACACAGTCTTTGGGTCTCACGATTCTGACCACAGAGAACAGTGTCAGTTCCCCTGACTATACTTTCCCTGATTACAATTACATTGCTCTTTTCTCCCCCACTTTGAATGGCTCCCTGTACCATGGTGCTATGATCAGTTTGCTCATCCTCCCTACAGCCTCACTCTCATCCACACAGTGAGCAAGAATCTCAAACCTGTTATACAAGCTCAGGAACTGAGGCTTCTTCAGCATTACCTCCTGGATCCCTCTTACTGCCTCACTCCAAGTCACACCTCCTGTCCCTGACCACTGACTGAATTCATGGTAGTTAATATAAGGGGTGTGAGTGCCTCCTGAAACACAGCCTCCAGGTAACTCTTCCCCTCCCGATATATTGCAGTATTCGAAGCTCAGACTCTCGCTCATCAATTTTGACCCAGAGTTCGTTAAGCAACTAACCTTTGCTAAAGGTGTGGTGACAATGAACTACAACGGGGTCCAAATGTTCCCACATCATGCAGTTACAATATATTGCCTGGCTATCCCTCTTTTAATTACTGGACATATTGATTGGAAAAGTTCGTAAAATACCGGTCTTTGTACGTCGAAGATAAAATACAAATGGTCATGTGTTAACTACAGCTGCACAAAGTTCTGGTTGCACCAAACCTCTTGTAATAGTCACAGGTCTGGGCATCACACATTTGGAAAAATACATAGGTTTTGGAGGAAGTGAAAGGTAGGTTGACAAGAACTTTACCTCGCTGTCAAAGGTAAAATTTTGGTAAGTGTTTGAGAAAACTGGTTCTATTCACAAGCTGGAGATAGTTGTGCGATGATTTGATTGAAGTTTTCAAGAAATTAAAAGGAACCAATTGGGTGGAGAGAAGAATAGGAGAGAAACTGTATCTACTGGTTGGGAAGTCTACAGCTAGGAGCTATTATCCAAAAATTAGAACAAGATCTTTTAGAAATGAAGTAAGGGAAAAACTACATCCAAAGAGTGGTAGAAACTTATAACGTTTTTCCACAAATGGATTTGATACTAGGAAAATTAACTTTAAATTTATATTTGCTTTCAATGATATGAAGGGATATGGGGGCAAATGTATGTGTGTAGAGTTAGGTCACTGATCACATTTGTTTATATTGATGCCTAAACATGTTGGTAGGGCTGAACGTTCTGATAACTATGTTTCTTTTAACCTGGAAGGTATGAAATGCAAAAGAAGGGAAGGAGGAATGTTTTTTTTTTAATGGCAAAACAGTATAACATTCAGTCAGCACTTAATAAGGAAAGTCATGATGTAATTAGAGTCTTGAAAGGAAAGGAAAGAAATACAGGCTATGACAGTGAAACATCAGAAATATGAAATAATCTCATTGCCTCAGCATTCATCAGGAAGACAGATCAATTGACATGACACCAAAAGATAAGATTAGAAAATATATTAATACATTTAAAGTATAAAAGAGACAGTATTATAATTATCCAATTATCTTTTGGAGGCCTCAACTGCATCAGTCTTCACTGCTCTTCAGCAGTGGAGATCCTAAACATTCACTGTATAAAAGATTTCTCCCAATGATAACGTTGGTGCTTTTATCAGTCGCTTTGAACCAATTTAGAAAGTCATGGAATTAAAGCATTGCTGGAAGATCCAGCATTTATTCTCCATCCTTAATGTTCTCAATCAGATAATGGTGAACCACCTTCTTGAACTATTGCAATGCATGTGCTGGAGGGAATTACAGAGTGCTGTTTAGGAGGCAGCTCCATGATAGAGACAAAGCATCATGAAAGAATTGCAATATATTTCCAAATAATGTTGGAGAAACTTGATAGTGATGATGTTCCCTTGTCCCTGCTGTGCACTTCTTTCAAGGTGCCAAATGACATGGATTTAAAAAATACAGTTGAAGAACCCTTGATGAACTACTTCAACATGGAAAACAATGTAATCAAAATTCACTATGAGTTAATGGAATAACTGTTTACCCTATGATTTGTGCCAATCAAATGCTCTGCTTTCAATCACAGAGAATGCTGGAAAATGTCACATTGTGGAGAGAGAAACAATTAAGGTTTCAAGTTTGGTATGACTCAGAGTCATATTATACTAGAAAAATTAGCACTATTTCTCTCTCCACAGATATTGCCAGACCCGCAGAGTTTGTTTCAAACTTCCAGCATTTGCTTTTCTTGAAATAATCTGCTTTGCCCTAGTCAGCCTCGCAGTTCATTGCAATTGGTGGAGCTACACAAACACAAACAAGTGGAAAGCATCCTATCACTTTTCTGACTTTCTAGATGGTGAGAACGGTTTGGGAATTTAGAAATGAAGTTATCTACTATGGAAGCCTCTGCCTTATTTTTGCAGCCATATTACATATGGTGCTGGACGGTTCAGTTTATTTTTCTGCAACATGGCTGTCACATTGTTTTTAGAAAGAGAGAGATGGCAGGGTATCAACAATGGCAGGGCTATTGAACACGCCGCAAACAGGCACAGAAGCTCCTGTTTTGGAGATAGCCATTGTTTAGAATTTGCATCACTCAAATCTCATGGGGCTGAGTTCTGCGGGGCCTGTGCAAATATGTTGGGAAGTGGAAAAGGCCAGCACCGTGGGATTGGAGGAAATGTCTTCTGCCAAAGGCCAACTGTATTACTCAAGTGGCTGACAAAGGCCCTTTCCACACTACTAAAAGAGGGGTAAAAGAGGGGGAGATGTGGCATTGCTTGTCAAGAATAGTATTACAGCGGTGGAAAGGACGATGGATGAAGACTCGCCATCTGAGGTAGTTTGGGCTGAGGTTAGAAATAGGAAAGGTGAGGTCACTCTGTTAGGAGTTTTCTACAGGCCTCCTAATAGTCCTAGAGACATAGAAGAAAGAATTGCGAGGATGATTCAGGAGAAGAGTGAAAGTAATAGGGTGGTTGTTATGGGGGACTTTAACTTTCCAGATATTGACTGGGAAAGCTATAGCTCGAGTACGTTAGATGGGTCGGTGTTTGTCCAATGTGTGCAGGAGGGTTTCCTGACACAATACGTAGACATGCCAACAAGAGGTGAAGCCATACTGGATTTGGTTCTGGGTAACGAACCAGGCCAGGTGTTAGAACTGAAGGTAGGTGAGCACTTTGGGGACAGTGATCACAATTCGATGACTTTTACTCTAGTGATGGAGAGGGATAAGTGTGCACTGCAGGGCAAGAGTTATAGCTGGGGGCAGGGAAATTATGATGCGGTGAGGCATGATTTAGGATGCGTGGCTTGGAAAAGTAGGCTTCAAGGGAAGGGCACAATCGATATGTGGAGCTTGTTCAAGGAGCAGCTATTGAGTGTCCTTGATAAGTATGTACCTGTCAGTCAGGGAGGAAAGGGTCGTGTGAGGGAGCCGTGGTTTAATAAAGAATTGGAATCCCTTGTTAAAGGGTAGAGGGCGGCCTATGTAAAGATGAGGTGTGAAGGTTCAATTGGGGCAATTGAGAGTTATAAGGTAGCCAGGAAGGATCTAAAGAGAGAGCTAAGAGCAGCAAGGAGGGGACATGAGAAGTCCTTGGTTGGTAGGATTAGGGAAAACCCAAAGGCTTTCTATAGGTATGTCAGGAATAAAAGAATGACTAGGGTAGGAATAGGTCCAGTCAAGGATAGTAGTGGGAAGTTGTGCGTGGAGGCTGAAGAAATTGGAGAGACACTGAATGAATACTTTTCGTCAGTATTCACTCAGGAACAGGACATTGTTGCCGATGTGAATATTGAGTCACAATTAATTAGAATGGATGGCTTTGAGATATGTAGGGAAGAGGTGTTGGAAATTCTGGAAAGGGTGAAATTAGATAAGTCTCCTGGGCCTGATGGCATTTATCCTAGGATTCTCTGGGAAGCAAGGGAGAAGATTGCAGAACCATTGGCCTTGATGTTTATGTCCTCGTTGTCTACAGGAATAGTGCCAGAAGACTGGAGGATAGCAAATGTGGTTCCCTTGTTCAAGAAGGAGAGTAGGGATAACCCTAGTAACTATAGGCCGGTGAGTCTCACTTCTGTTGTGGGCAAAGTCTTAGACAGAATTGTAAGGGATAGGATTTATGAACATCTGGATAGGAATAATGTGATCAAGGATAGTCAGCATGGTTTTGTGAAGGGCAGGTCGTGCCTCACAAACCTTATTGAATTCTTTGAGAAGGTGACTAAGGAGGTGGACGAGGGTAAAGCGGTAGATGTGGTGTATATGGATTTTAGTAAGGCGTTTGATAAGGTTCCCCATGGTAGGCTACTGCAAAAAATACGGAGGTATGGCATTGAGGGTGTGTTAGAGGTTTGGATTAGGAATTGGCTGTCTGGAAGAAGACAGAGGGTAGTAGTTGACGGTAAAGGTTCATCTTGGTGTGCTGTTACTAGCGGTGTTCCGCAAGGATCTGTTTTGGGACCATTGCTGTTTGTCATTTTTATAAATGACCTGGAGGAGGAGCTAGAAGGTTGGGTGAGCAAGTTTGCGGGTGATACGAAAGTCGGTGGAGTTGTTGACAGTGAGGAAGGATGTGGCAGGTTACAGCGGAATATAGATAAGCTGCAGAGCTGGGCAGAAAGATGGCAAATGGAGTTCAGTGTAGGTAAGTGTGAAGTGATTCACATTGGTAAAAGTAACAAGAAGATGGAGTACTGGGCTATTGGTCGGATACTTGGTAGTGTGGATGAGCAGAGGGATCTTGGTGTCAATGTACACAGATCTCTGAAAGTTGCCACCCAGGTAAAAAGTGCTGTGAAGAAGGCATATGGCGTACTGACTTTTCTGGGTAGAGAAATTGAGTTCCGGAGTCCTGAGGTCATGTTGCAGTTGTATAAGACACTGGTGCGGCCGCATCTGGAGTATTGTGTGCAGTTTTGGTCGCCATACTATAGGAAGGATGTGAAGGCACTGGAACGGGTGCAGAGGAGGTTTACCAGGATGTTGCCTGGTATGGTAGGAAGATCGTATGAGGAAAGGCTGAGGCATTTGGGGCTGTTTTCATTGGAGAAAAGAAGGTTTAGGGGTGACTTGATAGAGGTGTACAAGATAGGGTATACAATGAGAACCTTTTTCCACGTTTGGAGTCAGCTATTACGAGGGGCCATAGCTTTAAATTAAGGGGAGGTAGGTATAGGACAGATGTTAGGGGTAGATTCTTTACTCAGTGAGTCGTGAGTTCATGGAATGCCCTGCCAGTAGCAGTGGTGGATTCTCCCTCTTTATGGGCATTTAAACGGGCATTGGATAGGCATATGGAGGATAGTGGGTTAGTGTAGGTTAGGTGGGCTTGGGTCGGCACAACATCGAGGGCAAAAGGGCCTGTACTGCGCTGTATTTTTCTATGTTCTATGTACTACATTTTATGAGGGGGAGGGAACCCATGAGTAAACAATTTGATGCAATCACCTATTGAACCTTGCCATGTGGACTCAAGAGGGACCTTCAAAGTGGCCCACAGGAGAGTTTCAGTTCCACTGCACAAAAACACAACCATACTGTACTCTCCAACTACTCCCCATTCCAATACAAGGCGTATATGACTGGCCACAGCCACATATGTAGATAAATTGTGGACCAGTTTTAAGCTGATTCACCAAACTTTCAGGAAATAATGTCAACATAGCCACAAACAATCCTCTGATGCTCATCAAATTAGCTGGAGACCAATTTAGAATTGATTGTTGCATATCCATGGGTCAACAAAGAGTATGCATTTTTCATATTTAATGCATTACTATGTTAACATAGCGAAAAGCTTAACATAAGAAGCCAATTAATAGAAACAAACATACCTTGGCAAGAAGTTGAAAAATTAGCCCTAATCAGAAGAGCGGGCATTGAACATTCACCTTTTTAGGTTTACCACTTATTGCAAACTTTACGATTTCACCATTAAAGATAGTTGGATTCGGATATTTTAAAAATTACAAGAATAGTAAGTCCCTATTTAACAGTGACTTATTTATCAGTGTTTCACTTTAACATTGTTAAAGTCATGTCAATAAATCTTTTTAATGCTTCCAGTTTCACTTTAATATCATTGCCACGGAGTTATTGATAAGCCTCAATACATGACCATTCCTACTGTGCTCCTGCCTTTGCTAACAATCCATCTCCTCCCTTCTTTTGGCCTTGTCCCCTGCATTGGTCCCTGCCTAGCCTTAACCCTTGGAATGGCTCACCTCCAGCAACCAACCTTATCCCATCTGTTCTTACCTTATACACAAGATATTTTCTTGAGCTGCTCTTGGCTCCTTCTGAACTCTCATTGAAGATGTGGATTCTACTTAGTGGCAAATATTGGTCGATGCATGTAATTCTGGGACTTCAGCTATCAATTGCATTGAGCAACAACTACCATCAAATGGGGTCTAGTCACTCTAAAGTCACAACATGGTAGGTGAGCATATTTTAAAGAAAATTACATTTTATTATACATTATATTTCTTTGAATGAAATGGTGTATTTTTTTAAATCCATATTTTGAAATATGCTCAGATCTTGTTACGTGCAGGCGTGGACAGTTTCATTATCTCAGGAAGTACGAATGTACATTTTGGAAACATCAAAGAATATTCCCATACCTTATTACAGAAAGAAGGCCATTGATGAAACAGCTGAAGATCTTTAGGCTTAGATCACTACTGCAAGATGTGCCTTGAGGCTGATTCTCTGCATATTTACATGACTAGCCTAATGAGACAGCTCTCCAATATCAAAGAAGTACCCAGATGTTAGCAAAGATGATTTTGCAGAGTTGGTGGCGCTGGGTATCCAATATCAGAATGCACTGTCATCTAGCATGTCATTTTATTCTCACACATTGTCGTGATTTGCTCACCAATTTCAGAGGGCATCTGAGAGACCAGCAAACTGCTTTGGTCTGGAATCAAGCATCAGGTAAACTAAGTAAGGACAGCAGATTTCCTGACAGAAGATTTCCTGACAATGTCTCAGAGTTGACAGCCGAGATTTGTGCAAAATTTCTTGCAGTTGGAATTTGAAATCACAACCTTCAGAGTCAGAAGTGAATACCACCATTAGCAAAAAACTTATTTTTTTAGAAGAATTGATGTGCCTGTAATTTTTTTCTGCAGTTTAAGCGGCATAGTTGCTTCAACAATGCTGGCAATATCAACGCTTGAAAACAATAGCTCTAAAAAAATGAAGTAATCATCTTATGTTAACTGTAAGTGCATCATTAAGGAAGCAATAACAATATAAGATCAAGAATTAAATTATGCTGATTAGCAAACGCAGCATCAAAATCTATGCACTGCTTTGATTTAATCGCAAATAGTGAGCCAATATTCAAGCCCTACTATTCCAGAAGCCATCACAAATGTGTAACTACTCAACTAAACCACCAAGTTGATCGAACTGCTTGACAAACCATGATTCAGGACAAGAGTAATTCGCATCAGGTTTCATCATTAACAAGAAAATAACTCTACTCTGAATGGCAATAAAATGGATTACTAATTTACAACAATGTGACTTAAGCTGTACCACTTTAAAATTCCAATACACACACAGATTCACAAATTAGTCATACACAAGTTTTATGGGTGTAAGAATATAGATTGGGCCAGCAAGTTTAGTAGATCAAAGTACAGCCCACAAGAGTAGTTTTCGTTTTTTTTTTATTTTACCAATACTGATCATTGATTCCAGGAAGCAAGATGGTGGGCAAGCCCTATCTACATCAATGGATCGGAGGTGGAAATGATCAGGAGCATCAAGTTTCAAGGAATGATGATCACCAACAATCTCTCCTGGTCTACCCACGTGATGCAACAGTTGATGCTCTACTTATCAGGAGACTAAGAAAATTCAGCCTGTTTGTAAATATTCATACTAATTTTTATAGATGCCGCATAGAAAGCATTCTATTTGGATGCATCACAACTTGGTATGGCAACTGCTCTGCCCAAGTAAGAAACTACAGAGTTGTGAACATAGACCAGTCCATCAGCTTTCATCTGTTGACTCCATCGATACTTTTTCCTGCCTCTGAAAGGCAGCCAACATAATCTACTATGATAGTTGGTAAAAGAACAAGTTGCCACCCTGGTTATAATCTCTTTCAACTCTTCCATCAGACAGAGCTTAAACACATATACCAAAATATTCAAGAACAACTTCTTCCCTGCTGTTATAAGGCTTATGACTAGACCTCACAAAATTCAAATTTAATGGTGACCTCGCTCTTTGTGCACCTTCTCTGCAACCATAACACTGTATTCCTCACTCTGTTACATTATCCTTAAGCATTTTGTATGGCATGATTTGCCTGTACTGCATGCAAAACAAAACTTTTCACTGTTCCTGGGTACATGTGACAATAATAAATCAAATCAAATGACGAGACAATTTTGGCTGCAGAGCGATGTCAATCTTGATTCTATAGATGATCAGATGGGCCCATGCCTTATTTGTGTTAGAATCCTTTCTTTAGACTGTAGTTTTTTTTGTCTTTTTCACTCAAGAGAGAGATGGTGAGAGAAACTTCTTGTTTGCAGGCATCTGAATATCTCGGAGTCCTCTCAGGTCTGTAATAAACTGCAGTTATACCAATCTGTTTCTAAAAATAATATCATCCTTTGCAAATTAACGACGCACCACACAATGCTATTTGATCTTCAACATACAAAATACTTTTGATAGTTTGGCTATAGACAGTGTTCAACTTTCATTTGCTTGTTCATAATCTGTAAGGGAAAATGTGATCCTTACAGCATTTTAAAACTGACAATCATACAACAAAAACTGTAAATTACATATCATCACAAGTTACACAAAGTATTCATGAGGCAAATGTATTAATGAAGTACTCATTAATTAAAATTTTGCATTGCCTGCACACAGTTTATATGCTTTTGTACCCATGACAAAAACAGAGGAGCTAGTTAACTAGCCATGGAGAATTCATCTTTTTTTCCTTCAACTTGTTCTTTTACCAACTATCACAGTAGATTTGTAAAATCCACTAATACTAGTTCCATTGATAGGAAAATGATTCAAAAGATTGATCTCACTTCATGGAAACAATAAACGCAAAAAATTTTACATGGTCCCAAAAGAGAATTTCATAGATTTAAATTCTAATTGATCTTAAATTATACAATGCATTCTAAATATAGATTATTTTGATGTCTAGGAAAATAATCTTAATGTTTAAAATGTGAACCAACTGAACAGAATTTCAGAATAGACACTATGGACCTTGAAATCTGAAAGTACAGTATTACACATATTAATTATCAAGGGGCAGCACAGTGGCTCAGTGGTTAGCACTGCTGCCTCACAGTACCAGGGACCCGTATGGAGTTTGCACATTCTCCCCGTGTCTGCGTGGGTTTCCTCCGGGTGCTCTCTGGTTTCCTCCCACAGTCTAATGATGTGCTGGTTAGGTGAATTGGCCATGCTAAATTGCCCATAGCGTTAGGTGCATTTGTCAGAGGGAAATGGGTCTGGGTGGGTTATTCTTTGGAGGGCCAAATGGTCTGTTTCCACACTGGAGAGAATCTAATCTGTAGGAGTGTAATCTAAAAATGTCAGTGTAAATCTGGTTATTGATTTCAGTGAAGTTTCAAACTTTAGTGGCACACCAGCCATGATTGTGTTTATGTGATACTGAGTTAGTTATTTTCTCTTTCGAGAAGTACAAGCTTTTATTAGGAAACAAGATCAAGATGGGGAACTCGAGTCCTGACACAGATTAGAAATGATGAAAGTGAATGACAGAAGAGGGTCAAAATAGTTTACTCCTATTAGCTATTTCCTGCCCAGGATAAAACCTGACTGAAAAAAGACCACAACACCCTAAGGTGTAGGAGCAGAAGTCAGCCATTCAAACCATTGAATTTGATCAACCATTCAATGAGATCATGGCTGATCTGATAATCCTCAATTCCACTCTACTAACTTTTCCCTATAACCTCGAACTCCCTTACTGATTAAAATTTTCTCTATCTCAGCCTTGATTATACTTCATCCCCCCAGCCTCCACAGCCCTTCGTGGTAAAGAATTCCATAGGTCCACTACCCTCTGAGAACAGAAATTCCTCCTTTTCTATGTCTTAAATGTACAACCCCTTTTCTGAGGAAAGGGGAAACAAGCTCTCCATTGCGTCCCTGTCAAGTCCTCTAGGAATCTTGTATTTTTCAAGAAGGTTTGGATAACTTTTTTTAACTAGTAACTAGTGGGGTGCCACAGGGTGCAGTCTTTGGACTCCAGCTATTTATAATCTATACTAGCAACTTGGATACAGGGATAGAAGGCTGTACAGCCAAAATTTGTGAACAACACAAAAATAGGCAGGACGGTAAATTACAATGAGGAAACAAGAAAGTTATAAATGGATATAAATAGGGTTAGAGAGTGGGCCAAAATATGGCAGATGGAGTTTAATGTAGATAAGTCCAAGGTCATGCATTTGGATCAAAAGAATGGGAAGATGACCTATTATCTCAATGGAGAGACTTTGGTGTGCTCCGGTGCAGAGGCATCTAGACGTACTCAGTCATGAGTCGCAGAAAACTAGGATGCAGGTACAGCAGATAATACAGAAAGCAACTGGAATGTTAGCTTTCATAGCTAAAAGAATATAATATAAAGGTAAGGAAGTAGATTAGATTAGATTAGACTTACAGTGTGGAAACAGGCCCTTCGGCCCAACAAGTCCACACCGACCCGCCGAAGCGAAACCCACCCATACCCTTACATTTACCCCTTACCTAACACTACGGGCAATTTAGCATGGCCAATTCACCTGACCTGCACATCTTTGGACTGTGGGAGGAAACCGGAGCACCCGGAGGAAACCCACGCAGACACGGGGAGAACGTGCAAACTCCACACAGTCAGTCGCCTGAGTCGGGAATTGAACCCGGGTCTCAGGCGCTGTGAGGCAGAAGTGCTAACCACTGTGCCACCGTGCCGCCCATTAGTACTGTTGCAACTATCCAAGGTATGGGTGAGACCATACCTGGAGCATTATACATAGTTTTGATTGCCTTACTTGAGGAAAAATGTAGTGGCACTGGACGCTGTTCAGAGGATGCTCACGAGATTGATCCCAGGGATAAGGGAGATTGTATGAAGAGAGATTAAACAGTTTAGAATTTAGAAGAATGAGGGGAGATCAAATTGAGCTATTCAAGATGATAAAAGGTGTAGATGAAATAGATATAGAGTGGATGCTTGCTCTTGTAGGATATTCTAGGGCAAGAGGTCATAGTCTTAGGATAAGGGGTAGCAAATTTAGAGCAGAGTTGAGGAGAAACTACTTCTCTCAAAGGATTGTGACTCTGTGGAATTCACTACAAGTGCAGTGGATGCTGGGACAGTGACTAAATTAAGGAGGAGTTAGACAGATTTTTAATTGCGAATGGATTGAAGAGATAAAGAAAGAAGGCAGGAAAATGGGTGTGAGGAGCATATCAGCCATGATTGAATGATAGAGCAGACTCGATGGGCCGAATGGCGTAATTCGGGCTCCTGTATACTTTGAACTTACGAGGACCATCACTCTTCTTCTATATTCCAATGGGTAAAGGCCCAACTTACTCAACCCCTCCTCATAAATGAGATAGTCCTTACATGCCTGTAGCTCTATGTTTCCAAACCTGGTAGCAGCCTCATGATACTCTGGATTGTCCCTAATGTATTTCCTCAGATAAGTGGTCTAAAACTGTTCATAGTATTTCAGCTGTGGTCTGACTAGACCTTTGTAGTTTTAACAGAGTTTTCCTACATTTATACTCCATTCCTTTTGAAATAAAGGCCAACATTGCATTTACTTTCCTTTTTACCCTCTGAACTTTGGTGCTAGCTTTTTGTGGTTCCTAAGTGGGGACTGCCAAATTCTGCTGTTCTGTAGCTTTCTGCAATTTTTCTCCATGTAAATGAACTCAGCTCCTCTATTCTTCCTGCCAAAGTGCACAATTTCACATTTTCCCCACATTATATTTCAACTTCCAAGTTTCAGCCCACTCAATTAACCTGTCTGCATCCCTGTCCAGACTCTCTAGGTCAACCGCATTAATTGTCTTTCCACCTATTGTTGTTTATCCACAAACCTGGACTACAGTATTCACTTGTTTTATCTAATACGTTGAGATATCATGTAAATAATTGTGGCCCAGTACAGGAGAAGAACATGCCCCCGTCGACATCAATGGAGTGGAGGTTGAGAGAGCTGAGAGTGTCTCAAGTTCCTAGGAGTGTTGGATAACCAACAACATGTCCTGGACCTCCCATGTAGATGCTATGGTCAAGAAGGCAGAACGATGCCTTTTCTTCCTCAGGCAGATTAGCAAATTGTGCATGTATACAAGGACTCTCACTAACTTTTACAGATGCACCATAGAAAGCATTCTATCTGAGTCATAATGAACTGGTACAGCAACTGCTCTATCCCGGACCGTAAGAAACTACATAAGATTATGTGCACAGCCCAGACCATCACGGAAAACAACATTCCATCCATGAATTCCATTTACACTTCTCATTACTGCTGAAAGGCTGCCAACATCATCAAAGACCACTTCCAGCCTAGTAATGTTCTACAACCTCATCAGTCAGGCAGAAGATACAGAAGCTCCAGCACATGCTCCAACAAGTTCAAGAGCACCTTCTTCCCTGCTGTTATTAGACTAAAGAATGCACTTCCTAATTTCAAATAATGTTGTTCTTCTTAATGTTGATCTTGCTTCACACAGCTCCTGCACAGTATAATCTGTATGTCTCACTTTGTCTAAGCACCCTATGTTTTGTATATCCTTGCATACCATGATCTGCCTGTACTGTTTGCAAATAAAGCTTTTCACTATACTTAGGTACACGTGACTGCAATAAATCAAATAAAATAGAATAAAATCCCGTTGCACACTACCAAGTTACAAGTTGCTATTCTGAAAATGCTTCCCTGATCTCAAATCTCTGTCTTCTATTACTTAGCCAATCTTCTACACAAGCTACAATACTACCTCCAATACTACCATGGGTTCTTACCTTATTAAGTAGCCTAATATGTTAACAATCACCTTCTGAAAATTAAGCTTTCGTTTGGCACAGATAAATTAACACTCCTTGATCAGTACATACATCTCAAATTCTTCTCTGTTTAAACAATCCTGTCAAAATGCTGAAACACTACCCCATAGCATTTCTGGAGCACTATTAGAACACATATAGCAATGTTTCCAGAAACTAACCAAATGTTACTTTGTTAATGGCAACAAGGAATGGGCAATAAATGTCAGCCTTGCTAGCAATTCCCACATCCCATAAATAATACAAAACTACTCAAGTTTAGCCAATATTTGTTTCTTATCGCTCGCTTGGAAAGGTGCCACAAATTCAGAGGACTTCAAGAACTGAAGTATCGATTGAATACATTAAGATTGCAAGAAGAACTAATATTTGGACAGTTCTTTTCTCAAGAAACTTTAACCCAAAAATAAGTTGACAAGTCCAGATCATCTATACTGGCAATAATAATGTACATGTACATCACGTATTCACCTCATTAGTGAATTAAGAATATAGGAAATCCAATGAGATTTAGCTCCAAAATTAAACTTCTACATCACCATGTTTTCACTAAGTCTTTTAGACAGCACCCTCTAAATCCATGACCACTATTATCTAGAAGTACTAGGGTACCACTTCCAAGTTCCTCTGCCTGAGGAACTATCCTGACTTGGAAAGGTATTGCCATGAATTCAGTGAAGCTGAAATTCCATCCCTAACAGCATTGTGGTTGTACCCATACCAAATGGTTTGCAGCAGCCAAAAAGGCATCTCACCACTACCATTGCAAGTGCAATTAGGGATGGGAAATAAATTTTAGAAATTTTAGAAAATGCATGCATGTATTTACTATTTACTGCTACTGGCATCTTATTCAAGGCTAATTTATTTATGAAAAAGATAGAATAGGAACGATATCCAAGTGCAGAAACTGATTTATATCCTTGGCACTACCAGTATAAAATTACCAAATAAAATAAGTTATCACAGTTAAGCTGCACATTTGTTTTAAAATGCTGAGCAAGGCATCAGTCACTGGAAAAATCAAATAACTATAGCCCAAACAGCCCCATAGACCATATGAAATTGAAACAAGAGTAGGCCATTCATCCCCTCAAGTTTGCTCCACCAATCAATAGATCATAGCTGATCCAATATTCTTCACATACACTTTCTTGCCTTTTCCCCATTAGCCTTGATTTCCCAAATAGCTGGGGAAAGAACACACAAAGTTTGAATGACCCATGCATTCAAAATTCAAAAGTTTCCAATTACATAAATAAAACTCTCGGGATAACAGTTAAGAGGGAATCAATTTTACTTATTTTAATCTTGGCTTTAATGCTCTTGCAAAAATATTGGATATTTCTGGATATGTTTATATGCAAATCCACGTTAAGTAATTTTGATCAATGGGTTGTTAAAAATAACTGCTACTCTCGCAGCAGAGTAAAGATTGGCATTATTTCACATTATTTGTTCTAAATGAATGCAATTTCTCAACATACTAATATCTGCAAATTGAACAGATATTTCGGCAATATTTTGCTCAGGGTGAATTCTATTTAAACACTGATATGGAGATAGCTAGACATTTCTCACAATTCACCAAAAGTGAGTTTTGTAGGAGATGACAGGATCTTAAGACACTCAACTTATTAACCTACAAGCAGTAAGTGAATTTGTTCACAACTAATCAAATACAATTACAATATTTCAAATCATAGCCTGCAAACTTATATAGCACTAAGTAATTCATTACAAATTTTCACATAATTTTATCATTCTGACTATTTTTCTGAATGTGTGGTGAGCAAAGCACCTGTTATTTATGCACTACATTAGATACAATTACTCCAAAAGAGAAAATGTATACCACAGTATATATGACAAAATAACAAATTTGGTACCTTCAACTTGAAGGTCAGCTTCAATATAATATCAAAAACCAATTTCCACTCCTCTGTCAGAGTCATTTATCACCCAAGTTTAATACAATTATAGACTATGCCTAGCCTTCAATTGCGCATTCTCTTCCTTGAACTACTAGGTGGTAGAACACTTCATGTATATCCTTGGAGACTTTATGTGAAGTAACACTGATGCATAATAAATCAGAATGCAGAGATAATCTCACATTTGAAAGTGACATAGCAAAAATGAGAACAGTAATGACACTCAAACACCAAGAGACCATGTCAAGATCTTTAACAAAATGCAAACATTCAGAATTGTTAAAACTCAGCCCACTTCTTCAACCTGACTCACCCACAACCCACCACCTCCTTCCCCCCCCCCAACAAGAAAACAATTGCTCATCCAAAAAGCTTGAGCTTATGCAATATTCCTTTCCATGGGTGAATCAGCAGGAGATTTTAATTTTACATCAATTAAGGTCCATCTATCTCTTTTCCATGATTCAAATATGCTGGCATGTAGATTTTATAATGAAACCGTGGACCATAAATATAATTGATCCTAGTGGGCACCATCGGTACAATATTTGGTAAAGCATCAAAATTTAAGCAGAAGAATGAAAATAATATTGTTTTTACACTTTAATAAGCAATTCTCTGGAACATTCTTACCTTCTATATTTCACATTATTATAAAATTAATTACAATTGCTCTGCACTGGGGTGACACAATGCAGACTAAATGAGCAGTGTGGAATAAATCATCAAGTTCACAAACATGACCCCGGACTGACAGTGGCCTGCCTTTCTACTTCTCCACGTTGCTGTCATGCCAACATTTCTGTCCGGACCAAACTACAGTGATCTGATGAATCTTTGTGGGAGTTTAAGGAATAGCATTCGGCGCTTAGCCTTCTGGAATCAGCATTAAACATAAATTCCCATAATCTCTGTAATTATTTAATTTCCTGTTGTTTGCATATTCCATCTTAAAACTTTTTTTTCTCGTTTTTACTTCTGCACAACAAGTGATCATTATTCCAGTCCACCTCTGCTAGATAATTCTTTTGGGTTTTTTTTCCCCCAAGTCTCATTATTAGTCTCTTTAGCACTGCCCTATCAATTATGTCACTTAATGTTGCCCCTCTTCCTCCTTCTCTCAGAAATCCACTTTTGTGCTTTTCCATCCTTCCTCAATTGACCTATTTCAAATCTATTACAATTCTAACTATTCCCAATTTTGAAGACTTAAAACATTAACTGTTTTTCTCTCCACAACTGCTGCTAGACGAAAGTATTTCTAGCATTTTATCTTCTTCTGCAGATTACCAATAACAGCTGCATTTTATGGTGGCTCAGTGGTTAGCACTGCTGCCTCACAGCGCCAGGGACCCCCCAAGTTCAATTCCACCCTCTGATTACTATCTGTGTGGAGTTTGCACATTCTACCCATATCTGCAGGGTTTCCTCCGGGTGCTCTGATTTTCTCCCACAGTCCAAACACGTGCAGGTTATGTGAAATGGATATGCTAAATTGTCCGTCAGGTTCAGGGATGTGTAGGTTAGGTGCATTCGTCAGGGGAAATGTAGAGTAATAGGGTTGGGGAATAGGTCTCGGTGGGTTACTCATCAGAGGGTCGGTGTGGACGTGTTGAACTGAAGTACCCCTTTCCACACTGCAGGGATTCTGAGAGTCTATGATTTGCTATTACATTTTCAAATTTACGTTTATTTGCTGGAAAAAAAAACACTAAATGACAGTTAAATTAATTCTGGAAATAATTTCAGTAATGCAATTGTCTTTCATTCCTTTGCCTTTTATAGGTGGCAATTGATTGATACTTTCTGGTAAGGATATATGAAAACTGTTTCATTGGCATTTGCCAGTTGTTTTTTGGCAGCAATTTGCTTGTGACCTGTTAGCATATTAAAATTGAGTTTATCAGATCCAAGTGTGGCACAGTTTAAAAGTGACCAAGAGTCTGTATTGTTAAAACTTGACCAAATATTGACTAGTTCCACTGGGTAACCTGCAAAGCCTAGCCTAGTTTAATAAAAGGGAAGCATTCATAAAGAGTAAAAATAAATGGTGTTTTGCAAGATGACAAAGTCGGCTGCATGCATCCTCTACTTATTTTTCTAATAGATGGAATGAGGTTAGGATTTGAAGCAAGAAGGGAAATTTGCACCATGTGGTATGCCTGAAACATTAATTGCAAATTCGTGAAATTCAGATAATTAATCTACATAAATTATAAAGGGAGTACTTTGTGCTCTTAAAAAAACACATTGCTCTGTCAAAAAGCATCAGAGTTTGTAATAACTAAACATCAATATAGTTTTGCAAAAAAATGTAAATTCACTGTGACTTCTTCATGGTAAAATGCTATAGTCCATCACTGCAAGCAGCAACAGACTTCTGTCAATTAATAATGCTTTACAAGTCAGCAGACTAAAAGCATTCAACTGGAATAATTTCTGCTATATAGGGCATGGCTGGTCTGGATTTTGTACAAGTTGCTGCTATGAGAAATGTTGCCACCAGCCTCTTTCAGAGCAGGAAACTGTAGTCCAGTGCAGTTGAGAAAATAAAATTTCCTGATTTACCTAGAAAAGTCATTTGGCGTTAACAAAGCATACCTTATTGTATATTAGCAACTAGGTAGAAGTGACATTGATATTAGATGGTATACTGATATTACAGGTGTTAGGTCTCAATCCTTTGACATCTGAGCTATTCTGCCCACATATTCACATAACATCATCAGAATGGGTAGTGTTTATAACATTCCTCAATGATACGTCTTTCAGCCATGTAAGTAAATCTTCCCACATTTGGACAAATTGTCTGTGGGTTAAAAAAAGAAACGAAGGACTGAATTTTACAGGGCAGTGAGGGGCTGATGGGATTTTGAAGTTTGGGCTTTATGCAGGCATCATAATTAATGGGCCATATTTTCTGAGGGGTTGGGGATCAGGACTATCAGCAGGGCAGAGGTGTCAGGTCCATGGAGAATAAGTTTTTTTTGGAGGTGAGAGGAGGGGACCAAGTTGGGTTCAGAGCAGAGGAAGTGAGGGATGAGGTCTGGAGCAGGGGAATTTGGGGTCTATTGGCATAGGAAGGGGGAATCTGCTACTGAAGTGATAGGGAGAGTGCAAGGTCAGGGTCCAGGACATGTAAGGGGTCCAGACAAGGTGTTTTTGGGAGGTGGATCAGAGGGTTTCGCTGAATATTACTCAGGAGTTAGATGGGCATTTAATAGTCTAACTTCTTCTGAACAAATATTTGTTAAACCTTAATAGAATATTCCAAATTTGGCCCAAAGAGTCAGTTTCCGTGCTGTACATCTCTAGAATTCTATGACTCTCCAACTGAAATGTATACTTCTGGAGGGTTCTAACTGTAGGACAATTGCCTAATGGAAATTTCAATTTCCAGGCATATCTTCAGTGTTTGGAACTTTGGGGAGCCTGCAGAAACGATCATCTGGCCATAGAAAATCCACGTCAATTTTGTTTTTGTGGACTCGAGTTTGAAAGATTGTGAAGATTCCTGTCCTATTTTCTTTAAATCAGGTAGATGAACGAATATTATAACATTTTGTTATCAAGACATTTCTTGATAGTCCTAGGTTTCATGATTGACAAATGGTCTCCAGCTGGTTAAGTTTACAACAGTGAGGCTTCTGCACCTGTTTAAACTATTTGTTTGGAGTAATTAGTCAAGCAGGAGGCTGGAAAAACATAGCAAGTCAGGCAGTATCAGGAAGTGGAGAAGTCGACGTTTCAGGTGTAACCCTTCAAGACTGGGGGTGGGTGTAAGAGGAGCTGCAGATAAAGGTCGTGGTGGGGGGCTGGGTGGTGAAGTGAGGATAGGTGAAGACAGGTAGACGGTACGATCTGGTTGGTCAATGGGAGGAATGTAACAAGTTGTTGCATGGAAAGAGTGGAAGGGGTGTTTCTGGGAAGAGTCGGGGGGAAGGTAATGGAGGTTATTTGAAATTGGAGAACTCAACGTTGGCTCTTCCGGGCTGTAGGCTGCCAGGCAGATGAGGTGTTGTTCCTCCTATTTGCAGTTTGGTTTGTTACGACAATGGAGAAAGCTGAGGATGGTCATGTCAGAAAGGGAATGGGAAGGGAAATAAAATGGGTTGTGACTGGAAGGTTCAGTTGACCCCTGCAGGTCCAGCTGAGATGCTCGGCGAACCATTCCCTAAGTTTAGGTTTGGTCCCCTCATTGTAGAGAAGACCATATCGGAAGTACCTGATGCAGTAAACTGGGTTGGAAGAGACGCAGATGAACCGCTGTCTCACCTGGAAGGACGGTTTGGGGCCCTGGATGGAGGAGTAGGGGGTGGCATGCTAGCAGGTTTTGCATCTTTTCCAGTTGCAGGAAAGGTATCTGGGAACAGTGAGGAGAGTGGCGCAAACCAAGGACTGGTGAAGGGAATGGTCCTTGCGGGAGGGATAGAGGGGAGGGGAGGGGAAGATGTTCTTAGTGGGGAGTCTACTTGGAATTGGCAGAAGTGTTTAAGGATGATGCGTTGGATGCAGAGACTGGTGGTAGTTGAAGGAAACCTGCTGAAGGAAAAGAGCTTCCCAGTTTAGCTCTGCTGATATTGGAAATATTTGTGTTGCGAGTCTAGTGTGGCACCTGAAACCTAGGTCCAGCTGCTCTTGCATGAAAAGGCTCCAGAAAAGTTTGTCAATATTTTCTGAATGACTGCATCTGCAAAGGTCCCCAATGACAATAACGTGCATTTAGTAACAAGCATCCTTGTACATTTGACCAACACCTATCTGAACATCCCAAACTCCATGATTTTTGCCTTCAGCAATTTTTATTAATCAAAAACGTTTTTCTCTAATGTGAATCTTTGCAAAAGCCAGAACTACAAGACTGAAACTGGAGCTATGCAGGCAGACTAGCCTGTCCAGAAAATCTGTTTTATCATGTATGATTTACAGCTCCCAACAAGTACAATTTACCTGTTACTTTATTGTAACTTCTAATGATTTTTACTCCTACTTATGTAAAAATTACAAAAAATAGAAAGTTTTGGTGACAAGATCTTTATTTTGTGCATCAATAGATCAACTTTGTTATTTGAGTACTTGTTGTCACATACCCACACAAAGCAGAACACCAAAGAAAGGGACATCATCAGTTACTCAGAAACAAAATTTGAAACAGAAACTCTTCATAATTAAGTTTGGAAGAAGTTTGTTCTCATCTTGAACTGGATGTCAGATAAGCAGTCTGATGATTTAGCAACAATGAAGTCACCAAGAGGGGAGGTGGTGAAGTAGAATTGAATGTTTATAGTGTAAATGTAAACACATTACTGTACTTTTGGATAATATTGCTGGGAGATGATATGTAAATAAGAAGAAGGAGGAGAGCACCAAAGACAGACCCTTGTTTGACACCCGAAATAATAGCATTGGAACTTGAAGAGGCCATTAGAAGTGTTAGTCTGGCAATAATTAGACAAATTAAAATAGAATCAGGTGAAAGCAATTCCAAACAGTTGGATGGCAGTGGAAGGGCAAAGGAAAGCGATATTGTTGTTGAACACATGAAAACAAGGAGCAATGACATTTTACTTTGCCATAGTCATAAAGGAAGTTCAGAGTTCAAGCTTCACCTAAAATTCAGGAACATTATCAAGAATGACACTTTGCTGCAGTGCTGAGATAATGTTGAATGATCAGGTGGGCTCCTTTGGATGAAACATTATACCTGCCTGTTAGGTTGGATAGGAGAAAGTGAATAGACAACACTATTTAAAGAGAAGCAGAGATTTCTCTGATGTCCTATCAAATACTCAACTTCTAACCAGCAGCAGCAAAGAAGCCTTAATTATTTGATATCTAATTTGATTTCTACAGTCTCCTGTGTGTACATGAGCTACGTTGTCAATCTATAAAACGCAGTTCATCAGGAGCAATGCATTTAGAGATACTGAGGAAGTGAAAAGGAAGAATTTAAATCGAAACACTTCCAATGTCTTCTTAATTACTTTTTCTATGATCAATCTCTAGAACTGAGTGGCACGGTGGTTAGCACTGCTGCCTCACAGCGCCAGAGACCCAGGTTCAATTCCCGCCTTAGGCGACTGACTGTGTGGAGTTTGCACATTCTCCCCATGTCTGCATGGGTTTCCTCCCACAGTCCAAAAATGTGCAGGTTAGGTGAATTGCCCGTAGTGTTAGGTGCAGGGGTAAATGTAGGGGAATGGGTCTGGGTGGGTGCACTTCGGCAGGTCGGTGTGGACTTGTTGGGCCAATGGACAAGTGAGTTACAGATGACCATCATAATGACCATTATGATTTACAGTCATAATGCCAAACGGCACATAAACAGACCCTTCAGCCCAACTTGTCTGCATTGCCCAGCATTTGGCCCGTAACTTTCTAAACCCTTCTTATTCATATACCCATCCAGGTGTCTTTTAAATGTTGTAATTGTACCTGCCTCCATCACTTACAATCACACACCACCCCTCAGGTCATTTTTGAATCTTTCTCCTCTCACCTTAATCCTATGCTCTCTAGTTATGACTTCCTCATCCTGGGAAAACTACCTTGGGCTGTTCACCTTATCCATGTCCCTCATGATTTCATAAACCTCCATAAAGTTACCCCTCAACCTATGATACGCCAGGGAAAACAGCCACAGTCTATTCCGTCTCTCCCTATAACTCAAACCCTCCAGTTTCAGCAACATCCTGGTTAATCTTTTTTGCACCCTCTCAGTCTTGCTACAGAAGGGCAACCAGAACTGTACAAAATATTCTAAAAGTGGTCCCACCAATGTCCTTCACAACTGCAACATGATGTCCTAACTCCTATACTCAATGTTATGACAAATGAAGGCAAGCATGCCAAATGTTTTCTTCATCACCCTGCCTATCTGCAACTGCACTTTGAAGGAATGTGCACCTGATTCCCCAGGTCGCTTTGCTCGATAACAAACCTCAGGGCCCCACCATTAACTGTATCAGTCCTGTCCTGGTTTGCCTTACCAAAATGCAGCACCTCACATTTATCTCAATTAAACTCCATCTGTCACTCATCAGCCTATTGACCCATCTGAACAAGGTACCATTGTACTCTGAGATAATCATCTTCACTGACCACTACATCACATACTCTGGTGTCCTCTGCAAGCTTACTAACTATACCTCCCATATTTACATCCAAATAATTTTAAAAATGATGAAAAGGAGTGGATCCAGCACCAAGCTTTGTGATACACCACAGGTCACAGGAGTCCTGATTTCCCTCTTAAGTATACTCCTACTGCCCTTATACTCCTCTAAGAATTCACTCGATCCCAACAGTCTATATCTGATATTTGCCTCCTTCTTTTCAGAACTTCAATTTCTGTAGTTATCCAGCATTCCCTACATTTACCTGCCTTGCCCTTCACAGTAACAGGAATATACGGTTGTTAACTCATTTTTAAAATTATAAGTCAAATAAGACCAGGTTGTAGTCCAAGAGGTTTGTTTAAAATCACAATTTTTCAGAACAGTGCACTGAAAGCTTGTGATTTTAAATAAACCTGTTTGACCACAACCTGATCTCGTGTAACCTCTGAATTTTTCCACCCAGTCCAACGCCAGCATTCCCACCTCATTTTTAAAAGCCTCCATCTTCCAACTTCCCCCCCTTTACCTGTGAATAGCATCCTCTAATCAGCTTTTGAAAGTTCCTATCTACTAACATCAAAAAGTTCTATCCTTTTCCATAACCATTTGAAAATTAACAGAATTATGATCACTTGCGCCCTGTGATGCCCTGCAAGGATCTGCGATAGCGCCTTAATCATTTGCTGTATTCATTAAGAGTACACCAGAGACATCAAGAGGCAAACTCTCTTCACCAACAAACCAACACTGTTTGAATAGCCCCCTTGCCCTGTGGACACCTTGTCAGAGTTGAAGGCCAAATGATTAAATTCTTGAGAAAAGAAAATCTAGCAGCAGAGTCCAAGGGTCGACTGATGTCAAAATTTCTAGTGTTCACAGCAAGTACGCCAAGCAAGCTTGTGCCAAACAAAGTGTTGTGCATTCCTTTGGATTCAACCAGGGGAGTTTAAAGAGGATCCATGACATTTGAGCAGCTGAACTTCTCCATAGACCTTGCCCAGGCCTATGCATTGGGGGTGGACAATTCAATTTCTTATTTATCTCACACTTAATTATTCTTTCTTAAGTTCTATGTGATGAAAAACAGAATGAGACTTAGAATCCTTCAATTGCAATGCAATGAGAGAGGCGTATATGGTTTATGAAATAAACCTAAAAATATCTACAACACCAGTAATTCAAAACAATAATATTCTAAGTAAGAACAGCTTTGAGGGCCATCAAGATGGATACAGTTTACAAAAAGATAGCAATAGGTTAAATAAGTGGACAAAAAGTTGGCAAATGGAGTACAATGTGGGAAAATGTGAAATTGTTCATTTTGGAATAGAGGACAAAAGAACAGTATTATTTAAATGGAGAGAACTGCAGAATTCTGCAATACAAAGGGACTTGTGGGCACTTGTGTATAAACACAGAAAGCTAGCACACAGGGACAGCAGAAAATCAGAAAGGCTAATAGAATGCTGGCTCTTATTTCAAACTGGTTGGAGAATAAGAGTAGGGATATCTTATTGTAACTATACAAGGTGCTGGTGAAACCACATCTGGAGTACAAAAGAACAAAAGAAGAATAAAAAAGAAGTACAGCCTAGGAACAGGCCCTTCAGCTCTCCAAGTCTGTGCCAATCATCGTGACCTAATTAAACAACAAAACAAAACTTCTGTCCTTCTTCAGTCCATATCCCTCTATTCCCTCCCTTTTCATGTAACCATCCAGATGGCTCTTAAATATCACCAACATGCCTGCTTTCACCACGTCTTCTAGTTCCAGGCTCCTAGCACCCTCTGCATGAAAAACTTCATTCGCACATTTCCCTTAAATTTTACCCCTCTCATCTTGAATCTATGCCCCTTTGTAATTGAAACCTCAACCCTGGGAAAAATCTCTGACTATCCAACCTAAGTTTTGGTCCCATTATTTAAGAAAATATATTATTTCATTGGAGGCAGTTTAGAGAAGGTTCATGAGGATGATCTCTGGTATTAGGATTTAGAAGAGTGAGAGTGACCTAATTGAGACATACAGGATACTTACGTAACTTGACAGGGTAAATGCTGAGCGCATATTTCCTTTCATAGGACCAGACAGCATAATCTTGAAATCAGGAGCCCAAATTTAAGGCAGAGATGAGAAGGAATTTCTTCTCTCAAAATGCTGAGCATCTTTGGAACGTCTTGCCACAGGGAGCTGTGGTGGTAGAGTCCTTGTGGTATTGAAGGCTCAGATAGACAGATTCTTGATAAGTAGGAGAAGCAAGAGTAATGGGGAAAGGGCTGGAAAGTGGACAGTGGAAGTGCCAGACCAGCCATGGTCCGACTGAATGGCAGAGCAGACTCCAGGGCCTGATCTGCTTGCTCCTATCCCTATGTTTTATGGCTTTAATAATATGCTGTTTGCTGACATAGCTCTCCAACATAAACGTAAAATTAAATTTAATTTACAATGCAGTGATTTCCAGAGATTTCTGCATCAATCATATTTGCAACATCATTGAATAACAGGAAAGCATCAGACAAGGGCATGAAAAAGGAAATTAAACATCCAGGCAGAGATTAGTGGACTTTAAAGGATTTATAAATCTTTCAAAATAGAAAGAAAAGCTAATTGTCCATTAAACAATATCCTGATCCAGTTCTACATAGCAGCCATCTCTTGATAAACAAAAAACCTCCATCTTTATTGCATATCATCAAAAAATGCATTTATTTGACTATTAAACAAATCACAGATTCCAATTTTTAAACAGGATTAATTTTATAATCTTAATCTTCTTTTTGATCAAGAGTGCAACATTAACTTCTTACAAAAAAAGTGCTGTTTCTTTCCTGCTGCATCCCTAATTGTAAAAATGAAAACACAAATACTTTGATTAAAATTAGTACATAACCAAAGCAAGGTCAACCAACTGAACTTTCATACCAAACCTAATCCTTACAGATTGAAAGTTATTATTAGTAATCATGATTTATGACTTGATTCAAACTCTCTACTAATTCTTTTTATTCAGATACAAATGACAGCTAAATTGTAGTATTCAGCACCATAGTACTGTAGTAAAGATTGTTGAGAGCAGATGTGATGGCAATCAGGTTTTTTTTAGTTAAATTTATCATGAGACAACAGAATTCCAGATTATCCGAGCCTGATAAATTTATAGTCTGAAAAGGATCTGCATGATTATCTATACTCAAACTTTCCAAGGCACTCACAATTATGCTTCCTGGTATGAAGCACACTGGTCAGAAAACTGGGAAAGAAGAAAAATAAGTCTCTCAACCATTTTTAGATTTGGATCTCTAAATTTGAAGCTTTGTTTAAGACTCGGTTGTTCAAATTCTGATTTTGTTAATATTCCACTGGACGGCAAGACAAGCATCCTGATTGTTCAAAAAGAGTAAGTCATGAAATTCAGATTTTAAGATTAATTTGCAACTCAAAGATTTCTAGCAGGAACAAAGAACAAAAGAGCACATGATAAAAGTAAATGAAACTTGAATTTATTGTTACCTCCTAAAGTACTTTACAACCAATCACTTCAGTTCAAATTCATACTGCATTTAAAAAGGATGTACACTTATCTGAAAGCTATATCAAATTGTTCATGGTAGAACCCATGGCTGGTATGATATATTTTCACATAAGCAGAATTCACTAAAAGATAATTAAACAATACTGTTTTATTCCATGATTAATGAATTATCTCAATGAAGGCATCCTAGGTAGCAATAACAATAATATGCGTGTATTTTTCACTCAATGTGAGGGAGAGAGGAGTGGACACAGCTTAAATTTAAAATGATACAGGGCAATTTCCGTGGCATAAGGGCAAAGCTGGTTCAAGCAAATTCCCCAAACTACGTTAAAAAGTTAGATCAAAGAAGATGCAGTGATGGACATTCAAGAGTACATTGCAGAATACACAGAAAAGATATATTCCAATGAGTAAAAACAATTCCAAAGGTCAGACCCATTATTCATGAGTAAATGGAAATAGTTAAAGGTAGCATCAAATTAAAACAAAATACAATTGTGCAAAGACAGATAGAATGTCAGAAGATTGCACAGAATATTTAAAATGGTAAAGAATGGTGAAAGAAGAAATAAGGAGTGAAAAACTATAGGACAAGAGAAAGCAAGCCAGAAATATCAAAATAGATGATAAGAGTGTTTACATTCTTCTTAAAAAAGTTAACAAACTGAGTGTTCTTTACAGAAATTATCTCTGGAAAATTGATAAATCGTTATAACACAGTGGGTTGGTGTGCTGTAATTAAAATCCCACTCTTCCTGGAGGTGCCACAAAAGTTAAATATTTTAAGAAGTCCACAAAGTTCCTCAATTTGCCTGACTTTCAGACTCAAATTGATAGAAAGCACAGACCAAGCTTCTACACTGAACAAGAACCCCTATTTATTTGAAGGAATTGTACTTTGGCTACAAGTAAACAGTTATGAACTGTTGAGATATAAGGCAACTAATTGAAGTTCTAATTCCTTTATGAACTCACCCTTAGACACACAAACAGACAGGGTAAAATAGATTATTGACAGAGGAAAAAAATTGGAAAGGTAGTTCGACTGTCCATGCGTCAGGTTCTGTTGTTGGGATAATCCTGATGACCCTTCTACTGGGCAGTATATTGGTTTAATCATCTTCCTTCAAATCCTTCCGCAGGTTGGTGAGTGACACAGTTGACTGGTTACCTCAAAAATGTCTCTGATTTATTATTCAAAGCCAAAGCATACCACAACTATGGTTACAAGAAAGATAAATTAGTTTTCTTTATATTTATTGTCAGTTTTTACAGCAGAGAACAGGGAAGCCATTTTGAGTTGGGCAAAAACCGAACACTTTTCTCTACCCTTAGCTTCAAACTGTTCGACTAACTGAGAACAAATCATATAGTTATTGGCTGACAGAAAAGGTCTCTTTAACCGATCCATTAGATTTCTTTGTAGAAGTAACATGTCTTGTGGATAAAGTGGAACTTGTGGGCGTAAAGAACATGAATTTCCAGAAGGCATTTGATGAAGTACCACAAAGGTTAATGTGGATGGCGAAGAGGTCAGCATATTAGCATATTTAGAACATTGACTGGCTAATAAGAAGCATAGAGTAAGTATAAATGAATCTAGCTCCAGTTGGAAAGATGCAACAAAGGACGCGTCACAGGGATCAGTACTGTGGCCTCACCTGCTTACGATTTTAACAAAGGATTGGATGAGGGACAAAGTTATAGTTGCAATATTTCCTGATGACAGAAAATGTGTCTTCTTCATAACTCAATTTCATGCCATGCTAAAGGAGTATGTACATAGGTTAAGACAGTCAGAAAAAGACTCATAAATGGAGTGGGAAAATGTGAAATTATCCATTTTAGCAGGAAATTTCAAAACATATCATTTAAATAATGGTAGATTGTAGACGTTTTGAGATACAGAGGAATTTGGGTGCCTTTGTACATAAATCTTTAAAGGCCAATATGTAGGTACAGCAAGTGAATGTAAAAGCTAATAAAATGCTATTCTTTATTGAAAGAGCAATTAAATATAAAAGTAGGGAAATTATGCTTCAGTTATAGCAGGCACTCGTGAGATCACATCTAAGTGCTACGTACAATATTGGACTCCTTATTTCGGGAAAGATGTAAATGCATTGGAAACTGTTCAGAGGAGACTGACCAGAATAATACTTAGCATGGGAAAGTCGTCCTTCAAAGAAAGATTCAAAAGGCTAGGCTTGTAGCTGCAAAAGTTTAGAAAAGTAGAACATGATTTGTTTGAATATCAAATGCTGAGGCAAATTAACAAGGTGGTGTGGAGAGAATGTTTCATCCTATAAGAAAATCTAGAATGCGGGATCACTGCTTTAAAGTAAAGGGTTGCCCATTTAAATCAAAGGTGAAGCAAAAAATAACGCTTTCACTGAGTGGCATGGAATTGTTCTTGATAAGCAAGGGTTGGAAAATTATCAGAGGTTGTGAAGGGATGTGGATTTGAGATTATAATCAAATTTGTCATCACTTTATTGAATATCAAATCAAGTTAAAAAGACCAAACTCCTGCCTGCATTCATATATTTGTATAGATTGCTCTCTGGTTGATTCTAATGCTGCTGTTCTAAGCAACTACCTCACAACCATCTTATCAACTCCACATCTACATTACCTGAGTGCATTCAATTTCTGAAGTCCATATCTAATTGAAAATTTCCCTAGAATTATATTAATGACTGCATTCACTTGTCTCGACATAAAGCACGAGAATTCCCTCCAAAAAATTCTGTAAATCACTTCTCTTTACCATTTTTAAGTAGTCCTTTAAACTCTTTCTTTTTTAAAGGTTTTAGTCATTCAGCTCTTACACAATTATTTATCTTGTTACATTCCTGTAAAACATCTTGCATGTTTTCTCATGCTCAATGTTGTTAAATTTTACAGCAACATTTTACAGTAAATGTAGTTATAAAACAAAGAACTGCTGGAAATATGAAACAAATACAGAAATTGTTGGATAAACTCAGCAGATCTGGCAGCATCTGTTGACAGAAATCAGAATTAATATCTCAAGTGACCCTTCATCAGAACATGTAAATGTTGTTCCTGCTTTGGCAAATGCATGTTGGTTACTTCAACTGCCCAGAATGCTGCTTTTAGAATTATAGTTTTATAATGCAAGGATTAAGTCATAAACCACAGAAACAGATGCTTCAGTCCGCCATGTCTATGCTGACCAACTCAAGTTACAAACAAAAATAATTTAAGTGAAGTGAAACTTGATGAAATGCAGTTAAATACAACTTCTATTCTTTGATCATGGAAGTTGCATGAAATAGCAACTAATGGGATTCCAAGTCCTGGACTGCGAAGATTTTGGGGAACGAAGCTGAACAAAAAGTACAAATTTTAGTTGGGGTGCATTTCAATGATTGTGACCATACTCAGTAAGATTTAAAGTAGTTATGGTGAAAGACAAAATTGTAGTGGAAATGATGGCCCTTGATTGACAATTTTAACACAATATGACAGGCTAGAACAAAAGTGGACTGGGAGAAACTACTTGTAGGAAAAGCAACATCAGAGCTGTGGTAGTCATTTGAAAAGGAAATGGTAAGAGTGCAGGTCCAATGCGTTCTTGTGAAGGTAAAGGGGGATCAAACAAGTCCAGGGAAATATGGTTGCTGGGGGACACACAGGAGTAGAAATGAAAGAAAATAGAAGCTTATTGGCAAACACAAAGGGTTAAAAAGAAGAGAAATCCTACATGAGTATAAAAAGTGCAGAACAGAAAGAAATTAGGAGAGCAAAGAGGGCCATGAAAGCAAACATTCGCATTTAAAATAAAGTATTAATCAAAGGCATTTTCTAAATACATTAGGAGCATAAGAATAGCCAGGGAAGAATAGGTGCCATGAGGGACTAAAGTGGCCACTTGCAAAGGAGCCAGAAGACATAGGTTT
This sequence comes from Hemiscyllium ocellatum, assembly GCF_020745735.1. Taxonomy (NCBI): domain Eukaryota; kingdom Metazoa; phylum Chordata; class Chondrichthyes; order Orectolobiformes; family Hemiscylliidae; genus Hemiscyllium; species Hemiscyllium ocellatum. Next base: position 3,849,325 of record NC_083406.1, on the reverse strand, counting down.
GGATTTAAATTATGGCTTTGTATCTGTATTCACTATCAAAAAAAACCATGTAAATATAGAAATTACACAATCACACAAGTGTGATGGCATAGGAGACAATTCAGCTCATCATGTCTACACCATTTTTCAGCTGAACATCATTGCCTAGTACAACTCGCTTGCCTTTTTACTGTATCCTTTCACATTTCTTCCATTTACGCACTCCTAACAGACTGTTTTGAAACATTCTACCAGACCTCCTCTTAGTCTAACTCCTCTCCAATTCTTCAATTTATCTTCATAACAAAGGTCCCTCATCCCTGGAACCATTCTCATAAATTGCTTCTGCACTCTCTTCAACGTTCTAGATTAGATTCCCTACAGCGTGGAAACAGACCCTTCGGCCCAACAAGTCCACACCGACTCTCTGAAGAGCAACCCACCCTCGACTGACTAATGCACCTAACACTATGGGCAATTTAACATGGCCAATTCATCTGACCTGCACATCTTTGGATGGTGGGAGGAAACAGGAGCACCCGGAGGAAACCCACAGTCACCCAAGGCTGGAATTGAACCTGGGTCCCTGGTGCTGTGAGGCAGCAGTGCTAACCACTAAGTCACTGTGCCGCCCACATCTTTCTTTAAACATCTTTACATAACATGTTTACATCTTTCTGACAATGTGCCGCTCACAGCTACTATGTCTGCCAGGTGCTATATCCAACTCCTTCTTGGAATGATCCAATATTTTGGCCTCAATGTAATCTGCCTGGACTTCAAGAAGGCTTTAAACAAGGTACTGCATGGGTCACAGCCATTGGGACCTCACAGTGTATGGGAGTATATTGTGAATGGTAGGAATCTGGGTAGTACTGAGGGTCAGTGGAACCTTGGTGTACTTGTACATAGATTATTGAAGGCTGCAGGACTGGTGGATAAGGTTGTAAAGAAAGCATCTGAGATAATTGCCTTATTTAGTCGAGGCATGGAAAACAAGAAGTTATGAAAGAGCTGTTTGTATAATGGTTAGGCCACAGCTAGTGTACTGTTCTGGTCACCACACTACTAGAAAGATATGATTGCATTGGAGAGGGTACAGAGGAGATTTGCCAGGATCCTCCCTGAGCTGGAGCATTTCAGCTCTGAAGAAAGATTACACCGGCTGGAGTTGTGTTCCATGCAGTAGAGAAGCCAGATAAGGACTTGATCAAGATCTACCCCATTATAAGAGGCATAGATGGGGTCAATAGGAAGAAACATTTCCACTTGCTAGAGGAGTCAATTAAGAGGAAGCTAAAATTAGATTTAAATTAAGCGGCAGTAGGTTTGGAGAGAATTTAAGGAGAAATTAATGGTGGGTATCTGGAATTCATTGCCTGAAATGGTTACAGAAGTCAGACCTATCCCATCATTTACAGAGTATTTAGACAAACATTTCAAATGCCAAGGCACACAAGGCTGCGAGCCAAATGCTGGGAAATGGGATGAGAGTAGATAGGAGCTTGATGACTGGCATGGGCATAATGGGCCAAAACGTCTCTTTCTGTGTTGCAATGTGCTACGACTCTAAAATGCTAAATCGGAATAAACAAGTTAAAGAACAGAACTTGGAGCCTATAAAGTAAGTGTTAAAAAGACAAAGTAGACTTATGGGAAATTCCTGCAGGATATATTCTGCAGCAGTGAGAAATAAGAAATATACTCTAGCATATGGTGGTGCTATTCTCTTTCAAGAAGAAAATGAAACCTTCTTTGCTTACTAAATTTAAAATCAATCAGGTTAAAGTATCTGCAAGATGTACAGTATCTGCAGATTTACAGCAATACTTAACTTCCTGAACAAGTCTAAGAAATGATAATTTATTTTTTTAAAAGCAAAAACTGTACTTGCATATATCTTCTAATAAAAAGGAAAATTGAAAAGACATAATACTGGAGAAGCTAGTGGGACTAAGATCCAATAAAAAAATCTGGACATGAAAGCTGGCATTCTACAGTTTAAAAAAGGAATAGCTACAAAGATAATGGATGTGTTAGGTTTGACATCCCAGCATTCCCAAGATAATAAAACGGCTTCCATCGATTAGAATGTTGCAAATGCAACCCCAATGTTCAACAAAGAAGGGAAAAAGAAAACAGGGAAATGTAGAACAGTTGACCTGACATTAGGAGTTGAGAAAATGTTGAATCTATCATTAAGAATATGATAACAGAGCACTTGTAATGTCACAATACCATTAGGCAGAGACAACTTTATTTCAAAAAACTAAAGACAAATGTGTTAGAGACGTTTGAGGGTATTACTGGCCATACAATGGGGATGGTATATTTATGTTTTCAAAAATATTTAATAACATGACACAAAATAGATAATTAAACAGGCTATGGTTTAAGTGATTAGGAAAATATGCTAGCAGGAATTGAGAATTAGTAAAGAGAACAAAACAGAATACCAAAATGGTGCACTTTTGGGCTTGCAGAGTTGAATAAGGACACAGTTCCGATTGCAATTAACCAATTTTGCTGATGACACTAAATAAGGTAAGAAAGTAAGCTTTGAGGTTGTTGTAATATGGTTGCAAAGTGGTATAGGGTGGTTGCACGAGCGAGCAAGGCAACAGTGATCAAGTTAAGAAATGTGGGAGATCATGTCCCAGGATCTTGATTGAGTTTTTTGAAAAAATAACAAAGAGGATTGATGATGGCAGAGCAGTGGATGTGATCTATATGGACTTCAGTAAGGAGTGCAACAAGGTTCCCCATTGGAGACTGGTTAGCGAGGGCAGATCTCATGGAATAAAGGGAGAACTAGCCATTTGGATACAGAACTGAATCAAAGGCAGAAGAAAGAGGGTGGTTGTGGAGGGTTGTTTTTCAGACTGGAGGCCTGTGACCAGTGGAGTGTCACAAGGATCGGTGCTGGGTCCACTACTTTTCACCATTTATATAAATGATTTGGATGTGAGCATAAGAGGTATAGTTAGTAAGTTTGCAGATGACACCAAAATTGGAGGTGTAGTGAACAGCGAAGAAGGTTATCTCAGATTACAACAGGATCTTGACCAGATGGGCCAATGGGCTGAAAAGTGGCAGATGGAGTTTAATTTAGATAAGTGTGAGGTGCTGCAATTTGGGAAAGCAAATCTTAGCAGGACTTAGACACTTAATTGTAAGGTCCTAGGGAGTGCTGCTGAATAAAGAGACCTTGGAGTGCAGGTTCGTAGCTCCTTAAAAGAAGAGTCGCAGGTCGATAGGATAGTGAAGAAGGTATTTGGTATGCTTTCCTTGATTGGTCAGAGCACTGAGTTTAGGAGTTGGGAGGTAATGTTGTAGCTATACATGACGTTGGTTAGGCCACTTTTGAAATAATGCATGCAATTTTGGTCTCTTTCCTATCAGAAGGACATTGTGAAACTTGAAAGGATTCAGAAAAGATTTACAAGAATGTTGCCAGGGTTAGAGGATTTGAGCTGTAGGGAGAGGCTGAACAGGCTGGGGCTATTTTCCCTGGAGCATCGGAGGATGAGAGATAGCCTTGTGGAGGTTTATAAAATCTTGAGAGGCATGGATAGGTAGACAAGGTCTTTTTCCTGGGGATGGGGGATTCTAAAACGAGAGGGCATCAGATTAGGGTGAGAGGGGAAAGACATAAAAGGGACCTAAGGGGCAACGTTTTCATACAGAGGGTGGTGTGTGCATGGAATGAGCTGCCAGAAAAAGTGGTAGTGGAGGCTGATACAATTAGAGCATTTAAAAAGCATCTGGATGGGTATATGAATAGGAAGGATTTAAAGGGATTTGGGCCAAGTGCTGGCAAATGGGATTAGTTAGGTTAGGATATCTAGTCAGCATTGGACAAGTTGCACCGTAGGGTCTGTTTCCATGCTGTACATCTCTATGACTCTATAACATTCTACAAGTGCCTGATCCAAACACGTAATATATCTTCTTTACCTGATAGGATTGCTGGTCAAGGATACACGGAGGGATTCCAAAAAACTGCAAAGTCTTTCATCTGCAACGCCAGATTTTAGCTCATGGATGAATTCATGGGGTAAGGTAGCAGTATATTGTCTGTTTTTCAAAGAGCCCTGAAAAATAACAAAAATCACACTGAGAACATGATTTGTAAATAATAGTGTTCAACGCAACTGTGAAAAGGAAAAAAAAACATTTATTTAATATTTTTGAATTGTTCTCAAAATTAACAAATATTGATTGATTGTTTTATAATCAATCTAAATAATGTTCATAATATTTCAAATGTTAAAGGATATATATCCTTATTCCGCACATTACGTGTGCTGTATTGGGCTACACATTCTGTATTTATGTCATCAAATTCTACGGCGAGATAGATCAAACAAATAATTATTTAGATTGACAGACAAAATCCAAAGTCATCTTCCCTTTGAAATCAGATTTCCCAGCTTTATTTGGGTTTATTTTTGAATAACTCAGAGACAACAAGACAGCACATAGCATCTTTACAACACAAATTAACAAATATTAGCTGGATACTATAAGGTCACACTATGTGTGTTTTCAGGACGATGGGGTAAATATAGAGCAGGCACCTTGCCCACCATCTTTGTATCCATTTTGGAACTTGAATCTGTAATGTGAAGTATGGACTGGCACCAATACTGGCCACAACTAAATAAATAATTAAGAGTTAAATGAAACAAATATTACTCCACCAACTCATTATCATGGTTGACATGGGTGGGGAAGTTGAAGTGACAATCTGTTTTTCTCACAAACTTTTTAAAAGTGCTGGAAGGAAGGAGAAGTGGTATCTTCAGAAGATGCACTTTGCATATCAATGGCACCCGCGCAAAAGTCAGTTTGTCCCCAGAATCTCTGCTCAGTAATTACACTGTCCCTTGTACTGCACCAACTCACACATGACAGTACAGGGTAGACTTCATGGAGTTCAGGCATAAATTGCCCTAAACTCGATGGCTGTGATTTCCCACCTTCACATTTCCTATTTATGATAGAGCAGATAGTGATAACACACAATCAGGAAGGAGCTACCTGGAGATGCCACAGGATGAACTTATGATTCTGTGAAGTCTTCTGGCATGTGTTCAAACAGGGGTAGGAAACTTTCAACTCACTGTCACCAAGCCCTGTCCTTCAACTAATAAATCAGTAATTTTCCATGTCGATCACCATTTTGAGAAAGGACAATTGGTAGCAAGTGCACGGAATGTACAGAATGAGTAAGGGACTTCAAAGTCCACCAGCAAGAGTGACTCAGCAGCACCAAGATTGACCAAGCTACTGAGTCTCAATGAACATTGCTGCTAAGCTATATCTTGAAAGGAAGCAAGGGAAAAACTTATCTTTACCTGTTACAGATGCACCTGTTGAATAAAGCATCGAGAAAAGTGACCATGACACATTCATTATGGAGGCCATGTCCTATCGTCATATTTAGGATACCATCGTATCAGGAGACACGGCCAGTTGTGCTACATAGAACAAAGTTTGTACAAATCTAAGTCCTCAAAACTGGGCCCCCATGAGGTGCCAAATCAAACGGTACCTTCATGGTTTGGTATATCCCCCAACTTGACTATTATCACTCGGCCAGAAGATCAACCCTAGCTCAATGAAGAATGCGAAAGAGCACGCCAGGAGCAGCACCAGGCATACCTAAAAATATGGTGTCAATCTGCTGAAGCAACAACATGGATGCCATAAAGCATAAACTGCATGCAATTGACAGGACAAAACAATTCCACAGCTAACAGACCAAATTTAAACTCTGCAGTCCTGCCATATCAGATCATAAATGATGCTGAGCAATTAAACAAGAATAAGCACAGGAGAATACATAAACGTACTCAGCAACAGGAAGCCCAGCTCATCAATGCAAAAGGTGTGGCAAAAACATTTGCATCCATCTTCAGGCAGAAGTATGGAATAGATTCATTTCAGTCTCTTCCAGAAGTTCCCAGCATCACAGATGCTGATTCACTCGGCTTGGACTAAAGGGTCTGTTTCCATGCTGTAGATATCAATAAACAGTTGAAAGTACAGCATCCCAGAAAGGTAATGGAACTTGACAACATGAGGGCTTGAACTTCAGAAATAGCCGCAAATCTAATAAGGCTAAAGTAAGGACTGCAGATGCTAGAGATTAGAGTCGCGAGTGTTGTGCTAGAAAAGCACAGCAGGTCAGGCAGCATCCAAGAAGCAGAGAGTCAACTTATGCCCAAAACATAGACTCTCCTGCTCCTCGGATGCTGCCTGACCTGCTGTGCTTTTCCAGCACCGCACTCTCAACTGCAAACCTAATAAATCTGTTCCAGTTCAGCTACAATATTGACAGCTACACAACAATGTGGAAAATAACCTAGGTAAATCCCATCAACAAACAGCAGGGCAAAATCAAATTTACCAATTGCTGCTCTTCAGTCTACTATCAGACCTCAGCAAAGTGTTGGAAGGAATCACTGATACTGCAATCAAATAGCATTTGCAAAAGAATAACCTGCACACCAATGCTCAGCTTAGGCTCCACAAGAGCCACTTAACTCCTGAATTCATTACAACCTTGATTCAAACATAGACAAAAGAGTTGAGCTCTGAATGGCAGATTACTGCCCTCAATATCACAGAACCATTCAAACAGGTGTGGTATCAAGGAGCCTGAGCAAAACTAAAAACAATCAGAATCAGTGGAAAACTGTCTGCTGCTTGGAGTCATACCAAGCACAAAAGAAGAGGGTTGTAGGCGTTGGAGGCCAGTCATCTCCATTCCAGGACATCACCACATTCCCTTGATCCAATCAATTTTAGTTGCTTCATTAATAGCTTTTTCTCCATTATAAGGTCAGAGGCAGGATTATTCGCTGATGATTGCACAATGTTCAATACCATTTGCAATTCTCATTATACTGCTGCCAAATGTAGCAAGATCTAAGCAACGTTGACTTTTGGATTGGCAAGTAGAAAGTATCATTCATGCCACAACAGTTCTGAATGATGACCATCTCCAACAAGACAGAATATAATAATTTTCCATGACACACCAGGACTGAGCAATGACCATCTCCAAAAGAAAATATCTTCCATGTCATCAAATGCCATTACCATCACTGAATCTATCACTGCCAACATCCAGGGGATTACAATTGACCAAAAACTAAGCTGGACCAGCAATATAAATACTGTGGCTACAAGAGAGGGTCAGAGGCTGGGAATCATGCAATGAATAACTTTCCAGTTGTCTCCCATTTCCTGTCCACCATCTACAAGGTACAAGTTAGGACTGTGAAGGAATACCCTCCATGGATGTGGTTGACTACAAAAAAAAGTCAACAAGCTCACAGAACAAGGTAGCCAGCTTCATCTATCAGCCACCAATGCAAAACAGATACTCAATTCCACAGTGACTGCAATATGTGACTGCGGGGTATACTGCAGCACTCATTCAGACTCCATCAATAGTCTACTAAACACACAAAGGACAAGGGCAAAAGACACTTGGGAACACCACCATTTATTATTTTCCATCCAAAAAATACAAGCAATTTTGACTTGGAACTAATTTACTGTTCCTTCATTGTAATTGTATCATCCAGAGTCTGGATATCTCGCATTATCCTCCGCCATTTCCACCACCTATAAACAGGCCCCATCACCAGAGATATATTTCCCTCTCCACCTCTATCTGTGTTTCAGAGGGACCATTCTCCTCCGTGACTCTCTTGTCAGGTCCACGCCCCATACCAACCCACCCTCCCCTCCTGGCACCTTCCCCTGGCATCCGAAGAAGTGCAAACCTGCGCCCACACCTCCCCCTTCACCCCCATCCAAGGCCCCAAAGGATCCTTCCCCATGTGACAGAAATTTGCCTGTACTTGCACACACATCACCTTCTGTATCCGTTGCACTCGATGTGGTCTCCTCTACATTGGGGAGACAGAATGCCAACTTGTGGATTATTTCAGAGAACATCTTTGAGACACCCTCACTAACAAACCCCCACCACTCGGTGGCTGGAAATTTTAAGTCCCCCTCCCATTCCACCAAGGACATGCAGTTCCTGGGCCTCTTCCATTGCCAAACCCTAATCACCCGACAACTGGTGGAAGAATACCTCATCTTCCGCCTTGGGACCCTCCAACCACATGGGATCAATGTGCATTTCACCAGTTTCTCCATTTCCCCTCCCCAACATCTTATCCCAGATCCAACCTTTCAACTCGGCACTGCCCTCGTGACTTGTCCTACCTATCCATCTTCCTTTCCACCTCTACGCTCCAACATTCTCTCTGACCTCCCACTTTCATCCCCACCTTCATCTACTTTTCGTATTCTCAGCTGCCTTCCCCCCAGCCCCATGTCCCTCCCATTTATCTCTCAGCCCCCTTGGCCCACAAGCCTCATTCCTGATGAAGGGCTTATGCCTGAAACATCGATTCCCCAGCTCCTCGGATGCTGCCTGAACGACTGTGCTTTTCCAACACCACACACTTCCACTGATCTCCAGCATCTGCAGGCCTCACTTTCTTCTAGTAAAGATATGACCTTTCATAAAGTGCCTGCATGGCACTGAGCTCCACAGGTAGAAAGAAGGTTCACCCATACCATCAAATGCTATGGCTGCAATCACAATAATTGTTTTAAAAGAGTGGATATCTTTAAAAAGCCAGCATTTTAAAGCAGTGATCAACTGCTTCTAAAAGAATCCTTACAGAAAACAAACACTTTCCTGGAGACATCACAAAAACTGAATATCAAATTAGAGCACTAACATTGAAGCTAACATACATCATACATTTAAATTAGGCACAGAAGCAGCAGCCACAACACTATCCAATGGAATTAAAGCAATTGTAAAGCAATTGTCCCATAGTCTCCATTTTAGCAAACTGTAAGGTCCATCAATCCCCATGCCAAATGTCTGCTGGCACAAAGATAGGGGTAATCTCAAAAAATGTGCATTTTATTCTCAATCAGCCATGTTTAATGCTAAGCAGGAAAACTTGCAAAGATCTCAACCTCATTCTCAAAGTAGAAGTCTACAAACAGGAACCAGCTCGTAAATTCTTCAGATGCCACTGATACTCACATCACTGCTGAGGTCAATATTTGCTGGGCGTCCCTAATTGCCCTTGAACAAGGTGGCTTGTGAGGAAATTACAGAGATAGTTAATAGTCATCTATATTTCTGTAGGTCTGCAGCCTCGTGTATGGTAAACTTCCTTACTTAAAGGAAATTTATAATTTATAGCAATTAATAATAGCCACAATCAAGATCTTATTTACAATAAACCTGTTAGGGCATGCAAACTTTTTATGAACAATATCTTTTCTACACCGGGGAGACCAGAACGAGAACAGAATGTGGTATTCTAAAACAGCGCCCGGAACACGGGTTCAATTCCCGCTTCAGGCGACTCTCTGTGTGGAGTTTGCACATTCTCCCCGAGTCTGCGCGTGTGCTCCGGTTTCCTCCCACAATCCAAAAATGTGCAGGTTAGGTGAATTGGCCATGTTAAAATTGCCCGTAGTGTTAGGTGAAGGGGTAAATGTAGGGGAATGGGTCTAGTTGGGTTGCGCTTCGGCGGGTCGGTGTGGACTTGTTAGGCCGAAGGGCCTGTTTCCACACTGTAAGTAATCTAATCTAAAAAACTCCTATACTCAATGCACTGACCAATGAAGTCAAGCTTGTCAAGTACCGTTTTTATTATCCTTTCTACCTGTAACTCCACACCTGCACTCCAAGGTCCCTTTGTTCAGCAGCACTCTCCAGGACCTTGCCATTAACTGTATCATTCTTGCCCTGATTTGCCTTACCAAATGCAACACCTCACATTTATCTAAACTAAATTCCATCTGCCACTCCTCGGTCCATCTGATCAAGGTCCCATTGAACTCTGAGATAACCTTCTTCACTGCCTACAACACCATCGATTTTGGTGTCATCTCCAAACTAAGTAACTATATTCATATCCAAATCATTTATATAAATGATGAAAAGCAGATCCAGCACCAATCCTTGGGATACACCACTGGTCAGAGATCTCCTGTCTGAAAAATAACCCTCCGTCACCATCCCTTAAATAAATTTAAAGACTGAGATTCCTATACCTTCTCGGGAAATACAGTCCTTCACCTGCTCAACCATTCCAACTTTGTCATTGACTGCTGAATTCAGTAAGAAGTCAGTTTGCCAGAAAATCAGTTCAGACTAGAAACTTGAATTTAACTCACTTTGTTTGGGTCTGGAATTCTAAAAGAAGAAAATAAATGGAAGTTGTATAATTTACTGGCCCTGAGTGCTTAAGGCACAAAGGGAAACACATTAGCAACAAAACTATTTGTTGATTTCAGTCACAACATTGCTGGCTTCGCAGTTTGTTTAAAACTTCAATAATGTACCTTCTACTTGTACCAAACATATGCTTGGACTTTTCCACTCACCTCCATACTAAGTGCTTTGACTGTCTTATCTGCTGCATCTGATGCTAGCCTATAAAGTCAATGATACGCAAACCCATAATACAATTCAAAATCTACTTCACTTCAAATAAATACTTGAAGTCTTAAAATGAAGAATTACAATTAAACAGTAGTCATTGTGACAAAACAATCATTACTAACAACTTTTATAGTAAGTATTAAATTTTGTCAATGATTGACCACAGTATGAAGATATCTGGTCAATTGGCTAAAGTTGTAAAAATAAAGACATTAATTGTAATTACGACTGATCTTAAAATGTTATTCCTTCAGGATTTGAACTACTTTACTGAAACTGGTAGATGCTCATATTAGTAAAATTAAGCAGAATGAATCATATTAATTAGTGAGTGCGCCAAATTAAGTGCAGAAGCAGTTCTAAGTGGGACACAAGCAACATGAACTGTATTACTGTTAGAAACACTATCCATCACCTTTAATCATCATCTGTCATATCAGGCTTTTCATAGAGAAGCATTCTGGAAAGTCAAGGCCAGCACGGAATTGGTTTTCTTAATAACCTAACCTAAAGCCATTTGGGATTTCAAATGTTGAGGCTTTCAAAAATGATCTGCAGTAACCTTCTGCCTACACACTAATTCTTCCCCAAAATAACCTCTAATTATTTGGCTTCAAATGAAAATGTATGAATCACAAAATAAAATTTCAAAATTCAACTATTTTGAAGGGATGTTTATTCAGACAGATTCAACATTTTTATGTAAAGCAGTTTTCAAATAAAGAATCAGCTCCTTTTTTTTGAAAATAAGGTTGTTTTTATTGTGAACGCCATCATGAGCCAGAGCAATGAGCATGAATAGGCAAGAACTCGGCACAGCAGTATAACATCACAACCAAGGAATAGAGCAGCAGCAACAGCAGCAGCTGCCTGCTACAAATATGGCGCTGCAATATCATTATGCTGCAATTATATCAATGCTTCCCATCTTTCCAAGCGAGCATTTCTCCACCTTCCCAGACTGAATCTGTACAAGAAGCTGCAAGGGAGTGTGACAAGAATCTAATTGTAATTAAATATAGATGAGTCACTGCAAAAGCACTGGCATCAGTAAGTGGAAAATAAGGTGATGCTAACAGTACATGCACTGGTGAATGCTAAAGCCTGTTGCAGCCAGCTGATCTCACCATTCTTGCCTGTGCCAAGTAAACAGCTTTTTTGGGGTTCAGAGTAATTACTGTGTAAGATGGAAGCTCAGTCGGATTAAATGTGCATTCTTAAAGGAAGATAATTTTATGTGCACTGAACTGAATACACAATTCTGGAAGGAATCAATTTTATGTAATTACAATGACAAGTCAAATAACAGCTCAGTGTACAAGACAACACCATTGTTAGTAGTGCAATAGGATTCATGAAATATTGATCCTCCCTCTTTACATATGAACTCTTTAAAGGAAAAATTAGAATTAGAATTAAATTTTATTGTCACATGTATACAAGTATAGGGATATACAAGTATAGGGATACATGAGTTCAGTGAAAAGTGTACAATGTTGCTATTCTTCAGTTACAAAGTTATTTAAAAAAAACACACCCATGAAAAACAACGTACCTTTCAGGCAATCAATTCAATGAGATAGTAAACTGACCAGGATTCCACATATACCACAACATTAATCTACCTCAGATCTGGATTTTCAGAAACCTTTGACAAAATGTCGTGTAGCAAAACTATGAACCAGAAGACACGGAGCTGAGGACAATTAACAGAGCAGTTTCAAGACAAAAGACAGAGAATATGGGTAAAATTCAGTTATGCAGAGAAACAAAGTGAGAGAAGTGGTATTTGTCACAAAGCTAGTCCTCATTTTCCTAAAAGCTCTTCCTTGGCTCAAGGATACTCTGTTCTTAATTTTTTTCAGAGGGGTAATAAACCAGGCTGGGCTCCAATCAGTCTGGGTTGGTACAGAGATGAAAATGATTTTGACAGGCCTTTTGTTTATATGTAAACAGATGAGACTTCAGGCCAAAGTGGCCATGTTTTAGAAGTGACCTGTAGAATGAAAGGGGAGTGGTCAGCTCTCTAGCTGAGCAGTTTAGTTCAGTACTGAGCTGGTTGGGAGTTCAACAGCGAGCTGTCTAGAAACTCTCTCTTCTGCCCTTCTAACTTCAACCTGTGAGCATTTTTTCCATTTTTACTGGTTTTTAAGAATGTTTGTTTATTGGGACTTTTGTGTGTATTCAGAACAGCATAATTAAGTGTAGTTGAGAAAGACTGAGTTCTTTAGGGGTTCTTTATTCTGTACTTTGTGTACTATTGTGTAATTTTGTGAATAAATTTTTTGTCTATATTTAACTTACTCTGGGTAATTTTCACTGTACACTCACTGAAACAAATTGCAAAGTTATGGTCTGAGCTGCCTGCTTAAGAATGTTTTGAGTGGTCTGGTCTAGTCCATAAGATATTCTACAATGACCGCTGCTGGGACCATGGTGGCTCACAACTGACGTTAACGATTTGTACTTCAGAATCAAACACTACTTGTAAAATTGCAGTTGACATTAAATTTGGGTGGAATAGGAAAGTGAGGCGTGAATAATCAAGATGCAGTACAACAAATTACAGGCTGATATTAACAAACCTTTCCTATTCATTCATGGGATTTGGGCAACACTATCTGGGCCAGCAATTATTACCCACCCCTGGTTGACCTTGAGAAGGCAGTGGTGAGCTGAGCACTTGGTGTATACACCCCCAATTCCATAACAGAGGAAGTTCAAGGATTTTGATTAGCAAAATTGAAGAAAGTGATACATTTCAAGTCAGGGTGGTGAATGTTTTGCAAGGTAAGGTGCAGGTGATGGAATTCCTATGTGTCTGCTGTTGCTATCCTTCTAGATGATAGTGGCCATGGGTTTGAAAAGTGCTGACTCAGGTGCTTGATGAATTTCTGCTGTGCATCTTGTAGACTGGACCCACTGCTGCTACTGAGTGAACGTTTGTGGGTGGAATGCCTAATAATGAGACTGCTTTGTCCTTGATTGTGTCAAGTTGGAGTTGTTGTATTGTTGGAGTTGCATTCATCCAGCAAATGGGGAGTATTCCATTACATTCCTGACTTGCCCCTTATCGATGGTGGACAGGCTTTGGGGCGTCAGGAAGTGATATACTTGCTTCAGAATTGCTAGCCTCTGACCAGCTCTTGTAGTGAAAGTATTTATATCACTGGTCCAGTTAAATTTCTAGCCAATGGTTACCCCTAGAATGATAAAGACACTGAATGTCATGTGGCAATGATTATATTTTCTTATGTTGGAGATGATTATTGTTTGGTATTTGTTTGACATGAAAATCACTTGCCACTTTCCAACGTTAAAAACCACACCTTATTTGTGACTGTGGAGTGACCAAGGACTGTGTATAAGCCAAGGACTGTAGAAAAAATTGCTGCACATTTTTAAAGTGAAGTTACCTGAGACTTATTGCAAGTGTTGTATATAATGCTGTCTGTTCGAGAATTGCAGGGGGGAAAGGACAGATATTGAACTGGAGCCAAGAGCCGTGTACAAAGAAGAATTCAGGCAGCAACAAGTAATTGATTGGGCTGTGGAACAGTGACCAGTGACATCAGAAACAAAAGCCTCCTGTATGCCAACAACTATGCGATTTGTTCCCAAACAGGTGAACAGCTGGTGAATATGAATGTGTGATCAAATGTCATCAGACCTCTAAAACAAAAGGTGCTGTATTTCACCTTGCAGTAAAAATGCAACTCAAGCTTCAAGAAAGCCAGTTGTATTTTTATTCGTCAGTTGATGTAAGCTGTGGTTTTTAACAAATAAGTCAGAGACTTTAGAAGTCTGAATCAATCACTCTGTGTCTCCTACTTACAAGTGAAAGTACCCAGAGAAGGAAAATCAAGCTGTAGCAAGTCCTGACCAGCCAAAAGGATCATCTCAATTAACCTGGGGGCAGGGATCACTGAAGTGCTTTCCCAGTTTTCCTTCTGTCCAAAACACCTTTTTTTTTGAGTCTGTATAAATGTATGTATATGTGTATGGAGTAATAGGTCCAGTTTTAGACAGTTCATAATTGAGTACTTGTAGCTAGAATCCATTTTTTTCATAAGTAACAATCCTTGTTACATATAGAAACCTGTTTGGCATGCAATTAGTCCTGCGTGGTCCCTTCACCAGGTTAACACCTCATTTTTAAGTATGCCAAGGGTGCTCCTGGCATGCTTTCCAGTACTCTTCCTCAAACAGGAGTCAGTTCCAAAGCTTGATGAAAATTGTGAAGTTGGGAGAGCAGTGTCAGGCCACAAGTTAGTAGATTGTGTTTGGGTATAATTCCACTGCTGCTTTTAGCCCACACTGTTTCAACAATGCACAGTCTTGAGTTGCTAGAGGTTTCTCCCATGTGGCATTGTGGTAGAGCCACAAAATATGATGGTGGGCATCCTCAATGTGAAGACAGGACTTGGTTTCCATATGATATGGTTATTCCTGCCAATTTTGTCATGGACAAATGCATTTGCAGTAGGCCAACTGGTGAGGGTTCGGTTAAGTATGTTTTTCTCTCTTGTTGCTGCAGAAGTGGTCCAGCAGCCATGTCCTTTAGAACTTTGCAGCTCAGTCAGTCGTGGTGCTGCAAAACCACCCTAAGTGACTGACATTGAAGTGTCCAAGGCAGAGTACATTTCATGTCCTTGTCATTCTCAGTGCTTCCTCAAAATGGTGTTCAATGGAGGATCATTGATTCATCAGCTAAGGGGGCTGGTACATGGCAATCAGCAGACGATTTCCTGGTCTATGTTTGAACTGATGTCGTGTGATTTAATGGGATTCAGGCTCAAATGTTGAGGATT
Organism: Hemiscyllium ocellatum; assembly: GCF_020745735.1. Taxonomy (NCBI): domain Eukaryota; kingdom Metazoa; phylum Chordata; class Chondrichthyes; order Orectolobiformes; family Hemiscylliidae; genus Hemiscyllium; species Hemiscyllium ocellatum. Next base: position 3,834,028 of record NC_083406.1, on the reverse strand, counting down.
TGCCGAATAGCCATACAATTAGCAAATAAATTTCAACACTGATAATTGTGAGGCATTACGTTTCATGAAGAAACATACTTGCATAAATATCTGGAAAATAACAGTATAAACGGAATAGAGCAGCAAGAAGGTCTGAGAGAACAGAAAAACTTCAGGAAAACTTAACAGAATAGATCTCATTTTCACTTATGAAAGAGTATAAGACCAGAGGGCAGAATCTCAGAATAAGGGGCCACATATTTAAAACAGAGAAGAGGGTGAATTTCTTCTCTCAGTGGGTAGTGAATCTGTGGAATTCTTTATCGCAGAGGGCTGTCAATGCTGGGTCATTTAGTATATTTAAGGCTGAGGTGGATCGATTTTTAATTAGTAGGGAAATCAAGGGTTCTGAGGAAATTGCAAGAAAGTGGAGGTGAAGATTATCAAATCAGCCATGATCCATTGAATGGCAAAACAGACTCAATGGAGCAAATGGCTGGCTTGTGCTCCTATGGTGCTATGGTCCAGACAGTACTGACGGGGAGAAATTACTTCCACTCATAAATGGATCAAGATCCAGATGATGATGCAGTTTTAAAGTGATTACAAAAGATGTGAGTTCAAGGTAAGAAAACAACTCATACAAAGTGAGTAGTTAGGATTTGGAATGCTCAGCCTGAAAGCTGGTGAAGGCAGATTCAATTGAAGCCACTGGATGGTTAGAAACAACGTGCAAGGTTACAGGGAAAAGGCAGTTGATCGACACTCAGTTAAAATTCCGCAAAAACCAGTACAAAAAGTGGGATGAATAGCCTATTTTTCCCTGAGGTGACTTAAAATTCCTTTGTTTGTTCGCAAAGAAAATAAACGTAAATTCAGGGAAAGCAATTACCATTTCCTTCCCATATAAATGCACCTGTAGGAGGCACAAAGAGGGCACAAGTACAAAGAGGTCAAATGAATCTTGTTTAATACTTTGCACATGAGCCATTTCTAATGCTTGAAAAATCTGATGAAGTGATTGTGTTGAAGCAGCTTTCTTTAACAGTTTTACCTGCACCCACTTGATATAAAACTAATGAAATCCTTCATTATAAGTTCCAATTTTGATCATCTTATTTCATTGACATCTAAGCTGAACAAATCAAAAACCCTAATCTCTGAACTCAATTTGATCAGCTGAGGCAAGACTTTGCCAAAGACAAAATAGACACAAGGATGCTTCAACTAAAAATACTTTCAACTTCCATTTACCTGCCAAATAAATTATCAGGTTTGCTGATAATGATTACTTTTCCTTAGCTATTACATGGATTTCCAACCTGGGCAAATGCCAAGAGTTAATGACATCATCTGCACGTAGGTAGAAGGCAGCCACTGTGTGGACCATCCTGGCATTTGCAGCATAGTCCACATTGTAAGCACAAGAAATTTTTCATACAGGATAATTGTTAACACAGAGATGGGGAATACAGAGTATAATGCATACAAATATGATTTTAAAAGGTTTACTTTAAACATTATCAGGCAATGCCAATTAAATTACATTTTAAAAAGAAACTAGGTGGTGGAATTGAATCAATTTCAAGAAAGTCCAAGTTTCATTAAATCCACCTGAAGATATTCAGCTGTCTTGATATCTGGAAAAGCTCTTTATCATCCAACTATGCTTGTTTCTTTCACTTTAAATGTCAACTGCATCGATAATCATACCATATATCAAAAAAACTTACAAATGGCTATATTTTACTTACAATGTTAGAAGTCGCATCAATGTATTGCACAACCATTTCTCTTTTAATACTCAAGTCCTTCTGTCGTAGTGGAGCCTTTCGTTCTTCATTTAAGTTCATATCTTCCTGTGAAGGTAATTAACTCAAGTTAACTTGATAGAAATGCATTGTTTTCTATGTCACCACTTAAAACATCTACTGAATATTATCTCAAAGCCTTTATTAGTTGATGTACTCATTTACCTACTGTAACCTTTAAACATCAATATTAATCTAGGTTCAACTAATAATTTCCCTGATTCCTGAGGACTGCACAAAAGCTCACCGTCTAAATTTGAATAAGAAAATCTTCAAACTTTCCCAGTGCAAAGTTTCCCAGTGCATTACCAAAAATTAGATCAGTTAAAGGTATCAAGAACAAAAGCACTCCTATTTTTATGTTTTTCTCTCATTCGCAGAATGCTCCAAATGCTATATCGCCAATGAAGAATTTTCTTTATTATGTGATCAAAATGCATTCTCTGTAGCTACGTGTGCAAATCCAGCAAAAAATCAATGTGCAACAAAATTCCACAACAATGAGAACCATTCACCTGCTGAATTTTGTTAGCTTAAGAAGTAAACATCAATCAAGACACAAGGAATACCCCTTTTTCTTTTCTCGAAGGTGTAAAGGAGAGAACTTGTAACCACTTAAGCTGACACTTCCACATTTCAAAGTCTCATGTAAGAGGCAGCACATCAGATAAAGCAGCGATCTCTCAGAAAAACAACAAAATTCCACATAGATAAAAGTGACTTTAGTATCTAGAGTACAAATTAAATTCTCAACTTGCTAAATCGGACATGACTTGGAGGTGCTGGTATTGGACTGGGATGGACTAAGTTAAAAATCACAATACCAGGTTATAGTTCAACAGGTTTATATGGGAGCACTAGCTTTCCAAGCGCAGGTCCTTCATCAGGTGGTTGAGGAGGTTAAGATCTTAAGGGCAGATATCAAAGGTAGTTTGTTTACTCAAAGAGTAGGAGGAGCATGGAACACACTGCCTGCAACGGTATAGGCACACCGACTTTAAGGGCATTTAAATGGTCATTGAATAGGCATATGGACGAGGATGGAATAGCGTAGGTTAGATAGGCCTCAGATTAGTTTCACAGGTCGGCACAAAATCGAGAGCTGAAGGGCCTGTTCTGCACTGTAATGTCCTATATTCCATGTTCTAAATCTGTTGGACATAACCTGTTATGTGATTTTTAACTAAATCGGACATGGATACAATGACAAGCCCAATTAGCAAAAATGTCATGACTGCACTGCAAGGGGAATGGAGTGTGAAGATAGGAAAATCTTGGTTACAACTGTACAGGACACGAGAGACCGCACTGGAATTACTGCGCAAAGTTTTGAATTCCTTGTTTGAGGGGGAGATAGTTGTATTGGAAGCAGCTAAGAGAGGGTTCACTAAGGCAATCCCAGAATAAAAAGGGTTGTCCTTGGAAGAACGGTCAAGTAAATTCAGCCTATACTCATTTGAGTTTAGAAGAAATCTTAAGACTCCAAGAGAAACTAACAGTATAATTGCTGAAAGTATGTTTTCCTTTGCTGGTCACTCTAGAACAACAGGACACTTTAATATAAAATGGCTTCCGATGTTAACTGGAAACAAGAAAGAATTTCTTCTGTTATGTTATGTCCTCCCCCAAGAGTAGTGGCTATGCAAAGCTGAGTTAGACAAATTTTTGATTGACAAGCAAGTTCAGAGTTATGAAGGACAGACAGGAAAATGGAATTAAGACCATAATCGCATCAGCCTTGATCTTACTGAATGACAAAGCAGATGCACTGAGACAAATGGCCTATGCCTGCTCCTATTTCTCATGAACATATGATTGAGTGTAATCAGGATGATCTTATTAATAATTAATTGTAGACATTTGCTGCATTAAATATGACTCAAGGGACAGCATTACAGTGACATAATTTATTGAGAGTGCCCTGAAGAGGAGGGCGAATAAAGGCACACATTTAAAGATGAACATAAAGCTCTGAATTAATAAAATCAAACTAAATATCATAACTATTCACTTGCACATAATCTTCTGCAACTTCTATTATACTGGAGTTCTATTATACCCACATGACTCATTTAGTTTATAAAAAAATTAAGAAAAAACAACTTCCCAAAAAAACTGCATATAATAACGGTGGGACACTTTTCTCACCAGCAATTTCATACTACACATGCATTAAACATTGAAACACAGCACTAAGTAAAAATAAAATTATAGCTGGTTACAACATTGGCATTTAATGTACTGAATGCTCCGGCTATCTGTAAAAGACTTCAATGGGTGCAGCTCATGGAGGAAAAACTGATGGACTGTCTATGAAGTTCACACTCAACTTTGCTTGAAAAACCGGTCCATAGTTGTCTGCTTGGAAAACTTCTGCCTTTGGATGTAGATTGCTCTAAAACATGTAATAGATTTATCCAATTCATGACAAACACTGAAGCTGTAATTCATCATGGTTTCCATGTCTCGAACAATTAGCTACGGAAATGCAAAGCAACTAAGTAACTTACTTAATATCATTGTAACTTTCCAAATTACTTTGATCTCTTCATTGTCTCTAGCATTGTCATCTTCACTCAAAAACCACGGTATTCTTAAGGAGAAATTCAAACCTGACACCATCAGACAAATCTTTTAAGTGTGTGGATAACCAATGGTATTGTCTAGAAGCATCAATACTTTTTGGACAAGTTTCCTTATCTTTGCAATGAATTTGAACAACAGGGCAGAAATAAGAAATAAACCAATTTTCAAAAATATTTCAGGTAACCTATGTTTTTTTGCAAGACCAATGGCATTAGCAACATTAATCACACGCTCACCTTGTTCATGATGCCCAAGCACACGTAAGTTAACCTCCAGATGAATAAGTGTGAGAATTGAAGTACGTTGTTGTTGGTATATAATTCAGGTAAATTCGATATGTTATAAACCACTTATTCTACAATACCATAGAATTCAGCTAGATTCATAACTTGCAGTGAATGTCAAATTAAAATTTAAATATTCCAAATGCAAACAAACCATCCAGACAGTGACGTACAATCTTCACAGAATTTGTTTGTGCAATGTCAACAATGAAAACAGTTCGAGTGTGGTTTATAACACACGCATAGAGCTTTAAATCACAAAGTTCGCTGTATAGTGCAGTATGTATGTGTTACTTTTACACTTGTTCAAGGACTGAGGGCATACATTGCATGCTCAGAAACAGTATTCCAATCAAAATGAAAATTGTTTTTAATTAAGGTGATCAACTTATGATTCATATGAGAACATAAAAGGTGTTTTCAGGGTGTGCTTTAAATGGAAGCCACCAAATCACTGAATTTAAAGAGACACCGGCATTACTTTCCTCAACAAGCTCACATGCAATTCTAAAATTACCTAATATTTTTCTCATCTTGTTCAAAGGAATTAAATAAATAAAACTATACTGTGCAAGCAGTAGTCCTTATTGCAAAAACAATTACCATCATCTTTTCAAAGAGTGAAATAACGTCCTTCTCTGGAAGCTGCTTTGAAAGATATTCATATTCTGCCGATTGTGCAGACCAGCCGCGATTCGAGGGATGTGCTTGTCTGACACGTGGAAGAACTGGTCTGCCTCGTTTGCTGCCTGGAACTCGGATACTGGCAAATCTGTCAAACTGCAAGACATTTTTCAGAAAATCAGATATTTACAACCAGCTGTCTTTGTACATTTAAATAATTGGACACAAAACTTCAGACTAAGAAGTAGGCATATCTGTATCAGGTCCAAGAAATACAAACGTTATGAGCAGTATACAGTTCGAAGAGTCTGGCTCTAGAATCTTCCACTTTGACCACTGACTCCTTGAAGTCTCATGGCATCATATCAAACATGGAAAATAATTCAGGCTACCATCCTGCCTCAACTGATTAATCAGTTCTCCTCCCTGTTAAATACTATTTAGAGAAAACATCTGAGGGTAGCATGGGCACATAACATACTATGAGTAGGGAACAATCATGAAGAATGGCAGTGTAAAATCACCACTGTCCAAAAATCAGAAGGACATAATTGAAACACTGATCATGTTTGGTGGGAGAATCAACAAAAGGGAAAACATACTTGATTACATTGTCACCAATCCATTGTTAAAGATGCAGTATTTGTCGAGCAACCAACCCAAAACACTATGAAGACAAAGTCCTGTCTTGAAGTAGAGGATACCTCCAGCAAGTCATGGCGGCAATACAATTGTGCTGAATTGGGTGGATTCAGATCATATCCAAAAACTTGACATCCATGAGTCAATTACAATGGCTCATCATTGTAATCTCTAACCTCACATCTTGGCATATCATTCACTCTACCATAACCATAATCTCAACGGATAAACAATGGTTACATGAGAAATGTAGGGTAGTACGGTGAGCAACGTATGAATAATGCTTAAAACCCAACCCAACAAAGCTACAACAATGGAGTTCATGCCTGGTAACAACGGAAGCAGCACACAATGCACAGTACAAAACAAACCAAAATGAATCAAATCAATCAGATCAAAGCTCTGCTTTCAATCCACAAAAGATCCTGAATTGTCATGAGGTGTTAAATAATAAACCAAGATAGACTGTGACGATACTATGACTTTAAGAGGTGTATTTTATCCTGAGATTTTGAGACAGAGCTGTTTAGTCGAAGCCAATGAAGTAAACAGCTTGTGAGGCCTTGAAGTCTGTTTTAAAGTTGGAACAATAGAAGCAACATGGTGGTGTCAGGTTCCCACAGACTGGGCGTTTAGTTTAATTTTCAGTAGTTTTTGGGGTTTTGAGGCTGTTATACATCTCTCCCTTCTGAAGTAAAACCCTTGAATTCTCTCCCTCTGCCAGAATTTTCTCTTGATGTTATTTCCCCCTGGATTGGAGAATCATTACATGTGAGACAATCTATTTTACTCAATTTGCCTTTGCCAAAGTTGTGTTTATGGGATGTTACCAAATTTGAATAGTTACTGTTTAGTTAAATAATCTATTATTCTGTTACGCTTTCCAATAGAGTTCAAATTATACCAAGTTGTCTTCACTTGTTTGTATTCTAACTGTAGCGTTAGAATAAAGTGTGTTTACTTAAAGCCAAGTAGTGTAACCAACCGAATTCTATCTGAGCTACAGCGCCTTACACTTGCCTTTAAATAAGACAGAAGTTAGGATGAGGCTACTTTCTTGATATTTTTGAAGGGGGTTTGGTCGAGTCTATTACAAGAGGCTCCATAGACATTTTTCTACCCTCAATGTCAAGGGAGCTCAGAACATCAATGCAAAAATACCTGACGATGCTAGTAAACGCTTCAGTCTGAAATACTGAGCACCTGATTCACTTGGCCTCTCCAACAGCCTCACAAGGCTTCAGGCAATTAAACCTATGCTAAATAATATTAAAACACGGCTATGCGTATTGGAGAAAGCTAAGAAAATGGGTCCTGTCAGTCAGAGTTTTTTATGCAGGCATGGGGTGTGGGCATTACTGGATCAGTCACCGTTCATTGCCCATCTCTAATTGCCTTGGAGAAGCTGCTGCTGAGCTGCCTTCTTGAGTTGCTGCAGTGAATGGAATATACAGACAACTTCAGTGCAGTTTAGAAATGAGTCACAAATTAGAAAATGATATTGAAGGAACATCAATATAATTCCAAGTCAGAATGGTTTGTGGCTTGGAGGGGGAATTGCATGTAGTAGTTTACATATGTATCTGCTGCTGTTGCACTTTGAGGTAGTGAAAGTCATGCATTTGGAACTGGTGTCGGAAAAACCTTGCTGAGTTACTGCAGTGCACCTTGTAGAGACACACACTTCTGCTCCCATGCATGCATGTTGAAGAGAATGACTATTGAAGGGAGTGAATAGATTGCCAATCAAACTTGCTGCTTTGCCACAAATGCAGTTGAATTCCTTGACCTGGTCTTGTAACCACGGTATTTATCATTTCATTGATCCAGTTCAGTTTCTGGTCAATAGTAATTCCAGGATGTTGACAGTGGATGAAACGGCAATGCTAATGCTTTTGAAAATCAAGGACCAATGGTTCAACTCTCTATTGTTTCTCAACGTTGTAACAACTAGAACAGGTTGGCTAGTTCTAGACCACAAGTCTACATTACTATTGCTGGAATGTTATCAGGGCCCATAGTCTTTCCAGTATCCACCATCTTTAGCCATTTCTTAAAGTTACATCAAGGTTTTTTATTCATTTATGGGATGTGGGCATCACTAGCTGGCCAGCAATTATTGCCCATCTCTAGTTGCCCTCGAGAAGTGGTGATGAGCTGCCTTCTTGAACAGCTGTAGCCCACCTGCTGTAGTTAGGATGGAAATTCCAGGATTTTGACCCAATGACAGTGAAGGAACATTGATATAACTCCAAGTCAGCATGGTGAGTGACTTGGAGGGGAACGTGAAGGTAGTGATGTTCCTATATATCTGCTGCCCTTATCCATCTAGTTGGAAGTGGTCGTGGGTTTGGAAGGTACTATCTGAGTATCTTTGGTGAATTTCTGCAATGCACCTTGTAGGTAGTACACACTGGTGCTACTGAAAGCCATTTGTGGATGGAGTGGATATAGTGAAAATCAAGTGGGCTGTTTTGTCCTGGATGGTGTCAAGCTTCTTGAGTGTTATTGGGGCTGCAGCCATCCAGGCAAACAGGCAGTTTTCCATCACACTCCTGACTTGTGTCTTTTAATGGTGGACAGCCTTTGAGTTAAAAGGTACGTTGCTCGCTGCAGTATTCCCAGTTTCTGACCTGCTCTTATAGCCACTGTGTTTATGTGGTAAGTCTAGTTGAGATTCTGGCCAATAATAACCCCCAGGATGTTGATAGAGAGGGACTCAGTGATAATAGCACTGTTGAACAGGATGGGGTGGTAGTTAGATTGGCTCTTACTGATCATGGTCACAGCCTGGCATTTATGTGGCACAAATATTACTTGCCACTTGTCAGCCCAAACCCAGATATTGTCCAGATCTTGTTGCATTTGAACATGGACTGATTGAGTGATTTGAATGGCTTGAAGACTGGCATTTGTTTTACTGGGGTCCTCAGGAGGCTAGGATGGATCACCTATCTAACGCTTCTAAGTGCTTCTGCCTTACCTTTTGCACTGACATGCTAGTTTCCTCATTCGTGGAGGGTGAGTATCTATGGAACTTCCACCTCTTGCTAGTTGTTTAACTGACCACCACGATTCAGGACTGGATGAGGTAGGTTTGCAGAGCTTAGATCTGATTAGTTGAGTGTCGGATCTCTTTGCCCTGTTTATTGAATGCTGCTTCAGCACATAGTGCAGAAGATTCAAGCTCCAAAACCAGTATAAACTCAACGCAGTATTTGTGGGGGATATTGATCTTCACTCTGAGTAAATTAATTTTTTGCAATAGTAAGTTGGAGCATGAGTTCATAGAAAATAAATAAATTGCTTGAGATAAGGTATGTCGTATTCACCACTGTGACTGTATTTCTGCTCTGCCTATCCTCCCATCACAGTATCTCATTAACATATTGACTTGAAACATATATTTTTATCCCACCTGGAGCATTCACTACATAATTGACATCATTGGCTTAAGAAGGTTTATTGAATCTCACGTTAAATGGCTACCCAGAGACAAATGGCAATATCTATACCTTGTCCCAGGAACAAAATTCCAAGCTCTGGCTATTGATTTCACTCTAATTTTCATTGTTTGCCGAGAACATGTCAACTGATTTTTGGCCAATCATGCTTTGACTAGTTTTTCTCTGAAATGTGATGTAAAGATCAGAAATGCAGTGTCTGAACTTAGTTAAAAGGAAAGTTATGAACTTTAGAGGTGCTCTCAGCTCATGCCCTCTTAAGAGTTCAAAACAGTTACATAGAACATTACAGCGCAGTACAGGCCCTTTGGCCCTCAATGTTGCGCCGCCCTCTCATACTAATCTGAAGCCCACCCCACCTACACTATTCCATGTACGTCCATTTGCCTGTCCAATGACGACTTAAATGCACTTAAACTTGGCACATCTACTACTGATGCAGGCAAAGCATTCCATACCCTTACTCCTCTCTGAGTAAAGAAACTACCTCTGACATCTGTCTTATACCTATCTCCCCTCACTTTAAAGTTGTGTCCCCTCGTGTTTGCCATCCCCATACTTGGAAAAAGGCTCTCCCTGTCCATCCTATCTAACCCTCTGATTATCTTATATGTCTCGATTAAGTCACCTCTCAACCTTCTTCTCTCGAACGAGAACAGACTCAAGGCCCTCAGCCCTTCCTTGTAAGGCAATCCTTCCGTACCAGACAACATCCTCATAAATCTCCTCTGCACCCTTTCCAAAGCTTCCACATTCTTCTTATAATGCGGTGACCAGAACTGTACACAATACCCCAAGTGTGGCCATACCAGAGCTTTGTACACCTGCAGCATAATCTCCTGATTCCAGAACTCAATCCCTCTATTAATAAAGGCCAAAACACTGTCTGCCTTCTTAACAACCCTGTCAACCTGGGTGGCAACTTTCAGGGATCTGTGTACATGGACACCGAGATCTCTCTGCTCATCTGCACTCCCAAGAATCCTACCATTAGCCCAGTACTTTGCATTCTGATTACTCCGGCCAAAGTGTATCACCTTACACTTGTCCACATTAAACTCCGTTTGCCACCTCTCAGCCCAGCTCTGCATCCTATCTATGTCTCTCTGCAACCTACTACATCCTTCGTCACTATCCGCAACTGCACCGATCTTAGTGTCGTCCGCAAATTTACTAACCCACCCTTCTAAGCCCTCACTGTCATTTATAAAAATGACGAACAGCAGTGGACCCAACACCAACCCTTGTGGTACGCCGCTAGTAACTGGACACCAAGATGAACATGTTGCATCAACTACAACCCTCTGTTTTCTTTCAGCAAGCCAATTATTGATCCAAACTGCTGTGTCTCTTCCACAATCCCATTTCTCCACATATTCTATAATACCTTACTGTGGGGAACCTTATCAAATGCCTTGCTGAAATCCATATACACCACATCAACCGGTTTAGTCTCATCGACCTGTTTGGTCACTTTATTTAAAACTCAATAAGATTCGTTACGCACGACCTACCCTTCACAAAACCGTGCTCACTGTCCCTGATCAGATTATTCTTTTCTAGATGGTGATAAATCATATCTTTTATAACCTTTTCCAACACTTTATCAACAACTGAAATGAGACTCACTGGTCTGTAATTACCAGGGTTGTCTCTACTACCCTTTTTGAATAAGGGAATCACATTTGCTATCCTCCAGTCCTTAGGCACTATTCCTGTAGACAATGATGATTTGAAGATCAATGGCAAAGGCTCGGCAATCTCTTCCCTTGCTTCCCAGAGGATCCTAGGATAGATCCCATCCGGCCCAGGGGACTTGTCTATTTTCACACTCTGCAGTATTTCTAATAACTCTTCCTTGTGAACCTCAATCTCTTCTAGTCTAGATGCAAGTATCTCTGTATCTTCCTCGCCAACATATTCATTTTCTATAGTGAACACTGTCAAAAAGTATTTATTTAGTGCTTCCCCTATCTCCTCTGCCTCCACACACAACTTCCCACTATTATCCTTGATTGGCCCTAATTTAACTCTCGTCATTCTTTTATTCCTGACATACCTATGGAAAGCCTGCTGGCTTTTCTGATCTCTCTTTTTAGGTCTTTCCTGACTTCCTTGTAACCCTCAAGCACCCTAACTGAGTTTTCACATTTTGTCCTAACATAAGCCTTCTTTTTCTTCTTGACCAGGGATTCCACTTCCTTAGTAAACCACGGCTCACGCGTTCTATATCTTCTTCCTTGCCTGACAGGTACATACTTATCTAGGACACACAGGAGCTTTTACTTGAATAAGCTCCACATTTTTAATGTGTTCATCCCCTGCAGTTTCCTTCCCTATTGTACACTTCCTAAATCTTTCCTAATTGCATCGTAATTTCCCTTCCCCCAGCTGTAACTCTTGCTCAGTGGAGTACACCTATCCCTTTCCATCACTAAAGTAAACCTGACAGAATTGGGATCGCTGTCTCCAAAGTGCTCACCTACTTCCAAATCTAACACCTGGCCAGGCTCGTTACCCAGTACTAAATCTAAAGTGGCTTCGCCCCTTATAGGCCTGTCTACATACTATGTCAGGAAGCCCTCCTGCACACACTGGACAAAAACTGACCCATCTATAGTACTCATATTGTAGTGATCCAAGTTAATATTTGGATAGTTGAAGTCCCCCATGACAACTACCCTGCCTCTCTCACTCCAACGAGAATCATCTTTGCTATCCTTTCCTCTACATCTCTGGGACTATTCAGACACCTGTAGAAAACTCCCAGCATGGTGACTTCTCCTTTCCTGCTTCTAACCTCAGCCCATACTACCTCAGTTAACAAGTCCCCAAACATCCTTTCTACAACTGTAATACTGTCCCTGATCAACAATGCCACACCTCCCCCTCTTTTACCATTTTCTCTGTTCTTACTGAAACATCTGAATCCAGGAACCTGCAACAGCCATTTCTGTCCCTGCTCTATCCATGTCTCCGTAATGGCCACAACATTGAAGTTCTAGGTACCAACCCACGCTGCCAGTTCACCCACTTTACTTCGGATGCTCCTCGCGTTGAAGTACACACACTTCAAACCAGGTTCTCACTTGCCAGTGTCAGATACTTGATTTGGGAACTCCCTACTCTCATCTTCTTCTGTACCTGTCCTACAATTTTGGTTCCCATCCCCCTGCTGTATTAGTTTAAATCCACCTTAATAGCTTTAGTGAATTTCCCATCCAGGATATTGGTACCCCTCTGGTTTAGATGAAGACCATTTTGTTTGTAGAGGTCCCACCTACCCCAGAAAGAGCTCTAATTATCCAAAAACCTGAAACCCTCCATCCTGCACCATCCCTGTACCCACATGTTCAACTCCTTTCTCTCCCTACTCCTCACCTCACTAGCATGTGGCATGGGCAGCAAACCTAGCTCTAAGCTTCCATCCTAGCTCCCTGAATTTCTGCCTCAAGTCCCCATCTCTCTTGCGACCTATGTCGTTGGTGCCAATGTGGACCACGACTTGGAGCTGCTCTCCTTCCCCCCAAAGGATCCTAAAAACACGATCAGAGACATCACAAACCCTGGCACCCGGGAGGCAACACACCAACCGTGAGTCTCTCTCGCCCCCAATTGAATCCTGTGGACTCATTCGGGCATCTCTAACGGTAGAACTCCGCTTCAAATTCTGAGGACAACCTTGATGAAAATTCTGGTTGTAAACTCTGATATCATCTTCCTAAGGCACATTCAGATTGTGGACGATAAATTAAAGACGCAAATTGCTTTACTCCCAAACCATTCATTTCCAATATTTGAGAAAGACATTTTTACCTTTATCTGATTAAATTTCTTAGGGTATTCCTTATGTTATTCAAAAAGGAAATAATTTTTCCATTACCAATATTGTCATTTTTTTACCCCAAAAGGCACTGCTTCAAGAAATGTATCAGCGAGGGCTAAAGTTACCTGGATTATCTTCACCAGAATGCAGTTACACCTCTTGGAGAAGGCCTTCTTGATTAGAGTCATAAAGATGTACAGCACAGAAATAGACCTTAAGGTCCAACTTGTCTATGCTGACCAGATATCCTAAATTAATCTAGTCCATTTGTCAGCACTTGGCCCATATCCCTCTAAACTCTTCCTATTCATGTACCCATCTGGATACCTTTTAAATGTTGTAATTGTACCAGACTCTACAATATTTTCTTGATAATGTGTATAGGGATAAGCAGGCAGGAAAAGAGTTAAGTGCTGAGTTTTCTGAAACAATAGGTTCAGCTGAGCAATACTCAGATTACATAAGAACTTGCAGTTAACAATGGGGTGCTGGAGGCAAGGTAATGGGTTAACAAGGTGGAAGAGCATTCATTATGTAGAGCCGTTTAACAAAATCAAAATCAGAATCATTCAGTATGTAACATCAGTTAACAAGATGAGAAGTATTCATTATGTGAGGCCAGTTAAGGTTGAGAACATTCTTTGTGGAACAGCAGATGGCTTAATCTTTATTGTTGACACTCGCTGATTGTAATGGTCACCCAATCAACATGTATATTGCCTTATCTGGATGCTCCTCCCTGTAAAATGACTACATAATTCAATCAGAAACTGCTATTCTACATGGGTAATCGTTCTCTCTCCCTCCAGGGCCCAGAATGAAGATGGAGGAGGTAAAAGTACTCTTTGTATCTGAGAGCTTTGCTTCGAGTGAGGAAGGGAAATTGGACGACACTCTGGCAGCTCATTCCATACACATACCAACCTCTGCGTGAATACGTTGTCCCTTATGTCCCTTTTAAATCCATCCCCTCTCTCCCTAAACCTAATCAGTGCTCAAGGACAGGAGAGTATGACCACAACTGAGGAAGATAAATGGGCTTGAGAAAGCAGAAGCACAAGGGCCTCTTCCATACAAATGTCCAACCCATTTGAAGTTCCTTAAGCTTGTTTATATCAGAGTGGGGATTGAAGGGTGCATCAGCTTACTGACTACGGCATAGTCAGTGGATTGAGCGAAAAGGACTGCAATATTGGGAGGATATTGTAGCTTGAGATTGTGATGATACTATGGCTTTAAGAGGTCTATTTCATCCTGGATTTTTTTACGAAGAAAGCTTGAGACAGAGGTTGCGAAAAGCCTGTTCGAAAGCCAATAAAGTAAACAGCTTGTGAGGCTTTGATTTTCTTTTAAAGTTGGAAAAATAGAAGCAGCTTGAATGTGTGAGGTCAAGCTCCCAGAGAACCAGGATTTTTTTTAGTTTTAGCCTTCACTTGCAGTTGAAGTGAGAATGCTTTTAGAGTATGAGCAGGTGGGGAAAGAATTAAGTTTTGAGTTTTGCAAAACAAGAGGTTCAGCTGAACATGACTCAGGTCAGGTAAGAACTTGCAGTTAACAATGGAGTGCTGGAAGCAAGGATAATGGGCTAACAAGGTGGAAAAATATTCATTATATGGAGCCATTTAACAAAATTGGAAGCATTTTGTGGTTTGCTTCCACACAGGTGGGAACGGGAAGACAATAGAAGCTGGATGTGGAACCCATTATTTGTCTCTCTTTTACAGCTAAAAGCTGGGGTTCGCTTCCTGTGAGAATTGCATGTGAGACAATCTATTTTACTGAATTTGCCTTCACATAGGATGGTGTTTATGGGATGTTACTATTCTGGAATAGTTAATTAGTAGTAGTTAATATATAGTATTTTGTTAAGCATTTTGATAGTTACAATTAAGCCAATTTGTTTATTTTTATTTTATCACATTTTAATTATGGTGTAGGAATAAAGTGTGTTTTCTTTCAAGCCTGGTAGTTTGACCAACCAAATTGCATCCAGAACACAATCCCTTCCGCTCAGCTTTAAAATATGAAGAAGTTAGGGTCTAGACTATCTTTTTAATATATTTTGAGTCCAGACAGGTGCACTTCCTGAATAGTTTCAGCATTCAGTACATTTCTCTGAACTGGAAAGAAACTTGCAGTAATGTGGAGAAGATCTAGTTCTCATAGGCTATATAGCAAGCAACCTCACAGACAGGACAAAGGAGGAGATTCTGCATTATCAATATGAGAAGCTAGGTACAAAATTGAGAAGCATAACTTTAAAGGTCATAATCACTGTATTAGTACCTAAACAATCGCCAAACTGGCAAAATGCAAATAAGATTAGAGATAATTGTACAGTTCAAAGCCTGTTTTGGAACAAGTGGTTTCTACTTCATAGGGAGCTGGGACCAATATTGAGCGAAATGTATACCACACCATAGTATCATCTCCAGCTAAACAATACAGGGATCAGATTCCTTGTGATCTGCATAGAAGGGGAAGTAGAAGGTTTTTCAATGAAATAGTATGGTGCAATTGCATTTGTTTTATGCCTCAATCTACTCAATCTAATTCAGCTATTATAACATTTGCAGCTTATTATCTGGAATTTATATTTATGCAAGCTACTTCAATTTGACTATGGCATTGATTCAATTAATGTTTGTAAGTTCTGGTTAACATTTAAATTGTGACTTGTCATAGTTAAAACTGTCATGGCATTTTCATTAAAATAAAGTTCACAACACTGATTCGTGGGCCACAACAAGCTGAATAGACCTAAAGAGACTACCACAGAAATTTACAATTTTTTTTCTTCTTGGTTTCAGACCAACTCTAAGATATTGTCAAAGGTGGGTCTTCTTATAGAATCAAGACCCTCATGCTGAATACTCTGGAAGAGTTCACAGAAAACCATTTGAGATAAAGCAGCCATGTTTCAGATGAACTTTAAAATTGTACTTTTTCATACAGTTCAAACAATCCCAAAAGTTCCTTGGAATGAGAGGGATGGGTAAAATATTTGTGCCTTTCCTGGTACTCAGGGCAAGAGCTGAAAGAGATACACTGAAAATAGAACCGAAATCCCAGCACAGATCAGTCCCTGCAGAAAACTTTGTAATCCCTTCACTGATGCAGGTAGAACATAGAACAATACAGCACAGAACAGGCCCTTCGGCCCACGATGTTTTGCCGAACATTTGT
The DNA here is from genome assembly GCF_020745735.1 of Hemiscyllium ocellatum. NCBI lineage: Eukaryota > Metazoa > Chordata > Chondrichthyes > Orectolobiformes > Hemiscylliidae > Hemiscyllium > Hemiscyllium ocellatum. The sequence continues at coordinate 3,817,626 of NC_083406.1, read as the reverse complement.
CCTAGCTTAAGCACCTATCCATGTACCTATCCAGAAGGTACTTACACAACAGTATCACTGGCCACAATTCTGAGCTGTTAGGGGCAAAATAAAAGTTTCACTTCTAAAAAAAACAGATGGAATGGAATAGTGCAAATTTATTAGAACAAATAAATGCATGTGCCTGACACTTAAATCTTTGTTCTTGTATACAGCATGAAAATGGAGGAAATCATGGGTAATTGTTATTTACAAAACGTCCCAATACTGGCTGATCATAGTGATCAAAGTCAGTGTCACAGAGAATGTCCAAGTATGAAGAATATCATTTGTAAGAAATTTAGACCAACAGTTTCACAAACATTTTTGTCTACAGTGTTAGTTTATTGGTCACGTGATATTATTTATCACATGTTGCAAATGCAGAATCCAACCTGGATATTGCTGCCATCTGCAGGACTGACAAAGATGGACCTTTAATCTTAATTACATCCTAAACAAAATGTTTATGTAAATTACTTAATTATTCTAAGAGAATTGATTGACTTAATATCAGTTGACAAAACAAATATTAATCCAATATTAACAGACAATTAATTAATGAGCTGTAGCACTAAATTACGACTCTGTAAAGTCAAAACATAAGGATGCTAAATATACAAATATTCTCACCATATCATCTGTCAATGTTTTAATATTCAAGTTCTGCAAAAAAGAGAAAAAAACTATTACTACTTAATACTTATTCATAATACAATGTTGTTTCACACAAATTATTGCTTGCTCAAGAAATACAACAAATATGACACAATAAACTTTTCAAGGTTTGCTGGTTTTGAAACCAACCTATTGTTTTTTTTTTAGCATTCAAAAGGTGAGATAATTGGACATTAATCACAGCAGTAATGAAGAAAACAATGTGGATTGGTAGCATTCGAGACACGATGTTGTAATTCAGATTAAAATTCCAGTAATCCACTATTTAACTCTTTCAGTTTGTACAACTTTGTTGTTGATGGTCTAAGACCATAAGATCATAAAGTATAGGAGCAGCATTAGGCCATTCAGCCTATCAATTCCTCTCCACGATTCAAGAATGGCTGATATGTTTCTCAATCCCATTCTCATGCCTTCTCCCCATAGCCCTTGATTCCCTACCAATCAAGACCTATCTCGGTCTTAAATACACGCAATAACTTGGCCTCCACAGCCCTCTGGGGCAATGAGTTCCATAGATTAGCCAAACTCTCGTTGAAGAAATTCTCCTTCATCTCAGTTCTAAAGGGTTGTTACTTCACCCTGAGCATATGCCCTCCTAGTCTCTCCTACTAGTTGAAACATCCATGTCCACTCAATTCAATCCTCTCAATATTCTGTAAGTTACAGATCCGTCCTCATTCTCCTAAACTCCAAGTGCAGACACAGAGTCCTCAACCACGCCTCATATAACAAGCCCATCATTCCCAGGATCATTCTTGTACATCCCCTCTGCATGCCCTCCAAAGTCAACACATCCTTCCTTAATTATGAGACCCAGAACTGCTTGCAATGTTCCAAATGCATCTGACCAGAGCATTATACAACTTCAGCATTACATTTTTGTTCTAATATTTTCCTGAAGATAAACTTTACCTTTGTTGACCTCCTCTTAATCTTTAGGAATATCAGGGGTTAATTATATCAGTTGGCTGGATGGCTGGTTTGCAATGCAAAGCAATGCCAACAGCGTGGGCTCAATTCCCGTGCTGGAGGAGGTTACCGTGAAAGACTTTCCTTCTTAAACTCATAGTTCATAGTTGTGAAGACTTTTAACAGGATAAACTTAAGTCAGGATCAGCAACCCAGTACAAAACCAAGAATGAACAAGAGGTTGCCTGTAAAATAAATCTGGGGAGGTAGTAATGCAGAAGAGGGAAATAGCAGAGGAGTTAAACAGATATTTTGCATCAATCTTCATAGTGGACAATACTTCGAACATTCTATTAATACTAAAGAATATGGGGGAAGAATTAAGTACCATCACCAATACTAGAGAAGTAGTACTAGACAAATTAATGATGCTTAAATCAGATATTTGCACTGGCCCTGATGGCTTGCATCCTTGGATCCTAAAAGAGGTAGCAACAGAGATAGTGAATAAGACTATAAGACCAGAAGAAATAGGGACAGAAGTAGGCCATTCGGCCCCTTGAGCCCACTCCACCATTCAACAGGATCATGGCTATCCAATACTCCTCACGCCCACTTTACTGTCCTTTCTCCATTTCCCTTGATTCCCTAACTGATTGAGAATTTATCGAGGTCAGCTTTAAAAATATACAAGGACACTTCCTCCTCAGCTCTCTGTAGCAAAGAGTTCCAAAGGCACTCAACTCTGAGAAGAAATTCCTGTCAGTCTTAAATTGTTGTCCTTTATTTTGAGACTACAACCTTTAGTCCTAGACTCTCCCCTGAGGGAAAACATCCTCTCAGAATTTGCCCTGTCAAGCCTCTTAAGAATCCTATGTTTCAATGCGATCACCTCTCATTCTTCTAGATTCAAATGAATAGACTCCCAATCTATTTAGCCTTTGCTCATAAGACAATCCCTCCATGCATGAGGGGGGGTCTTGGTAGTAAACCTTCTCTGAAACTACCTCCAATAAAGTATATTTTCTTAAATAAGGGGACCAAACTGCTCACAGTACTCCAGATTGGTCTCACCAGCACCTTGTATACTTGCAGTAAGACTTCCTTGCTCTTATACTCTAACCCCCTTGCGACTCAACACTCCATTAACTTTCCTGATTACCTGCTGGACCTGTGTGTTAGCTCTCTATAGTGCATGTACAAGTACCTCCAAGCCCCTTTGTATTGCAGCTTTCTGCATGCTTTCTCCATTTAAAGAATTACTGCTATTACTTCCTTCATAATTGAGTCTAATAGTTTTCCAGCAACAGATATTAGGCTAATCAGTCTATAGTTACCTTCTTTTTGTCTGACTTCCTTTATGAATATGGGTGTCACATCAGAGTTTTCCAATCCTCTGGCAGTTCAGCAGAATCAGAGGATTTTTGGAAAATTACAACCAATGCATCCACTATCTCGATAGCTATCTCTTTTAGGATCCTTGGATTTCCTTGGCAGAGACAGCTACGGGGACAAAGTCCTTATATATATTGAACGCTGAGGTAGATAGATTCTTGATCAGTAAGCAAATTAAGGGATATGGGGAAAGGACAGGGAAATGGATGTGAGGTGAGTTTGATCATCCATGATTGTATTGAATGGTGGAACAGGCTTAAGGGGCCGAACGGTCTAATCCTGTTCCTATTTCTTATCATTCTATGATCGAAGACAAGTTGTGAGGATGACACTAAGACTTTGCAGAAAGATATGGACAAGTTAGAATGTGTTTGAGAAAGGTGAGGTTATACATTCTCACAGGAAGAATGGGAGAACTGAATGTCATTTAAATGGAGCAAAACTGGAGAAATCCATAACACAGATTTGGCAGTCCTCACGCAGAAGTCACAAAAAGCCATACTACTTGTTCAGCAGGTAAGGCAGAATGCAAATGAAAGTTGGTCACAATTTCAAAGGGAATAGAATAGAAAAATATTCTATTTGTGAAATGTAGAAGATTCTTCAGAGATTTGGCAGGTTTTCTCTACTTGTTGGAGAGTCAGCTGTCACGACTCACTGGAGTACAGCACTGGGAAATCAAGCCCACAAATGTTCAAGTTTTTAAATAAATTCTGTAAAAACTTTATCTTTTTATTTTTGCATCTTTAAAACCTGTGGATTGCAATGAGGAAAAACCGTTTTTAAAAACAGGGATTTACTAAGGTGACTACATAATATCATAGCAAGGAATTTGATACTTTTGGTACTGTGCTTTGTGGCTGAGTTCCCTCAAAGTGCAGATGATCAAGAGTTGTTTACAAGTGAAGTTGTCAGCTAACTAAACAGGTTGGAACTGGAAACATGTCGCAGATATACAGGCACAGAGAGGAAAACACAGAAGCGTGTGCAATTGTTCTCTCAAGAAGCAGCTGCCTGTTCTCTGCAGTAAAACCTCAGTTTAAATTTGAAGAAAACCAGTTACTGATATGACATTTAGGTTTCAAGCCAGCATAAAGCTAAGGGCTCATGCCCGAAACGTCGATTCTCCTGTTGTTTGGATGCTTCCTGACCTGCTGTGCTTTTCCAGCAACACATTTTCAGCATAAAGCTACATTATACAATCAAAAGTTTAATACATAAAGTCATAACACATAAGAACAGAAGTAGACCATTCAGCCCATTGAATCTGGGTTGCCATTTGATGAAATCATAGCTGATTTGATCATCCTCAACATGACTTACTTTCCTTTTCCATAATGTTTGCTTTCCTTTCTTATTAAAATCTCTCTATCGCAGCCCTGAATATACTTAATGGCAGAACCTCAATAGCCCTTTGTGGTACAGACATCCACAGATTCACTACCCTCTGAGAGAGAAAGTTCTTCTCTCATTTCTCACCTAAAATTTCATGATGTATAATAAATAGTGATTTCTTCTTTAAGGACAGAAACCTAGTCCATGCTTTCTATTAAACTGGATCTGAAAATGAGACAGTTTGAGGATTTTGTGTTGCATACCATATGGTTACATACCATAAATAAAGTTTTGCTATTCCTGGAATCATACTAAATGTTAAAGTTTTCTTAAGATATGCATAGCACCGTAATTTCCATAACATTTAGACCAAGGTTGATAGAAAGAACAAACCTGGTTTTTGTACTAAAGTAAATAGTCCATAGCTATAGGCAAACAGGTATAAGCCTTTGGTGTAAAACAGTCCTAACTAAAATTCTGATCCTTCACAAACTCCATCTTTTACACACATACATGCATATACAAACAACCAAACAAATAAGTAAGTAAATAAGGAAAACATATTATCTATACAAGTAGAAACAACTGGAAAACCAGTTCAGTAGCCTTTCTTCTCGATACTGATATTCAGGCACTAATTCTGCAGTTTGCCATATCGCAAGTGTTCGGTTGTCTTTCTCTGGAAATTTTTACTGGTTTGTAAAAAGTACAGAGTGACTGATTTACTTGAAAAAATCGCTGTCAAATCAAAAATCATAGCTGTCAATATCTGCGGGAAAGGTAACTGGTTTTCTTCAATTTTAAACTGAGATTTAAACAGTGATTGTGTGGAGTTTGCACATTCTACCCGTGTCTGCATGGGTTCCCTCCAAGCGCTCCAGTTTCCTCTCTTAGGTTAGGTGGATTTGCCATGCTAAATTGCCTATAGTGTCCAAGGATGTATTGGCTAGGTGGATTAGCCATGCAAGGTGGACGGTTGCAAGGATACAGGGAGATGCTCTTCGGAGGTTTTCTGTGGACTTGTTAGGCTGAATAGTCTGTTTCCACACTGTAGAGATTCTATTGAAGCAGGATTGAGACAGGTGAACTCTAATCATGGCCTCTCAAACCTTCTTGGACATGGGATTGTGTGTGACCAAAGCTGTAGGCGATAGCAACGTCACACCATTTTTCAGAAAAAGGAGGAAGAAATCTAGGAACTTAAGCAAGTCAGTCTAATATCATGAGTGGTAAAATTATCAGATACCTTTGTTAAGAACATGATTCTCACTGGAGAGGTGTGAGTTAATAAGGGGTCATGGGCTTGAATTAATGCTTGAATAAAAGTGCCAAGTTGTGGGGAAAGAATGGGACATCAGATGAGCTCAATCAATCTTCCAGAAAGTTGACATGCACTCAATGGGCTGGATGGTCTCCTTCTCTGCCACATTATTCTTTCATTCCAGAACTGAAAACAACTACATGTGAACATGTATCTCAGCAGGTGAACACATGGGAGTACACATTATATTCACATATAATAATGTTCTATTTCATTTTAAAACTCCTACAACCAAACTACATAAAAATGTAAGCCTCAAACACAAAGACATGGAAACTGTGTAGTGGTGGTGGTGGGAGGTGGGGTCATGGTCAAGGGGGCAGTAGGACGAGGTGTCCGTGAGCTGGCATTTAGCCTCAGCAATGTAAAGATTGGTGCACCAAACTACCAACTCGCCTCCCTTGTCTACCAGTTTGACAGTGAGGGGTTGGGGTGGAGGGCTGTACGTTGCGAGGGTGAGAGTTTGGAGTGGGTAGGAGGGGTGGACAGGTTGAGGCAGTTAATGTCGCGGCGGCAGTTGGCTATGAAGAGATCGAGGGCGGGTGAGAGGCCAGCACGGGGTGTCCAGGTGGATGGGGTGTATTGGAGATGGGAGAAGGGATCGTCAGAGGGTGGTTGAGAATCCTGGCGGAAGAAGTAGGCATGGAGGCGAAGGCGGTAGAAGAATTGTTCGATGTCTCGCCGCATGTTGAGCTCGTTAATCCGGGAGCGTAGGGGGATAAAGGTGAGGCCCGTGCTGAGGATTGATCTTTCATCCTCAGAGAGGGGGACGTTTGGAAGGATGGTGAAAATACGGCAGGACTGGGAGCTAGAACCAATTCAAATACCGAACAACCCAGACGGCCGCCTTCTTCAAAGACCGCAATTTTCCCTCAGACATGGTTGACGATGCTCTCCACTGCATCTCCTCCACTTCCTGCTCCTCTGCCCTTGAACCCCACCCCACCAATCGCCACCAGGTCAGAACCCTACTGGTCCTCACCTCACAGTGTACCTGGAGGTTGGTGGGGTGCATCATTCTTCGTCATTTCCGCCACCTCCAAACAGACCCCACCACCAAGGATATATTTCCCTCCCCTCCCCTATCAGCGTTCCGGAAAGAACACTCCCTCTGTGACTCCCTCATCAGGTCCACACCCCCCCACCAACCCAACCTCCACTCCCAGCACCTTCCCTTGCAACTGCAAGAAATGCAAAATTGCACCCATACCTCTCCCCTCACTTCCCTCCAAGGCCCCAAAGGATCCTTCCATATCCATCACAAATTCACCTGCACCTCCACACACATCATTTACTGCATCCGGTGCACCCGAAGTGGCCTGCTCTACATTGGGGAGACAGGCTGCCTACTTGCGGAACGTTTCAGAGAACACCTCTGGGACACCCACACCAACCAACCCAACCGCCAAGTGGCTGAACACTTTAACTCCCCCTCCCACCAAGGACATGCAGGTCCTTGGCCTCCTCCAACGCCAGACCATGATAGCACGACGCCTGAAGGAAGAGCGCCTCATCTTCCGCCTAGGAACCCTCCAACCATAAGGGATGAATGCAGATTTCTCCAGCTTCCTCATTTCGCCTCCCCCCACCTTATCTCAGTCCCAACCCTCGAACTACACACCGCCTTCTTTTTTTTTTGTAGATATTTTTATTGAAATTTAACATTTTTGCAAATTTACAAAAATAAACAAAACTCTCAAATACAAACATTGATGTACAATTAAATCATATATACAATAGTCATAATTTAACAAAGAAAAAAGAAAGAAAGAAAACAAAAAAAGAAAAAAAAGAAACGAAAAAAGAAAAAAAAACTCAACTTTCTACTAATCTAACCTATAACTGACCAGAGTGTATACCTAAGTCTCTTACATGCTCGGAATGTATAAACATCAAATATAATAAAACCCGTATTCGCACAGGATTCCTCTCCCAAGGGGCCCCGGAGCAGCCCGGTCTGAAATCTTCACTAAATAAAAGCCCTTGTTAGGATAGCCGAAATATCTGCATTTATATAATTCAAAAAGGGCTGCCATATTTTATAAAATAATTCAGTCTTTCGGTGCACCATATTTGTGAGGAAGTCAAGGGGGATATATTCCATAATTAATCTGTGCCAATTTGAAAGTCCAGGGGGGCCCTCAGCCACCCAGTTCACCAAAATATTTTTCCTTGCACAAAAAGAGAGAATAGAAAATAGTCTCTTCCCATGCATATCCAGAGATGAGAGGTTCGAAAAGCCCAAAAGGAGAGATACAGGGTCCACCATAATTTCCGTTCCTAAAATTTCTGTCAGAGTATTTGCCACTTTAGTCCAGTATCTGCGGATTTTCTGACAAGTCCACAGACAATGTACAAGAGTACCCACCTCTATTTTGCATTTGGGACACATTGGAGATGCTCCTGCCTTAAATTTTGCCAGTCGAGCCGGAGCTATATGGGCCCTATGAAGTATCTTTAGTTGGATAGCCTGAGTTCTGTTACAGATAGCAATTCTTCTAGCATTTTCCCAAATGTCATTCCACATATCCTCAGAGATTTCTAGCCCCAAGTCCTGCTCCCATGTTTTAAGCAGGTCATCCATGTCTCCTGAGCCTCCATCATGTAGCAAATGGTATATAGTACTAACGGAGGATGCCCCCGCTGGTCGTAAGACATTACGTTCTCTGTCTGATTTATAAAGACTATCTATTAATGTAGTCTTCCTCTGTATATAATCTCGAACTTGGAAGTATCGAAAGAGATCCCCATTAGGTATTCCGAATTTCAGACGCAGCTGCTCAAAGGACATCAGGATCCCATCTTTAAATAGGTCCCCTAAGCATGAGATGCCCCTGGATCTCCAGAGTTTAAAGGTGGCATCTGTAATCCCCGGTTGGAATCCCCATGCGCCTACTATTGGTGCATGGGGGGATGTTTTATGTGAGTTACCCTCATTTTGCCGCATTATATTCCAGGCCTTAATTGTGTTTAATATTATGGGATTTTTACAGTGGTCTGTAATGATTTTCCTCTTATCTGAAAATAAAAGGTTAATAAGTGGGTATTTTACTTGGGAGGCTTCGATATCCAGCCAAATTGATTGTGGATCAGATGAAACCCAATCAGCTATGTAACTTAGTAGGGAGCTTAACTGATATTTCCTAAAGTCTGGGAAGTCCAGTCCTCCCCTTGCCTGTGGAAGCTGTAGCTTCTTCAGCTTAATAAGGGGCCGTCTATGGTTCCAAATAAAGGAGCCCAACCAGCCACATAATTTACGTAGGGCTAGCCTTGGCAGCATCAGCGGGAGCATTCTCATAGGATATAAGAGACGGGGCAGAACATTCATTTTAATTAATGCTATTCTCCCTAGCCAGGAAATCGGAAGGTCCTGCCTTATCCTTTCCATTAATTGTACAAAATTAGCCCTATACAGCTGATCAAATACTGGCGTGATAAAAATACCTAAATATAAGAAGCCCTCCAGGGACCAACGGAAGGGAAAAGGGGATCCGTCCATTAAGTGGGGTATCATAGCCAGACCACCCATTGGCATGGCTTCCGATTTTGAAAAATTAATTTTATAGCCTGAGAATGCACTAAATGTATTAATAACTTGAATTAGACGAGGCACTGACATTAAAGGATTACTGAGGAATAAGAGAACGTCATCTGCATAGAGGGTAATTTTGTGTTTACCTGTACCAATCCTCAGGGCCGTTATATTAGGATCAGTCCGGATGGCTTCTGCTAATGGTTCGATTATCAGTGTAAACAACAATGGTGAGAGAGGACATCCTTGACGGCAGCCCCTACCCACACTGAAGCCATCCGATCTTAACCCATTAGTAATAACAGCTGCTTTGGGGTCATTATACAATGTTGAAACCCATTTGGTAAACACCTGTCCAACGCCAAACCTTTCCAATGTGTAAAATAAATATGACCATTCAACCCTATCAAATGCCTTTTCCGCATCCAATGAAATTACTACTCCTGGTATCTTTCCCTGATGACAGGCTTGGATCATATTCAAGACCCTTCTGATATTATTGGATGATCTGCGGCCCTTAATAAATCCCGTCTGGTCCTCCTTTATAATATATGGCAGTACCCTTTCTAGTCTTAGTGCTAATATTTTTGAGAGAATTTTAAAGTCTACATTTAGTCAGGATATTGGTCTGTAAGATGCACAATCTTCTGGGTCTTTTCCTTTTTTGAGGATAAGAGAAATATTTGCTTCTTTCAGCGTGGGCGGGAGACAGACCTGACTATGCGCAAAATTATACATATCCATAAGTGGGTCAACCAATATTCCTGTAAATTCTTTATAGAATTCAGCTTGAAAACCATCCGGGCCCGGTGCTTTTCCGCTCTGAAGTTGCCTAATTGCCTCAAGTATTTCTTGGACTGTTAAAGGGGTATTTAGGGCCGACACCTGTTCCGGAGTCAGGCCCGGGAAGGTCAAATTTTTAAAAAATGACCGCATCCTCCTAATCCTATCTTCACAATCCTGCGATCTATATAGTTCAGAATAAAATTCTTTAAAGGTCGCATTGATCTTTTTATGATCATGAGTCAGGGTACCTGTACTTTCCTTGATGGTCGGAATAGTTTGAGGGGCTTTCTTTTTCTTTGCAAGAAATGCTAAGTATCTACCCGGTTTGTCGCCATATTCATATAATCTTTGTTTCGCAAATAATAATTCCCTTTTAGCCGTTTGAGTAAGCGCGGTGTTTAAAGCTGTCCTAAGAGCTGTAATCCTCTGCAATTTTGTGATAGAAGGTCTATCAGTGTATGCTGTTTCGGCTGCTTTTAGGTGAGCTTCGAGCAGACGCTGTTGCTCTCCCTTCATTTTCCTCTGGGTCGCTGAATAGGAGATGATCAAACCTCGTGCATAAGCTTTGATGGTCTCCCACATCATTGACGGATTGCTAGCCGTACCAGTATTAATTTCTAAAAAAGTTTTAAGTTCTTGGGAGAAGTACTTTAAAAATTTGCTATCCTTTATCAGGAAGGGGTCCATACGCCAATGCCGAGCAGATGTCCCATTGTTCTTTACCTTAGTTTCCATGTATACAGCGGCATGGTCAGAGATTGCTATAGTACCTATTTTACAAGTTGCTATAGAGTTTAGAAAAATCGATGGGGCAAAAAACATATCAATTCTTGTGTGACATTTATGTGGATTAGAGTAGAAAGAAAAATCTCTACCCTGTGGATGGAGACATCTCCATACATCTACCAATCCTAATTCTTTATTCAGGTCCGCCAATTGTCTAGATCTGGGAGATACTCCAGCGGCACTCTTGGGAATCCTGTCTATTTCCGGATCCATAATACAATTAAAGTCTCCCCCTATAATTGTATGACGGGCACCAAAGGCCATCAGTTTTGAAAAAGCTTCCGTTATGAATTTAAAGGGGTGTGCCGGGGGGCAGTACACATTTAAGATCCCATATTCCTCTCCATTTATGAGGGCTTTAATCAAAATATATCGTCCAGATTCGTCTTTTATCTGATTTAGAATTTTCAAAGGGAAGTTCTTCCGGACAAGGATAACGACTCCCCTGCTTTTTGAATTAAAAGAGGAAAAAAAGGCCTGATCAAATCCGCCCTGTCGTAATTTTAAGTGTTCTTTATCCGACAGGTGTGTCTCCTGTAGGAGAGCTATATCAACTCTCTCCTTCTTAAGATTTGATAATATTTTCTTCCTTTTAACTGGCGAATTACTCCCCCTGACATTCCAGGTGCACCACTTAACCGACTGTTCAGCCATAATCATCTGGACAGATCCGAGACCCCTCGGGAGGGGAAACCCTATCTAGAACATCCCGAGCATGGAGCATACAAGATTTACAAAAGTAAAGACTCTCTGATACACTCAAAACAATATAACAAAAAACTCTTTCTAAGTATAAAAAATATAAAACATTCCGAATTGGAGATTTTCTCCCTTGTTCCCAGGGAGCGTCACTTCCTCTCCCACAGTCCATCTTACCCTCTTCCAACCAGTGCCCCACCCTTGACCCAGGTGTTCCTCAATAAAATGAGGAGAATTCAAATATAATATAAAGCTAGAGTTAACAGTGAACACCCCACCCCCACCCACACCCACATCTAAATATATTTGGGAATATTAATACCATATATAACTATAAGATTACAATCTCAACATGTAATACTTAAATATAATACCACAAAATAACAGGGGAAAGAAAAACAACCCCGCTCCTAAAAACAGAAGTAAAATAGAATAAGGTAACCACCTCTCCCCATCAACATTAACCAAACGCCCCAATATATATACATACACACATAGGGGGAAAGATAAGAAAAGATGAAGGGATGTAAACCAAAATAATGGGAAAGGCAGACCAGCGTCCACAATCTCTTACAGTTTATTTAAGAGAGTCCAAGAATTCCTTAGCCTTCTCCGGTGATCCGAAGTTATATATGGATCCTTCGTGGCTAAGGCGTAGCGTCGCTGGATATCGTAAGGAGTACTGAATATTTAAGTCCCTTAAACGCTTCTTCGCCTCATCGAATGCCTTCCTCTTTCGGACCAAAGCTGGGGAGAAGTCCTGGAACAGCATGATCCTGGATCCTTTGTGGGTCATAGCTTGGGGATCTTTTCCCAGATTTCTTGAGGCTTCCAGGAGCATCTGCCTCTCCCTATAGCTCTGCAGCTGGAACAGGACCGGGCGTGGGCGCTGGGTTGAGCCGGGCCCACGTACTGTGACCCGGTAGGCCCATTCTACCCTTACCTGGCCTGATCCATTATGCAGATTTAAAAGTTGTGGCAGCCAATGCTCTAAGAATGCTGTCAGCTGACCTCCCTCTTCCTGCTCGGGCAGGCCCAACAACCGAATATTTTTTCTACGACATCGATTTTCGAGGTCATCAATGTGGTTTTCTAGGTTCTGGACTCGATTCTCGAGAAAACGGATGTGGTCGGCTGTTGATTTTATCCCAGTCTCTGAGGCTGCAGCCTTCGACTCCACCTCTCTGACTCGGCACTCCAATTCCTGAATGTCTCTGCCCTGCTTCTGCAGCTCGGCTGATAGTGCTTCTCTGCTCTGCCGAGACTCATCGATAAAAGCATCAATCTTCGCCTCCCACCTGGCAAACATCTCCTCAAAGCTCATCTTCATTGGTAAATCTCCTGAAGTAGCTGAAGACACCTTTGTTGCAGCTGAAGAGGGAGAGGGTGGGGGAGGGGTCCCTGCTTTCTTAGAGCCGCCTGTTCCCTTCCCTTTACTCATTTTCCAGCTAGTATTAGACTATTTAAATGTACTAATAGGTAACTATTTAAGGTTAACAACTATTATAAATGGTTTAGTGAGTGTGGTGGGGGTGGATAGCCCACTTTTCCCAAGTTTTGGGTAGAGCACTGTGGACTCAGTCTTGCTGGGTCGCCGCCATCTTGGATCCCCACACCGCCTTCTTGACCTGCAATCTTCTTCCCGACCTCTCCGTCCCCACCCCCTCTCTGGCCTATCACCCTCACCTTAACTTCCTTCCACCTATCGCATTCCCAACACCCCTCCCCCAAGTCCCTCCTCCCTACTTTTTATCTTGGCCTGCTTGGCACACCCTCCTCATTCCTGAAGAAGGGCTTATGTCTGAAATTTCAATATTCCAGAAAACAGCAATGAAGTGAGACTAATTATGCATTTTGATGCTTACTAAGACACTTACTTTTGCTATAGTATGTGGAGTAATGGGGCTTGATAACCATCTCATCCTCCAGTCAGTCATGTCACTGGTCTTTGCAAATCTATCAAACCCTTGAAAATGTGATCCTGCCAACACCACTTCCCCCAGCCCCAAACCGTGCTACATAAGGTCCTCTCCACTCCGCCAGTTGTAGAACTTGTAATGATTGCACTACAGAGTCATCAGCATGTTGCCTTTTATGGAGCAGTTTAGTTATGAAGAAGCTGGGAAAGATGGGCTTGTACTCCTTAGAGCAAAGGTAGCTGAGAGGGAACCTAATTTACATGTATAACATTATGAGGGACACAAATAGGGTGAATAGAAAGCAGCTGTTCCCCTTAGCTGAAGAGTGAACAAGGGGGAATAATTTGAAGATAAAAGGCAAGAGGCTGAGAGGGAATTTGAGGAAAAAACTTTCACCCAGAAAAATGCACTGCTTGGAAAGGTAGTTGAGTTGGGGGGTGGGAACATCAGTGTTTAAGTAATACTTGGACAAGAACTTGAAATATCATAAAATTCAAGGCTATGGGGTCAACTGCTGCAAATTGGGACTCACAACAATTGAGTACTTTTTTTTAAGCAGTGTAAACTCAGCGTCTGTTCTGTACTGCATGATTCTATGAATCTATTAATCTATAAACAGTAATCCCAGAAAGGTTCGGATGTAGATCATCTGAACAGTATCACACCGGCACAGTGGCACAGTGGTTAGCACTGCTGCCTCACAGCGCCACAGACCTGGGTTCAATTCCCACCTCAGGCGACACACTGTGTGGAGTTTGTACATTCTCCCCGTGTCTGCATGGGTTTGCTCTGGTTTCCTCCCACAATCCAGAAATGTGCAGGTTAGGTGAATTGGCCATGCTAAAATGCCCATAGTGTTAGGTGTGGGGGGATTGGTGTGGACTTGTTGGGCCGAAGGGCCTGCTTCCACACTGTAAGTAATTAAAAAAAACACATTTACTCAGTATTGAAATGATGGAAATGTCTCATGTTGCCTATCCAACAACCATGAATTGATTCTTCAACCAATTTATATATTAAAAACATTTTACCAGAGTTCTTGTGAGTGAGGCAGACAGAGGGACACAGAATTTGGTTTTGGGTTTAAATTTGATTTTATTAACAAAATATTCCTTATTATAAACACCTGTGAGCATTACTGTGAATAGACAATATCTATTCTTTACCGAGCTTTGCCTGTCTATCACTCACAATCATCCACCTATTTGAACAGGACCATTCGAATCTCCTTTCTCTAATGTAGAGCCGGCTCTGTTCCACAAAGGTGGGTCTCACAGGTTAGGGCAGATCTTCTCCTGGGTCTTATTGGGATGCTACATGGTCTTCTGCCACAGGTCGTCAGCCACGGGTCTTCACTGAGCTGGGGGGCTTCAAGGTTTGTTTTTAATTCCCTTCACCCTGGATCTTCCAGAATGTTTTGTGGAATTTGGCAAATGGAGCCATGAGCAAGATTCAAAGTATCCAATGGGGTCTTGCCAAACAGATGTAAAGTGCATCGCCTCAAGTACTGGCTAGAAGTCAAGGTGCCAGGCTGTCTGATTAAAATCTCTCCAAACAGAACCCATAGCTTGTTTAGCTGGTTCCCCATGAACCTTTGTAAACTCTTTGAGCTTGGTTTCCATTGTGCTGTGTAGCCAATATCTGTTGGCTGTTTTTAATTTTGTTTGGCCAACCTTCTAGTCAGGTTCAATTTCTCCAGCTGTGGGTCAATCTAGAATGATGTGGAGATGCCGGTGTTGGACAGGGGTGGATAAAGTTCAAAATCACACAACATCAGGTTATAATGCAACAGGTTTATTTGGAAGTACCAGCTTTTGGAGCACCACCTGATGAATGAGCAATGCTCCAAAAGCTAGTATTTCCAAATAAACTTGTTGGACTATAACCTTGTGTTGTGTGATTCTTAACTATTTCCTTTATGCAGATCAATAAGCTGAACAGCACTATATGCAAATAACTTCATACATAAATTAAGAATTAGCCATGATTTACGTGCATTGGCTCACCCTCAAGCCTCTGATGATTAGCCCAGGACTTGATACAGCAAAATTTATACCCCGCAACAATTTACAGTTCCTTCACAATTTACTCCAGATTTATTCATTTCTTGTCTCCTGCTCAAGGAACAGTTAGTCCTAGATGAGTTCCTTCTTCCAGCAAGTGAATTTAACCATGACGACAATGAAGTAGATCAAAGTAAACAGAATGAACAACAGCTGAGTATGACTGGTGACATTCCCACATGTATCTCTATATGTTTGAGCCCTAGTCCCAGATGTAAATCCCACCACTTAGTCATTTTGATTTCACTGAAACCTTTTTGAATTTACTGAATAACAATAGCATAAACTTTATGTGCACATGTCAATTGTGTCCAGACCTGCTGCAATTTTTCTAGTGGGAATTTGATGCCAGTGTCATACTTCTTTCAGTAATCTCTTAAAGTTTGTCTGACTTCGTCACTGATATTGACAAAGATATGACTATTCCTGTAGACATCTGACAGTGCAATTAGCCTACCATGGCTGGTATTTGTGGTCTAATACAAAAGGTGATGTTTGGAAGTTACATATGAAGGTCCTATACTACTAGTGTTTCAGGAGGGTTGTGATGCAGTATTCTCCCTTCTCACTACCCTGGTGATGCCTACGTTCAGGCTCCAGCTCTCTACTGTCAAATTTAGACGGCGTTTATCTGAAAACCAGATGGGGTCTGTCCATTTGAATATGAAGAATGGGCACATAACTACTTCTTCGCTGACATTTATCCAGAATAGTACCTATGAGCCTTTCCATTCTCAACAGATTGTGGAAGGGTGATGTCATATTCTAGTCATAGTTCTTCTCCGATAATGCCAACGTTTTCCACCTCAAAGACTTGGAACCCACAGCACAAGAATAGGTCCTTCAGCTCATGACGTTGTGCCGAACATGATGCCAAATTAAACTAATCCCTTCTGCCTAACCTGGCCCATATCCCTCCATTCATGTGCTTATTAAAAAGTCCCTTAAACGCCCCTATCATAATCAGCCTCCACCTCCACCCAGCATGTCCCAGACTCCCACCACTCTCACCTTAAATGCATGTCCTCCAAAATTAGAATTTTCAACTCTGGGAAAAAGATTCTGACTGCCAACCCTATCTCTGCAACATCCTGGTAATCCTAGGGTCCCTTAACAATCATTGTTAAACAAACTTAGTCAGTTGCCAAAAGTGACAATTTCAAATATTAGGGTGTCTCTTCCAGTCAAAAAAGCACTATCTGCTCACTACTGATCCAACACAAGCCTGGTCTTTGCTTTGCATGCTTGAAGTTAAACCTCAACTGTTCAATCATCCATTCAACATAGATGCTCCACAGGATCCTATTCTGCTGTGTATTATAATCTACCTTTCCCAGGTTGATACTTTTTATGATACCAGGTGTCGGTCTGCCCAATTTTCTTTTATTCCCACCTCAGCAGATCACTGACTGCCCAGATTAATTTTATCTAAAGTCTGCTAAACTTGCTGGGTTAAAATTCTGAGCTTGTTGTCCAAATTAGCCAAATCAAGGGTATTGATTGTGGACCCTCCTGCTCCATATGCTATTGTCAAACCATTCCAACATGTCACATTTCCTACACCATGCTGGCCCATGTCTGGTCTCCCCAACGTCAATCCCAGTTTTCCATCCTAATAGCTGAAGTCAAGTATGACAGTTCTGGCAGTTGCGTTCCAGATGTATCTTTCAGCACAAATTGGTACCAGTGGTATTATGCTTGTCGCACAGGGTTTTGCCTGTATGTTCTAAAGCCACCCCATTTTGTGGTCTTGGAGTAGTCTTATGAGTTGCAAAGCACGAAAACAGACCCTTTGGTCCAACTCGTCCACACCAACCAAATATCCTAAATTAATCTTGACCCATTTGCCAGCATTTGACCCATATCACATTCAAACCTTCCAATTTATATATCCATCCAGATGCCATTTAAATGTTGTAATTGTACCAGCCTCCACCACTTCCTCTGGCAGCTCATTCCATACAGGTACCACCCTTTGTATGAAAAAGTTGCCCCAGAGGCCCCTTTTAAATCTTTTCCCTCTCACGTTAAACCAATGCAGTTCTGGACTACTGCACCCCACGGAAAAGACCTGGGCTATTCATCCTACCATGCCCCTCATGATTTTCTAAATCTCTGTAAGGTCATTCCTCCGCCCTCGATGCTCCAGGCAAAATAGCCCCAGCCTATTCAGCCTGTCCCTACAGCTCCTTGAGCAAATGTGTGGTGGTACATATTTTAGCCCACTTCTAATTTCACATAGGACATAGATTCCACCCCCACCCCCCCCAACCCATGATCTTCACAGGGCATCATTGCTCTATTTCAAGCCTTTTCTCCAGACCAGTAACCAAATATCCCATTTCTGTATAACAGTTTGTGGAAAATCCCTATCAGTCAACCATGGTGTCTGTGCACAGGTAGCAATACTCGACTTCCTATTTGTCTTCCTCTACACAACCCGCTAGCTATTACACGCAAACATTATAAATTTAATGGAGTGGACCCACAAAACACTGTCTTCACATTCAGCTGCCTATTGTTTGGCAGACCACATACAGTCAGGATATATGCACTCTTAACCAATTAGCGTGTCTGACAATTACATCCTTGCAACTCAGGTCTAGGTCATCATGTTGAAAACATGATGCAACCAACTCTAGATACTTTCCCACACTTTTCCATCTGTGGAGTTTTATTTCTAACTCTACCTCGGTCTTGGCCTGTCTCGGCCAAATTCCTCTAATTTGCTTTCATCAAATTCTCCCAATTCCCCTTTTGTCAGTCAATTGCATATGTGTCAGGGCTGACATTTTTAATCATCCGGACTGCTGCCAGTGCTATTCCACCTACCCATTTCTGGTCCCCCTCATTTTGAATTAAATGCTTAGGCAGCAAGGTGACTAATGGCCAAAGACAAAAATGTTAATGATATTTCTCTATCAAATTGTATGATGCTGTCGTCATATATGACTGGTTGGACTGGCACTTGCGGTTACATAGGTAGTATAGATTCATGATAATGTTCTTTTATGACCATGTAGAGCTCTTTGTGCCAGGTACTTGCTTCTCCACAATGTATCAGTGAGTGTGCCTTCATAAAAAGCTTGTCTTGGTCTCTGGCCTACAGCACCGCAAGGAAGTATCCTATCTCTAACCATCCCTGTGACTTCAAGGCTGCTGTGCATGGAAGCCTCCCTCTCCAGGTTGGAATTGGTGGGGCCACTCTGGCTCAGTTTCAGAGACTGGGACAACAGAAGGAACAGTTTCCAGGGCTGGCTCAAGATCATGGCCTGGATGGGTAACTGGGGCTGATCCTGGATCAGGATCAGGAACAGGAACGTGAAATGAGTCTGGATCAATGATTGGGCAATGTCCTGGACAAGGACTTAGGTTAGGGTCCATTTCCCTCAGTTCCAGTGGACGCACACAAAGTCGGTGATTGTCCATAGGTCTTTTACTGATTAGTGTGGTGCCACCCAATTTTTTTATATCTAGCAAAATTCCGTACACAGATGGTCTGGCATGGTCCACCACTGAGTGGAGACCTGAATATCTGGAAGACAAGCATGTTCCTGTCTGAACAATTTGTAACATTACCAACTCCATACCTCATATTCCAGTAGATTCACTTTCCCCAAAGTATGCCTTGCTCCACTTTTTCTTTTTTTCCAATCCAATAACTGCAGCTTTATATTCAGTTTATACATTTGTTAATGGAATTTTCAGTTTTCTCGCAGCAGAGGGCTTTGAACTTGAGTTTACCAAGTCCAGTCCTACTAATGGTTTAATACCTTAGAACATGGGAGTGTGGGTGAGTCCAGTTGAACTGGAAGAAGCATCAATTATGAGCATGAAGACAAAGGGTAAAACTACATTCCAAGTTGAGCTGGTTTGCTGAACAACCTTTGAAGGTTTTATTCATCCTGTCTACAATCCCACTGGATTGAGGATGGTAGCTGATGTGATGTGGAACCATTAGTTGACACCAAATACATTCATCACCGTCTGCATTACATGGCTGTGAAATGGGTTTAATGGTCCAAACCTATAATCGGGAAGAAGCCTTCTAGTGAAAATGTGCTGAATTAAGATGCCTGCTGTAACTTTATTTGTTTGAATGGAGAACAATCTTGGTTTGGTCACAGCAGTGTCTATTTGTTCCAGAATGGTGGGAGTGGGGGAAGAAGCTGCCATGGTTCTGCTCATGGGCACCTAGTTTAATCAATTATTCTGTACTCGTGTCTAGTTGGGGGAGTTGGGTGGTACTGTATTCATGTCCTTGGGCAGTTTGGAAAATAAATTTGGAACAGGGATTCAGACAGTAATGGTTTTCTGCCTGTCGAGGTGAATCCTCTAGCAGTGACAGGAAGTCAATTAAAATGTTGCAGACGTACATGCTGTCTGAGCGTATAAATGCTGGTAAGGGAATGTTTTCAGCATGGCTGACCAGGTAGGTTACACCTGCCAGTCCAGCAGCCCGAGTGCTAATTTTCTTGGGCAGCATCACCGCTACTGCTATTAGGGGTTTACCTTTGTTTCTCCACGTACAGCACATCACCACATCCTGTATTTTGGTGTCCATTCTCCACCTAAAGAATCAGTCTATGACTATTCTTACAGCTTTGGTGGAGGTGGGAAAGAGGGGTTAGTGGATTCTCTCTTCTGCTCCATAGGTTCTCAAGTCTTCCCTCATTTTATTTTGACACAAATGGGATCTTGGAATCCATTTGTTGATATTCATGGGATTATCCGCTGTAGTTCAAACTATCAACTAGGTTGACAGCAATATCTCAACCCTGTAATATTAGAATCCAGCACACTATGTTATTTTGGCTGAACACACTGTTTTTAATCCTACCATCGCGCAAAAGTTAACTGGAGTGTGCTCCGTGCAAACGGTTAGGAATTTCAGCTAGTACTGCAGCCAAAATGTTGTACTGTCCAGAACACAGCCAGCAATGCTTCTCACATGTAGTCCAGGAACCATTGGTGTCCACAAGCACATCACAATGCAAGGCCTGTGTCTTGAACTGGCTCCTATGGCAGCAGTAATTGCTGGGTACATTGCAGTCCCTTGTGAACTGGCCTGTGAGCAATTGTAGCAGTTCCCTTATGGCTGCAGCTGCTGCCTCAGACTTCTGCCTCAGACTTCCCCACCTCCCACTACAGGTTAAGTGTATGGGGGTGGATGGATCTTATAGTAACACCCCTTGTTTCAGTTGCCCCCTTCAGACTCAACATGGAACCGCAGTTTGGTGGTTTTTGTGAGTATGGTATTCCTTGCCTGATTTGGGACACTGATTCATAATTTTCTGTCCGAAGCCCAGGATCCTCCTTAGTATTCATCATTCTTTCTGGGTGTTGCCTGTGGCATCAAAATTTTCACACGCTTTCTTCTCACAGTAGCATGCAAGACAAGCATTTAGGTCCCGTTTGCCCAATTTTGCAGTTCCAACACAATCCAATCAAGGTTTCCGAAGACTCATATGAATGGTTTTCACAGCTACTGCACAAATGCAATTGGCTGCTCTCCCTTTCACTGCCTACATATTGAATCCCTCCAGGAGGTTTCCCCCATACTATCAAACAAGAGCTAGGATTGCCATTTACCTTGCCTCCAGTTCCCTGCCACCCACATTCTAAGGAATGGGCAAGGCAGAAAAAGATTGTGGAGTTGAGGCGCATGAACATTAATTTCACCTCCTCATTACCGTCAAGCCCACAGAGAACCCTTTGTGGGTGGGTGTTGTTAAAAACCATATGAGGTCAACTGCAGACTTAAATACACGGATCCTTTGAGCACTCCTTAAACAGGTTGTATAACATTGCATTGTTGTTCTGGCTGTCCTGACAGTTTGTAGGCCAGTGGGTTCCTCAGATTCATCCTGCAAGTGCTAAAGGATTGACTCCCTCCAGAAAGAAGATTTGAGGGTCTTGTTCCCAATCCTCACTGTTCTCAATGTAGTTACTTTCCCATTCTTCCATTCCCTCAGTCTATCCCATAAATGTTGTCGCCAACGGCTTCTATTGTCCCAGATGTGCATATTATTCCTTCTTGCACAGAAAGTTGGGACTTAAATTTTTCAATTTCATGCTGGCATTTTTAATTGCCCACAGCACAGGCTGTGTTTTCTTTGCCTACCTGGTGAAGGACTCTGAGCACCAGGCAGGCATAGTAGATTTTTGCAATTTTTGGTCAGCTCGGCCGCAGCTTTCTGGGTTACATTCTGTTCACTGACCACACTGTGCCTCTTGGTACACTCTATCACAGCGGGTCTCAAACTATCCCATGTGTATCATATGCACCTTGCTCCTCTGTCCCTGCTCTACTACTTCAATCCTTACTTTTTCCAATACCTACTGTACTTCCTCCAGCTCCTTATTTGCTTCACCTTCTTCAATATACCACCTTTGGGCTATTCCATGAAGCTGGCTATCACTATAGCCTTGATAAGTTTTAAAGCATGTCTCCCTCCAGCACACCACACTATATCCCAATATTTCTGTCGCACAGGCTCCGGACCCAATATTTGCTCACTGCAATGGTTGACCCCCCCGCACCCACCCTCACCCTCCAAACAGATCACTAACTTAGCTATTTTCTTAGTAACTCCTCCAACTCTGGGTGCTGTGCCATTTCTCCTATTTCTTTTAAATCTTCTACTCTCCTTTGTTGCCATGGGTCCCTGACCTTACCATCAACTGCTTTCGTGCTTCTCTACACTCTGGATCCCTAACCCCTTTTCACATTTCATGTATCCTCAAACCTACTCTAGCTTCTCTGTATTATTCTGGATTCTCAACTCCTATATCTGCCTTCTCACCCCATCATGGGTCGTCTAATCCTGTATCCAGTTTCTTTGCTTCAGTTTTCTGCAGGTTCCCATAGGTTTTGGCCTAAGCTAGATTTCCTTTTCTGTGGGCTCTTGATGATGTATTAAGTCTGGCTGTTTGGCCTCCTCACATTTCAAGCATTTGATTTAATGGCTTTACTGGTTGGAATTACTGGTTGGAAATCTTCATTGTCTTTCACCAGCTTGAATTCTGGCTGCCACACAGAGAAGCTGTCTTCTTTAATCATGCTCAGGCTAGCTATATAAAAGAGTTCAAGGTTTGTAGATTGGTTCAACTTTAGAGACTATACCAACACTTCCAACTGAAGACCACCAGAGATTCCAATGTTCTCCATGCTTTGGACATTATCCAAACGTTGCTATCAGCAAGTTGGAACAAAAGGGCATGGAATTTGGTTTGTGCATCAACTCAATTTTATTAACAAAATATTCTTGATTAAAAACATCAGTGAGAATTTCTCAAATTCCTACAATACTTGCTCATTATGTAGATCTGTCTCAGAATGGATATTATCCACAATGATCCGCCTGCTTGAGGTGAACCGATCGAACCTCCTTCCTCTCAGTTGCAGGGCTGGCTCTCTTCAACAACAGTGGCTGTAACAGGTCAGGGAAGACCTTCTCCTGGGCCTTCTTGGGATGTCACATGGTCTTGTCATGTGCCTTCAGAGGGGGTAGCTTCCACACGTTTTTTTTTCCTCTCCCTTCTCCCTGGACCTTTTCGAGTGGCCAAAGGCCACAGAACAACGAGGTAATGGGAGGGTTTTGAAGCATCCAATGAAGCCACATTAACATCCTTCACTGTTGCCATGCCAAAGGAGGTGTAAAGTTCACCTCGGGAACTAGCTGAAAGTCAAGGTGTTAGGATGTCTGATTAAAACCTCTCCTGAGAAGGTTTGTAGCTCAGATTGAAGTTCTGAATGCAAGTTTGCTCGCTGAGCTGGAAGGTTCATTTTCAGACATTTCGTCACCATGCTAAGTAACATCACCTATACAGTATATTCAAAAAGAATGGGCACTCCATGAACACAGTTTGCTGATTTCTCAGCAACAAACCCAAACAAGCAGACAAAGGGCATCCAGAAACCCTAGTCACTCTCCCCTACATCAAAGACATCTCTGAAATGACTGCTAGGCTACTCAGACCCCTTCGCATCATGGTAGCCCACAAACTCACCAACACACTCAAATAGCGGCTAACGAACTTGAAAGACCCGATACAGACAACAAACAAAACTAAAAGTCATTTACAAAATACTTTGCAAGAACTGTAACAAACACTGCATTGGACAAACAGGCAGAAAACCAGCCACCAGGATACATGAACATCAACTGGCCACAAAAGGACATGACCCACTCACAAGTACCTTTACATACAGATGAGGAAGGACACCATTTTGACTGGGACAACACATCCATCTTAGGACAAGCTAAACAGAGATATGCGCGAGAATTCCAAGAAGCATGGCATTCCAACTGGAACTCTATCAACGAACACATTGACTTGGATCCCATCTACCACCCCCTGAGAAAAAGAACAGGAAATGACATCATCAACTCAAGGAAATCTAAACACATAAATAAAAAGCAGGCCATACCACCAGTGTTTCACTGGAGGCTCACTGATGAAGTTGGTTTCCAGCATCTGCAGTCATTGTTTTTACTTAGTTGATTTTAACCCTACTGCGAATCCTCTTACAAGGATGCCTGTCTTGAAGAAATTTTCCTCCTCTCTCTACAAGAATCTCAGGGAGTCTCTCTCCCACTGCAACTTCCAAGTCATTTCCTCACCTTCATCCCCTCCCCCACTCATCTATTGTACTCTAGGCTATTTTCTCCTCACACCCACCCTCCTCTCACTTATCTCTCCAACCTTCAGGCTCTCTGCCTGTATTCCTGATGAAGGACTTTTGCCCGAAACATCAATTTTACGGCTCCTCGGATGCTGCCTGAACTGCGGTGCTTTTCCAGCACCACTCTAACCTAGGCTCTGGTTTCCAGCATCTGCAGTCATTGTTTTTACCTACCTCACTGATGAAGTTACCTAGTGTGGTGACGAAACGTCTGAAAATGAACCTTCCCGAACAAACTTATATCCTGAAGCCTCTTGAATACACAAGCCATTGCTGGTTATAACTAGCTTTCCATGAACCTTTGTAACCTCTTTGATCTTGGTTTCCACTGTTCTCTGTAGCCAATAGCTGCTGTTTATTTCAGTTTGGTCACCTTCTGTCATGCCCAACGTCTCCGGCTGTAGGCCAATTTAGCATGCGCAATTTTGGGTCCGTGGTCATATGACCATACTCCGGAATCACAATCCATATACCCCATGCTAATCTTTCAGCCATGCATTCATTTCTCGAATCTTAATTAGCAAATTTCAATTTGTCCTCGATTAAGCTAATAAACTAGAAATTACCACCTTTGAGGCTCTGCTCAAACTACCTCAGCATAAACTCAGCAACGATGGACATTCAAAACTAAAAGAACTGTGGATGCTTAAATCAGAAACAAAACCAGAAATTCCTGGAAAGACTGAGCAGGTCTGACAGCATCCTTGAAGAGAACTCAAAGTTAATGTTTCAGGTCCGGTGGTCCTTCCTCAGAACACTGATGGACATCCAGTTTGCCTTCCACCAGGATCACTCAAATCCTGACCCTCGGACAGCCTTAGTCCAAAAATGAACTAAAGAGCTGAACCGCAGAGGACAGCTGACAGTGATTATCCTTGCCAACAATTTGGCTGGCCACAGCAAAACTGGAGTCTGGAGAATTAAGGAAAACAATTCAATGGCTAGCATTGTATCCAATACAATAGAAGATGGCTGCAGGTCAGCAATGTCATGTTCATAACATCACTGCAAGACTTTCTCAGCGCAGTGTCCTCAGTCAAATCTTCTTCAGCTGCTTCATCAACCGACATTCCACCTAACATAAGATCAGAACGGGGATAGTTGCACAATAGTCAGTACCAGAGCGAACTCCTTTGATTTGGAAATAGTCTAATATCCTTCAGGGATGGAAATTTGTCATTCTTACCTGGTCGTGCCGACTGCTGATGCCATGCTTTCAATTATGCTGTTGATCCTTAACTGACCTCTAAAACAGCCTAGCAAACAAATCAATTTGATTCATTTAGAGATGAGAAACAACATGTGGACCTTGTTGACAAGGTCCACATCACATGAAACTCTAAAGGAAGACATATGGAACAAGACCTACACAACTCCCAAATTTTGGGTGAGAAGGGACATGTATCTTTTACACTAGACAAGTGACAGATAATCTCCTTTGAATCCTCCCACTTCATTCAGCCCAAAGGGGTAACCATGGGCTACGGCTGACTCTTCATAGGATACATGGAACAGTCTATCTTCTGCAGTTACAACAGCACCATCCCCAACCTTTCCTGCCACTATATTCATTAATGTATTGGCGCAACTGGTGCTCCCACGAGGCAGTTGTGGCAGTACACGAACTTCACAAATATTTCCACCCTGACCTTAAAGTTCACATGGACCATTTCTGACACCTCATTACTCTTAATTCCTCCACCTCCACCGTATCTGCTCCCAGGATGAGCAATCTGACTCCCAGATAGCACAGATTGCCTCCTATTTCAAGGACCACGATTTCCCTTCCCACATGATCAACATCGCCTCCACTGCCTGCACCTCTGTCGTTGAACCCCATCCCTCCAACCACAACAAAGGTAGAACCCCTCAGTCCTCACCTTCCACCCCACTAATCTCCAGGTACAACGCATTGTCCTCTGCCATTTCCCCCAACAATCAGATTCCACCACCCAAGATATATTTCCCTCCCCAGCCCTATCTGCGTTCTGCAGAGACTATTCCCTGCCTGACTCCCTCGTTTGGTCCACACTCCCCACCAACCCACCTTCCACACACATCACCTTCCCTTGCTGCTGCAGGAGTATAAATCCTGTGCCCACACCGCCCCCTCACTTCCATTCAAGGCCACAAAGGATCTTTTCACAACCAGAGATTTTCCTGCACATCCACTATGTCATCAATTGTGTCCGTTGCTCTTGAGGTGGTCTCCTCTATACTGGGGAGACAGGCGCCAACTCGCAGAGCGTTTCAGGGAACATTTCTAGGACATACATACCAAAAAACCTCTGGTTGGCTGACCACTTGAACTCCCTGCCCACTCCCCCAAGGACATGCAAGCTTCCTTCACTGCCAAATTAAAGCTACCCAACAACTGGAAAAAGAACACCTCATCTTCCACCTTCAGACCCTTCAACCACACGGCATCAATATTGACTCACCAGTTTCCAAATCACCCCTACCTCATCCTAGATCTAACTCTACAATTCAGCACCGCCCTCTTGACCTGTCCCACCTGCCCATCTTCCTTCCCATCTATCTACTCCACACCCCCCCCCCACCAACCCATCACTATCACCAACCACCCCCCACTGCATCCACATATCACCGCCTCCAGTCCCATCCCTACTCCCCTATTTATCTCTCAGCCCCCTTCCCACTCCACATTCTGGATAAAGGGCTTATTAGCAATACATGACTCTCCTGTTCCTCGGATGCGGTGGTTTTCCAGTGCCACACTTTTTGACTCTAATCCTCCACCATCTGCAATTCTCACTTGCTCCAAGTGACAGATAATGACCATCTCCAACAGAGAATCTAGTCATGATGAAATTGACATTTGTTCTCTGCTTCAGCCTATTTCCTATTGCTTTGGTCATTCAGGGAGCTCTGGTTTGGTTACCTCTTTGCAGCAATATCCCGTTTTTGTACCTACATTTTCTCCTCGTTAAAACATAGCTTCTTGTTCTGTTATAGTTTTGCTCATGAATCTTAGATTCAAATTTGCCAGGACAAGATTTGTCCTCACCAAATTGCGTCAGCCCTCCTCAAATGCATTACCTTTTATCCAGATTCCATCTTGCTCTTTTCTATAACTAACCTAGACCTTCTGATACTGTGATTGTAGTCCCTTAAATGTTCCCCTCCTGACAATCCATCTTAGCAGAGGCAGTATGATAAGCTTCATAACATCATTATCGCATGGGACTAGAGCTTTAAACCTTGGGATGAATGAGGGGCTTATGTGCTTTATTCTACAGTACACCTGTCAGCAAATCTGAGTGGTTTGCTTGTTAGCAACAGAAAGTGGAGTTTGTTTAATTGACAAGGTGGTGCAAGGTGTCAATTAAACAAACTGATCCCTGAGTTTACAATGACTAAACTCTGAGTCTCCTAACTTCCCAGAAAGGTGGTGTTGTTAATTTCAGACTGTAAACTTTCATCTGTAAACTGTTCAGTTACTTCTAAGGTGGGAGGGAGTTTGGGTCATGAATGAGTTATCAGCATTTCTAACTAAATGCTCAGCTCATGTGTGTCATGTTGATGCATACAGTTCTGGCCACCGCATTATAGGAAGAATCAGGAAGCCTTGGAAAGGGTTCAGCAGAGATTTACTAGGATGTTGCCTGATATGGAGGGACGTCTTATGAGGAAAGACTGAGGGACTTGAGGCTGTTTTCATGAGAGTGAAGGTGGAGAGTTGACTTAATTGAGACATACGAGATAATCAGAGGGTTATATAGGGTGGACAGCGAGAGCCTTTTTCCTTGAATGGTGATGGCCAGCATGAGGGGACTTTAAATTGAGAGGTGATGGATACAAGGCAAATGTGAGAGGTAATTGCTTTACTCAGACAATAGTGGGGAGGAATGTCCTGCCTGCGACAGTAGTAGACTCACCAAATGTAAGGGCACACAAATGGTCATTGGATAAACACATGGATGAAAATAGAATAGTGTAGTATAGATAGGTTCAGATTGTTGCACTGACCTGCAGAACCATAAAGGGCCGAAGGGCCTGTACTGTGCTGTAATGTTCTATGTTGCCTTGAGTAGGAGAGCAGAGAATCATTTTTCAGATCAGGCTGCAGGCTTGCCTAAAAGTCAATGAATATCTCAGACAACAGTTTGTTGTCAGCCACAACTAATGTGCTACAGGGAAAGAGATCTGCCATTCTCATCTGGTCTGGCCAAAATGTGACTCCAGACCCATAGCAATGTAGTTGACTCTCAATTGCCCTCTGAAATATCTTAGCAAGTCACTCAGTTGTATCAATCACTACAAAGTCTCAAAGAAATGAAACTGAATGGATCACCTGACATGAACCTAGGCACTGGAAAAGACAACAGTAGAAACAGCCCTGTCAACCCTGCAAAGCCCTCGTTACTCACATCTGGGGCTAGTGCCAAAATTGGGACAGCTGTCTCACTGTCTAATCCAGAACAGCCTAACATGGTCATACTCATGGAATCATGCCTTATAGGCAATATCCCAGACACCACCATCATCATCGCTAGAATGTGTATCTTCCCATTGGCAGGACAGACCCGGAAAAGAGATGGTTAGAGACAAAAAAAAAACTGCAGATGCTGGAGTCCAAAAAAGCATTACACCCAAAACATCAATATCTCCACCACCTAATGCTACCTGGTTTGCTGTGATCTTCCAGCCTCCTACCTGTCCAATCCAACAGAGATGGTGGCACTGTTGGGAGGGAGCTGCCTGGGAGTCCTCAACATTAACTCCAGACATCAAGACATTTTATGGCTTCAGGTTAAACATAGGCAAGGAAACCTCCTCCTGATTACCACGTACTATCCTCCCTCCCCTCTCCATGTTGAGCAACACTTAGATGAAGCACTGAGGAAGGCAATGGCACAAAATGTACTCTGGGCAGGGTATTTCAATATCCATCAGCAAGAATGGCTCGTAAGCAGTACTACTGATTGAGCTGCACAAGGCCGAAAGAACGTAACTGTTAGACTAGTCTTCAACTGGTCATGAGGGGACCAACAAGAGGGAAAAACATACTTAACCTCATCCTTACCAGTCAGATGCATCTGTGCATAGCAATATTGTCAAGAACAACCACCGTGCAGTCCTTAAGACAAAGTCCAGCCTTCGCACTGAGAATGCCCTCCATCGTGTTGTGTGGCACTATCACCGTGCTAAATGGGACAAACTTACAACAGATCTAGCAACTCAAGACTGGACACCCATGAGGTGCTGTGGGCCATCATCAACAGAACTGTACTCCAGCACAATATGTAACCTC
The DNA here is from genome assembly GCF_020745735.1 of Hemiscyllium ocellatum. Taxonomy (NCBI): domain Eukaryota; kingdom Metazoa; phylum Chordata; class Chondrichthyes; order Orectolobiformes; family Hemiscylliidae; genus Hemiscyllium; species Hemiscyllium ocellatum. The sequence continues at coordinate 3,788,218 of NC_083406.1, read as the reverse complement.
ATAGCTTGGCATATCCCCCATTCAACCATTACTGATTGATTGATCAATTGAATTTATTGTCACGTGTACCAAGGCACAATGAAAGCTTGGTCTTGCAAGCAGTTCAGGCAGATCACATAGTTAAAAGCACAGATAAGTAAATAATAGGTAAACAGCAACAAAAACACAGGTAAAGGAGAATGTTAAGAGTTTCAGAGTCCATTAAATTGCAAAACTGGCTGGTGCATGTGTTCAGGCTTCTATAACTTCTTTCCAATGGTAGAGGTTGTAATAAAGCATTGCCAGGGTGGGATGGATCTTTGAGAATGCTGGCGGCCTTTCCTGGATAGTAGGCCTGGTAGATGGATTCTATAAATGGGAGGTTGGCCTTTGTGATTATCCGAGCTGAGTTCACCACTCTCTGTAACTGTCTCCTACCTTTAATGGTACAGCTGCCATACCAGGTAGTGATGCATCCAGACAGAATGCTCTCGATGGTACACCTATAAATGTTGGCAAGAGTATTCATTGTCATGCCAAATTTCCTCAGCTGCCTGAGGAAGAAGAGATGCTGTTGGACCTTTGTAACCAGTGCATCCACAGGAAGGGTCCAAGAAAGCTTGTTGTGGATGACCATTCCCAGGAGCTTTTGACACTCTCCACTCGTCCTACCTTTGTGCTGTTAATGTGTGTGTGTGTGTGTGTGTGTGTGTGTGTGTGTGTGTGTGTGGGCATGAGTAACATCCTGCCGAAAGTCAAGAATCAATTCCTTGATTATTGAGAGCTAGGTTTGTTCTCAGTGCACAATTTTCCCAGATCTCCCACCTCCCATACATAGTCTGCTTCATCGCCATCTAAGATTCAACCAACTATGGTGGTGTCATCAGCGAACGTATAAATGCTATTAGTCTGGTATTTGACTACGCAGTCATGGGTATACAGCAAGTACAGTAGGGGGCTGAGTACAAACCCCTGGGGAGCTCCAGTGTTGAGTGTTAGTGAGGATGAAATATTGTCCCCAATCTTCATTGATTGTGGCCTGTGGGTCAGGAAACTGAGGATCCAGTTGCAGGGAGTAGGGCTTAGTCAGAGATCACTAAGTTTAGTAATCAGTCTCAAGGGGACAATAGTGTTGAAAGCTGAACTGTAGTCAATGAGTAGGATTCTTGCATTGCTGTTCTTGGTGTTAAAATGTTCTAGGGATGATCAAGGGCAAGTGATATGGCATCTGATGTAGATCGGTTGGTCCAATAGGCAAATTGGAGTGCGTCAAGAGTAGTTAAGCTGTCAGAGGAAGTGGTGGAGGCTGGTACAATTTCAACATTTAAGAGGCATTTGGATGAGTATATGAATAGGAAGGGTTCGGAGGGATATGGGCCAGGTGCTGGCAGGTATGACTATACTGGGTTGGGATATGTGGTCGGCATGGACGGGTTGGACCGAAGGGTCTGTTTCCATGCTGTACATCTCTATGACTTTATTGGGAAGCTGGAGTTGACTAATGCCATGACCAGCCTTTCAAAGCACTTCATGACCACCAAAGTTAGGGCCAGCTGGGTGGTAGTCATTGAGACATGCTGCATGAGCCTTCTTAGGGACAGGGATGATATTGGCCCTCTTGAAACAGGCAGGGAGAATGGCCTGCTGCATGGAGAAGTTGAAGGTGTCCGAGAAGACCTTTGACAGTTGATCTGCGCATGCTCTGAGTTCATGGTCTGGTACTCCATCTGATCCCATCGCTTTCCTTGGATTCACAAGGAAAACTGATCTGACCTCTGAAGAAGTGACTGTTGGAATAGGTTTGTCAGGACTGATCAGCATAGGTGTTACCTCTCTGCTAAAATTCTGCTCAAAGCGAGCACAGAAGGCATTGAAACGATGAAGCCAGGGAATCAACACTAGTGGCACACCAGGAGCTTCACCATGCATACCTGAAGAAGAGATGTCAACCTGGTGAAGCCACCAACAGGACTACTTACATGCCAAACTGCATAAGCAGCAAGTGATAGAGCTAAGCAATCCCACAACCAAAGGATCCTCATCCAGTTGTGAATGGTTTAGACAACTCGCTGAAGGGGACAGCACCACAAATATTCCCATCCTCATTGATGAAAGAGCCCAGCACATTAGTGCAAAAGATAAGCCTGAAGCATTTCAAGCAACCTTCAGCCAGAAGTGCCGAGTGAATGAGCCATCTTGGCCTCTTCCAGTGGTCCCCAGCATTACATGTATTTATCTTCAGCCAATTCAATTCACTCAACATGATATCAAGAGACTGCTGAAGACATTGGACACTGCAAAGGTTACAGGCCCTCTCAACGTTCCAGCGATAGTGCTGAAAACTTATGCTCCAGAACTTGCTGCATCCTTAGCCAAGCTGTATAGTTACAACACTGGCATCTACCAGACAATGTGGAAAAATACCCACGTATACCTTGTATGTAAAAAAACAGAACAAATCCAATCCAGACAATTACTGCTCCATCATTCTACTCTCAATCATCAAGTGATGGAAGTAGTCATCAATAGTGCCATCAAGCAGCACCTCCTCGATAATGATGTCCAGTTTGGGTTCCGCCAGGGTCATTCAGCTCCTGACCTAATACCAGCCTTGGTTCAAACATGGGCAAAAGAGCTGAATTCCAGAGGTGAAGGGGGAGTGACAATCTTTGTCATCAAGGCTGTACTCAACCATGAGGCATCAAGGAGCCCTCGCAAAATTGGAATCAATGAGTATCATGGCAAACTGTCCACTGGTTGGAGTCATACCAGATATATATGAAGATGGTCATGGTTGTTGAAGGTCAGTCATCTCAGCTTCAGGACCTCTCTGCAGGAGCTCCTCAGGGTAGTGTCCTAGGCCCAACCATCTTCAGTTACTTCAATGACATTCCCTCCATAAGGTCAGAAGTGGAGATGTCCGCCGATGATGACACATCGTTTAGCACCACCCAGGACTCCTCAGATACTGAGGCAAGCCATGTTCAAATGCAAAAGGCTCTGGACAATATCCAGGCTTGGACTGACAGGTGGCAAGTAACATTCACCTCATAGAAATGCCAGGCTATAAACATCACCAATTAGAGACAATCTAATCATGGCATCTTATTATTTAATGGTGTTACCATCACTGAATCACCCACAATCAACTCTGGGGGTTATCATGGACCAGAAACTCAAATGGACTCACTACACATACAGTTGAAAATGTGTTGCTGGTTAAAGCACAGCAGGTCAGGCAGCATCCAAGGAATGGGAAATTCGACGTTTCGGGCATAAGCCCTTCATCAGGAATGAGGAGAGGGTGGCAGGCAGGTTAAGATAAAAGGTAGGGAGGGGGGACTTGGGGGAGGGGCGATGGAGATGTGATAGGTGGAAGGAGGTCAAGGTGAGGGTGATAGGCCGGAGTGGGGTGGGGGCGGAGAGGTTAGGAAGAAGATTGCAGGTAAGGAGGGCGGTGCTGAGTTGAGGGAACCGACTGAGACAAGGTGGGGGGAGGGGAAATGAGGAAACTGTAGAAATCCGAGTTCATCCCTTGTGGTTGGAGGGTTCCCTGGCGGAAGATGAGGCGTTCTTCCTCCAACCGTCGTGTTGTTATGTTTTGCCCGTGGAGGAGTCCAAGGACCTGCATGTCCTCGGTGGAGTGGGAGGGAGAGTTAAAGTGTTGCGCCACGGGGTGGTTGGGTTGGTTGGTCCGGGCGTCCCTGAGGTGTTCTCTGAAGCGTTCCGCAAGTAAACGGCCCGTCTCCCCAATGTAGAGGAGGCCACATCGGGTGCAGCGGATGCAATAGATGATGTGTGTGGAGGTACAGGTGAACTTGTGGCGGATATGGGAGGATCCCTTGGGGCCTTGGAGGGATGTGAGGGAGGAGGTGTGGGCGCAAGTTTTACATTTCCTGCGGTTGCAGGGGAAGGTGCCAGGAGTGGAGGTTGGGTTGGTGGGGTGTGCCGGGAGTGGAGGTTGGGTTGGTGGGTACAATAGGTTAGTGGCAAGGAATACTGCAGTAAGAGCTCACCTCCTGATTGCCACAGCTTGTCCAACATCCACAAGACACAAATCAGGAGTATGATGAAATAGGAGTATACTTAAGAGGAAAATCAGGAGGGCAAAAAGGAGACATGAGATAGCTTTGGCAAATAGAGTTAAGGAGAATCGAAAGGGTTTTTACAAATACATTAAGGACAAAAGGGTAACTAGGGAAGAGAATAGTGCCCCTCAAAGATCAGCAAGGCAGCCTTTGTGGAACTGCAGAAAATGGGGGAGATACTAAACGAGTATTTTGCATCAGTATTTACTGTGGAAAAGAACATGGATGATATAGAATGTAGGGAAAGAGATGGTGACATCTTGAAAAATGTCCATATTACAGAGGAGGAAGTGCTGGATGTCTTGAAACACATGAAGGCGGATAAATCCCTAGGACCTGATCAGGTGTACCCTAGAACTCTGTGGGAAGCTAGGGATGTAATTGCTGGGTCACTTGCTGAGATATTTATATCATCGATAGTCTCAAGTGAGGTGCTGGAAGACTGGAGGTTGGCTAACGTGGTGCCACTGTTTAAGGAGGGTTGGTAAGGACAAGCCAGGGAACTATAGACCAGTGAGCCTGACATCGGTGGTGGGCAAGTTGTTGGAGGGAATCCTGAGGGACAGGATGTACATGTATTTGGAAAGACAAGGACTGATTAGGGATAATCAACATGGCTTTATGTGTGGGAAATCATGTCTCTCAAACTTGATTTAAGTTTTTTTGAAGAAGTAACAAAGAGGATTGATGAGGGCAGAGCAGTAGATGTGATCTATATGGCGGCTCAAAGGTAGAAGACAGAGGGTGGTGGTAAAGGGTTGTTTTTCACACTGGAGGCCTGTGACCAGTGGAGTGCCACAAGGTTCAGTGCTGGGTCCACTACTTTTTGTCATTTACATAAATGATTTAGATGTGAGCATAAGAGGTATAGTTAGTAAGTTTGCAAATGACACCAAAATTGGAGGTATGGTGGAACAGCAAAGAACGTTACCTCAGATTCCAATGGGATCTCGATCAGATGGGCCAATGGGATGAGAAGTCGCAGATGGAGTTTACTTCAGATAAATGCAAGGTGCTGCATTTTGGGAAAGCAAATCTTAGCAGGACTTATACATTTAATGGTAAAGTCCTAGGGAGTGTTGCTGAATAAAGAGACCTTGGAGTGCAGGTTCATAGCTCCTTGAAAGTAGAGTCACAGGTACATAGGATAATGAAGGTGGTGTTTGGTATGCTTTCCAATACTGGTCAGAGTATGGAGTACAGGAGTTGAGAGGTTATGTTATACAGGACATTGGTTAGGCCACTGTTGGAATATTGCATGCAATTCTGATCTTCTTCCTATTGGAAAGATGTTGTGAAACTTGAAAGGGTTCAGAAAAGATTTACAAGGATATTGCCAGGGTTGGAGGATTTGAGCTATAGGGAGAGGCTGAACAGGCTGGGGCTGTTTCCCCTGGAGAATTGGAGGCTGAGGGGTGACCTTATAGAGGTTTACAAAATTATGAGGGGCATAGATAGGATAAATAGACAAAGTCTTTTCCCTGGGGTGAGGGGAGTCCAGAACTAGAGGGCATAGGATGAGAGAGGAAAGATATAAAAGAGACCTAAGGGACAACTTTTTCACGCAGAGTGTGGTACATGTATGGTATGAGCTGCCACAGGAAGTGGCGGAGGCTGGTATAATTGCAACATTTAAAAGACATTTGGATGGGTACATGAATAGGAAGGGTTTGGAGGGATATGGACCAGGTGCTAGCAGTTGGAACTAGATTGGATTGGAATATCTGGTCGGCATGGACTGGGTGGACCAAAGGGTCTGTTTCCGTGCTGTACATCTCTATGACTATGACTATGACTGCAGCCCTAACAACACTCAAGAACCTAGATATTATTCGGGACAAAGTAGCCTCCTTGCTTGGCACTACATCCACAAGCATCCACTCGCTCTGCCACTGACACTCTGTAGCAGCAGTATGTACTATCTAAAAGATGCACTGCAGAAATTCACCAACAATCCTCAGACAGCACTTTCCAAACCCACAACCACTTGCAACTAGAAGAACAAAAATTCAGCAGGTCTAGCAGCATCTGTTGAGAGTAAGCAGAGTTAACATTTCAAGTCCAGTGACTCATCTTCAGAACACTTGAGCCGAAACATTAATACTTTCTCTCAATAGATGGTGCCAAATCTTGAGATACTTCCAACAAATTCTGTCTTTATTTCCGATTACCAGCATCTACAGTTCTTTGGTTTCTTCCTTTTAAAAGGTTCTGTCTCTCATATCATCAGTAAAGATTCCTCCAACAAATTTTAGGGGATGCTCTGCAGCATACAAAAGAAACTGCTCTTCATGTTATTAATATTCAAAACAGCTACCTGTCCTCCTTGTCTTAAACATCTTATACCTAGGAACCCCAGTTTGTAGTCCTGCCAGTTGAGGCAGGTCTCCACTTTTCCTACAACATTCATATCTATACGTAGCTGGTCACAACTACAATTCACCAATGTTAGTCACACAATTCTGTATGTTCAGATCTATGCACTCTCTTACTCAGAACCCACGTAACAACACACTACTTCTTACGCTCAGATTCTTCTAATTCTGCATGCCTCCTGGTTTTCTCCTTACTGAAGTTAGGAACTAATTTCCATTCCTCTGTCAGGCTAGTTTAAAATCTTTCCGAAGATTATGTCCTTTCACATGAAAAAAAATGATCATTTTGACTTGTTTAAAAACAAAAATCACACAGCACCAGGTTCTTATTCAACAGGATAATTTGGAAGCATGAGCACCAAATAAACCTGGTGGACTATAACCTGGTGTTGAGTGATTTTTAACTTTGTCCATGTCAGTCCAAAACCAGCACCTCCAAGTTTTGACTTGAATGCACTTACGTCTGTGAAATAAAGTAAATTTACTTATTTATGCTATTTTACTATGTGATCTGCCTGTATTGCTTGCAAAACAACGCTTTTCACTGTGCCTCAGTACACGTGACAATAAATTCAATTCAATCCCATCCCAAATAGTGAAAATTAAGACCCAATTTGAATAGTGAACAATTACTATCAATTACCCATTTGATCCTTATACTAAAAGATTAATACAGCAGATAGTGGGCATTTGAAATAAAAATGTGACACTGGTGAGAGCCATGCCAAAACATCAGCATTTTTTACACTTTGATGCTGCCCAAAAATTTGAGGATGACAATTTTTTCTGGCACCAGACAACGAGATCGTTTCCACAAAGATCTATCATTTTGCAGATACAGAGCATACAGCAGGCACACAGATACATGCATCTATCAAATCAAGGTATTTTACTGCCAAAGCAATGAAAATGGGAGCAGAGATAGTGACCTTTATTTGTACCCCACAAATCAAGATAATTATTTTGTATCATCTAGTGTTGAGAGCATAAGAAAGCCGCAGGACACAACCAAAAATTAAAGGAACAAAAGAAACTTTGTTTAGAATTCATCTTACAGGACAGCTTGCATACATAACTTTGAAACATGAAGAAAATTTAGAATTTACTTTTCTTAGCCACTTTTCACAAAGCAAAGTTGCTCTGACAGGGCTACATTCAATATTCAAACAAGCTATGATTGTCCCCTCCTGGCATATTTAGAATATTTTCATAAATTGTGAAGTGAGGCTGGTTTACGGTACCACTTCTACAGACTGCTTACTAACATCTTCTAGCTAGGTGGATAAAGAACTGGTTGATCAACAAGAGACAGGGGCAGTTGAAAGGAGCTTCTCGAAATGGAGAAAAGGTGACCAGTGGTGTCCCACAGGGATCAGTGCTGGGGCCACTGTTGGTTGTGATATACATAAATGATCTGGAAGAGGGCACATTGGTAAGACGAGCAAGTTTGCAGATGACACGAAGATTTGTGGTGTAGCAGAAAGCATAGGGGACCGTCAAAAATACAGGAGAATATAGATAGAATGGAGAGTTGGGCAGATGGAGTTCAATCCAGACAAATGTGAGGTGATGCATTTAGGAAAGTCTAATTCTAGAGCGAATTATACGATGAATGGAAGAACCTTGGGAAAAGTTGATGAGCAGACAGATCTGGGAATGCAGGTCCATTATACCCTGAAGGTTGCTGCACACGTGGATAGTGTGGTCAAGAAGGCATATAAAATGCTTGCCTTCATCAGACGGGGTATTGAGTCTATGACTTAATTCCAACCTTCTACGATTCTGGCCCTCTCTCACACATAGACACAGCTAGGGGATAACAAAAAGAGAGACATTTAACTATTCAGTTCACATAAGCAGTCTGCAATGATCCAGAACATCGGAGACATGAAGGATTATATCTTGTTTGATTTCTGAAGAGCCCAGTCAATGCTAATAGCTTCCAATAGGCTCCAAGGAATATTCACTTCATATTTATAACTGATACCTATTTTCCAACTTTAAATAATTTGACAATGGGAGGACAATCAGACAACAATCAGTAATACCTGTAATGTGGGAGTCACAATCCTTTAGATAGTTCAAAAACTTGGATGTTTTTCTTCAATATAATTGCCCCGATCTCATTGTGATGGTTCATTAACATTCAAAACATCCTCCATCTGCTTAGCATAAGGCATCTCCAGAACCGAAACATCGATAGTGTTCTATGAACAAGGGTAATCTGCAATTAACTTCCAAACCTGGCCTCTTAAACAAATATCACTTTGTTTGTTCTCCTCTTTTTTAAAACAAGTTGCTGCTCACTGCTTTAAGGTCATTTCTAGCTCTCAGCTCACAACTCCAAACCAAAAATAATAAAAATGAAAGAGTGTGAGAGTTCTACTCAGGGGCTAAGAAACAGGCCAACTGAAAGCACTGCCACTTTTCATTGTCAAGGAACCACAGCTGCATGGGCCCTTTACCAGACTATTGGAATTTATTTAACTATGTACTAGTCAAGAGCATTGGAGAGAGAAAATACGCAAAAAAAAACTATTGGCAGATTGGTATTGTCATCAAAAACCTTACTCAACAAACATGAATGGATTCAAGATTGTTATTTGTTAATTATCTTGTTTATTGCAGATCAATACTTCCATTCTGATCCTGATGTGACATACATGGCAATCATCATATATATTTACAACAAATACTTCAAAATAATATAGAAAAAGCAACTTGGATATTGTCCTGTGAGCTCGATACTTCAAGATGCGAGATGAAGCATCTTTAAGCAAACTGAGTCTTAAATCTGAATTACACAAATCAGTAGAAAATGATTCTGTAATTCTGCTAACAAAATTAAAAATCTAATAATTCCACTCCACTTTTATAATTTTTCCAGTCCACAGTCCCAAATTAAATGTATTCATTGCATAGGAGCAGCATAACACAATCATTCAGGTTTGTGGCTCAAACAAAGTTCATTGAGACCTATAGAAGTTCTAATAATGAGCCAACAATGTAGTACCCTAAGGATGACTAATTACTTGGGCTAGGTCATTACCTGTGACTCAAAAGCAAAAGTGCTTTTAATATATGCATATATATTAGAATTGCTAACACAGGACAAATTGTCACTTGGGCAAATGCAAATAAAGCCATTAAAGGCTGTATTTAGAGGAAATCGTGTTTAAGTAACCTGCTGGAGGTTTTTTGATGAGGTAATAGATGAATTTGATGATAGTAATGCTGTTAAATGTGGTGTAAAAGACAGTTGATGATGGACGACACAACAGAGCTCATCATCAATTAAAAGGAAGAGTCAATACGTGGATACAAAATTGGCTTACAGACTGGACACAGGGTAGTGCTTCATACATTTCTTTAGGGTGAGCAGGAGGCTCATAATGATATTTCCCTGAAATAAATATTGGTGCCCTTGCTTTTCTTGATACATGTTGATGATGATTTTGGTGCACAAAGCAGAATTGTAAAATTTGAGGGAGATACAACAAAAAAAACTTGGAAACATTGCGGACTATAAGGACAATGTAGAACAACAAATGGAGTTAGAGTGGTGAAATAGGCAGACAAGCGTTGGATGAAACTTAATAGGCAGCTGTGAAGTGGTTTGGTAGAAAGAATACCGAGAAAATATGGAAAAAAAAAAGTAGTTTTTGAGTGAGAGAGAAAAACAAAGGGACTTGACTATGTAAGTGTCATTGAAGCTGGCAGCATAGACTGACCGAGTTGCTAATAAAGCAGGCAATATCTAGCCAGAGAGTATAAAAGCAAGGTAATTACATTAAACCTACATAGAACAATTAACTTCAGCTGGAGTACTGCATCCAGTTTGGGGCACCACACAAGTAAAAATGCAGAGGTATTACAGAGTGCTGCAGAAAAAGTTCACGAGAGGGATTCTCGGAGATGAGTAATGCAGATAGATTGGAGAAATTGAAATGGCTTTCCTTGGTGAAAAGAAGGGTGGGGGTTGTTTGATACATGTATTCAAAATCATGAAAGGTCCGGACAGACTGGAGAAAGAATTAATGGCTCCATTAATGGAAAGATGGCAAGTAAGAACACATTTCGCTTGATTGACAAAAGTAATAACGGCTACATGAGTATCAAACGTTATCACACAGCAAGTGCTTATAATCCAGAGTGTGGAATCTGGAAACAGATTCAATTCAAGCAGAGAGAAATGGATTGTTATCTGAACTGCAAAATGGGCAGGACTACAGATAGAAGACAGGGATATGGAACACAGTAAATTGCACTGACGGACAGCCATCTCAGATACAATGATCAAACTGTCTCAGTTTTTGAGATTCTGCAAAAGTTGAGTTAACATGAATACTCTCCAAAACTGGTCAAATTTACACATTATCAGCCTATTTACAACTCTTGACATAATTTTTAAATACCAAATGAATATTGAAGCAATTTTACCAATCTTTCAATGCAAACTTCTTTCAAGTGTCTATCTTACACTTATATGTCTTACAAGTATAGAGTGAATAATATCCAGCAAGCTGATTTTAACAAATAGCAAGTACACCTAATGCTTGAGGATACTGATGTCCCTCCAGGGACAAAAAACCAGGGGGTCAGAAATGACTCCAACCTCTACCTATGTAACTCTGGTGAGAGGGGCAGCATGTTTTAAGACTGAGATGACCACCATCGAACATAGATCAGGAAACCAGAGTCTAGATTAGAGTGGTGCTGGAAAAACACAGCAGTTCAGGCAGCATCCGTGGAGCAGTAAAATCGACGTTTCGGGCAAAAGCGCTTCATCAGGAATAGAGGCAGAGAGCCTGTAGGGTGGAGCGATAAATGAGAGGAGAGTGGGTGTGGGGAGAAAGTAGCATAGAGTACAATAGGTGAGTGGGGGGAGGGGATGAAAGTGATAAGTTCAGGCGGGGAGGGTGGAGTGGATAGGTGGAAAAGAAGATAGGAAGGTAGCACAAGTCATGGAGACAGTGCTGAGCTGGAAGTTTGGAACTGAGGCGAGGTGGGGGAAGGGGAAATGAGGAAACTGTTGAAGTCCACATTGATGCCCTGCAGTTGAAGTGTTCCGAGGCGGAAGATAAGGCATTCTTCCTCCAGGCATCTGGTGATGAGGGAGCAGTGGTGAAGGAGGCCCAGAACCTCCATGTCTGTGGCTGAGTGGGAGGGGGAGTTGAAATGTTGGGCCACAGGGCAGTGTGGTTCATTGGTGCGGGTGTCCCAGAGATGTTCTGTAAAGCGCTCTGCTAGGAGGCGTCCAGTCTCCCCAATGTAGAGGAGACCACATCGAGAGCAACGGATACAATAAATGATATTGGTGAATGTGCAGGTAAAACTTTGATGAATGTGGAAGACTCCTTCAGAGCCTTGGATGGAGGTGAGGGAGGAGGTGTGGGCACAGGTTTTGCAATTCCTGTGAAGGCAAGGGAAGGTGCCAGGATGGGAGGATGGGTTGTAGGGGGGGGCGTGGGCCTAACCAGATAGTCACGGAGGGAATGGTCTTTGTGGAAGGTGGAAAGGGGTGGGGAGGGAAATATATCCCTGGTGGTGGGGTCCGTTGGGAGGTGTTGGAATTGTCGGCGGATGATTTGGTTTATGTGAAGGTTGGTAGGGTGGAAGGTGAGCACCAGAGGGGTTCTGTCCTTATTATGGTTGGAGGGATGGGGTCGGAGGGCGGAGGTGCGGGATGTGGACGAGATGCGTTGGAGGGCATCTTTAACCACAAACATAGATCAGTAAGTGCAAGAACAGGCTGTTCAGCCCACTATGTCTGTGATGACCATGATGCTATTCTAAACTAATCCTATTTGCCTCAGTACAAACCATCTTATGGCACAGAAGGTTGACAACGGTCAATCGTTCATATGTGTGTGTGTGTGTGTTTGGGGTGGGGTGATCCTTCTTAAACAAACTTGGATTGTTTAAAGGAGGTGATCAGGTGTGAAGATGTCGATAATACATTGATTTCGGTATTTCGGTAAAGCTTTTAACAAGTTGTCACACAGGAGTCTGGTCATGATGATAAGAGCCCATGGAATCTAGGGCAATTTGGCATATTGATCCAAGATGGTCAAAAGTCATTTTACATACTAGTAGCCCGTGTTCAGAGCCACATTGTGATATTGACACTTAGCCCCTTACTGTTTATTGTATTTGATATCTATCACTAAGTTTGCAGATAAAATTGGTGGAGTGATAAATATAGAAGAGGAAAGTCCTACTCTACATAGATGGGGTGGACAAATGTGCAGAAAAGTTTCAAATGGAATTTAATCCTCAAGAAGTGTAAGGTGTTGTATTTTGAAAGGACTAACAAGGCAAAGGAGTTAATTAAGAAAAGTCAGGAAAGTAAACATAACAAGTGTCTGAACAGCCATGATCCTAAAAGGTACAGACTAGCAGGGGCTGATTGGCCTATCTTGTTTCAATTTCATATGGTCTAATGGCCATATGCTTTGTGTAATTCCGATTGCCACGCATAGAAAAGTGATTGCATTAGTGTGCAGAGGAGATTCACAAAAACGCTGCCTGAGCGGAAATGTTTCAGCTACAAAGACAGAACAGATAGGCTGGGTTTGTTTACCTTAGAACAGAGAAGGCTTTGGGGGTGGCGGGAGGACACCTTATTCAGGTGGTGTTCAAAATAATGAGGGGCACAGACACCTATCCCATTAGTAGGGGGTTCAATAATCACATATCAGAGATTTATGCTACCAAAATAACAACACATCTCCTGTCCCACCAGGGGTACAAACATCCTTGACCATTACTATACAACTAAAGATGCCCACCGCTCCACTCCCTGACCACATTTTGGAAACTTAGATCATAATGCTGCAATCCTCCTTCTAACTCACAAACAGAAATTTAAGTGTGAGGACCCAGTACCAAAAGGAGTGTCATATCTGAAACAACGAAAGGGCTTCTATGGAACTGCTTAGAGTTGGTAGACTGGCCCATATTCAAGAACTCAGCTGTGAGAGATATTGTATCATCAGCTATCTTTATTAACTCACTCACCAGCTCCATATATTCACTAATACTGGGTTCCCATTCATTCATTACCCTTCACTAATCCATTATTTACTATAACACTGTTTCATCCATTCATTAATAAAACCATGGTTCTGTAGTTTTCAAATTTAAACCACTGCTGTATTCAACATTCAGGACAATACCGTCCCCATCATGTCTCCACAAAACATTATAGTATTAACCTGTTAAATACCTTTTAAATGGGCCATGATTCATTTAAGAAACTAACTGACAAAACAGTACTTACGTGAAATTGCATGAATGAAAGAAACATACCAGCAAATAGTAAATAAATCTCACCACACAGCTGCAGTAATCAGTTTAACATTCTTGATTCTTTTATTTTGATTTTTAACTTATTTAGCGAAGAAAGCCTAGTATGTTTTACTAACATTTACTAATTTAAAAAGTCAAAAGAACTAACCAGACAGACATCGCATCACAAGTAGCAGCCTACAGTTAGCACATTCTTAACCCATCTCCTGTCTCCCTGGACAAAAGCTCTTCAAACCACTGTGTACTATAGATGAAAAATGCAACATTATAGTCATGATAGAACAGTGTATAAAAGGGACTCTTGTAAGAACTGTATTGCCACCTTTAACTTGTGCTGTGATTGCTAAATAAAGAGGCTATTTTCGCCACTCACTGATTTTGGTCATTATTTGAACATAGTCCCACAGCTAGGAGAAAGTGAGCACTGAAGATGCTGGGGATCAGAGTCGAAGAGTATGGTGCTAATAAAGAACGGCCAGTCAGGCAGCATCTGAGGAGCAGGAAAATCCACATTTCAAACATAGCTCTTCATTAGGAATGAGGGGGTGGCCTAAGCAGGCTGAGATATAAATGGGTTGGCTGGGGAAAGTAGCTGGGAATGTGATCTGTAAATGAAGTTGGGGGCAAAAGTGATAGGTTGGAGAGGAGGGGAGAGTGGATTTTAGGGAAGGAAGATGGTCAGTTGGGACAGGTCAAGAAGGTAGTGCCAAGTCTGAAGGTTGAATCTGGAATAAGATGGGGGGGTTTGGGGGAGGGAAAAAAAGAAGAGGAAACTGGTGAAATCCACATTGATCATTTGTGGGTGGAGAGTGCCAAGGCAGAAGATGAGGTATCCTTCATCCAAGCGTCAGGGTGGTAAGGGTTTGGCAGAGGAGACGGCCCAGGAAGTGCATATCATTGGCAGAGTGGGAATTAAACTAGGAGGACACGAGGTCTGCAGATGCTGGAGATCAGAGTAGAGAGTGTGGTCTGGAGAAGCACAGCAGGTCAGGCCGCATCCGAGGAGTTAGTGCTCAGTCACGGAGCATTTGGGTTGTTTCATTCGTGTCTCCCGGAGACGTTCTCTGAAGCTTTCTGCAAGTCGGCATCCTGGCTCCCCACTGTAGAGACCACATCAGGAGCAACAGATACAGTGGATGATGTGGGTGGAAGTGCAGGTAAATCTCTGATGGATGTGGAAGGCTCCTTTGGGGTTTTGGACAGACGTGAGGAGGGATGTGGGAAAAGGTTTTGAAATTCTTGTAGTGGCAGGGGAAGGTGCCGGGACGGGAGGGTGAGTTGGTGTTTGGGGGAGGGTGGAGGAGTGCACCTGACGAGAGTCACGGAGGGAATAGTCTTTACATAACGCAGATAGGGGTGGGGATGGAAATATATCCCTGGTGATGGGGTCCGCTTGTAGGTGGCGGAAATGGCAGACGATAACGCAATGTATCTGGAGGTTGGTGGGGTGGAAGGCAAGGACCAGGGTGGGTTCTGTCCTGTTGCATTTGGAGGAATGGCGTTCGAGAGTGGAGGTGTGGGAAGTGGATGATATACAGTGGGGGGCATCATCAACCACATGAGGGGGGAAATTGCAGTCTTTGAAGGAGGAGGCCATCTGGTATGTTCTGTGCTGGAGTTGGTCCTCCTGGGAGCAGATGCGGCAGATGCAGAAGTATTGGGAATAAGGGATAGAGTTTTTACAGGAGGCAGGGTGGGAGGAGGAGTGGTCCGGATAGCTGTCGGAGTTGGTAAGTTTGTTGGAGATGTCAGTGTTGAGTCGATCACCGTAAATGGAGATGGATCTGGGGGTTGGTGCAGTGGTGGGCATTGTCCTCCGACATTTCTGCCACTTAAAAACAGACCTTGCTTCACAAGACCTCTTTGGATTAACACATTTATGTGCATCATCAGCCACTTGAACGAATTGGTGTTATCAACAAAATTAGACAACATTTGTTCTCTAGATCATCACTTATGCAAAATATATGAACAGATATACCCCTATTGTCTACCACAAGACTCCAATTTGCTATATATCTTTAAATTTAAGGCTCAACAATTCAGCTTAATACTGAATTCTCAACAGGGCCTTCTAGGCCACACAAAATGGTTGGAACAATCAGATTTCTAGGCAAGGGTTGGGAATAAGAGTAATATATTTCCAAGTCAGATTGATAAGTTTAGAGGGGTATGTGTAACTCTTCACGCCCCTGCGCACGTCGAATATTCCAAAGCAAAAACCAAAGACGACTGCACAAAATGCCAAAAGAACATTGACAAGTTGGTGAAGTGGGTGGAAGGTGGCAGATTAGGTTTAATGCAAAAATGAGAGAGATGGTGCATTTGGTTGGAAGAACATTGAAATAAAATATAAAATGGTGGATAAAATTTTAAAGAGGATGCAGGAGCAGAGGAAACTCTGTTTCTGTGTGCACAGATCATTGAAGATTGTACGCCAGGTGAATGCAGTTCATAAAGCGTTCTCTGTCGCTATCTTTATTACTAAGAGTATAAGGGCAATATTGAATTTATATTACAACTTAGCTGAGGTATTGTGTACAGTTGTGGTTGTCACATTATAGAAAAGATGTGAATGCATCAGAGCGTGCAGTCTCATTCCTGGAACTGTAATGTTAAAAGATTAAGTTGGAATATCCCTCTGGACATTAAGGTAACATTAAAGGGTTAAACTGCACTGACTGAACATTCTGGAAGTGGGTGGGAACAACATTCACGCAGGAATGCAGATGGCTCCCACTCCATTTAGACAGTCATTTGCTACTACTCGAGTAAAAAATGAGGTCTGCAGATGCTGGAGATCACAGCTGCAAATGTGTTGCTGGTCAAAGCACAGCAGGCCAGGCAGCATCTCAGGAATAGAGAATTCGACGTTTCGAGCATAAGCCCTTCATCAGGAATAAGAGAGAGAGAGCCAAGCAGGCTAAGATAAAAGGTAGACTACTCCCCTACTATTAGCACCTTCCACTCATATGCTTTCATAGCCATCCCCTGAAGGTAGGACATATCACACCTACATTGTCTTCAGGAATCATTAAGTCAGGAAATAGTCTGCATAATGATTCCCCAGGAATTACGGCAATTGCACTATCACTGAGACTGACCTCATCCTGCAAGCAGTTTAAAGTGAGTAATTTAAACATTTAGAATCAAAATTTTACATTACAACAGCATCGGTACCTGGAGTAACATGTGACTGTGAGACAATAGACAATAGGTGCAGAAGTAGGCCATTCTGCCCTTCGAGCCTGCACCACCATCCAATATGATCATGGCTGCTCATCCTTAATCAGTATCCCATTCCTGCCTTATCTCCATAACCCTTGATTCCACTATCCTTGAGAGCTCTATCCAACTCTTTCTTCAATGATTCCAGAGACTGGGCCTCCACTGCCCTCTGGGGCAGAATGTCTTTCCTCAAATTTGGAGACCAGAACTGCACACCGTACTCCAGGTGTGGTCTTACCAGGGCCCTGGACAGCTGCAGAAGAACCTCTTTGCTTCTATACTCAATCCCTCTTGTTATGAAAGCCAGAATGCTATTAGCCTTATTCATTATCTGCTGTACCTGCATGCTTACCTTCATTGACTGGTGTACAAGAACACCCAGATATCTTTGTACTGCTCCTTTACCTAAATTGATTCAATTTAGGTAGTAATCTGCCTTCCTGTTCTTGCCACCAAAGTGTATGACCATACATTTATCCACATTAAACTGCATCTGCCATGCATCTGACCACTCACCTAACCTGTCCAGGTCACCCTATAATCTCCTAACATCCTCCTCACATTTCACCCTGCCATCCAGCTTAGTATCATCAGCAAATTTGCTAATGTTATTACTAATACCATCTTCTATATCATTAATATATATTGTAAAAAACCTGAGGTCCCAGCACTGATCTCTGCGGTACCCCACTGGTCACTGCCTGCCATTCCAAAATGCCACTCGTTGTTTCCTATCAGCCAACCAACTTTCAATCCAAATTAGTACTTTGCCCCCAATACCATGCACCCTAATTTTGTTCACTAACCTCCTCTGTGGGACTTTATCAAAAGCTTTCTGAAAGTCCAGTACACTACATCTACTGGATCTCCCTCGTCCATCTTCAGAGTTACATCCTCAAAAAAATCCAGAAGACTAGTCAAGCATGATTTCCCCTTCATAAATCCATGCTGACTCTGACCTATTCTAGTACTACTATCCAGATGTGTCATAATTTCATCCTTTATAATTGACTCCAGCATCTTTCCCACCACTCTGAGGTCAGACTAACTGGTCTATAAATTCCTGCTTTTTCTCTCCCACCTTTCTTAAAAAGTAGTACAACATTAGCCACCCTCCAATCCGCAGGAACTGATCCCGAATCTATCAAACTCTAGAAAATGATCGCCAACGCATCCACAATTTCTTGAGCCACCTCCTTCAGTACCCTGGGATGTAGACCATCAGGCCCCAGGGACTTATCAACCTTCAGATCTAACAGTCTCTCCAACACCAATTCCTGGCAAATATAAATTCCCTTAAGTTCAGGTCCTTCAGCCACTGTTACCTCAGGGAGATTGCTTGTGTCTTCCCTAGTGAACACAGATCTGAAGTATCAATTCAATTCTTCTGCCATTTCTTTGTTCCCTGTAATACATTCTCCTGTTTCTGTCTTCAAGGGCCCAATTTTAGTCTTAACCATTTTTTTGCTTTTCACATACCTCAAAAAGCTTTTACTATCCTCCTTTATATTTTTGGACAGTTTACCTTCGTACCTCATTTTTTCTCTGTGTATTTCCTTCTTAAAAATCCTCTGTTGTTCTTTAAAAGCTTCCCAGTCCTCCGTTTTCCCACTTATCTTTGCAATGTTATACTTTTTCTCTTTTAACTTTATATGTTTCTTAATTTCCCTCGTCAGCCACAGCCACCCAGGCCTCCTCCTACGATCTTTCTTCCTTTTTGGAATGAAATGATCCTGCATCTTCTGTATTATACACACAATTATCTGCCATTGTTCCTCCACTGTCATCCCTGCTAAGGTATTGTACCATTGAACTTTGGCCAGCTCCTCCCTCATAGCTCCCTTTATTCAACTGAAATATTGTCACTTCAAATTGTACCTTCTCCCTCTCAAATTGCAGATTGAGGGAGTGGCCAGAGTTTCTGTGAACATTACCAACCAACCTGTACAAAGGTGATGTGTTTTCTTTGTTTGGGGCCTCCTTGACTAGACTTAGCACACCTGCGAAGAGGGTCAAAGGGGTCACCTAGCTTGTACAAGCATTAACCCCTTCCCCAGCGACTTAATGCTAACTTTATCATTAAGAGATATTGGAAGTCATAAGATGTCCTAAGTTATCCTTCCTTTTTGCTGCATTCCCAGTCTGACTCGAGTTTAAATCCGCCAGCACATATGCTATCCTGTTGCTTATCTTTCCATTTAACTCCATACTTCCTGTCACTTTCACTTTCCCTTCCCCCAACTCAGAAGTTTAAAGTCCTACTGACCACCCTATTTATCCTCTTCGCTAGAACATTGATACCTGGTCGGTTCAGGTGGAGACCGTCCCAACGGTACAGATCCCCCCAATTCCAAATCTGATGCCAATGCCCCATGAAGTGGAATCCCTCTTTCCCACACCAATCCCTTAGCCACGTGTTTACTTCCCTAATTTTCTTATCCCTATGCCAATTGGCACATGGCTCGGGCAGTAATCCGGAGATTATGACCCTTGAGGACCTGTACTTCAATTTCCTTCCTAGTGCTTCGTAATCCCCAAACAGGTCCTCCACCCTAGCTTTGCCTATGTTGTTAGTACCAACGTGGACCACAACAACTGGATCCTCCCCCTCCCGCTCCAATATCCTTTCAAGCCGGTCGGAGATGTCCCGCACCCTGGCACCGGGCAGGCAACACACCATGCGAGACTCCTGATCCGGCTTGCAAAGGATACTATCTGTCCCTCTAATTATCGAATCCCCTATAACAACTACTTGTCTTTTTGCTCCCCCCTCTTGATTGGCCTTCTGTACCAAGGTGCCGTGGTCAGCTAGCTCATCCTGTCCAGAGCCCTTTTCCTTATCCATACAGGGAGCAAGAATCTCATACCTGTTGGACAAGATCAAGGGCTGAGGCTCCTGCACTCAGGTTCCCCCTACCTGCCTCACTTACAGTCACATTCTGATGTCCCTGATCACAAACTGAATGTGAATTACTTAATCTCCCAGGTGTGACTGCCTCCTGAAACAAAGTGTCCAGGTAACTCTCCCCCTCCCGGATGTGCCGCAGTGTTTGAAGCTCAGATTCCAGATCATCAACTTTGATCCGGAGTTCTTCCAGCAACCAACACTTGCTGCATGTGTGGTCACTGCCATTCACAATGGGATCAGCCAGCTCCCACATCATACAGCTACAGCACATCACCTGACCAGCCATCTCTGCTTAGTTAATTACTTTGTTACTTTGTATAGGTTGTATAGTTAAAATACTTTCTGAAACCTGTCTGCTATAGTTTTTTCCTAAAAAAGAATTAATAGATAAACAAAAAAAAGTAAATTTTTGACCAGTCACTGGTAAAGAAATAGAAAATCCTTACCTTAAAAAACCAGAGTACTTAAGGAGGTTAGAGGAGGAGGGTGGGTGGGAGATACTACAGTTGTAGAGTCTCGGGTTTAGCATTACATTCCACAATATCTTCTCTAGAGTTTCTCTATTCACAGGTAAAGCATGCCTTTGGACCACTGCCCACCTTTCCACAACCTGATTCAATCAGCTCCATCATCATGAGCATGAAAAGTGAAGAAGCTAACAACAATAAAGAATGTATGCTTTTTGTCAGTGGCCTTCCTCTGGACATTGAACCACGTGAACTTTACCTTGTCTTTCGGTCATTTAAATGATATGAAGGTTCGCTGATCAAGCTAACATTACCACAGCCAGGCTTTGTTACATTTGAACAGTAGAGTAGGAGTAGAAGCAGCAAAGAAAGCTGCGTTCGTCTATGCTGCAGCTGTGGCTGCTGTACTTCACTTAGATGCGCTGGTATCCTCCATCTGAAGCATCTCTGGAAAGATGGAAGACTCGTCAGTTTTGTTACTGCCTTTATCCAAGAATTCAGATTTCTCCATGGAGTGGTGTACAAGGACTAACTGGATTTTGTATTCAGGTTGTATTTCAGGTGAAGGAGGCTTTGGATAACTGGCTTGTTTCCACTCAATTTGGAGGGAGTGGAGTGGTTACTAAGGATTGTGGATTAAAGAACTTTACTGGCGAATTATTTTTCCATGTAGGAAGATCCGAACTACTGCATGGACTAGTAATTTCTGGCATTATAATAAATGTATGTTGTGTCAATAACTTGCTTAAACTGGCAGAAAGGTTCTTATGAAGAAAGTAGTGCAGGTACAAGATCCTTTATCCGAACATCCAAAAACCAAAAAGCTCTGAAAACCGAAGAATTTTTTTGTGAAGTTTTTTTTCTCTCGTTAACAAGGTTGTTTGGCGAGCAAACAGTTCACACAAGCTGACACCCATTCGATGTGTGTCACTCAGATGCGACACGGGCAGGGGGCATGGCCAAGCACATTCTTAGTTAGAAATCTGCTTGTCTGGTAAGAATTTTTAAAATTTCACCATTAAACTGTCACATTCTGAAAACCAAAAAATTCCGAATTCTGAAAAACAACTGATCCCGAGCATTTCAGATAAAGGATCTTGTACCTGTCGCCCCATCTAGGTGGTTATCATGGAATGATAAGCGTTAAAAGATGTTAAAATGTTAAAAGATTAAATTGGAATATTTCTCCAGACATGAACATTAAAGGGTTAAACTGCACTAACTGAGCATTCTGCAAGTGGTTGGGGACGACATTCATGCAGGAATGTGGAGGACTCCCACTCCATTTAGACAGTTATTTGTTACTACTCCCCTATTATTAAACTATCATTTAGTGCTTTCCATTCAGAAGTGTTTTTACGGCCATCCCCAGAAGCTAGGACATATCACACCTACATTATCTTGGGGAACCACTGAGTCAGGAAATGGTCTACATAATGAGCCATCAGGATTAGGGTATTTCCATTTACATTCTCTGAGGATGACCTCATCCTATCATTGTACTTGGAGTAACATGTGGCTGTGAGGGAGCGGCCAGAGTATCTGTGAGCATTACCAACTGACCTGAATAAAGGGAATGTTTCTTCTTTGTTCGGGGCCTCTGACTTGACTTTGCATGCCTGCAAAGAGGGTCAAAGGGGTCACCTAGCTTGTACAAGCTTTAATAAACTTTAACTGTTTGCAGAAGTTAGTGTGTGCAAATTGCATCTCATGTGTGAAACCTCAGGAAAAGGACTTAACAGAACCAGTGAAAAGGATAGTTTAAAGAGGTTGGGCCTGTTTTCCTGAGAGAGGTGGTGACTGAGGGGAGACTTGACAGGAAGTTTTCAAAATCATGACCAAGCTGGATAGAGTACATAAGGTTCCCTCTCATAAAAAAGGAAGAATGATAGGGTGTTGATTTAAAGTGATCTGCAAAAGAAGCAAGGGTTATATGAGAAAAAGGTTTTTACACCAAATAGTTACAGTATCGAATGCACTGCCTAGAAATATCATGGAAGCATTTCAAGAAGCATTGGACGATTATTTGAAACGAGAAAGGGAGCAAGTTTATGAAGAATAGGCAAGAGATTAGCCATAAGTAAGAGAGCCACTGCGGGCACAATGAATCAACAAGCCTCCTTCTGTGCAGTGAATTTCAGATTGTTTGGAAAGTGCTGTCTAAGTAGTGTATACATTCATACATGTTTTAAATTCATTTTGGAGAGGCCCTTTGCTGGCTGGGCCAGAATTAAATTCCAATCTTTCATTGTACTTGAGAAGGCAGCAGCGAGGCGACTTCTTGACTCAAGTTGGTACAGCGACAATGTTGTCAGGGAAGAATTCCAGGATTTTCACACAGTGACACCGAACTGATGGCAATATCATTCCAAGTCAGTGACTTGTGGAGGCAAATGTAGATGGTGGCCTTCCCACATGTTACTGCCTCAACATAGAACACTCGTGATGTGCCGGCATTGGACTGGAGTAGGGTTGAAAGTGTGGTACTGGAAAAGCGCAGCAGGCGAGGCAGCATCCAAGGAGCAGAAGAATCAATGTTTTGGGCATAAGCCCTTCATCAAGAATGATCCTTGTGGCGCCAAGGGAGCTTGGAGATAAATGGGAAGGGTTGGGGTTGGGTGGGGGGTGGGGCTGTTGAGAAAGCAATAGATAGATGAAGGTGAGGGAGAAGGTGATAGGTCAGAGAGGAGGGTGGACCAGATAGATGGGAAAGGTGAAGGACAGGTCAGGAGCACGGTGCAGAGTTGGTGATTCAGGAATGGGATAGCGTGGCGGGGGGGGGGGGGGGTTGAGGAAGCTGTTGAAGTCCACATTGATCCCGTGTGGTTGTAGTTTCCCAAGGCGGACTATGAGGGGTTCTTCCTCCAGATGTGGGTGGTAAGGGTTTGGCTATGGAAGAGGCCCAAGACCTGCATACCCTGACTTAGTGGGAGGGGGAGTTGAAGTGTTCAGCCACGGTAGGTGGGATTGGTTGGTGCTGATGTCCCAAAGATATTCTTTGAAACGATCCATAATTAGGCGTCCTGTCTCCCCAATGTAGAGGAGACCACATCGAGTGCAACAGATACAGTAGATGTTATTGGTGGGAGGTACAGGTTAATTTCTGTCAGATGTGAAAGGATCCTTTAGGGCCTTGTGAGGAGAGCGGCATGGGCACAGGCTTTGCACTTCCTGTCCTGGTTGCGTTGGAAGGGGTGAGGTTCAACGGCGGTGGTGCAGAAAGTGGAGGAGATGCGCTGGATGGCGTTGACCACATGGGAAGGGAAATTGTGACCTTGGAAGAAGGACACCATCCGGGATTTTCTAAGGTAAAATTGGTCATCCTGGGAACAGATGCAGTGGAAGCATTGGGAATAAGGGATGGTGTTTTCACAGGAGGTGGGGTAGGAGAAGGTGTAGTTGTGGGAGTTGGTGGGCTTGGAGTACATGTCTGTGGTTATGGAGACGTCCAGGAGATGGAGAGGTCCAGGAAGGGGAGGGAGGTGTCCAAGATGGTCCAGGTGAATTTGAAGTCGGGGTGAAAGGTGTTGGTGAAGTGGATGAACTGTTCAACCACCTCATGGGAGCACGAAGCGACACCATTTCAGACATCAATGTAGCGGAGGAACAGGTGTGAGGTGATGCCGGTGTAACTGTGGAAGATGGACTGTTCCACATACCCAATGAAGAAGCAGACATAGCATGGCTACTCCTTTGGTTTGGAGGAGGTAGGAGGATTGGAAGGAGAAGTCGTTATGGAAAGTAAGGACTGCAGATGCAGAGGACTGGAGTGGATAAATTTAAAAATCATAACACCAGGTTATAGCCCAACAGGATTATGTGGAAGCATTAGCTTTCAGAGCATTGCCCCTTTATCAGGTAGCTGTGGAGCAGGATCGTAAGACACAGATGTTTTTGCAAACATTACAGTGTCATGCAACTGAAATGATATTTTGAACAAACCTAAAGTCTTTCAACTTTTGGAACGGGTTGTAATGACACTAATGTTTTGCTATAAATTTCTGGGTAATCCAAGATGGTGGACAGAAAAAAATTGTGGCCGTCATGAGAAATTTTAGGTGTTGAAGGTGATCTCCTCGAATTGCAAGAGCAGCTTTACTGTTTTAATAAGCTGTTATGTTGTTTTGGAACTTTGGGGGAAAAGATCAAACAAACAGGATTTTTGAAAGGAGGAAAACAGACAAAAGGCAGCAACCACATGGTAAGTGAGGGAGACAGAGTGAATCTGCACAGTTACTGCCTTTGCTGTTTGTGTTCATATATCTGTGGACAATCGGAGTGAGTCTAAGAAAAATTAACAAACAGCGAAATTCACAGCTGACCTTGGAGGAACCAGTGTGGGTGAGCTCACAGCACAGGAACAGATAAGTACATAGCTTTTAAAATGTAAACTTGCAGTAAGATTACAGTAGTGGGTAGACATCCTAGATTATATGTTTTATTAAGATCTGTCTCAATTAAATTTTTAAAATATAAACCATAACTACTAAGTTAGCTTGAAGCACTATTTTTCAGAGCAAAAGATAACAATGATTAATTGCTGCAACTGATAGTAATTTTTGTTGTTATAATCATTGCATGCTGTGTGTCAATGACTTGCTTAAATATTGGCAGTTAGAGTCTTATGAAAGCTGGTAATGCCATTGGTTATCATGAAATGATAAAGGAGGGAACAAGAATGTGTATGGGGAATAAGCAGGCAGGGAAAGTTGAACATAGAACATAGAACGGTACAGCACAGAAAAGGCCCTTCAGCCCACGATGTTGTGCTGACCATTGATCCTCATGCAAGGTAAACCTAATGTACGGACCCTCAAATTTCTGTGACCATATGCATGCCCAGCAGTCTCTTAAATATCCCCAATGACCTCGCTTCCACAACTGCTACTGGCAACGCATTCCATGCTCTCACAACTCTCTGTGTAAAGAACCCGCCGCTGACATCCCCTCTTAGTTTTAAGCTGTTTGGCAAAAAGTATGACCCCTCGGGTTAACAGTTTCTGTCCTGGGAAAAAGTCTCTGGCTATCAACTCTATCATGCCTCTCATTATCTTGTACACCTCAATCAGGTCCCCTCTCTTTTTTCATTGGAAAAAAGAAGGAAGTCCAAGCTCAGTCAGTCAATCTCTCTTCGCAAGATAAGCCCTCCATTCCAGGCAGCACCCTGGTAAACCTCCTCTGAACCCTCTCCAAAGCACCCACATCTTTCCTATAATAGGGCAACTAGGACTAGACACAGTATTCTAAGTGCAGTCTAACCAAAGTGTTATAGAGCTGCAACAAGATCTCACGGCTCTTAAACTCAATCCCCTGTTAATGAAAGCCAAAACACCATATGCTTTCTTAACAACCTTGTCCACTTGGGTGGCAATTTTAAGGGATTTATGTACCTGCACACCAAGATCCCGCTGTTCCTCCACACTGCCAAGAATCATATACTCAATTTTCAAGTTCGACCTTACAAAATGCATCACTTTGCATTTATCAAGATCAAACTCCATCTGCCACCCCTCAGCCCATCTCTGCAACCTGTCAATGTCATGCTGCAGCCTACAACAGTCCTCTATACTGTCAATGGCACCTCCAACCTTTGTGTCGTCTGCAAACTTGCTAACCCATCATTCAATCTTCTCATCCAAGTCAATAATAAAAATTAGAAAAAGTAGAGGCCCAAGAACAGAGCCCTGTGGAACACTACTCACCACTGACTTCCAGGCAAAATACTTTCTTTCCACTGCCACTCACTGTCTTCTGTCGACCAGCCAATTCTGTATCCAGACAGCTAAATTTCCCTGTATCCCATTCCTCCTTACTTTCTGAATGAGCCTACCATAGGGAACCTTATCAAATGCCTTGCTGAAGTCCATATACACCACATCCACTACTCGACCCTCATCAACTTGTCTAGTAACATCCTCAAAGAACTCAATACATTGTGTTTTGTGAAACTAGAGCTTCAGCTAAGCGTGACTCAGATCAAATAAGAACTTACAGTTAACAATGATGTGCTACAGGCAAAGGTAGTGGGTTAACAAAGTGGAAAAACATTCATTATGTAGAACTACTTAACAAGATGAGGTAGCATTCAATGTGTAACGGACTAGTAATTTTTGCTGTTAGTGTGAAGAATCCTCCCACACGGACAAAACATTCACCAGTAAAGTTCTTAGATTCATAGTGCTTAGTGACCACTCTCCAAGTCAAGTGGAAACGAGCCAGTTCTCCAAAACCTCCTTCAGTAAAGTATAACCTGAAAAATAATTCAGTCTGCTCTTGCATCACTCCTCAGAGAAATCCGAATTCTTGGATAAGGGCAGTTAAGTGCTTCACAAAACTGACATGTCTTCCCTCCTTCCAGAGATGCTTCAGATGGAGGATAGGAGTGCATCAGAGTGTGCAGTGCAGCAGCTGCACCTGCAGGCTAGGTGAATGCAGCATTCTTTGCTGCTTTTGCTCCCACTCTGCCATTTAAAATGTAACAAAATCTGGCTGTGGTAATGTTAGCTTGATCAGCAAACCTTCATATCATTTAAATGACCGAAAGACAAGGTAAAGTTCACGAGGTTCAAGGTCAATAGGAAGGCCACTGAAAAAAAGCATGCTGTCCTCCTCTTCATTGTTGTTAGCTTCTTCACTTCGCATGAAGGACCAGCACTCTGAAAGCTAGTGCTTCCAAATAAACCTGTTGGACTATAAACTGGATTTGTGTGATTTTTAAGTGGATATTCATGGCCATGAGTTGGAAAATGCCATAGAAGGAGCCTTGGTGAATTCAGTAGTCTATATTGTAGATGATGCATAACTGGTGGAAGAAGTGAATGTTATGGCAATCAAGTAGGCTGTTTTGTCTTGAATAGTGTTAAGCTTCTTGAGTGTTGTTGGAGCTATGTTCATCCAATCAACTGGGAAGTATTCAATCACATTCCTGGCTTGTGCCTTGTGGATGGGTACTGGGGAGCACTCAGCGCTGCTAATTTCCTCGTCTCTAGCCGGCTCTTGTAGCCACAGTACTTACTCGGCTCATTCAATTAAGTTTCTAATCAATGAAAACCCCCACAATGTTGATATTGGGGGAATCTAGCAATGGTAATGCCACTGAAAGGCAAGGGACGATGGTTAGATTTCCTCTTGTTGCAAATAATCACTGCCCGGCATCTATTTGGCAAACTGTAAGTTGTCACTTTACAGCCAAGCCTGAATGTCGTTCAGACCTTGCTGTCAATGATGAAGCAGCTGAAAATGAAGATGTTTGGGTGTCGGACACTACCAAGAAACTCCTGTAAAAGATGTCCTGGAGCTGAGATGACCAACAAGCAAGAACATCTTCTTTTGCAAAAGGTATGATTCCAACCAGCTCAGAATTTTCCCCAATTTCCATCGACTGCTGTTTTGCTCACCATTTTTAATACCACACTTGGTCAAATGCACTCTTGATGTTAGTGGCAAACACTCATTTCACCACTGCAATTTAACTCTTTTCTCCATGTCTGATCGAAGGTTGTAAATGAGGTCAAGAGATGATTTGTCCCAGCAGAATTCAAACAGAACATCAGTGAGCAGGTTACTGCAAAGCAAATACTATACTTGGTGACATCTTCCATTCACTGATGATCAAGAGCACATTCATGGAGTAGTAATTGACCAAGTAAAAACCAAAACTACAGATGCCATAAACCAGAAACAAAAACAAAAACAAATTTCTGGAAAAGCTCGAGCAGCATCTGTGAAGAGAAC
This sequence comes from Hemiscyllium ocellatum, assembly GCF_020745735.1. Taxonomy (NCBI): domain Eukaryota; kingdom Metazoa; phylum Chordata; class Chondrichthyes; order Orectolobiformes; family Hemiscylliidae; genus Hemiscyllium; species Hemiscyllium ocellatum. The sequence goes on along the minus strand of NC_083406.1, from coordinate 3,760,128 downwards.
TCACTGGACCTGAAATATTAACTCTGATTTCTCTTCACAGTAATTGGCCAAATTGGATTCATCCAATTTTCATCTTCCACATTGCTGGAAAGATGCCAGCATTGTAGATGTGCTGAACAGCTTGGTTTGATGCACAGCATGTTTGGAGCACATATCTTCAGTATTATTACTACAACATTGTTAGGTCTCACAACTTTGCTCTAATGTCTTCAGCTGATTTTTGATATGTAGAAAGTAAATCTAATTGACTGAAAACTGGCATCTGTGATGCTACAGATCTCCCAAGGAGGCTGGGTTGGACCATCCACTTGGCATTTCTGCCTGATGTTGTTTGCAAAGGTTTCATCCTTGTTATTTGCATTGATAAGTTGGGTGCCCCCATCATTTAAGATGGGGACATTTGTGGATCTTCCTATTCCAATAGGTCGCTTATTGACCACCACCATTCATATCTGGATGTGGCAGGATTCCAGTGCTTAGATTTGATTTATTTGTTGAGGGATCCCCATCTACACTCGCTGCTTATGCTGTTTCACATGTGAACTCTCCTATGTTGTAGCTTCATCATGTTAACACCACGTTTAACTAAGAATGGTGGTGCTGTTCCTGGCATGCCATCCTGCACTCTCATGAACCAGAGTTGATCCCCAAGCTTTACAGTAATAGAGAAACTGAGTATACGCCAGGCCATGAGATTTCAGAATACGTAGAAGTACACCAACATAGAGACTAGCAAAGGAACTTCAACGCAAATTGAAATATCTCGCAGAAGACTCCTGCCACTCCATCCACTCCACCAATAAACTCCTCAAAGACAAAGACACCAAGGTAAAGGTCAACAAGGTCATGCTTTCCTTCGACGTGACGGCCCTGTTCACATCAATAAATATCACCCTGGTCAAAGAAAAACTGGCAGTTCTACTAGACGAACCAAGGACACAAACAGACAGCACCAACTCCATCAGCAAGGACATGCTTCCATGCTGTACATCTCTATGACTATGACAGCATCCTCAAACTAGTAGATCTGTGCCTCACAACCCACTTCACCTTCAACAAGACCTACAAACAAATCAATGAAACACCCATGGAATCACCAATATCAGGATTCTTGGCAGTAGCGGTTATGCAGAGGTTGTAAGGAGCAGCCCTCCCCAAGATCCAGCCCAAGCTTTGGATCCGCTTTATGGAAGACATCTTTATCATCATGAAACAAAGCAAATTAGAAGAAACCTTCAAACACCTAACCAACATCCTTACTAGTATAAACTTCACCAAAGAGTAACAACAACAGACTCCCCTTCCTCGATGTCACAATAGAACAAAAAGCCAATGGAGAACTGCACACCAGTATCTACAGGAAAGCAACACACAGAGACAAGATACTCAACTACAGAAGCAATCATCCCAATACCCACAAACGGAGCTGCATCATAACATTATTAAATGAGCCACAACACACTGCAGCACCCATGAACTGCAAGATGCCACAGAAAAGCACCTACACAACGAATGAAAGAACAACGGGTACCCGAGAAAACACAGTCCACCAATTCTTAAACAAACCTAAACAAGACAACATGCCCAGAGCCTGTAGCCACACTACCATTAAAGACATCTAGGAGATAACAAGACTACTCCAGCCCTGGAATGAACATCATATACAAAATACAAGCACTGCAATAAACATTACATTGGACAGACTGGCAGGAAACTAGCCACCAGGATACATGAGCACCAACTAGCCACCAAAAGACATGACCAACTGTCACTTGAATCCTTACACACAGGCGATGAGGGACAGCAGTTCGACTGGGACAATATTTCCATCCTGGAACAGGCTAAACAAAGACAAAAACTTTGGAATTCCTGGAGATCTGGCATTCAAACTGGAACCCTATCAATAAACACATCGATTTGAAGCCCATCTCCCAACCTCTCAAAAAAAAAGCACAGAAGTGATATCACCTACCACAACAGACCAAAACACAAATAGAAAGCGGGACAGAACACCAGCGCTTCAGCGGTGGCTCACTAATGATGCTACCTATCATGGTGACAAAATGTCTGACAACAAATCTTCCAGCTCAGCGAGCAAATTTACAACCTTACCCTTCTGTCCCTAAATGTATTTATAAAATCTCTTTGGATTCTCCTTAACCCTATTTGCTAAAGCTATCTCACATCTCCATTTTGCCTTCCTGACTTCCCTCTTAAGTACACTCCTTCTGCCTTCATACTTTTCTACTGATTCACTTGATCTCTCCTATCTATACCTGACATATACTTCCTTCTTTGTCTTAACCAAAATCTCAATTTCTCTAGTTATCCAGGATTCCCGACATCCAACAGCCTTACCTTTAAAAAGAATATACTGTTTCTGCTCACTCATTATCTCATTTTTGAAGACTTCCCATTTTCCAGCCATGCCTTTATCTGCAAACATCTCTCCCTAATCAACTTACAAAAGCTTTGCTTGTTACAATCAAAAATGGCCTTCCTCTAACATGGAACTTCAACTTTTAGATCTGGTCTATCCTGTTCCATCACTATTTTAAAACTAATAGAATTTTGGTCACTGGTCCCAAAGGGATCTCTCACTGACACCTCAGTCACCTGCACCGCCTCATTTCCCAAGAGTGGGTCAAGTTTCACTGACTCTTGAGCAGAGAAAGATGCTGTTAGGCCCAAATGGACCTAAAGTCAAATTTTGGAGTGCATGAGGAACTTTGATCTCTCCATTAGTAGATCCAGCGTTTTCTCCAGTGCGTTTACCTAATTTCTATTCGATCATCTACATTACATTGCTTGCGAGTACATTTCAAGTTAGGTGAATAACTTTTCCCAAAACTCCTATGTATTTATTAAGACACATTCAATATTGCACTAATAGCAATACAATCCTGTCCAGATAATTTCTTCAAATAGTGTTGGCGTCATCTTCGAAATACTGACACTGTAACTTGTCGTTTTCGATTAACAGAAACTGATTAATTTCTTTTAGTTAGCATTATCGTATGACTAAAAGAAACAAGTAATTCACGAAAATGGCAGAATTGAGTCCGGCAATTTCCGAGGAGAAAGTGAGATGCTGCAGTATCAGAGCTGAAAATGTGTTGCTGCAAAAGCGCAGCAGGTCAGGCAGCATCCAAGGAACAGGAAATTCGACGTTTCGGGCCAGAGCCCTTCATCAGGAATGAGGAGAGGGTGCCAGGCAGGCTAAGATAAAAGGTAGGGAGGAGGGACTTGGGGGAAGGGCGATGGAGATGTGATAGGTGGAAGGAGGTCAAGGTGAGGGTGATAGGCCGGAGTGGGGTGGGGACGGAGAGGTCAGGAAGAAGATTGCAGGTTAGGAAGGCGGTGCTGAGTTCGAGGGATTCGACTGAGTGCAGCCCAGATGGCCTCCTTCTTCAAGGACCGCAGATTCCCCCCAGACGTGATCGACGATGCCCTCCACCGCATCTCCACTTCCCGATCCTCTGCCCTTGAACCCCGCCCCTCCAACCGCCACCAGGACAGAACCCCACTGGTTCTCACCTACCACCCCACCAACCTCCATATACAGCGTATCACCCGCCATCATTTCCGTCACCTCCAAACGGATCCCACCACCAGGGATATATTTCCCTCCCCTCTCTAACAGCGTTCCGAAAAGACCACTCCCTCATCAGGTCCACACCCCCCCCCCACCAACCCAACCTCCACTCCCGGCACCTTCCCCTGCAACTGCAAGAAATGCAAAACTTGCGCCCACACCTCCTCCCTTACTTCTCTCCAAGGCCCCAAGGGATCCTTCCATATCCGCCACAAATTCACCTGCACCTCCACACACATCATTTACTGCATCCGCTGCACCCGATGTGGCCTCCCCTATATCAGGGAGACAGGCCGCCTACTTGCGGAATGTCTCAGGGAACACCTCTGGGACACCCGGACCAACCAACCCAACCACCCCGTGGCTCAACACTTTAACTCTCCCTCCCACTCCACCGAGGACATGCAGATCCTTGGACTCCTCCATCGCCAGACCATAACAACACGACGGTTGGAAGCAGAGCGCCTCATCTTCCGCCTGGGAACCCTCCAACCACAAGGGATGAACTCAGATTTCTCCAGTTTCCTCATTTCCCCTCCCCCCACCTTGTCTCAGTCAATTCCCTCGAACTCAGCACCGCCTTCCTAACCTGCAATCTTCTTCCTGACCTCTCCGCCCACACCCCCACTCCGGCCTATCACCCTCACCTTGACCTCCTTCCACCTATCACATCTCCATCGCCCCTCCCCCAAGTCCCTCTTCCCTACCTTTTATCTTAGCCTGCCTGGCACCCTCTCCTCATTCCTGATGAAGGGCTCTGGCCCGAAACATCGAATTTCCTGTTCCTTGGATGCTGCCTGACCTGCTGTGCTGCAATTTCCGTCCAAGTCAAATAACATCTTAAAATAAACAAAATTCCTTAAATTTCTAAAGACAGTGCCCCTCCCTCCAGATACAATAGCACATACAGATCAGATTAACGCAGATTCACAGGGCTCAGAAAACTCAATGTAAAAATCCAACACCTCAAGATGTGGAAAGCTTTTAGGTATCAACATCAAGCTCACAAAACTGCAACTTCAAACAAATGTAACTTACTGCCTATAAACAAATAACGGACAGAAAAATGTCTAAGCTGCCCCGTACTTTGCTGTTGCTGCAGTGTTTAGTTCTCAATAATGCGCAACAGGAGGCGATTCTCTACAAAGCCAAACTGTCTCCAGGTCCTGGCTGAAACAGACGAAAGTTTGCTGCAGCACTTACGAATTTATTTCTTCTCTCTGAATCCTCACGTTGCGGTCCGAGGGCAACTTCCCGGTCGCAGGGCCCAGGAGCTGCCAACATTTTCTTGCGATTGTCATCGTTCTCCCCGCAATGGGCAGCATGGAGGTGGTGACGGTGGTATCGCTCCATGTTTATTTAACGCACCGTCCGTTCACTTCGGTTTTCGTTTTTAAAAGAAACCTCTCGCTCTTGCAATCGCTGACCATCCACCCCCGACGTGACAAACTCGATCTAATCGTGTTGAACCTCGCTAATTCTGATCCAGGGAAAGCAGCCGGGCGCGAGTGTCAGTGGAGAACCTCCGCCGCGCTCCCGACACCGGCTTCCCGTTCGCGGTTATTTTTTCCAATCGGGAACGGCCGCCCTTGTTCGGACCAATCACAGGAGACGTGGCGCAGGCAACCAATCGGTGCGCAGGCAGGGCGGAGCACGCGTGACGTCACTGGCTAACGGTCGTCGTGTCTCGCTCTACGTTATTGCGCTCTCTCGCGCCCTGTCCCGCCCTTTCCCCTCTGCCCCACCCAGAACTGGATCGCTTTTCCTCTCACTGAACGCAGCGAGAAGGCCATTCGGACCCTCGAATGTGGTCCACCACCATTCAATTCAATAGCTGATCATCCAACTCTCTACTTTCCTGATGTGGGATATAGGTAAATTAATGTTACTTCTGCAATTATAACTGATTATACAAAAAATAAATGAACTCACATCAGTGTGTAATTGTTTCAGTCAGGAGCTGAAAATGTATGCAAGAAAGAAACGAACTGCAAAACAATGGTAGAAATACAGGCACTAGAGGCAGTTAAACTAGTTATGCCCATATAAATGATAGGTATAAACATCTGTTTCCCACTTTTACAGAAACACCGGTACAAACCCCAATTAAAAGGGCTGAGTGATAAGATGCTGTGATGGGCAGCACAGATGGAGGGAACAGCAAGAAATGCCTAACAATAACCCACACCAGGACGAGGTCAAATGGCCTGTGAGGATAGAAATAAGCATTTTGTCACAGACAAGGCCGGATAAGACAAGAGATAAACAGGAGTAATGGGTACCGGTTCTTAGGGAAGTGGAGGAAACTGGGGGGGGGAAACAATGAAATAAGAAAAAAAATGTAGGAACCAAATTATATAAATATCGAGTACTTGTTGAATTCAGTGTGTTTTGTCCCTGCCTTGTGGACATCACACCCACTTGCAAGTGTGAAATAAAGGACACTGATGATTTAGATCTTGTCTCAGACTGAAATTATTGAAGTGAGTGAGCTTTGTTTCTCACACTGATGAAGGGCTTCTGCCCGAAACGTCGATCTTCCTGCTCCCCGGATGCTGCCTGACATGCTGTGCTTTTCCAGCACCATTCTAATTTTGTTTCTACCTTGATCCCCAACCCCAAGACTACCTGTCTGTTCCTCTCACTGAAAAGAGAAGATAGGAGCAGGAGGAGGTCATCTGCCTCTAAAACCTGCTCAAAACCCTAATGTCTCTTGCTGAAAATGTGTTGCTGGAAAAGTGCAGCAGGTCAGGCAGCATCCAAAGAGCAGGATAAGCGACGTTTCGGGCATGAGCCCTTTTCAGGAATTCCTGAAGAAGGGCTCATGCCCGAAACGTCGATTCTCGTGCTCCTTGGATGCTGCCTGACCTGCTGCACTTTTCCAGCAACACATTTTCAGCTCTGATCTCCAGCATCTGCAGTCCTCACTTTCTCCTCCCTAATGTCTCTTGCCCACCCACGTGGCTGGTTTACTCCCTGTCTTGCTGAATAGAGAAACTTCCAACATAGGAGCAGGAGGAGGCCATTTGACCCCTCGAACCTGCTCTGCAATTCAATATGTTAATGGCTGATCATTCAGCTATACAGGCTAATTCTGCCCTCCCCAGTGTGACTTGACCCCTATAGCCACAAGAACTTTCCTTTGGGAATTAAACCGAGAAGGGCTTCTGTGCCACTGCTATGACTAAACAGAAAAGTTACTTCATATTTCAGAGATCACAATGTGTTGCTGTTGGTAAAACTGAAGGTAAAGAGAAGAAACCTATTACACCACATAACAGCTATTGAATAAGGCATTCTTACTGACTGGGTTAACTCGGAAGCTTTGGAATAGCTCTGCAGGCCAATATATAGATGACTGTCTCCGGTAGTGTGAGAAACAATACAGTTGGTTTGATTGTTGTTGATTGTTCGTCAACCTATTATAGATGCATAATATTATAAATGAAGAACTGCAGATGCCGGATGTCTAAAACAAAAACAAATTCTTCAGTGAAGAAGTCACCGTACTTGAACTATTAACTTTGCTTTCTCCCCACAAATGCTGCCAGACTTGCTGAATTTCTTCAGCAATTGCTGTTTTTGTTTTAGTATATAAACATGTTCCATACATCTAATTACTCTCAGGAGATCCACAATAGTTTTACAGTGTCAATGCAGTTAATTGGTCTTACATAAATGTGTCCTGTTGACGTCTTATGTAATGAACAATTTCTTGTCACTCAAATATGTAATGATAATCCTTCATCACGTAATACAAGTCAGCCCCAGAGACAAATATTACAAGAAGACTGATGGCACCAAATCAATCTAAAGGAGATCCAAGCAGAACCAAGTGCGAGCTGCAGGCATAACTTAGAACAGTAACAACTAATATTTATATGTATCTTTGATGTAATAAAATGTCCCAAAGCACTTCACAAGATCAAAATATAACACTGCATCATGAAAAGAGGCATTGACTTGAACAGTATAGTCTCAATAGCAGCAAACACAGTTGTATAGGAGGCCATGCTGACAGTTTTGGAAGGACCTATCAGTGTACAGGCATTTTCAAACAACTTGTTGAGACATGTTGTGGCACACTTTTGGAGCATGAGGTACTTGAACCCAGGCCTTCTGACTCAGAATTAGGGTCATTATCATTCCCTCTCAAGAGCCCTCCTGTCAGCATAAAAATATAGGCTGTTTGCCAAGTATGCACACTGTTATTTACAATGATGTACTTCAGGTAGTTGCCAGCTAAGAGTGCCAAAATGCCTCACCCTGGACTTTTTCCTTTGAATCATAGAATCCGTTCAGTGTGGAAGAGACCATTCGACCCATTGAGTCCACACCAACTCTCCAAAGAGCATCCAATCCAGGCCAATCCCCCCTTCCCCTCTCCCAACTCCCTCTCCACCCCACCATATCCCCATAACCTTGCATTTTGCATGCTAATCCACCTAGCTTGCACACCCCTGGACACTATGGATAATTTAGCATGGCCAGTCCACCTAACCTGCACATCTTTGGACTGCGGGAGGAAACTGGAGCACTAGGAAGAAACCCACGCAGACATGGGAGAATGTGCAATCTCCACGCAGACAGTCACCTGAGGTTGGAATGGAACCCAGGTCCCTGGTGCTGAGGGAGTCATGTTAACCACTGAGCCACCATGTGCCCTTTGCATTCATGATTTTCTATAAAACTGGCTGAGTTGCATTCCTATTTCCCAGTGCTATTTTTTCTGAGACCTCATTTCTTCCTCATCTCTGGAAGTACTTTGTTTCTGCAATACTTAACACATTGCTGCTGATTGATTTTTTTTTCTGTTGTTACCTGCATGCCATGAGCCTTCACCCACTCTTTCTTAAGCTTCTGCGTGGTCTACTCCATTTCACAGTTCAGTACTTACAATCATTGAATCATAGAGCTGTACAGCATGGAAACAGACTCTATGGTCCAACTTGTCTATGCTGACCAGGTATCCTAAATTAATCTATTCCCATCTGCCAGCATTTGGACCATATCCCTGTAAACATTCATGGATCCACCCAGATCCTTTTAAATAGCAGCCTCCACCACTTTCTCTGGGAGCTCAGTCTATCCAACATCACCCTGTGCATGAAATATTGCCCCTTGGGTCCCTTTAAAATCTTTCCCTTCTCACCTTAAATCTATATCTTTTCATTTTGGATTCCCCTAACCTGGGGAAAAGATCTTGGCTATTCACCCTATCCATGGCTCACATGATTTTACAAACTATCAGTTCACCCCTCAGCCTCTGATGCTCCAAAGAAAACAACTCCAGTCTACTCAGCCTCTCCCTAAAGCTCAAAGCCTCCAATCCTGCAACATCCTTGTAAATATTTTCTGCATCATTTCAAGTTAAACAATATCTTGCCGAAAGCAGGGAGACCAGAACTGTATGCAGTATTACAAAAATGACCGAAATAATGTCCTGTACATCAGCAGCATGACATCCCAACTCTTATACTCAATGCACTGACCTATAAAGACAAACATACCAAATGCATTCTTTACTACCTTGTCTACCTGCAAATCCACCTTCAAGAAACTATGAACTTGTATCCGAAGGTCTCTCTTTCAGTAACACTCTCAGGGACCTATCATTAAGTGCATAAGTCCTGCACTGATTTGCCTTACAAAAATGCAACACCTCGTGTTTTCATGCTTACGTGAGCCTCAAAGTCCATTCGTAGCTGGTCACAACTGCTGAATTCGACTTTGGATATTGCCCATCTTGGAGTTTGTATTATTGACCTGGCCTCATGGATTTCTGCCAATGGGTTTTACTTCAGGCCTTTCGTGTTCATTTCTGGTTCCATGTGTCTGGTTATTATTATCACCATGTAACAGTGTGAATTCTCAGTTCTTGTGAGTGAACAGCAGTGTTCATTATGACTGTTGACACTACATTTGAAGTTACCACAAAGTATTTTGGACAAAAAGACAAAATTAGAGGAATTTCAGCATTGACTGCTGTCATATCTGAACAGTCACCCAAAAGCAGAACATCATTCTTATACTTCAGGATTGCTAAAGATTGTTTTGCATAATTTTGGTTCCTTCATAGAACATAAAACATAGTAAAGTACAACACAGAACAGGCCCTTTGGCCTACGATGTTTTGCAGAGATTTGTTCCTAATGTAAAAGTATAGTAACTTAACCTATGCACACCTCAACTTACTGCTATCCATGTGTATGTCCAGCAGTTGCTTAAATGTCCCCAGTGACTCTGCTTCTACCACCACAGCTCGTAACACAATCCATGCATTCACTACTCTCTGCATAAAGAACCTACCTCCGACATCTCCTTTATATCTTCCTCCTAATATCTTCAAAGTATGACTTCACATAACAGTCCATCCTGCCCTGGGGAAAAGTCTCTGACTATTGACTTCATCTATTCCTCTCATTTTGAATGAACCTATCAAGGCAATCTATATGCTACCAGTTCAAAGATCATTGTGTCCACTGCATAAAGTAAAGACAACGGACACATCTGATGTTCTTTTCATTAACACTGCTGGCCATATGACTGGCTTCATCATAGGAGTATGTGAAGAATCCTGTTCACACTAATCTAGAAAAGTTTCAGGGGGATCTAAGATGTGCTGCACCATGAACTGATGAGTGAGGAACCACAGAACTTTCTTCCTGAAATGAGAAAATTGGGTCAGATTATAATGTGTTATCGGGTTCACCCCCTTAATGTATAGCTTTGTTAAGGATCTTTTCCAACATAGTGGAGGATTTTAATGCTGATTAACTCTTGGAAAAGCTAAGTAATTCTTCACAAAATGCCATGTAGAGCAGAATCTTACCAGGCTTTCGGTAACTTGGGCAAAGGCAAAATGAGTGGTAGAATCGAGCAAGATGGTCATCTCAACACTGAGATTGTCTTGCCATAACTTTCCCACTTTGCTCAAGTTGCTCGGCAAGAATCTCACCAGGGAGTGATAAGTTCCTAATCGAGACTCTATTGATTGTTAAGAGGCTTGTGAACAGTCCAATTCATAATGGGTTACACCAAACGCACCACACAAGCTAGCCGTAAGGTCAGTTCAATGTGAAAATCAGATTGGGTTCTTGGTGGACTCATCCCCTGACACTTGCATCCAACAGGTGCCAACCTCTATAAACCCTCTTGGCATATTTTCAATCTATCATACATACAGGATATTTCTGCACCTCAGTGCTAAAACTCAAACTGCACCAGCAAATATCATTGCAAGGACACTTTGCATCCAACTCATGGACAGCACCAGGCTATACCTCCAGGCTGTTGACTTGCTTTCATACCATTGACTCAATCTGAGCCAACCAGGATGTTCGCAGTGTCTCTCTTGCATTGCCTTATCTATTGATGCTTTGGCCTCTCGGCCAGAGGTACCTAGCTCATATTACTCCAGTCATGCCATGCCAATTAGCACAGACACAAAGCCAGGAAGTTTGCCATGGTTGTTAGCAGGCCTCAGTCAAGTCAAAGGAGACCGCCTTTGAAACCCATCCTAGCCTTGCTTTGGGCAGTCAGAGTCACAATCCTGTACTCAAAAGAGGAAAGGAACCAAATGACAGTAGGACATGCTGGCATTCTAAAACAACTCTCAACTGTGTGATAAAAGATATGTGATTTATATACTATATTAATCTTTTTGAGTTTTGCTTTGAAATTAGTGGCATATGGGTCTTGATTTATTTTTGTGAAGGTCTTTCCAGAACTGTGACTGAAGACCCGTATGTGTCAGAGAGCCTGCAGGTTACTAGAGCATAAATGGACGTTTGATTATATTGTGAGCAATTGCAGCTGGAGGAAGAAAATATTAAGCCATTGGCTTTAGCAGAATTTAGGGTGTTCAATTTTTTGTTAAATTTCTAAAAAAACGCATGGTTCCATTCAAAGGAGAACTGACTATGTTCAGAAGCAAATGGTATCTCCTAGAAATAGAAGTTGTTCAGGAAATTATGGAAATACATTACATTGGTGAAAGAGTATCATTTATAAGACTTCCAGACCAGGAGCATTTGATGCATGTTCTGTGGATTATTAAAATACTGAGAAAGTCTAAGCTCTCAGTTGTTTAAGTATTCCATGAAAAAGACTTCACGGTTAACAAGATAGGAACTGAGAGAAGCGGTTAAACGTAAGGAAGGAAATTCCTGAATTTTGATTAACTAAACAGTGATGGTGTTGGGAATTGGATGGGATTTTGTTTTGTGAAATTATTCAAACCGTGTTATATTTAGATAGCTTGATTGGTTTATTTTATTGCTTCTTTTGCATCATAAACTTCTGCTTTCTTATTACAAAGCATGTCTGCAGCCTTTTGTGCTATATTTCAGTGAAATAGTGCTTGTAATAATTTTAAAAATTGAGCGGTTTTTATGAGGCAATCTTGAAGTGTAAAACTGTTGAAGATGGCCACAGTGAAAGCATTGAGCAGATTCTGCTGAACAATCTTGTCAGTTGCGATACTTCCTTGCTCCTCATTGCCAGCACATCAAACGGTGGTAAGCACACTTTCGCTGTTTTTGGCACCCTTTTTGTTTTTTCGGAGAGACATTTGAGGGCCTATAAATAAAATTAAAATGTAAAATAGGTCAGTTCACTAAGAGCCAGCTTATGCAAACAAAACATTGAGAGCCTAGAGAAACTCAACAGGTCGAGCTGCTTCTTTGAAGAAAGAAACCATTCATATTTTGAGTACAATATGACTGTTCTTCAGAGCTGAAGGTTGCAGGAAATCTATCTGGTGTGCCATTGACAAAGGTAAAAGAGGAGCAAGTGGAATCTAGGGTAAGCATACCCAGAACAAAAGAAAAATGGCTTTTAATGGTGGCAAAGGATAGATATAAATCAAGAATAGGTGTGAGTAGCAGAAAATAGATCAGTTCCATTTAGAGCATGCCCATGCAAACAAAACAGAGTTGGGGGTAAGAGGCTGTGATCAAAATAGAGGAAAATGTTCATGTTCTAAAGTTGTTAAACTCAACATTGAGTCCCAAAAGCATAATGTGCCTTTAATAGAAATGAGGTGTTGTTGCTCCATCTTGCATTGGCTTCATTGGGCCACTATAGCAGGCCTAGGACAGAAATGTTATAGTTCGAGTAAGATAGTGTATTGAAATGGCAAATGGCTGGAAGTTTAGGATCATTTTTATGGACTTACCAGAGATGTTTTGCAAGTGATCACCTAGTCAGTTTTTGGTCACAGCAATGTAGAGGAAACTCCATTCTGAGCAGGAAATATATTAGAAAAATTGAAAGAAGTACAAGTAAATTGCTGCTTCACCTGGAAGATAAATTTGGGCTCTTAACAGGACAGAGAAAGCAAAGCAGAAAGTGCTTTGGAAAGCTCCATCAGGGTGGGAGCGATGCAGAAGTATAGTGGGCCAAAGTTTTGCAGAGGGAATGTACAGAGGTCCCTGAAGAATGCTGGGAAGGAAGGTGACAGAAAAATGTGTCTGATTGTACCATCCTACTGGAGATGGCAGAAATTGTAAAAGATGATCTTTCGAATACAGGGACTGGTGAGGCAAAAATTGTGGACAACAAAACCCAGCCACTGCTCTAGGAGGGAGGGGAGGGGATAACCACAGAAAAGTGGGAAGTAGGTCAGACATGGTTGAAGGCCTCATTAGCAGTGGTGGGAAATTATTGAGGAAAAAGGACAATATGTTGGAAATACCGTTGGGAAAGGATTTGATAGGGATGGAGAAACTGAGGAATTGATGGTCTTCTTAGTTAAGGTAAGTGTGAGAGTAAGTGAACAATAAATAATGGTGGAAAAAAAACTATCCCCAGAAATGAAAACATAGAAATCAAAGAAGAGAATGGAAAAGTCAAAGATGGACCAGGTGAAGCTGGGAAGATGGAAATTGACAGCTTTTTTTTCAATTCTGGACCAGAGTAGGAAGCAGCATCAATGATGTTACCGATGTACTCAAAGAATTGTAGTTAGTGGCCCGATTAGGACTGGAACAAAGAATGCTTCACATTGCCCAGAAAGAAACAGGCATTGGTACCCATGTGTTTTACATAGGGAAAGTGAAACAGATTAAGTAGTAAATTGTGTGAAAATAAATTCAGCCTGGCACAGAAGTGTGATGGTGAATGAAGAAGCAGAAGACCTTCAGATCATCCTAATGGGGATTGGATATGTAGAGGACTTGCATTGCGACGTTAGGGTCACCAAGGCTGGGAAACTGGAAATTGTGGAACTGATGTAAAGGATCAGACAAATTTTGAATGTAATCAGGAAAAGATTGGATGAGTGGAGAAAAATGCAGTCAAGATGGGAAGAAATAAGTTAGTCTGGAAGAAGCAAACTGCAACGTCAGGTCTACCAGGGCAATCGTGTCTGTAGATTTTGAGAAGAAGATGGAAGTGGACTATGTCAGGTTAGGGGACTATGAAATGAAGGTAGGAGGGGAACTGTGGAAGGAAGATCTCCGTAAGTGATAAAGTCAGTGGCAGCCGTGGCCTAGCCCATTGATAAGCTGAGACTGAGAATTGGCATTGCATAGAACTGTCCCATAGTGACACCCTTTGTGTTTGGTCTATTTTGATTGTTGGATCACCTGTTCAAAGGTTAGCTCTCATTCTGTCTGCAATAAATCAGGAAATATGCAATTGAGAATTAAAATAAACTCATCTCCTTAAGCCACACCTTTACATGAATTCATACTATATGTATCTTCAATGGAGAGTGTCAAGACCACTGGCAGCTGGGACCACTGGTTGGACGAAGCATATGTTCTCAAGATTAAAATAAAGATTGGAGGCTGGTAGTACTGACTGAAAATTTCTTTCTGTACCTTGCCTAATGAGGATCTTATTGGCAATGGGGCTCCCTTCGTATTAGAAAGTACTGACCCGGGGTTGTAGTTGCTTCAATAGGCTGCTCTGTTCCTGTGGAATTGCTTCTTTCATACCTCCCATTTAACTGCTTAAGTTGTTCCTCAACAGCATTACAGAGCTTTAGAAAGGATAGGCATTGCTGACCTCGTGTAGAATTGCTTCCATTTTGCTTTTATGTCTCATTTTGCTTCACTTTGATTAAGTCTTCAACAACTTCCCACCATTTCCAGTAAGCCATCATGTCATCATGTTCAGAAAAATCTTCAGAGGATTTCTTTCTCAATTCAACAATGTATTGAGGTTGTTCAATGTTGCTTTATGGTTTCTCAGATTCCACTGAGAAAAATACCATCTGTTGTGGTTCTGTTTGCCGAGGAGGGAATTTGTGTTGCAGACGTTTTATCCCCTGTCTAGGTGACATCCTCAGTGCTTGGGACTCTCCTGTGAAGTGCTTTTGTGATCTTTCCTCCGGCATTTGTAGTGGTTTGAATCTGCCGCTTCTGGTTGTCAGTTCCAGCTGTCCGTTGCAGTGGTCGGTATATTGGTTCCAGGTCAAGGTGCTTAATGATTGAATCTGTGGATGAGTGCCATGCCTCTAGGAATTCCCTGGCTGTTCTCTGTTTTGTTTGTCCTATAATAGCAGTGATGTCCCAGTCGAATTCATGTTGCTTGTCACCTGTGTTGTGGCTTCAAAGGATAGCTGGTCGTGTTGTTTCATGGCTAGTTGGTGTTCATGGATGCGGATCGTTAGCTGTCTTCCTGTTTGTCCTATGTAGTGTTTTGTGCAGTCCTTGCATGGGATTTTGTACACTACATTGGTTTTGCTCATGCTGGGTATCGGGTCCTTCATTCTGGTGAGTTGTTGTCTGAGAGTGGCTGTTGGTTTGTGTGCTGTTATAAGTCCTAGTGGTCGCAGTGGTCTGGCTGTCAGTTCGGAAATGCTCTTGATGTATGGTAGTGTGGCTAGTCCTTTGGGTTGTGGCATGTCCTTGTTCTGTTGTCTTTCCCTTAGGCATCTGTTGATGAAATTGCGCGGGTATCTATTTTTGGTGAATACATTGTGCAGGTGTTCTTCTTCCTCTTTTTGCAGTTCTGGTGTACTGCAGTGTGTGTTGTGGCCCTTTTGAATAGTGTCTTGATGCAACTTCTTTTGTGTGTGTTGGGGTAGTTGCTTTCATAGTTCAGGACTTGGTCTGTGAGCAAAACCAATGTAGTGTACAAAATGCCATGCAAGGACTGCACAAAACACTACATAGGACAAACAGGAAGACAGCTAACGATCCGCATCCATGAACACCAACTAGCCATGAAACGACACGACCAGCTATCCTTTGTAGCCACACATGCAGATGACAAGCAACATGAATTCGACTGGGACAACACTACTATTATAGGACAAGCCAAACAGAGAACAGCCAGGGAATTCCTAGAGGCATGGCACTCATCCACAGATTCAATCAATAAGCACATCGACCTGGACCCAATATACCGGTCACTGCAGCGGACAGCTGGAACTGACATCCAGAAGCGGCAGATTCAAATCACTACAAATGCCGGAGGAAAGATCACAGAAGCACTTCACAGGAGGCTCCCAAAAACTGAGAATGTCACCTAGACAGGGGATAAAACGTCTGCAACACAAATTCCTAGCTCAGTGAACAGAACCACAACAATGAGCACCCGAGCTACAAATCTTCTCACAAACGTTGAATGTTACTAATTTAGAACCAGCTTCCAATTAAGCTAAGCCTGTTGAGGTTTCAGGCTGACTGACTAATTGAAGCTCAGTGGAATTTGAGCAGGTAATAATAAAATGAAAAGACAAATTCTTAAAAAATAAGATATCAGAAGAGGTGCCTTCCACCTTCAGTCATTGGGGAAATTTAAAAAATGTGTTTAATGAGTTCCTTTCCTTTATCAAGCAAAGTTAATTCTGAATATTATCATTTCTGACATGTTATTTTCAATTTAATGATGTCTAAAAAATGAAATGTACCAGAGATTGGGACTCCTTATCTGATTGCTCAGGATTTTACATACTTGATGTAGAACTTATGTTATGAAAATTAAGCTATGTAAGATCTACCTGTCAAAATGAGAAATATTATTTTGGAAGGTGAAAAGGACGGCATAAAAATTTTGGGCTCAAGTGTTATGAAATTGAAGGCATGTATTGTACCTTTAAGAGAAAGTGAATGTTGTTCTGAACTAAGAGCTTACAAGCACCTGTGATGACTAGATGGCAGCCCCACAGTGTACTGGAAAATTGAAAATATGTGACATTTGGCTGCGAAATGGATACCTGAGTTTGTTGTTGTTTTCTTCGAGTAAAAAATGAGGTCTGCAGATGCTGGAGATCACAGCTGCAAATGTGTTGCTGGTCAAAGCACAGCAGGTTAGGCAGCATCTCAGGAATAGAGAATTCGACGTTGACAACAACTCAAATTTAACTGATCAGTTTAAGTTATGCCCCAGGATACGACAATCCAATCGAGATTGAGTTTATTGTTTTGCCAACATTGAACCAATGAGACGATCTGACACTGGGGAAATGGGAAGCCTTCAGAAATTAGATACAGAATCCAGAGAAAGTATTTATGTAAATAACAAAACGTAGTGGACCCAGCACCGATCCTTGTGGCACTCCACTGGTCACAGGCCTCCAGTCTGAAAAACAACCCTCCATCACCACCCTCTGTCTTCTACCTTTGAGCCAGTTCTGTAGCCAGTTGGCTAGTTCTCCCTGTATTCCGTGACATCTAACCTTGCTAATCAGTCTCCCATGGGGAACCTTGTTGAATGCCTTACTGAAGTCCATATAGATCACATCTACCGCTCTGCCCTCATCAATCCCCTTTATTACTTCTTCAAAAAACTCAATCAAGTTTGTGAGACATGATTTCCCACATACAAAGCCATGTTGATTATCCCTAATCAGTCCTTGCCTATCCAAATACATGTACATCCTGTCCCTTAGGATTCCCTCCAACAACCTGCTGACCACCGACGTCAGGCTCACTGGTCTATAGTTCCCTGGTTTGCCTTTACCCCCCCTTCTTAAACAGTGGCACCAGTTACCAGTGGCACCTGTTAGGGTGAAAGGAAAGGCTGGTAGGTATTGGGAATGCTGGGTTTGGTTAAGAAAAAGAAGGAAGCATATGTCAGGCATAGACAGGAGAGATCGAGTGAATCCTTAGAAGAGCATAAAGGAAGTAGGAGTATACTTAAGAGGGAAATCAGGAGGGCAAAAAGGGGACATGAGATAGGAGAATCCAAAGGGGTTTTACAAATACATTAAGGACAAAAGGATAACGGGAAAGAATTGGGCCCGTCAAAGATCAGCTAGGCGTCCTTTATGTGCAGCTGCAGAAAATGGGGGACGTACTAAATGAGTATTTTACATCAGTATTTACTGTGGAAAAGGATATGAAGGATATAGAATGCAGGGAAATAGATGGTGATACCTTGCAAAATGTCCATATTACAGTGGAGGAAGTGCTGTATGTCTTGAAACACATAAAGGTGGATAAATCCCTAGGACCTGATCAGGTGTACCCTAGAACTCTGTGGGAAGCTAGGGAAGTAATTGCTGGGTCACTTGCTGAGATATTTATATCATCGATAGTCTCAAGTGAGGTGCTGGAAGACTGGAGGTTGGCTAACGTGGTGCCACTGTTTAAGGAGGGTTGGTAAGGACAAGCCAGGGAACTATAGACCAGTGAGCCTGACATCGTTGGTGGGCAAGTTGTTGGAGGGAATCCTGAGGGACAGGATGTACATGTATTTGGAAAGACAAGGTCTGATTAGGGATAATCAACATGGCTTTATGTGTGGGAAATCATGTCTCACAAACTTGATTTAAGTTTTTTTGAAGAAGTAACAAAGAGGATTGATGAGGGCAGAGCAGTAGATGTGATCTATATGGCGGCTCAAAGGTAGAAGACAGAGGGTGGTGGTGAAGGGTTGTTTTTCACACTGGAGGCCTGTGACCAGTGGAGTGCCACAAGGTTCAGTGCTGGGTCCACTACTTTTTGTCATTTACATAAATGATTTAGATGTGAGCATAAGAGGTATAGTTAGTAAGTTTGCAAATGACACCAAAATTGGAGGTATGGTGGAACAGCAAAGAACGTTACCTCAGATTCCAATGGGATCTCGATCAGATGGACCAATGGGATGAGAAGTCGCAGATGGAGTTTATTTCAGATAAATGCAAGGTGCTGCATTTTGGGAAAGCAAATCTTAGCAGGACTTATACATTTAATGGTAAAGTCCTAGGGAGTGTTGCTGAATAAAGAGACCTTGGAGTGCAGGTTCATAGCTCCTTGAAAGTAGAGTCACAGGTAGATAGGATAATGAAGGTGGTGTTTGGTATGCTTTCCAATACTGGTCAGAGTATGGAGTACAGGAGTTGAGAGGTTATGTTATACAGGACATTGGTTAGGCCACTGTTGGAATATTGCATGCAATTCTGATCTTCTTCCTATTGGAAAGATGTTGTGAAACTTGAAAGGGTTCAGAAAAGATTTACAAGGATATTGCCAGGGTTGGAGTATTTGAGCTATAAGAGAGAGGCTGAACAGGCTGGGGCTGGTTCCCCTGGAGAATTGGAGGCTGAGGGGTGACCTTATAGAGGTTTACAAAATTATGAGGGGCATAGATAGGATAAATAGACAAAGTCTTTTCCCTGGGGTGAGGGGAGTCCAGAACTAGAGGGCATAGTATGAGAGAGGAAAGATATAAAAGAGACCTAAGGGACAACTTTTTCACGCAGAGTGTGGTACATGTATGGTATGAGCTGCCACAGGAAGTGGCGGAGGCTGGTATAATTGCAACATTTAAAAGACATTTGGATGGGTACATGAATAGGAAGGGTTTGGAGGGATATGGACCAGGTGCTAGCAGTTGGAACTAGATTGGATTGGAATATCTGGTCGGCATGGACTGGGTGGACCAAAGGGTCTGTTTCCGTGCTGTACATCTCTATGACTATGACTATGACTGCAGCCCTAACAACACTCAAGAACCTAGATATTATTCAGGACAAAGTAGCCTCCTTGCTTGGCACTACATCCACAAGCATCCACTCGCTCTGCCACTGACACTCTGTAGCAGCAGTATGTACTATCTAAAAGATGCACTGCAGAAATTCACCAACAATCCTCAGACAGCACTTTCCAAACCCACAACTGGGCCCGTCAAAGATCAGCTAGGCGTCCTTTATGTGCAGCTGCAGAAAATGGGGAACGTACTAAACGAGTATTTTACATCAGTATTTACTGTGGAAAAGGATATGAAAGATATAGAATGCAGGGAAATTATTGGTGATACCTTGCAAAATGTCCATATTACAGTGGAGGAAGTGCTGGATGTCTTGAAACACATAAAGGTGGATAAATCCCCAGGACCTGATCAGGTGCACCCTGGAACTCTGTGGGAAGCTAGAGAAGTGATTGCTGGGCGTCTTGCTGAGATATTTGCATCATCTATAGTCACAGGTGAGGTGCCAGAAGACTGGAAGTTGGATAACGTGGTGCCACTGTTTAAGAAGGGGGGTAAAGGCAAACCAGGGAACTATAGACCAGTGAGCCTGCCGTCGGTGGTCAGCAGGTTGTTGGAGGGAATCCTGAGGGACAGGATGTACATGTATTTGGAAAGGCAAGGACTGGTTAGGGATAATCAACATGGCTTTGTGCGTGGGAAATCATGTCTCACAAACTTGATTGAGTTTTTTGAAGAAGTAATAAAGGGGATTGATGAGGGCAGAGCGGTAGATGTGATCTATATGGACTTCAGTAAGGCATTCAACAAGGTTCCCCATGGGAGACTGATTAGCAAGGTTAGATGTCACGGAATACAGGGAGAACTAGCCAACTGGCTACAGACCTGGCTCAAAAGTAGAAGACAGAGGGTGGTGATGGAGGGTTGTTTTTCAGACTGGCAGCCTGTGACCAGTGGAGTGCCACAAGGATCGGTGCTGGGTCCACTACGTTTTGTTATTTACATAAATGTGATGTGAGCATAAGAGATAGGTTAGTAAGTTTGCAGATGACACCAAAATCGGAGGTGTAATGGACAGCAAAGAGGGTTACCTCAAGTTGCAACAGGATCTTGACCAGATGGGCCAATGGGCTGAGAACTAGCAGATGGAGTTTAATTCAGATAAATGCGAGGTGCTGCATTTTGGGAAAGCAAATCTTAGCGGACTTATACACTTAATGGTCAGGTCCGAGAGAGTGTTGCTGAATGAAGAGACCTTGGAGTGCAGGTTCATAGCTCCTTGAAAGTGGAGTCGCAGGTGGATAGGATAGTGAATAATGCGCTTGGTATGCTTTCTTTTATTAGTCAGAGTACTGGGTACAGGGGTTGGGAGGTCATGTTGCGGCTGTACAGGACATTGGTTAGGCCACTGTTGGAATGTTGTGTGCAATTCTGGTCTCCTTCCTATTGGAAAGGTGTTGTGAAACTTGAAAGTGTTTAGAAAAGATTTACAAGGATGTTGCCAGGGTTGGAGGATTTGAGTTATTGGGAGAGGCTGAACACGCTGGGGCTGTTTTCCCTGGAGCATCTGAGATTGAGGGATTACCTAATAGACAATTATAAAATCATGAGGGACATGGATAGGATAAATAGACAAAGTCTTTTCCCTGGGGTGTGGGAGTCCAGAACTAGAGGTGATAGGTTTAGGGTGAGAGAGGAAAGATAGGAAAGGCATCCTAGGGGCAACCTTTTCAGACAGAGGGCGTTGCGTGTATGGAATGAGCTGCCAGAGGAAGTGGTGGAGGCTGGTACAACTGCAACATCTAAAAGGCATTTGGATGGTTAGATGAATAGGAAGGGTTTGGAGGGATATTGGTCACGTGCTGGCAGGTGGGACTAAATTGGGTCAGGATATCTGGTCATCATGGATGGGTTGGACCGAAGGGTCTAATTTTAATTGTAATTTGTAATTGACTTTAAATTGAAATTTGTAGTTTAAAATTCCGCAGTAACAAACTTTGGGCAGGCTTATTTTCAGTGGGTATATTAAAAATGAGCCTAATTAAGAATGAATGTAAATGGATCCTGATGAATGAATTAGTGAATGCAAGGTCTTCAGTTTGTGTTTGGGTCTCATCTTTTTCTTGTTCTCTTTCTTTAAGAAAAAAAATCACTTGTTAAATTTAAGGTTGATACCACTGTGTTAAAAAAGGGAGTAAAATTTCAGTAAAGGGCTAAGATTGGAAATTCTTTAAGTATATCTCTATGACTCTGTGACTCTCAATCAAAATGCAGGCATTTTGAAAATTGGAGACAGAGCAACTTCCATTGACAGAGATCCAAGAAATTAGGAAACACTCTCTATCAAAGGTACCTTTTCATATGGAACATAATCGCAGTAAAAAAGAAAGACTCCCCGGGAAGATCCTCGGCCAGAAGAGGAAAGACACTGAAGACGACAGCCACTGTGTGGTTTTGAAATTAAGCTGATGTAATTTTAGTAAGTGTCTTATTGGAACAGCATAATGTTATCGAGTTTGAGACAGGTAATAAGCAATTAAGAGAAAGGGGAATTCAAGTTGTGAATAGTTGTTGTTTAATGTTCACTTTTAGAGTTAAAGAATAAATTGATATTATTTTCTTTAAATAGTGGAACTTGGGAGTTCTCTGTCACCCATATTTTAACAGATTATGAGGTTAGGTGAACTTTTCTATGTGTTTGGTTTAATTAACAGAAGGGTTCACCGTTGTATCACAACACAAGCCTTTGAGGTAGGCAAAATGTTTCCAAGGCACATTGACATCCTCCTCACCTGCCACTGTATCAGACTGAAAAAATTACTCATAACCTAAATGACCTAACTGAATCTGAGCTAAGCTGCAGCGTCTTTTCCTCTTCATGATTTGTTGTATTTACTGTCTCCCTTCAATGTTGGATTCAGTTCATCTGTGGTTAAAATAATGGTCGATGCTTGCATTGCAATAACTACAGACTGGACTCCAGTACTCTGCTGACTAGTGTCATGTCAAATATAACTCAATGAAACTATACTGTCTGTATGTTGACCTCAAACCAGGTCCCATTCCACCATTACCTCTCTGTTATTGATCAACATTGTCTCCCAGTCCAACGATGGTTTGGTTCAGCTATCTAAACTATAAATTCTGGGATTCTTTTCCCTCAACCTTTGTCTCTCGACTTCGCTCTTTTAGGTGCTTGTTTAGATGAACCTTAGAATCTCCTTCTTTGACCAAGCTATTGACCACAAGCCCTCATGTCACCTTTCTGGCTCAGTACTAATAATATCTGGTTACAATTGTGAAATGTTCAGAATGTGTTACAGCATTAATGCTTCAATCCAAATATAAGCTTTAGTGTAAATGTAATTTGGTAAAAAGACAATGCACAACAGCAGTATTTGATGGGTTCAGCCTCAAAGAAGATCAGCTAGGACCCCCACCCTCACTTCCATCTCCAGCCCCACACCAGGTCCTAGCTCCCAGCCCTGCCATATTTTCACCATCCCTCCAGACCTCCCCCTCTCTGAGAATGAAAGATTAGTCCTCATCAGAGGCCTCACCTTCATCCCCCTATGCTCCCGGATTAACGAGTTCAACATGTGGCGAGACATTGAGTATTTCTTCCGCCGCCTTTGCCTCCGTGCCAACTTCCTCAACCAGGACTCTCGCCCACCCTCTGACGACTCCTTCTCCTACCTCCAACACACCCCATCCACCTGGACACCCCATGCTGGCCTCTTACCCACTCTCGATCTTCCGCCTAGGAGCCCACCAACCACACGGGATGAATGTAGATTTCTCCAGCTTCCTCATTTCCCCTCCCCCCACCTTATCTCAGTCCCAACCCCAGGATTCAGCACCGCCCTCTTGACCTGCAATCTTTTTCCCGACTTCTCCGCCCTCATCCCCTCTCCGGCCTATCACCCTCACCCTCACCTCCTTCCACCTATCGTATTCCCAACGCCCCTCCCCCAAATTCCCTCCCCCATACCTTTTATCTCAGCCCGCTTGGCACATCAGCTTTATTCCTGAAGAAGGGCTTATGCCCGAAACATTGATTCTCCTGCTCCTCGGATGCTGCCTGGCCTGCTGTGTTTTTCCAGCACCACAGTTTTCAACTAAAGTTATTGATTTGACTGGAAAAGACATTCTGCTGAAATGCTTGAAAGTTAGGAGCTAAACTAAAAAGAAGACCATCCAAAATAATTTCAGGATTACTACTGTGTCATGGGTAAATTGGCATAGGGTGAATGAAGTCAAGGGTTTAGATGTGTGGCTTTAAACTGGTGAGGCAGGAATGAGTTTCAATTCATGGGGCACTAGCATCAGTACGTTAGTAGATTGGACTGGTTTTCGTCAGACATGCTTCACTTGAATTGTCTGGGCCAGTATCCTGATGAATCAAATAACTAGGATCGTAAAAAGGGCTATAAACTAATCAGCCGTTTGGTGAGGACTTATGTACACTTACAGCAAAACTTGTTTGTAGGGCCTCTATTTTGATAATGCTATCCAAAGTGGAAAAGAAAGGAACAATATGTACATTCATAGGAAAAAACTGCAAGTGTGGTCAAAAGGGAAACAAAAGGTAAAAAGGTAAAAATTAATAGATTTTAAATGTGTGTAGTATTCAGAACAAAATAAATGAATTAACAGTACAAATGGAGGTTAATGAGGATGATCTTATCGCCATTGTGAAGACACTCCATTCATAAGTCTGATAACAACAAGAAAAAAGCTATTCTTAAATCTGTTGGTAAGTGTTTTCAGACTTCTGTATTTTCTCCCTGATGGAAGAGAGTATAACTGGGGTGGGAAGGGTCTTTGATTATGTTGGCTGCTTTCCCAAGGATGCATGAAGTATAGATGGAGTCAATGGATGGAAGATTGATTTGTGTAATGGACTGGGCTGCCTTCTTGGCCAGAGCAGTTGCAATACCAAATTGTGACACATCTGGATAAGATGCTTTCTATGTAGCATCTATAAAAATTGATAAGAGTCGTTGTGGACGTACCAAATTTCCAAAGCCTTCTGAGCAAGTTGAAGCTTTGGTATGCATTCTTAACTGTCACGTAAAAGTGGGTGAACCAGGATAGATTGTTGGTGACATTTACTCATAGAAACTTGAAGCTCTCCACCATCTCCACCATAACACCATTGATATAGACAGGAGTGTGTCCTCTGTTCTGCTTCCTGAAGTCGATGACCAGCTCCTTCATTTTGCTGACATTGAGGAAGAGATTGTTGTCTTTACACTGTGTTACTAAGCTCTCTAGCTCTTTACTGAACTCTGTTTTGTCGTTGTTTGAGATCCAACCAATTACAGTGATGTCATCAACAAATTTGTAAATGGAGTTAGAGCTGAATTTGGCCATACAGTCATGAGCATATAAGGAATATAGTAAGGGGTTGAGTATGCAGCCTTGCAGGGTACCGGTGTTGAGGATTATTGTAGAAGAGGTATTGTCACCTCTCTTCACTGATTGGGGTCTGCAGGTCAGGAAGTCAAGGATCCAGTTCTGGAGGGGGCAACAGAGTCCTAGGTCTCGGGGTTTGAAGATGAGTTGTTTGGAATTACAGTGTTGAAGATGGAGTTAGAATCAATAAATAGGAGTCTGACATAGGTGTCCTTGTTATCCAGATGTTCCATGGATGAGTGTAGGGCCAGGGAAATTATCAGATCAGCTAAAATCTCCATAAACAGTGGAGCAAACTTGGTGGGTCAAATGGCCTACATCTGCACATATGTTTAATGGTCTTACTAACATTACAGGGAGAAAGTGAGGCCTGCAGTTGTTGGAGATCAGAGTCGAGAGAGTGGTGCTGGAAAAGAACACAGCAGGCCAGGCAGCATCCGCGGAGCAGGAAAATTGACATTTCAGGCAACAACCTTCATTGGGAATGAGGCTTGTGAGCTGAGGGGGTGGAGAGATAAATAGGATGGGGGTGGGGCTGGGGGAAGGTAGCTGAGAGTGCAATAGGTAGATGGAGGTGGGGATAATGGTGATAGGTTGGAGAGGAGGGTGGAGCGGAGAGATGGGAAGGAAGATGGACAGGTCATGAGGGCAGTGCTGAGTTGAAGGTTGGAACTGGGATAAGGTGGAGGGAGGGGAAATGAGGAAACTGGTGAACTCCACATTGATGCCATGTGGTTGGATGGTTTTCAAGGTGGAAGAGAGGCATTCTTCCTCCAGGCATCAGGTGGTCGGGGTGTGGCAATAGAGGAGGCCCAGGACCTGCATGTTCTTGGCAGAGTGGCAGTTGGAGTTTAAGTGTTCAGCTATGGGGAAGTAGGGTTGGTTGGTGCGGGCATCCCGGAGATAATCTGTGATGTGCTTTGCAAGTAGGCATTATGTCTCCCCAGTGTAGAGGAGACTGCATTGGGAGCAACGGATACAGTAAATGACAGAGGTGGAAGTGCAGGTAGAGCTCTGATGGATGTGGAGCCCTTCTTTTGGGCCATGGGCGGAGCTGACAGGGGAGGTGAGCGCTCAGGTTTTGTAATTCCTGCAGTAGCAGGCAAAGGTGCCGGGAGGGGAGGGTGGGTTAAGGGGAGCATGGACCTGACAAGAGAGTCATGGAGGGAATGGTCTTCACGGAAAGCAGGTAAGGGGGGGGAGGGAAATATATCTCTGGTGGTGGCATCCTTTTGTCAGTGGCGGAAATGTATATGGAGGAAGGTGAGGACCAGGGGCATTCTGTCCTTGTTGCGGTTGGAGTGATGGTGTACCAGTGTGGAGGTGCTGGTAGTGGATGAGATGTGCTGGATGGCATCCTTGAGCACATGGGAGGGGAAATTGCAGTCTTTGAAGAAGGAGGCCATCTGCTGTGTTCTGTGGTGGAACTGTTCCTCCTGGGAGCCGGTGCAGCAGTGGCGGAGGATTTGGGAATAAGGGATACCGTTTTTACAGGAGGCGAAATGGAAGGAGGTGTAGTCCAGGCAGCTCTGGGTTTGTAGAAGATGTCCGTGTTTAGTCAGTCAACATTGATGGAGATGGAGAAGTTCAGGAAGAGGAGGGAGGTGTCTGAAATGGTCCAGGTGAACTTAAGGTCAGGTGGAATGTGTTAGTGAAGTTGATTAACTGTTCAAATTCCTCGTGGGAGCACAAGGTGGCACCGATACATCATTAATGTAGCAGAGGAAAATGTAGGGAATGGTGGTGGTATAACTGTGGAAGCTGGATGTTTCACGTAACTGATAAAAAGACAGGCATAGCTGCGACCCATGTGTCTGCCCATGACTACCCCTTTCATCTGGAAGAAGTGGGAGGATTCAAAGAAGAAATTCTTGTGTGAGGACCAGTTCAGCCAAATAAGAGTGTCAGTGGAGGAAAACTGATGGAGACACCGGGAGAGGAAGAAACAGGGCCTTGACCCTTATTAAGGCAGATGGAGGTTATTAGAGACTGGATGTCCATGGTGAAGATGAGGCACTGGGGGCCAGGGAAACAAAAATCTTGGTGGAGGTGGAACGCGTGGATGGTGTCCCGAACGTAACTGGGGAGTTCTTGAACCAGGCAAGATAGGACATTAGCACAAAATGTAGAGGTGAGTTCTGTGGAGCAGGAACAGGATACGGTGGGTCAGCCGGGGTAGTCAAGCTTGTGGATCTTAGGTAGGAGGTAGAACCGGGCGGTGCAGGTTCCCAGACCAGGAGGTTGGAAGCTGTGGGTGGGAGATCCCCTGAGGTGATGAGGCTGTGTTCAGTCTGGGAGGTGATGGGCTGAGAGGTCATTGTCAAGGGGCAGTAGGAGGTGTCTTCAATTGGCACCTGGCTTCAGCGGTGTAGAGGTCAGTGCGCCAAACTACCACTGCACCACCCCCTTGTCAGCTGGTTTGTTGGTAAGCTTGGGGTTGGAGCGGAGGAAGTGGAGGGCTACGCATTGCGAGGGTGAGAGGTTGGAGTGGGTGAGGGATGTAGAGAGGTTGAGGCGGTGCATGTCCCAGTGGCAGTTTGAAATAAAGAGATCGAGGCACGTAACAGACCAGCACGGGATGTCCAGGTGGATGGGTGTGTTAAGGCAGGAGAAGGAGTTCTTGAAGTTGGGCAGAAGTCTCGGTGGGAAAAGTAAGCTCGGAGGCGGAGGTGGTGGAAGAAATGTTTAGTGTCATAACCCGTGTTGAATTCGTTGATCTGGGAGCAGACGGGGTTAAAGGTAAGGCCTTTGCTGAGAACTGATCGTTCATCCACAGTGAGGGGGAGGTCTGGGGGGATGGTGAAATCAAGGCACAATTGGGAGCTAAGACCTGGTATAGGGCTGGAGCTGGGAGTGGAAGTGGAGACTGTAACTGGAGAGGAAATGGTAGGAGAGAGACCGAGGGTGACATAATTTACGGAAATGATGCTCACCCCGGGCGTTTGGGTGGTGGAGGTGGTGACTGCGAGATTCGCAGGGGCGGAAGTGGTGTAATGTGTGTTGTAGACGATTATCTTGGCAGTGTTCAGATGAGTGGGGGTGGAAGTGGCGGCAGCTGCAACAACGGGGGCAGAAGAGATGTTCTGGTTAGGTCGTGTGTTGGTGTCGGGGGCGGTGGATCTTGCAGTGGTCACGGCAGTGGCATATCTAGTAGCAATCGGTGGCCACCCCACCAGTCTCCACATACATCACATCATCCTCCGCCATTCCCGCCACCTACAAACTGACCCCAGCACCAGAGATATATTTCCCTCCTCACACCATCTGCTTTCTGGAAAGACCATTCCCATCTGTGACTGTCTTGTCAAGTCCACCCCTCCCCCCTCAACCCCTCACTGCCTTCCGCCTCAAAAAACCCACCCTCCCCTCCCGGCACCTTCCCTGCCACCACAGGAATCGCAAAATCTGCATCTACACCTCACCCCACACTTCCATCCAAGGAACCTTCCACATCCATCGCAGTTTTACCTGCACTTTCATACATGTCATTTACTGTAACCGTTGCTCCCAATGTGGTCTCCTCTACATTGGCGAGACAGAATGCCTACTTGCAGAGTGCTTCAGAGAACATCTCCAGGACACCTGCACCTACCAACCCTACTGCCTAGTGGCCGAACACTTCAACTCCCCATCCCATTCTACTAAGGACATGCAGGTCCTGGGCCTCCTCCATCACCACATCCCAACCACCCGACGCCTGGAGGAAAAATGCCTCATCTTCTGCCTTGGGACCCTCCAACCACACGGCATCAATGTGGAGTTCATCAGTTTCCTCATTTCCCCTCTCCCTCCCGATCTTACCCCAGTTTCAACCTTCCAACTTGGCACTGCCCTCATGACCTGTCCATTTTCCTCCCCACCTATCCACTCCACCCTCCTCTCCAACCTATCACCATTACGCCCACACTCAACTACCTATCGCACTCTCAGCTACTTTCCCCCCAGCCCCACTCCACCCCTCACATTTATCTCTCCACCCCTTCAGCTCACAAGCTTCATTCTTGATGAAGGGCTTTTGCCTGAAATATCGATGTTCCTGCTCCTCGAATGCTGCCTGACCTGTAGTACTTTTCTGCACCCTCGACTCTGACTAATATTACAGTCAACCTGCTAGAAAGATAAGGCTGTACATCTGAAACTCATTCCCATTCCCAAGAAAAATCAATCTGAATATTTGAATGCTGGAAATTTATAAGTGAAGCATTGAATATGTCAATAGGCTTAATATTATTAAGTTGTGGTGTATTTTTGAACTTTGAACATTACTCATAAATTGTTCTCAAGTAAAATCCAATTAATGACAAAATATTTGGGTATATTTAAATTGCTTCTGTGCTAATGGTTAATTAGACTGAGAATCACTACATATACATTTCAAACTACCTCAGTTCTTTCTGCTACTTCATGTTTAACCTGAATATATTAATTGTGCTATCAGAGCTATTGAATAAAGCAGTCTTAAACAGTAAAACTGATTAATTTCATTTTAACTATGTCAGTAGGTAATTGCATACACTTTATTCCATACTGTGCTATATTCCATGTTCATTGTTTTGGATGACTTAATACAATTTAAGGATGTTGTCTGGATTGGAGGGATTGAGCTCTATAGAAAGGCTGACTAAGCTGGGGATTTTTTTCCCTGGAGCATCGGAAGCTTAGGAGTGACCTCATAGAGGTTTATAAAATCATGAGGGATGTGGATAGGGTGAAGAGCCAAAGTCTTTTTTCCTAAAAGTGGGAGAGTCCGAAACTAGAGGACATAGGTCTAGGGTGAGGGGGCGACCTGAAGGGCAACTTTTTCACGCAGAGGGTGGTGCATGTGTGGAATGAGATGCCAGAAGAGTTGGTGGAGGCAGGTACAATTACAATATTTAAAAGGCATCTGGAAAGGTACATAAATAGGAATGGTTTGGTGAGAAAAGGGCCAAATGCTGCCAAATGGTACTAGATCAGCTTTGGATATCTGGTCGACATGGATGAGTTGGACTGAAGGGTCTATTTTCATGCTGCATTACTCTGACTCTCCGACTTTATTAAGATGATGCAAAAATATGCTAATGTAGGCATTTCATAAACCCAGACTGTGAACAGTAAATTTCAGTCCAGTTTTCCAAATATTTAGAATGCAAGGGTATAAGATATAGAAGCAGAGTTAGGCCATTTGGCCAATTAATTGCTCCGCCATTCGGTCATAGCTGATATATTGTTCATAGAATCCCTTCAGTGTGGAAGCAGGCCATTCGGCCCAAATCCACACCGACCCAAAGAGCATCCCACCCAAACCCATTCCCCTCATTTCCCTTGACTAATGCACCTAACCTGCTCATCCCTGAACACTGGGCAATTTAGCATTGCCAATTCACTTAACCTGCACATCTTTGGAGTGTGGGTGGAAACCCATGTAGACATGGGGAGAATGAGCAAATTCCAAACAGACAATCACTTGAGGCTGGAATTGAACCCAGGTCCTTGGCATTGTGAGGCAGCAGTACTAATCACTGAGCCATCATGCTGCCTCCGTTCAACCCCATTCTCCTGGCTTCTTCCCGTAATCTTTGATCTCCTGAATTAAGAACCTATCTATCTTTGTCTTAAATACTCTGTGACTTGGCTTCCACAGCCTTCTGTGGCAATGAATTCCACAGATTGACCACCTACTGGCTGAAGAAATTCCTCTTTATCTCCGTTCTAAAGGATCATGCATTCATTCTGAGGCTGTACTCTCAGTTCTAGTTTCTCCCACTCGTGGAAACATTGTGGGGGTAGCACGGTGGCTCAGTGGTTAGCACAGCTGCCTCACAATGCCAGGGACTCAGGTTTGATTCCAGCTTCGGGCAACTATCAGTGTGGAGTTTGCACATTCTCCCCGTGTCTGCGTGGGTTTCCTCCGGGTGCTCCGGTTTCCTCCCACAGTCCAAAAATGGGCGGGCCAGGTGAATTGGCCATGCTAAATTATCCATAATGTTAGGTGCATTACTCAGGGGTAAATATCGGGTAAGGGAATGGGTCTGGTTGGGTTACTGTTCAGAGGGTTGGTGTGGAGTTGTTGGGCCAAAGGGCCTGTTTCCACATTGTAGGGAATCTAATTTAATCTTCAATCCACTCTATCTAGGCCTCTCAGTAATTTGTAAATTTCAATCCCTTGTCATCCTTCTAATCTCCATTGAGTACAGAACCAGAGTCCACAACTGCTCCTCATATGATAAGCCCTTCATCCCAAGGATCATTCTTGTAAACCTCTTCTGGGTCCTCTCCAAGGCCACCAAACCCTTCCTTTGATAGAGGACCCAAAACTGTTAACAATATTCCAAATGCAGTCTGACCAGAACTTTATAAAGCCACACCAATTCATTGAGTCATAGAGATGTACAGCATGGAAACAGACCCTTCAGTCCAACCCATCCATGCCGACCAGATATCCCGAACCAATCTAGTCCACCTGCTAGAAACTCCAAATCCATCCTATTCATATCGCCATCCAAATGCCTCTTAAATGTTGCAATTGTACCAGCCTCCACCACTTCCTCTGGCAGCTCATTCCATATATGTACCACCCTCTGTGTGAAAACATTCCCCCAAGGTCTCTTTTATATCTTTCCCCTCCCACCCTAAACTTCTGCCCTCTAGTTCTGGACCCTCCAACCCCAGGGCCTATTTACCCCATCCATGCCCCTCATGATTTAGTAAACCTCTATAAGGTCACCCCTGAGCCTCCGACGCTCCAGGGAAAACAGCCCCAGCCTGTTCAGTCTCTCCCTATAGCTCAGATCCTCCAACCCTGGCAACATCCTTGTAAATCTTTTCTGAACCCTTTCAGATTTCACAAAATCTTTCCGATAGGAAGGAGACCAGAACTGCACACAATATTCCAACAGTGACAGTGATCTAACCAATGTCCTGTACAGCCGCAACATGACCTCCCAACTCCTGTACTCAGTATTCTGACCAATAAAAAAAAGCATACTAAATACCTTCTTCACTATCCTATCTATCTGCAACTCCACTTTCAAGGAGTTATGAACCTGCACTCCAAGGTCTCTTTGTTCAGCAATACTCCCTAGGACCTTACCATTAAGTGTATAAGTCCTGCTAAGATTTGCTTTCCCAAAATGCAGCACCTCGCATTTATCTGAATTAAACTCCATCTGCTAGTTCTCAGCCCATTGGCCCATCTGGTCCAGATCCTGTTGTAATCTGAGGTAACCTTCTTCGCTGTCCACTACACCTCCAATTTTGGTGTCATCTGCAAACTTACTAACTGTATCTCTTATGCTCGTATCCAAATCATTTATGTAAATGACAAAAAGTAGAGGACCCAGCACCGATCCTTGTGGCACTCCACTGGTCACAGGCCTCCAGTGTGAAAAATAACCCTCCACCACCACCCTTTGTCTTCTACCTTTGAGCCAGTTCTGTATCCAAATGGCTAGTTCTCCCTGTATTCCATGAGATCTAACCTTGCTAATCAGTCTATCAAGGGGACCCTTGTCGAATGCCTTACTGAAGTCCATATAGATCACATCTACCGCTCTGCTCTTGTTTTCAATCTCTGTCAAAATCAGCATGAGCATTGCATTTGTCTACTAAATTGCCTACTGAACCTGCATGTTAACCTTTGGTTACTGAACGAGGACCAATAAGATTCTTTGTGCTTCTCAGCTAGCTTGCCTCCAATGCTATGCCCCTCCCAATTACCCTCAGCCCCCTCCGGCCCACAAGCCTCATTCCTGATGAAGGGCTTATGACCAAAATGTCAATTCTTGTACTCCACAGATACTGCCTGGCCTGCTGTGCTTTTCCAGTGCCACACTCTCTACACTCTTAATTACCTAGAATTATCTTGCCATTATCTCTCTGCTTACATATTCTGTGCCTGTATGCTTCCCACCATTTCACCTGACAAAGGAGCAATGCTCCATAAGCTTGTGATTTTAAATAAACCCGTTGCACTATAACCTGGTGCCACGTGACTTCCGACTAACTTTTGTGAACAAAAGTTTCATGTGTGTCTGATTTACTTGCACACCTACCAGGACTCGCTTTACACTAATAATGAGATATTGGTTTTTTATCATTGAAACACAAGATATATACATGCAGTTCTATGAAACCTGTCTTTCTCTCTAATCTCCCTATTTATTAACCTTACAGTTCTTAAAGCACTGTGGTTTAAAATCTGCTTTCGGAGTACAAGATGATATTACAGCAAACTTTATTTTAACTGGCACTCTTGCTAAACCATCAAAACCTACATACGTGAATTATTGCAAGTGTACTGCATTATTGTGAAATCCAGAATGTGCAAGTAGTCACTTGAGGATGTGAGTGAGAAGGCTCTCTGCTGGTAAGTTTTATTTATTGAAATGTTGCAGTATAAGTTAAGTGATTTATGCTGCAAATAGAGTATAGCAGTGATGTGTATAGCCCCCGGTATTAGATTTTTATTACTTAGTGTTTGTTTTTATGTTTGTAATGTGGACTTCTTGATCAACCAGAATATTTGATCAACCAGTACATAGAACATAGAACATAACATAGTCCAGGCCCTTCAGCCCTCCATGTTGTGCTGTCCTTTTATCCTATTTCTAAGATTAAACGAACCTACATTCCCTTCATTGTACTTCCATCCATATTCCTATCCAAGAGTCGCTTAAATGTCCCTAATAAATCTGACTCTACTACCACTGCTAGCAGTGCATTCCACGCACTCACCATTCTCTGAGTAAAGAACCTACCTCTGACATCTCCCCTAAACGGCAGCACGGTGGCACAGTGGTTAGCACTGCTGCCTCACAGCACCAGAGACCTGCGTTCAATTTCTGCCTCAGGCAACTGTCTGTGTAAAGTTTACACATTCTCCCAGTGTCAGTGTGGATTTCTTCCAGGTGCTCCAGTTTCCTCCTACAGTCCAAAACTGTACAGGTTAGGTGAATTGGCCATACTAAATTACCTGTAGTGTTAGATGAATGGGTAAATGTAGGGGAAGTGGGTCTGGGTGGGTTGCTCTTCGGAGGGTCGGTGTGGACTTGTTGGGCCGAAGGGCCTGCTTCCATACTGTAAGTAATCTAATCTAAACCTTCCTCCAATCACTTTAAAATTATGCCCCTTTCTGATAGACATTTCTGTCAAGGGAAAAAGTCTCTGGCTATCCATTCGATTTATGCCTCTCTACATTTGTACACCTCTCTCAAGTCACCAGTCATCCTTCTTTGCTCTAATGAGAAAAGCCCTAGCTCTCTCAAACTTTCTTAAAACATGCGCTCCAGGCAGCATCCTGGTAAACCTCCTCTGCACCCTCTCAAAATCTTCCACATCATTCCTAATGAGGCGACCAGAACTGAACACAATATTCCAGGTGTGGTCTAATCAGGACTGTATAGAGCAACACCATAAACTCAATCCCCCTGTGAATGAAAGCCAACACATCATATGCCTTCTTAACAACCCTATCAACCTGGATCGCAACTTTGAGAGATCTATGGACATAGACTCCAAGATCCCTCTGTTCCTCTACACTGCCAAGATTCCTGCCTTTAACCCTGTATTCTGCATTCAAATTCGACCTTTCAAAGTGAAGCACTTCACACTTTGCCAGATTGAACTCCATCTGCCACTTATCAGCCCACTCTGCATCATGTCAATGTCCCATTGCAACCAAAACAGCCCTCCACAACCTTCATGTCATTGGCAAACTCACTATCCCACTCTTCCACTTCCTCATCCAAGTCATGTGTAACAATCACAAAGAGCAGATCCCTACAGAACACCGCTGGTCACTGAGTTCCAGGCTGAATACTTTCCATATGCCATCATCCTCTGTCTTCTATTGGCCAGCCAATTCTGTGTCCAGATAGACAGACAGTTTCCCTGTATCTCATGCCTCCTTACTTTCTGAATTAGCCTGCCACAGGGAACCTTGTCAAACACCTCGCTAAAATCCATTTACACCGCATCCACTGATCTACCTTCAGCAATGTGTTTTGTCACATCCTCAAACAATTCAATAAGGATTGTGAGGCAGGACCAGCCCCTCACAAAGCCATGCTGACTATCTCTAATCAAGCTATTGTTTTCCAAATAATCATCAATCCTGTCTCTCAGAATCTTCTCCAATACTTTGCCCGCCACTGAGATTAGACTGATTGGTCTGTTATTCCCAGGATTATCCCTATTCCCTTTCTTGAACGAGGAAATAAAATTTGCTATCCTCCAATCATCTTGCAGTACTCCAGTGGACAATGAGGATGCAAAGATCGTCATCAAAGGTGCAGCAATCTCTTCCCTTGCTTCCTGTAGTTACCTATAGTTTGTCCTGTCTGGCCCAGGGTTTATGTTTTTCAAAATTTCAACATTAACCTCGCATATCCGTCTGTTTCAAGCTGTCTTCAGAAACGTCAAAGTCCCTCTCAGTAGTGAATAGACAATAGACAATAGGTGCTGGAGTAGGCCATTCTGCCATTCTACCATTCTGCCCTGCACCACCATTTATTATGATCATGGCTGATCATCCTTAATCAGTATCCTGTTCCTGCCTTATCCCCATAATCCTTGATCCCACTATCCTGAAGAGCTCTATCCAACTCTTTCTTGAAAGTATCCAGAAACTTGGCCTCCACAACCTTCTGGGGCAGAGCATTCCACA
This sequence comes from Hemiscyllium ocellatum, assembly GCF_020745735.1. Taxonomy (NCBI): domain Eukaryota; kingdom Metazoa; phylum Chordata; class Chondrichthyes; order Orectolobiformes; family Hemiscylliidae; genus Hemiscyllium; species Hemiscyllium ocellatum. The sequence goes on along the minus strand of NC_083406.1, from coordinate 3,724,600 downwards.
CACTCACCACTCTCTGGGTGAAGAAGTTTCTCCTCAACTCTGTTCTAAGTGGCCTACCCCTTATTTTTAAACTGTGTCCTCTGCGGAAACATGCTTCCTGCCTCCGGTGTGCCCAATTCTTTAATAATCTTATATGTCTCAATCAGATCCCCTCTCATCCTTCTGAACTCAACTGTATACAAGCCCAGTCGCTCCAATCTTTCAGCGTAAGGTAGTCCCGCCATTCTGGGAATTGACCTCATGAACCTACACTGCACTCCCTCAATAGCCAGAATGTCTTTCCTCAAATTTGGAGACCAAAACTGCGTACACTATTCCAGGTGCGGTCTCACCAGGGCCCTGTACAGCTGCAGAAGAATCACTTTGCTTCTGTACTCAATCCCTCCTGTTATGAATGCCGGCATGCTATTAGCTTTCTTCACTGCCTGCTGTACCCGCATGCTTGCCTTCATTGACTGAAGCAAAGTATTCATTAAGGACTTCCCCCACTTCTTCGGACTCCAGGCGCAAGTTCCCTTCCCTATCCCTGATTGGTCCTACCTTCATTCTGGCCATCCTCTTGGCTCTCACGTAAGGGAGGGTTTTCTTAATCCTACTCGCTAAAGCTTTCTTGTGCCCCCTTCTCACTCTCCTAAATCCATTCTTCAGCTCCTTCCTGGCTACCTGGTAAACCCTGAAGCCCTGTCAAATCCTTCTTTCTCTTGACTAGTGTAGGCTTCCTTCTTCCCCTTGATTTGGAGATGCCAGTGTTGGACGGGGGTGTACAAAGTTAAAAATCATACAACACTAGGTTAAAGTCCAACAGGTTTAATTGGAAGCTTTCGGAGCGACGCTCCTTCATCAGGTGATAGTGGAGGGCTCAATTCTAACACACAGAATTTATAGCAAAAATTTACAGTGTGATGCAACTGAAATTATACATTGAAAAATTGATTATCTGTTGAGCCTTTCATCTGTTAGAATACAGTGGACTTTGGGACAGGCAGCAGAGAAACATGGCCGAGCAGAGGCTGATAGCTATGTTCTGTACCCATAGGGAGGGCCTCAACTGGGATCTTGGGTTCATGTCACATTACAGGTGACCACTATTGCACTATGCAGACACACAGATACTCCTACACAAACACACTCTCACACATACACAGGCAGTCCTATACACACATACACACGGACACACGTACACACAGACGTGCACACAGACACCCACACACACCCTTACAGACACACACACTCCCACACTCACACATGCACCCCCTCACAGACTTAAGACACTCTGCATACACTTTCTCACACTCACAACCCCCAACCCAGATAGACACACACACACATACACAGACAGACAAAGACCCACATGCACACATATATTTTGTGGGGTGAATTTGTACTTGCAGGGTTACATTGTACTTTGCTCAAAAGCTGCATGCATTCATGTAGAACTCTGAGCTCAAAAACTGCATTAATTTATGTAAAACTGTGTTATCTCACTTTTTAGATTAGGATCAATCTAAACATCATGGCATAAACAGAGAACACAGGGGGCCAACATCTTCAACATATTGTCTAGCTATCACCATTGTCAACAGCTAACCCGAGAATGCAACATTTAAAAGAAAAGGTTTTGTGATTTACACATGCAAGAAGTGAAACTATCATTGTATTCTAACAGATGAAAGGCTTAACAATCAATTTTTCAATGTATAATTTCAGTTACATCACACTGTAAATTTTTGCTATAAATTCTGTGTGTTAGGATTGAGCCCTCCACTACCACCTGATGAAAGAGCATCGTTCTGAAAGCTAGTGTGCTTCCAATTAAACCTGTTGGACTGTAACCTGGTGCTATGTGATTTTTAACCTACTTCCTCTTGGGTGCACTTCTGGTCCCACAGGTACCAGTTAATAAAAGCTTTGCTGTACCTCAGTTCCAGCAGTCCAAAGTGTCTGCTTCTTGCTCTGACATTGTCTCTAGTGCCATCTCCTCTGATTCGAGTGGCCCCTTTAAATAGAGTTCTCCAGGTCAACCCCAAGAACAAAGGCTTACTATTTCGGCATGGTAACTGACATGCAGAATCTTCCTATGTAGCTGCAGTAGTTTGATGCAGCTATGTAATTAGCATAATTCAGTTACTGCATGTTAATGAGTTTCTGTCTGTGGGAAAGGTATTACAAAGGATAGTTTTGGATATTATAATTTCCCTTGGCAAAAGTGAGGACTAGATTAGAGTGGTGCTGGAAAAGCAGAGCAGGTCAGGCAGCATCCGAGGAGCAGGAAAATCAACATTTTGGGCAAAAGCCCTTCAACAAAAATGAGCTCATTCCTGATGAAGGGCTTTTGCCTGAAACGTCGACTCTCTTGCTTCTCAGATGTTGCCTAACCTGTGCTTTTCCAGCACCACACTCTCTCGATTATAATTTCCCTATTGATTGAACCGACCCTAGGAGCCAGACTGTCTCAAAACTCATTCTACAGAAGCTCCAAACCATTGTTCTATCTGAAACCTTGAGGCATTGACTCATCAACAACTATTCAATGTCATCAATCAAGGTTAATGACTTGCACATCTGTCTGACCCTGATCTAATTTGACAGTAAATTCTGCAAGCTTCCTGGCTTACTATCTCGGTTCCCTTCTCAGGTATGCTGAGCTGGCCAGTTTGCCCAATGTGCCGTTCAGTTGGCCAGTGTTGTTTTGGAGTCCCAAAAGAAATGTTAATTTATTTAAAAGGGACATTCCATTCCCTACACTGGCCCATTATCTCCTCAAACAATTGTAACAGATTCATCAGGTATGATCTCCCTTTGACAAAGCTGTGGTAATTCAGTCCTATCCTGCCTTGCTCTCTGCAATTTCATCCTTAATAATGGAATATAATGTCTTTGCAACAACTCAGGTTAGGCTTACCAGCTTATACTTTCCTGTCTTCTGAGTCCCTCCCTTCCTATTCATTAGATTAGCCATGTTCCAGTCGCATGTGACCCTCCCTGGCCTCAGTGATTCCTGAAATATCACCATCACTGCCTCCTCCACAATCTCCTCATCTATCTCTTTCAGAAACCTGAGGTGTGGTCTATCCGTTCTGGGTGGTTTACCAGCTCATGCATATTTTATGTATCCTTACATTGCCTGTTAGAGAAAGGTGGAAAAGACTTACGTAAAGTTCCTTAAATCACTTCAATTATCAGATGAATTTCAGATTCAATAGAATTTACTTGATTGTTTCAAATTTATTGGTGTTTTTGTGAAAATGAGTCTGTTATACATACATTCTCATTTGTAATTGTTGTGATTGTGTCACTCACTCCCAAAACCTGTCCTCAAAATTGGCTCACTCTGTATGATCAAATGCTCTGAATTGGTCTCAGCAACGAATACTTATGGCTTTCATACATGTATACTTTCAATTTTTCTGAAGGCAGACAGAAGGAACTCTGAGGTGAGGTCAGATGAAGTTGGTGATTTTTCAAAGTAATGATAAAATAATTAATCACAAACAATTCATTCAATCCAATTTTCATTTTTTCCATTATAAGTAACTCTTGATTAGATTGTAGTTTAGGAGAAATTTGGAGTAGAAATGAGGTTTAGTGGACCTTGAGGATGAAATGTTATTGTTTTAATCAATATAAATCTGTATATGCACATAATGCAGTTTAAATGATTTTATGCCATAATGCAACTTTTAAAATTTGCATTGTAGTAGTGACAGTGAGTTGCATCTTTCCCAAGTCCACGAATTTGGAAAACATTACGAATTGCATTCTGCAATTGTGTATAAGAATGTCAAGCACCAGGTAGCTTTATGGCACTGAATGACATAGGGTCAGATGATGTGGAGTCTGTGTGGGTGGAGATGAGGAACCATAAAGGCAAAAAAGACCATAATGAGAGTTATGTACAGACCTCCCAGAAGTGGTCAGGACCAGGGGCGCAAGATGTACCAGGAAACAGATAGGGCATGTCAGAAAGGAAAGGTCACGGTGATCATGGGGGACTTCAGTATGCAAATGGACTGGGTGAATAGTATTATTGGTGGATCCAAAGAAAGGGAATTCATGGAATGCTTACAAGTTGGCTTTTTGGAACAGCTTGTCATGGAGCCCACAAGGGAGCAGGCTATTCTGGACCTAGTGCTATGTAATGAGCCAGACTTTATAATAGAGCTTAAAATAAGGGAGCATTTAGGAGGCAGCGATCATAATATGGTAGGGTTCAGTCTACAGTTTGAAAGAGAGAAGGTAAAATTGGATGTAATGGTGTTAAAGTTAAATAAAGGTAATTACAGGGGTATGAGAGAGGAACTGACGAAAACCAACTGGAAGCAGAGCCGAGTGGGGAAGACAGTAGAGAAACAATGGCAGGAGTTTCTGGGTGGAATTGAGGACACAGAGGTTCATCCCAAAGAAAAGAAAGATTATCCGGGGATGGGGGTGTGTGGTGGAATTAGACAGCCATGGCTGACAAAGGAAGTCAGGAAATGTATCACAGAAAGAGAGAGAGCCTAAGGAGAGGATCAAATAGATCGCAAATTGTGTAATTTTTGAGCAAAATTGTATGTATCTGCAAATATAATTCTGCAAATGCAAATTCACCCCATAGACTTACATGTGCATGCATGAGAGAGAGTGTGAGTGTGTGCATTTGAGTGTGAGTGCAAGCGAGAGAGTGTGTGTTGTGTGTGTGTGCATGCTTGGTAAAGTGTGTGTGTGATGGAGTATAAGCCTGTGAGATGGTGTGTGTGAGTGTGGGAATGGTGCATGTATGTGTGTATGAGAAAGCGTGTGTATATGAGAGGATCTGCATGAGTGTGTGAGAATGTAAGCGTGTGTGTGTATGTGTGTGTGTGAGAGAGAGAATGTACAGTGTAGTGAGGTTATCTGTAGTATGACAAGATCCCAAGGTCCCAGTTGAGGCCATCCTCATGGGTTCTGAACTTGGTTATCAGCCTCTGCTCGGCCATTCTGCGTTGATGCGTATCCCAAAGTCCGCCTTGAAGGATGGTTACCTGAAGATCCGAGGCCAAAAGTCCCTGACTGCTGAAGTTATCCCTGACTGGGAGGAGCTGGCTGACCACAGCCAGTGTACTGCAGGTAAGTAGAGTGTTCCCTTGGATAGGGAGATGTTTGAAGAGAAGAAAAGAAATATATAACCAACAGGTACGTTCGGCCCCATGTGTTCCTCAAGAAGGAATACGCGGTGTCTACCAACACCCTCAAGATTTTCAGGGAGAGCAGGGCACTGCGGGGTTGTGGCGTGTTTTATTTCCCCCTTTGACTCTATTTTAATTTAATCCCTGCCCTCCCTACACTTTTTTGCTCACTTGGCATTGCCCTTTGTTGAGAAGGGCACTGCCTGTCACTGACCACTCAGGTGTTTCTTTTCTTCCTGGTGGTGGAATATGAATAAGGATTTACACACTCATTGTTCCTCACTGTGTCCAACACCTGCACACACATGACATGGGTGCTGGGAAGTAAAAATATATAAACAGGGGATTCAGAGTCTTCTGATTTGAGGGGCTGACTCCAATAAAAAAGAAAAAAATATAACCAGGAGATACATGCGGGCCTGGGGGTCCCTAAGGAAGGTGTCTACCAACACCCTGGATATTTTCAGGGAGAAGTGGGCACCGCGGGGCATGGTATGTTTTATTTTCAGCTCCGATTCTATTTTTATTTAATTCCTGCCCCTCACTTTCACTTTTTGATCATTCAACATTGCCCTTTGTTGAGGAGGGCACTTGACAAGTATTAGTGTAGGGTAAAACAAAAGAAAAAAAAGGAAAAAGTGTAACCAGGAGGTGTCACTGTGGCTTAGTTGGTTAAACCGCCCATCACATAAACAAAAGATGCTTTGTTCAAATTGCAGTGGTGCCTGTCCTTTATATTGACAGCTTATTGTTTAAACTTCTTGCAAATGCCATGTTGTTGATCGAGCATTTTGAAGGAAACAACTATAACCAGGAGGAAACGCTGGCCAGGCGAAAGCGTTAGTCAGTACGCGGGGTGCTGAAAGGCCAGTAACCCACCTGTAGGAAAGCAGGTCGAGGGTGGTTTGGTTGGTATGCGGGGTGACTGGGAGCTGGGAGGCTAATGACCGGGCCGGAGGAAAGCAGGCGTGGAGAGGATCAGACAGTATGCAGGATAGGCAGAGACCTGAAGACTGACAACCTAGTCATAGGAAAGTGGCCTGGATGGTCTGGTCAGTACGCGGGGTGACTGGGAGTTGGGTGGTTGACAACTGTCCGGAGGAAAGCGTGTCTGGGAAGGGTTGGTACGCAGGGTGGCCAAAGACTGGAAGGCTAATGACTGTCCTGCAGGAAGGCTAGCAAAGGAGGATCTGATCAGGACATGATGTGGACCAGTGTCAGGTTCCCAGTGACAGGAGTGTGGCAGAGAAAGTTGAGTTGTGTAATCAGTGGTTTTTTATTGATGAATGTTGTTGTTGGCTATATTGTGTTTTGTAGACAGCTTTCCTTTGTGCCTGGGTGCAGGCAATGTGCAAACCGTTTGCATTTGTATATTGTGGGCTTCAGCCTGCTGTAAACTTTGCCCTCAGGGGCTGAAATGGACTCTTTTCTGGATTTCTGTCATTGTGGTACCTTTAAGAGGACGGTGACTTGTGTGAAAATTCTGTGTGTGTTTTATGTAGTGCTGTTGTTTTGTGAAATTTTGGGTACCTTATGGTTGTGTCCCTAATTCTCTTGTGTATTGTTATTGTTGTATTGTATAGAAACAACCTGGACATACCCCGTTTCTTTGCAGTTTTTTTGACTGTTAATTCTTAGTCAATTTGTGAAATGTTGGACAAAAATAACCAGGAGGCTTAGAATCTCTGAAGTTCAGGGGTCTGAATCTGAGCTGGCTGGCGATAGCCAGTGTATGCTGTATAAGTAAATAAAGAGTGACCTCACGATGGGATATTGACCTCTGTGCAGTTATTTCATCTTTGGTGAATACAGATGCAAAGTACTCAGTTAAATCCTCTGTCTTCCAATTCCACACACATTGTTGCTTTGGTCCCTAATGGATCCCACTCTTACCCTGATTATTCTGTTGCCCTAAATATATTTACAACATGCCTTTGGATTTTCCATAATATTGCCTGCCATGTTGTCTTTTTGCACCCCTAACTTTCTAAAAAATAATATCCTGCACTTTATACACTCCTCTCGAGCATCTACTGTTTTGAGCTCTCAATATCTGTCGTAAGCATCATTTCTTTTCCTGACTCAATCTTTATGTCCCATGACATCCAGGGTTTTCTGGATTTTTTAATCTCATGCTGTCTTTATGGAAACATGCTGGCCCTGCACTCTCACTATTACCCTTCTGAATAACTTCCACATCTCTAATGTGGATTTTCCGGCAAGTAGCTGTTCCCACACTACTTCTCCATATCTTGATGCTGCCTGGCTTGCTGTGTTCTTCCAGCCTCCTGCTTGTCTATCCATACCACCTTGGCCAGATCTTTTCTTATCAAATTAAAATTTATTTTTCCTCGATTCCATGTCTTAATTTCTGGTCCTTAACCATAATTACCTTAAATTTATTGAATGATGGTCACTGTCAACAAGATGCTCCCCAACACATCTACTATATACCCAGCTTTGGTTCCTAAAATTTGGCATCTCCCCATATGTTGTCGAACTTTCTATGTACTGCCTGAAGAAAAGTTCTTTGGGTCACACTTTAAGAATTTTGCCCCTTTAAGCCCTTCACACTTTGTCTGTACTATTTATTCTTGGAAAGTTGAAATCCCCTACCTTTATTATCCTGTTATTTTTATCTTTCTTGGAGATTTGCCAGCAGCTGTCTTTATAGCTAAAACTTATATTAATGGGGGAAGGGGGAATGAAACAACGATCTTACAGGGATAAATCTGGCAAATAAGGTTCTAAGTTGAGGGTGTTTTGGATATACAATGTTTGGAATGAACCAAACAATTCCATCATTCGTAACATTTAAGTCCATCGTCTGAAGTCCTTCTGCTGAGGTACATCGAGGTTAAATAAATAAAAAATTAGAGATGTTGGAATCCAAGGTATACAAGCAGGAGACTGGAAGAACACAGCAAGCCAGGCAGCATCAGGAAGTGGAGAAGTCATCGTTTCAGGTGTAACCCTTCTCCAGGACTGGGGGTGGGTGTAAGGGGAGCTGCAGATAAAGGGGGTGTGGAAAGCAGAGTGGTGAGGTGGGGACAGGTGAACACAGATAGAGGGTACAACCTGGTTTGTCGATGGGGGGAATGTATCACATCTGCATGCTCCTGCCCCACTGAACCTATCTTGTCCTGTCTCTACTCCATCCTCTTCCACATGGTTCAGGCACTTCCCACCTACATCCGTGACATCAACGACACCCTCCACCTCTTCAGCAACTTCCAGTTCCCCGGCCCCCAGCACTTTATCTTCACTATGGATGTGCAGTCCTTATACACATCCATACACCACAAGGATGGCCCTCAGGCGCTCAGCTTCTTCCTCTCCAACAGACCCAATCAGACCCCCTCCACCAATACCCTCCTCCGCCTTGTTGAAGACCTTACCTTTAATAACTTTTCCTTTAACTCCTCCTTTTTCTTCCAAATAAGGGGTGTGGCCATTGGCATTCAGATGGGCCCCAGCTATGCCTGCCTTTGTTGGCTATGTCAAACAGTCCTTCCTCAGTCCCTACACAGGCACTGTGTCCCAAATCTTCTGCTGTTACATTGATGACTGCATTGATGCAGCGTCCTGTACCCAGGCTGAATTGGAGTAGTTCATTGACTTCACCCACAACTTCCACCCGTCCTCAAATTCACTTGGTTCATTTCGGACACCTCCCTCCCTTTTCTTGACCTCTCCATTTCCATCTCCAGTGACAGTCTCCAGACAGACATTTACTATAAACCCACAGACTCTCACAACTACCTGGACTGCACCTCCTCTCACCCAATATCCTGTAAGAATGCCATCCTGTTCTCCTAATTCCTCTGCCTCCACCTCAACTGCTCAGATGATGAGACATTCCACTCTCAAGCATCCCAGATGTATACCTGTTTTGAACAACGTGCATTTCATCCCTCTGTCATCTGGCAGCCCTCCACTGATCCACCTCCACTCCCCATTCCACTGCTCTCCCCCACCCAAACGCAATAAAGACAGGGTTCCCCATGTCCTCACCTACCACTCCACCAGTCTCCACATCCAACACATCATCCTTAAACAGTTCCACCAACTCCAACAGACCCCACCACCAAGAACATCATCCCCTCCCCACCTTTCTCTGCATTTTGCAAGGACAATTTCCTTTGACAGTCCTTGGTTTGCACCATTCTCCCCACCAACCCCCTCGAACCCCCAGGTACCTTCTCCTGCAACTGGAGAAGATGCAAAACCTTCTGGTACACCATGTTCCTCACCTCCACTGGGGTCCCAAAGAGTCTTTCCAGGTAGACAGGTGTTCACCTTCCTCTCCTCCAACTTAGTTCATTGTAAAAGGTGCTCCCGATGTGGTCTTCTCTACATTAGATTACTTACAGTGTGGAAACAGGCCCTTTGGCCCAACAAGTCCACACCGACCCGCCGAAGCGCAACCCACCCATACCCCAACATTTACCACTTACTTAACACTACGGGCAATTTAGTATGGCCAATTCACCTGACCTGCACATTTTTGGACTGTGGGAGGAAACCGGAGCACCCGGAGGAAACCCACGCAGACACGGGGAAAATGTGCAAACTCCACACAGTCTGTCGCCTGAGTCGGGAATTGAACCCGGGTCTCCGGCGCTGTGAGGCAGCAGTGCTAACCACTGTGCCACCGTGCCGCCCACCCGTGCCACCGTGCCGCCCACGGGGAGACCAAATGAAGGGAATGTTTTGCTGAGCATCTCAGCTGGCCCACAGGGACCGACCTGACCTCCCAGTGACCGCCCATTTTAATTCCCCTTCCCACTTCCTTTCCAACATGACCATCCTTGGCCTCCTCCACTGCCACAACATATCAGATTGCAAATTGGAGAAACAACACCCCATCTTCCGCCTAGACAGCCTACAGCGCAGAGGACTCATCATTGAGTTCTCTACTGTCAAACAACCTCCCTTCCCACCACCCGACTCCCTTCCCAGCCATTCCCCCTCCCTTCCATTTCTCTTATTGACCCTTCCTTAGAGTCACCAACCGAATTCATTCCTCTCATTGATCAAACAAGCCATACTGTCTTTGCCTATCCCCACTTTACCACCTTGTCCCCGCACCCCCTTCATGTGTAGCTTTTGTTACACCCATCCCCAGTCCTGAAGAATGGTTACACCTGAAATGGTGACTTCTCCACCTCTTGATGCTGCCCAGCTTGAAGTATAATGAGAGTCCAGTGAATTCTTGAACAAACAGGTGGATGAGGGTAAAGCCATTGAGTGGTGTATATGGATTTCAGTAAGGCATTTGATAAGATTCCCCATGGTAGGCTATTGCACAAAATACGGAGGCATGGGATTGAGGGCAACTTAGCAGTTTGGATCAGAAATTGGCTAGCTGAAAGAAGACAAAAGGTGGTGGTTGAGGGAAAATGTTCATCCTGTAGTTCAGTTACTAGTGGTGTACCGCAGGAATCTGTTTTGGGACCACTGCTGTTTGTCATTTTTATAAACGACCCAGATGAGGGCGTAGAAGGATGGATTAGTAAATTTGTGGATGACGCTAAGGTCAGTGCGTTGTAGATACTACTGAAGGATGTTGTAGGTTACAGAGGGACATAGATAAGCTGCAGACTTGGGCTGAGTGGTGGCAAATGGAGATTAATGCGGAAAAGTGTGAGATGATTCACTTTGGAAGGAGTAACAGGAATGTAGAGTACGGGGCGAATGGCAAGATTCTTGGTAGTGTAGATGACCAGAGAGATCTTGGTGTCCATCTACATAGATCCCTGAAAGTTGCCACCCAGGTTGATAAGATTGCTAACAAGGCGTCTGGTGTGTTAGCTTTTATTAGTAAAGGGATTGAGTTTCGGAACCATGAGGTCATGCTGCAGCTGTACAAAACTCTGATGTGGCCGCTTTCAAAAGGGTTCAGAGGAGATTTAAAAGGATATTGCCTGTTATGGAGGGAAGGTCTTACGACAAAAGGTTGAGGGACTTGAGGCTGTTTTCGTTTGAGAGAAGGTTGAGAGGTAAAATTGAGACATATAAGATAATTGGGGGTCAGATTGGGTGGACAGTGAGAGCCTTTTTCCTCGGATGGCAATGGCTGCCACAAGGGGACATAGCTTTAAATTGATGGATGATAGATATAGAGCTGAAAATGTGTTGCTGGAAAAGCGCAGCAGGTCAGGCAGCATCCAAGGAACAGGAAATTCCTGAAATTCCTGATTCCTGAAGAAGGGCTTATGCCCGAAACGTCGAATTTCCTGTTCCTTGGATGCTGCCTGACCTGCTGCGCTTTTCCAGCAACACATTTTCAGCTCTGATCTCCAGCATCTGCAGACCTCACTTTATTCCCGGACTATAGATATAGGACATATGTCAGAGGTAGTTTCTTTACCTAGACAGTAGTAGTGGCATGGAATGCACTGCCTGCAACAGTTGTAGACACGCCAACATTACGGCCATTTAAATAGTCATTTGAGAGGCATATGGACGAGATTGGAATAGTGTAGGTTAGAGGGACTTCAGATTGGTTTCACAGGTCGGCGCAACATGAAAGTCTGTACTACGCTGGAATGTTGTGTTCTATCTATGTTTTACCCCTCGTTGACTCAAATTGAATGGAAATAGCTCGTGCATGAGTAGAAAAAGTTTATTTTTGCAACAGCAGGGAAGTTCTGAGGAATGTCAAAGACTGTACCAGTGATTTGTTTTCTCAGCAAAGATTCGACAGACTGATTTAGTACCTTTGTAAGTACTTGCATATATTTTAAATGCATAAATTATATTTTTGCAATTAAAAAATCATTCTTAGCATTTTGAAATGCATGTGCCGGCACTGTCCAAAGATAAAGGAACAGAAATAGATGGCTTTAATTTCCTAATTGACCTGAGCATGCTGATCCTGCTGCTGACTTGTTGCAACAATCTCACTCCACCTCTCAGCTCTGATCACTCACGCCAGTTTATGAATGGCAGCTGGAGACCGGGTTTCCTGACGCCGATTGGTTAGCTGGACTGTCAATCAGCGCACGCGACGTGGCCGTTGGCACTGCGTGTTGTGACGGCGGCCGCGTGGGAGGCGGGAGCTGGTGGAAGCGGCCGCGCTCAGGCCCCCCCCCCCCCCCCCCCGAGCGTGCGGCGGCCGCGCTCTACTATGAGGTTCACCTTCCTCTCGCTGGGGAGAGCTGTCGCCGTGACTCGCCGCTCGGTTTCCTGTCGTGCGTCGGCCGTGCCGTGCTCGCTTGGAGGGTGCCCGCGTGAAGATGGCGGACACGGGCCTGGCTCTGGCCCAGGAAGGCTGGTGAGTGAAGCTTGAGGGCGGACAGCCGGGAGGCCTGGTTGGGGAGGAGACAGCTGGACAGAGGCGGCCAGGGGCTCAGGCTGTCACGCTTGGAGACTCCGCTGTCAGTGCATTGAAGTTACAACTACCTCTACCAACTTGGCTGCCAATGGGTATGCTAGGCCTCATCCCAAATCTGTTAGTATGGGTTCGTGCTCGTCTTTTATGCTCCCTTAGCTTTAAAATGAATATTTTGTAATATTGCTGGCTACTATGGGTTGGGTAACCATCAACTTGGCTGAAAGGTGCTCAAATTGTGAGCTGAAGGACTTCATTTTCTGTTTCTAGGAGGTGTATTTGGTAAAACTTTAAGGCAAGATTATTTGGCCACATTTATGCCATCACTTAGACTGCCTATCTCCACCTCCTAGTATATTGCATTACTTCACTCGTCTTGACAGATAAACTCCTGAAGTTCTTATTTGCACCTTCATTTCTTTTTCAACTATTCCAATGTACTAGGGTTGGCCTTCCATATATCCTAGGAGAAAGGGAGGACTGCAAATGCTGGAGATCAGCGTCAAAATGTGTGGCGCGGGAAAAGCGCAGCAGGTATTCAGGAAAGCTCATGATCAAAATGTCAACCCTCCTGGTCCTCGGATGCTGCCTCACTGACTCTGCTTTTCCAGCACCATGCCTTTTGACTTCCATGTATTCTGTAAATGTAAGGTATTCTGCTCTACAGTCTAGTCTTAACTTGAAACAATTCTGGCTTATTGTCCAGTGATGGCTTAAGGTCTACCTTACGTTGGCTCATGTAACATATCAGTTTTAAAATTCCTGTTCTTCTCATCTCTACATGACGTTGTATTCTAACTCTGAACCTTTTGTGAAATCACAGTCAAAATTGTTGGTCATGCCTTCAGTTTCCAATCTCTATATTTGTTTTCCCACACTTGTTTGCCTTTCTACCTCAATTTTTCTCCTTAACTTATTTTCTTGACCAAGCATTTGATCAGTTGATCTGACGTTTCCTTATGTCACTTGGTGTCATACTTCATACTGCTTTTGTGAAGTTTCTTGGGATATTTCTGTCTATTAAAATTGTTGCTTCTTTGGTACCAGCTGGTCATTTAAAGATCTAAAGACAATTAGTTTTTTTGTCTATTTGCTAAGTTCTGAATTTCCTTACTTGCACCTTTTGAGCCGTCTACCCTTTAAAAACTTGTCTTTTTTGTCACCAGTTCTAATGCTGCCTCCTTGACTCTGTTTTTACAGTAGGCTACCTATAACTGGCATGTTTGAGAAAAGCGAACATTATTTTGTTTTGGCGCACATTTGTCGATAACTTGGACTGTAACAAAATGAATAAACAGTCATTCATTACTGTTTGTGAAAATGCACAAATTGTAATGTCCACCTGCATACTGATGTTTTGGAGATGTGACATTTTCTAAGGGTTGGGATCAAGCGTTTATTTTCTTAATGCTCTGTAGGAAGCTTTGAACCTTTTTTGAAAATGTGTAAACAAATAATGGAGATAATATTCAACCAATGATGCAGCAAAAATAATAGCTTCAATCTCCTCAATCTGTTGATCAAAATTTCTACTCATTTAATATTTGATGTTGGACGAATGGTATGAAAATCAGTGTATGGAGAGGTGTAGATTCAGACTCCACAGGCAGGAAGGGAATGAGTTACCAGGAGGGTGAAGCAGGCAGTGGAAGAATCTCTGTGGCTATTTCTCTGTAAAACAGAATATATACCATTTCAGATGCTATTGAAGTGAAAGGCCTCAAATTCATGACACCAAGGTTGGCTGCGCTGCAGAGGAACTGAGTGATACACATACAAGTACTACAGTTATAGGGATGATAAGAGGAATAGATATGCATTTATGTGGCTGCAAGTGAGTGTCCAGAATGGTGTGTTGCCTCTGGAGCTAGGAACAATTGCAGGACATTCTGGAGTGGGAAGGCATATGGCCAGTGGTCATGATACATGTTGGTACTAACGACAAAGGTTTTAAAAAAAAAAGGTGAGGTCCGAAATGTAGAGAAATAGGAAGAACGTTGAAATGTGGGACCTCAAAGGTAGCTATCTCCGGATTACTACCAGTGCCATGAGGTAGTCAGAGTAGAAACAACAGGATGTATAAAATGAAAACATGGCTAAAAGATGGTGCGAGGGTTCAGATTCATGGGGCATTGGGACCGGTTTTGGAGAAGGTGCGACAAGTACAACTGGATGGGTTACACCTGGGTAGGACCAGGACTGATGTCCGTGGGGGGTACTTGGTAGAGGGGTTGGGGAGGGTTTAAACCAGTGTGACTGGGGGATGGGAGCCAGAGGAGTACAGAAGGATGAAATTGAGGGAGAGGTAGAAACCAAGGCAAATATTACTAAAATCAAGAACAGGCAGGGAAGTGCTGCTGAAAAGAGTAGGGGATGTTGGCTGAAATGCATGTGCTTTAATGTGAGGAGTAAATTAGGCAAGGTAGAAGAACTTAGCACTTTGGTTCGTACTTGGAGCTATGACATTATTGCGATTACAGAGACTTGGCTAAAAGAGGGACAAGACTGGCAGCTGAATGTCCCAGGGCTTAGATGTTTCAGGTGTGATAGAAAGGGAGGTAAAAGAGGTGGGGCAGTTCGATTACTGGTGAAGGAGCATCTCACAGCTGTACTGGGGGAGGATACATCAGAGGGCTCTTGCAGCAAGGCAATATGGGTGGAACTCGATTAGGAAAGGTGAAATCACAGCGCTGGAGGTATACTACAGGCCTCCCAACAGCCAACGGGAGATAGAGGAGAGAATACAGGTTGTTCGGTTTTAATGTGTGTTTTGTCAACACTGGTTGTGATGAGATTGACAAATTGGGAATGCTGTTTTTACAGCAGGAATTTTTGAAATGAATGACTGTAACACAATTACAGTGCCATCACTTTCAGCGCTGTTTCTAAAGCACAATCTTTCTATTTCATGGGATTGCACAAGAATGCAACCATCATGTTATAGATGAACTAACTATATTGGCAGATTTTGGGGAAAATTTAAAAACAAGATTGGTGATTTTAACTTCCCTGTATTGACTGGAATTCACTGAACTAGAGGCTGGGATGGGGCAGAACTTGTAAGGACCATTCAGGAGGAAGTCTTGGTACAATATGTAAACAGTCCAAGCAGAGAAAGGGTTATATTGGACCTGGTTTTAGCAAATGAGCCCAGCTAGCTGAGTGAAGTTTCAGTGGGCGTCCATTTCAGGAGTAGTGACCATAATACTGTGAGCTTTAATATACTCATTGGCAGGGATCTGTGGGGGAAGGTGAAGATGGTGGGAAGGTAACTACGACAATATCGGGCAGGAACTGGGCAATTTTGATTTGAAACAGCTGTTTGAGGGTAAATCTACATCTGACACCTGGAGTATTTCAAATTACAGTTAATAAGCTTTCAGGAGCGGCATGTTCCTGCAAGAATGAAGGATAGATATAGCAAATGATGTAATGACCTTGGTCGGAAAGAAAAACGAAGTATACATAAGGTCTAGGAGGATGTATAAAAAGCAAGAGGGTATCTAAGGAAAGGGTTGTCCCACTCAAGGACAAAGGAAGGAATCTACATGGAGCCAGAAGAGGCATGTGAGGTCCTAAACGAATACTTTGGTATTCATCAAATTGAAATAATTGATGGAGGATGATCTCTGGGTAAAGGAGTGTTGAGTTTCTAAGTTGCTATTAAAAAGGAAGAGGTCATGTCCAACTTAAAAAGTAATAAGGTCGATCCTATCAGGACCTGGAGACTTACCTATCTCCGAATATTGAGGGGAATTAAGAGAACAAATTGTTGCAGCGTTACATACATCTTTGTATTGTCTCTGGTCACGGATGAGGTTCCAGAGCTAATAGCTAATGTTCCATTATTTAAGGAGGGTAGCAGGGATCTTCCTGGAAATGACAGGCCTGTTAGTTTTACGTCAATGGTAGGGGAATTATTGGGAAAGATTCTCAGGCTTAAGATCTGTACGCACTTAGAAGCAAATAAACATATTCGCAATGAAGTTGTTGGTCTGTTTGCCAAGCCAGTTGATTTTTCTGAAAATGTTATACCTCCTGACTGGGTGACATCTTATTAATGATAGCATTGCTTTGTGCAGGGGAGTTCTGCCTCCTAACTTAATCGAGGTTTTTGAGGTTATTGAGGGAAAAGCAATTTATGTTGTCTACATGGACTTCAGCAAAGCCTTTGACAAGGTCCCTAATGGCAGACTGGTACAAAAGGTGAAGTCATGTGGTATTGGGGTGAGCTGGCAAGATGGATGCAGAAGAAGTGGCGTAGTCATAGGCGACAGGGTATCTCGGAATGGAGGTCTGTGACTAGTGGTATTCCACAGGAATCAGTGCTTGGACCTCTGTTTATGATCTGCATAAATGATTTGGAGGAAAACACAGCTGTTCTAATTAGTTTGCGGATGATAAAAAGATTGCTGGAGTTGTGGATAAAGAGGTTTGTCAGAAGATACAGCAGAATATAGGTCAGTTGGAGCCATGGGCAGAAAAATGGCAGATGGAGCCTAATTGGGACAAATGTGAGGTGATGCATTTTGGAAGGTCAAGTATCGGTGGCAGTTATACAGCGAATGGCGGAATCCTCAGTATGCAGAGGGACCTGGATGTGCAGGTCCACAGATCATTGAAAGTGCCACTGCTGATAATGAAGTAGTAAAAAAGCCTTCTGGTATGTTTGTCTGCAATGTAAGGGGCATTGAGAATAAGGATAGACATGTTATCCTCCGGCTTTCAATAACTTAAGTTAACCATACTTGGAGTATTGAATACAGTTCTGGTCACCACACCACCACAAGGATGTGGATGTTTTGGAGGGAGTACAGAAAAGGTTTATCAGGATGTTGCCTGATATGTGAAATTTTATTTATGAGGAAAGGTTAGATAGGTTGGGTTTGTTTTCACTGTAATGCAGGAGATTGAGGGGAGACTGACCAGAAGTTTATAAGATTGAGTGGCACAGATAAAGTGGAAACTATGAGGCTTTTCCCAGGGGAGAGGAGTTAATTACGTGGGGACATTGGTTCAAGATGCGACGGGTCATATTTAAAACATGCGCGAGGCAAGTTTTTCAACAAAAGATGGTGAGTTCCTAGAATGCACTGCCAGAGATGGTGGTGGAAGCAGACACAATATAAGCATTCAAGAAGCACCTGGGCGAAAACACGAATAGGAAGGGAATAGAAGGAGATGGCTCCTGTAACGTGGAAGGGCAAAAATGTGGCAGTGCGTTTTATAGGGCCAAAGGCCTGTACCTGTACTGTATTGTTCTTGTTTGCTCTTTGGTGTGAAGCGATGCAAATGATGAGCTAGAGTAGAGAGACCTCAGCCTACATGTGGAATCAGAAGCATAAGACATCACTGAGAAACATTTGGTTGTGGGGTTTGGACGTTGCTGACGAGGTCAGCATTTCTCACTCTGGAACAAGTGGTAACTTGCTGCCTTGAACTAATGCAGTCCTTGGTGTGTCGGGGCTCCCACAATGCTGTTGGGTCTGGAGTTCCAGGATTTTAACCCAGCAAAAATGATATTATTCCATATCCGGATGGTGTGTGGCTTCAAGGAAAACCTGCAGGTCCCCAGTGTTCTGGTGCATCTGCTGCACTTGTCCTTTTCCATTGGCAGACGGCCCAAGAATGAAAGATCCTGTGGGAAGACTCTTATTGCTGACAGCAGTATATCTTGTAGATGGTACATGCCACTGCTACCAAGTGTCACTGGTGAGTGTCCACAGACAAGTGGACAGCTTTATCCTGGATGGTCTTGAGTTTCTTAAATGTTTTTGGAGCTGTCTTCATCCAGGCAAGTGGGAGTATTCAGTCACATTTGACCTTTTGCTTTGTGGATTTGGGCAGGCACAGGGGAAAATGGGAGATGAGTTACACACTACAGAACTCCTTGCCTATGACCTGCTTTTGTGGCCACAGTATTTATTTGGCTGTTCCAGTTCAGTTTCAGTGAGAGGTACACTCCATGATGTTGGTAGTGGGGTATTCAGTGATAGTCATGCCATTGAATGTCAGGGGGCAATTCTTTGTTGGAGATGATCATTGACCCCATACAAGTGTCAAGCAATGTTATTTGTCACTTAACACCCAAGCCTGGATGCTGTCCAGGTGTTGCTTATTTGGACATGTGCTGCGTCAGTATCTGAGGAGTCGTGAATGGTAGCGGGCATTGTGTGAACATTTCAGCTTGTGACTTTACAAAGGAGGGCAGATCATTGATTGGGCCGAGAGCACTAACCTGAGGAAGAATTTGGTGATGGGGGAGAAAGAAGAGTTGAGTTGTGTGTCGGTGCACTTCTGGATATTTAAAACAGAACTGTGAGGAAGGAGGCACTTGTGGTACAATGGAATATCCCTATTTCTGACCCCCGAGTCCTGGGTTCCAGTCCTATCTGCTCCAGCAGTATGTAATAGCATGTTTGAACAGGTTGATTAGAAAATAGGTAAACCTGAGAACTTGTGAAATAATACCTTGAAATTGAAATTTATTGACCTCCAGGACCATCTGCCATTGTAGTGGGTATGATTCTGACCAATAAGCAATTTTTCCCCCCTCCACCTGAGGCCCACTGCCCTCAGTTTTGTTGGAACTCCTTGCAACCATACTGTTGAATGCTGTATTGATGTCAAGGGCATTCGCTCTCACTGCACCTCTGTCATTCAGCTTGTTTACCCATGGTTAGACCAAGGAGTTGAGTGCTGCTAGCAGAAGTCAAGCTGAGTAAAAGTGAGCAAATTATTCATTTGCCAGTGTCAATTAATGAGACTCTAGCCCCTTTTATCACTATGCTAATGATCACGAATGAATTAGTAGAAGGGGGTGGTTGACAAATTGGATTTGCCTTGGATTTTATGGACAGAACAAATCTGGACAATTTTCCACACAACAGACTAGATGTCAATGCTGCAGCTGCCTGGAACAGCTTAGCTTGTGATGCAGCCAGTAGTCTTCAGTACTTTAATTGTTATGAAGTTGTAGAGGTACTGTACATTTTTGAGAGTTGAAAAGCTAGCAGAAGTACCTGACACAGCAGTGTTCTGAACAAGGTAACAATCTAACATTTTGTCGACCAGCCAGAGTAGCTGGGTTGCCTGGATATAAAACCAAATTTGAAATCGGTCAATCAGTTTAAAGTATTCCCCAAGATACCAAGCTCCAAACAAGTTTGCATTTGGTATTTTAACAGTATTAAAGCCAATGAAAAGATCTGATGTTTTGGAGTATAAATATCAGACATTTTGAGCAGTTACCTAGAGAGGCAAAGAG
Organism: Hemiscyllium ocellatum; assembly: GCF_020745735.1. NCBI lineage: Eukaryota > Metazoa > Chordata > Chondrichthyes > Orectolobiformes > Hemiscylliidae > Hemiscyllium > Hemiscyllium ocellatum. Next base: position 3,704,850 of record NC_083406.1, on the reverse strand, counting down.
AACTGCCAAAAGACCAACAGATGTTGGCTGCTAGTAAGAACTCTGAGGGGTACCTGTCTGGAGAAGGAGTTTGCACAAAAAAAAATCGACATTGAGCTGGAGAAAATCTACAGAGGAAAATACAAAGAACAATTTCGACAGCTGGCTGATTTTTGAAATTTGAATTTTTTGTAAATCTTAATTGGCGGTTTTATTGGACCAATATTGTCGAGGGGGAGGTAAAAGATAGGTTCAGAGAAATGAGTTGTTTGTTAATTATTATGTTAGCCCTAACAACTTTTTTTTTTAATTGTTACTTTAAATAGTGACTTTTGGGATAAGTCTTTGCCCCTTGAATTATAACAGATTACAGCATGGGGTGAATCTTTTCTGTATTGCTGGTTTAAGTTAGCAGAGGGGTTTACCCCATGACATGCCACAATATTGTAAAGGCTGCATGTGTGCTTCAGTCCGTAGGAAGGCCTATAGGTGAGATTTCATGAAAGAGAGAAAAAGGACAAAGATCAATCTTTAAGGAAAGCCAGAAGAAACAGTTTGAGCTTGAACAAAAGCTGTTGCACATGTTTCTCTTCACTTATGCCAAGCCAGGGCAATCCCATCCAGCTGGATGAGGAAGAGACATTGGTATAATCGACTGTGCAGAAAGTTGGAAAGGCCAACTTACTTCACTCATACTTGACTTTTTAAGTGCCTGGCCCGATATTTGTCTTGGAACATGGAAACTGATCTCAAGCGTGAAGGGTTAGGCTGAATGGGGAAAAGCTTGAACTTTACACTTGAGAGAGAAGATGCTTCGGAGATGTCATTTAAATATTAACTAAAGTTCATGTAGCTCAGTACAGACGACTAGAAAGTTGGCTAAGTAATTAACTTGAGGCATGAATGGAAATTAGTAAACACTGAAGTTATAGCATGACAATATCTTATGTATGAATGTGTTTGACAATGACTGGATGAATCTGAGGAGTATTTGCAAAAATGAGTATTGCACCCTGAGAGGCAATCACACTTGCTATTTTGTTCCAAAATGAGAGAGCAATTTTTGTCTGCCCAGTATTGATGAAAAGATGAAAACAGCAACTTTTGTTGAACTGTTCTCAAAGTAAAAGTCACACACGTCGGAATACTGTTGCATCCCATGGCATAATATCTGACTAATATTTGATAATTCAGATATCAAACATCTAACTCTTAATTTGATGTATTTTGCTTCGTATCTTGTTTTGAATGCAGAGTTTGAAGGAGTTAAGATTAAATTTGAGTACTTGGTTAAACAAATGTACTGTGAGGCTTATGATTTCATTTTTTATTAGAAATGAGATGAGATTACAGGATTAGTTGACCATAACTCATGAGAATCTAAGCTATTTAACCTCATATTTATCCACACGTACTTTATCTACCATGCATATGCCCAGTCATTCAACCTGTCTAAATCATACCAAATATTCTCTGCATTCTCCTCATGTTCACTCTTCCATCCAGCTTTGTATGGTCTGCAAATTTGGTGCTAATACATTTAGTTCCCTCATTTAAATCATTAATGCATATTGTGATTAGCTGGGATCCAACGAATTGCTGGCTTAGGCCTGGAAAATGCCCCACTTATTTCTCTCCATTGTTTCCTAACAATCTGTGGGTGGCACAGTGGTTAGCACTGATGCCTCACAGCGCTAGAGAACCGGGTTCAGTTCTCGCATCGGGCGACTGACTGTGTGGAGTTTGCACATTTTCTCCGTGCCTGTGTGGGTTTCCTCCGGGTGCTTCAGTTTCCTCCCACGGTCCAAAAATGTGCAGATTAGGTGAAGTGGCCATGCTAAATTGCCCGTAGTGTTAGGGGCAGGGGTAAATGTAGGGGAATGGGTCTGGGTGGGTTCTGCTTCGGCAGGTTGGTATGGACTTGTTGGGCTGAAGGGCCTGTTTCCACACTGTAAGTAATCTAATCAGCCCGCTATCTATCGGTGTCAGTGCAGTATCCCCAGTCCCATGTGCTTTATGTTGGCAAAGTATACATTTAACACCTCAGCCATACTTCTTACCTCAATGTGTAATTTCCTTGTTTTAAGAGTCAGTCCTACTGCATGGATGCAGGCACTTCATCCCAAACTGGTCCATGCTGACCAAAATGGCCGTCCACTCTAATCCCATTTCCCTGCACCTGGCCCATGTCCTTCTAATCCTTCCTATCCATGTGTTTATCCAAAAAGCTTTTAAATAAGTCCCCAATTCCTCTGTGTTTTGCTTTTTGTTTGAAGGCAACCTTTTTATATGTTGAAACAAATTTAAAACCTCAACGAGTTGTTTGTTTTGTTTCATCAATTGAACCCATGTCAGAAATATGCTACCTGAAAGCAAGCTCTTTCTGTTTATTAGGTACCTTTCTCCAGAAGGAATTGAAGCTTGTACTACTACTACTACTACTACCACTAAAGTTGATGTAAAGGATATCATCCGTGTTGCTTTGAATGTAAGTGACGTAAAGGCTGATTGTCTTGTTTTGACCTCATTTGCTTATTGTGCAATTTCTGTTTCTCTTTTTATTTCAACTGTTTCTAAGTCAATTCTTCATAAAATTACTTCAATTTTATCTTCATAGATTTGAATTAACTGCATTAAATAATGTAATGATTTTTTAAGTGACTTGTTCCTGCTTTACTAATGGTGGGTCCTATGTTTTCATAGCAACTTGCTTCAGGTTAACTGGCCTGCAACTGTTTTTTCTCTTTCCCTCCTTTCTGAAATAACAACATTATTGTGCTGGTCATCTTCCAATTCACTGGGGCTATTAGAGAATCTGGAGAATTTAGGAAGAGTAGAAAATTGCAGCCAGTGTGTTCCATCTGTCTGTTTCTTCAGACTTCAAGGATGTAAGTAGGCAGATCCAATAGATCACCAGTTTCTCCAACGTGGACTCATAGAATTCAACAACGCAGAGGAGGTCCATCAAGTCTATGCTGACATATCAGCACAAATTCCACTTTTCAGTACTTGGCCCACAGCCTTGAATGTTATGACGCTTAAAAGTACTCATCCAGGTACTCCTTTTAAATGTTGAGGTTTCCTATCTCAATTACCCTGTTAGTCCATGCGTTCCAGATTCTCAACACTCTGTTGATTAAAAAAGCATTTTCCACAAAACCCCTCTAAACCTCCTGCCTTGAACCTTAGAATGATGCCCATTTGTTATTGACCCTTCAACTAAGGGAACAGCTGCATCCTATACACCTGTCCATGCTGCTCATAATTCTAAACGTCAATCAGGTCTCCCTCAACTTTCTGACAAAACAAACTGAAGCTATCCAGCCTTTCTTTATAGCTAAAATGTTCCAACCCGGGCAGCATCCTGTCAAATCTTTTCTGCATGCCCTCCAGTGTAATCGCATCCACCCTTGTGTGGCAACCAGAACTGCGCGCACTACTCCAGCTGTGGCCTAACCGAAGTTTTGTACATATCCAACATAACCTTCCTGCTGTCATAATCTATGCAACCACTGGTAAATGCAAATGTTCCAAATGATGTCTTCACATCCCTGTTAATATTTCCTGCTGCCTTCAGGGATCTGTGGACAAACACCACATGATACCTCTGTTCCTTTGAGCTTTCTAATGTCATTCGTTTGAGTTCATGCAGCTAATGCAAGATTTTTTTTCATGCTTGAGTTCCAGATGTAAAAGAGTATGTTGTTTGTTTTGGTATTAGTGATCTGATTTGTAACAATATTTTGTTTCCAGAGTGATTTAAGAGCCATTGGCAAGAAATTTCTTCCAAATGAAATCAATAGTGGACGAGTGGAACAGGTAGGATCGAAGAGTAGAGTTGTACCTGCCAAGTCAACCTATTGCTTCTACAAACTTCACCTCCCCTTGCTGAACGTAGCATTTTATTGTTGTGCTAGGATGCCTCAACAGTGATTGCAGTATGTGAATTTGAAAAGCATTAGTTTACAGATGGTAAGGTAGATGTCAGTGTTGTAGCTGTCAGTTCTGGAGCGCACACCTTTTGGTACCATTGCCAGAATATGGTCAGGGCCTATCACTATTGCAGTATCCAGTCCCTCCAGCCACTTCTTCACACCATGTGGAGTGAATCATATTGACCAAAGACTTTGATGCCAGGCATCTCATCCATTCAGCACTTTTGGCTAAAGTTTGTTATGGTTCTCTTATCTAAGTAAAGGTATATTGCCACTGGAGGCAGTCCAGAGAAGCTGCACTACATCAATCCTAGGTATAGACAGATCCCCTGATGAGAAAAGGTTAAGTATGTTAGGCGTACTCATTTGGAGTTTAGAAGAATGAGAGTTAAACTTTTTGAAATATCTAAGATTCTTGAGCTTGTTAGATAAGCATAGAGAGGTTGTTTACCTCTGTAGGACTAGAAACTATAATCTCAGCATGGATTTGCATTTTTAACTCTGAGGAGGAATTTCTTCTTTTGGAGGATAATGAATCTATGGAATCAGCTATGATCTCATTGTGTGATTGGTGCAGACTTGATGGGCTGAATGATCTGTTTCTGGTCTTATGGTCATATCATCTTATAGGTCCTTTGATCTGCCTGCCCCTTTCACATTAGATAGCCACAGATAACGGACATGGAGCTGAAGTGCAAAATGTGGAAGATGGATAAATCTCTGGGATCTGGTCTTGTGTATCCCAGTAATTGTGGAAGTGAGGGAGGACATTTTGGCGTCAGTTGTAGAAGTATTTGAATCATCGATAATTACAGTGTGAGGTCTCGGATGATGAGAAAGTGGTTAATGTTGTGCCTTTGAAGAAATGTACAGAGAAGCCTGAGAACCATAGACCAGTAAGTCTGACTTCATTGGTGGGTTAGTTGTTGAAGTAACCAAGAAGATTGAGGGCAAACCAGGAAGTGTTGTTTACTTGGACTTTAGTAAAGCTCTGACAAGTATCTGCTTGGTAGACTAATTAGTAACGCTAGATCACATGGGATTCAGTGACTTGGAAATTGGATACCAAATTGACTCAACGGCAGAAGACAGTGTATTGTAATGGTGAGAGTTGCTTTTTGGACAGGAGGCCTGCTATCAGCGGTGTTTCAGAGGGATTGGTGCTGGGTCCATTTTAAGATAAAATGATTTTGGATGAAATTTTGGACTGATGGTGAGTAGATTTGTGGATAACACCAAAATTGGTGGTATGGTGGACAGTGAAGAAGGTTATCTAAGATTACAAAGAATTTGATCAATCAGATCATTGAACTGAGGAGTGGCAGATGGAGCTTAGTTTGGGTAAATGTGAGGTATTGTAGTTTGGTAAAACAAGCAAGGACAGGATTTGTGCAATTAGAAGTAGGGCCTTGGATAGTGTTATTGAATGGAGACACCGAGGGAATTAGATACATAATTTGTGACCCATGTAGACAGGGTAGTTAAGGCATTTAGTGTGCTTGCCTTCATTGCTCAAGCCTTTTTGAGTATAGGAATCGGAACATGTTAAGGTTGTTCAGGACATTGGTGAGGTGTCTTCTGGAATGCTGTTTCCAGTTCATGTCATCCTATTGGGGGAAGTGTTCTGCAGAAAAGATATACCATGATGTTGCCAGAAGTGGAGGGTTTGCGTTATAAGGAGAGGCTGGATAGGCTGGGATTTTTTTCACCAGAGCAGAGAGGAGTAAGGGTTTTTCGAGGTTTACAAAATCATGAGGGCTATAGATCAGTTGAATGGCAGGTGTCTTTTCCTTCAGATAGCGATTTCCAGACTAGGGGGCATATTTGTAAGGAGAGAGAATTTAAACAAGACCTAAGAGGCAATATATTTTTTAAGTGGTTCATGTGTGAAATGAACATCCCAAAAGGAAGTGATAAATGTGGGTACAGTTACAATGTTTAAAAGACATTTGGATAAATACGTGAATAAGAAGTGTTTGGAGGGATATGGGCCAAGCACAGGCAGGTGGGACTAGTTTATTTTGGGATTGTGGTCAGCATAGACTGGTTGGACCAAAGAGTCAGCTTCCATCGTATATGACTAATGGGAAGCTAATTGTAGGCTTAGATGGATCAGTACCAGATTAGGAAATGGGTGATAGAACATCAGTTGGTGATGTAGTCAAGGATGTGGTGGAATTGGGACTACCATCATTGGGCAGATTGTCATTAAGTGCTGCTTGATAGCACTCTTGATGACACCCTCCATTTATCACTGAAAAGTGAAATGATGTGAACTAATTGTCTGGATAGGGTTTATTCTGCTTATTTTAGATAGAACGTTATTGGGAAATCTTCACATTGTCTTTCTTATTGGGTTTTGAGCATGGCTAAGCTATAATTTTTGTCCAAGAAAGTGGCTGGAGCAGATTTTTTTTTTTGTCTGATACAGATGTCGATTGACAAAACCAACTTGACACTTTGTGAATCGTGCAACATAAACAATGTGCTGTTACTCCCATCACTGGTAAAACCCAACAACTGTGATGCAGACATGTTAATCCTCAGCCCCAAAAGATGACAAACGTGCGTGGATCTCTTTATTTCACTTCACTTCAATGCTATTTGATATTTTGGTTGTCATTTATGTATCCAGTGGGAGTACCTAACCTGCATCTTTATTCAAGTTTATGAACACGCAAGCAGAAATGGGTCACAAACAGAACTTAATTGTTAAGCCATAGAGTCAGATATGTACAGCATGGAAACACACTTAAGTCCAACTTGTCCATGCTGACCAGCTATCCCAACTCCATCTAGTCCCACCTGCCAGCACCTGGCCCATATCCCTCCAAACCGTTCCTGTTCCTATTCACATACCCATCCAGATGCCTTTTAAATGTTGGAATTGAACTAGCCTCCACCACTTCCTCTAGCAGCTCATTCCATACACATATCACCCACTGCGTGAAAAAGTTGCCCCATAGCTCTCTCTCAATCTTTCCCCTCTCACCTTAAACCTATGCCCTCTAGTTCTGGACCCCCCGACCCCAGGGAAAAGACTTTGTCTAGTTATCTTATCAATACCCTCATTTTGTAAACCTCTATAAGGTCACCCCTCAGCCTCCGACGCTCTGGGGAAAACAGCCCCAGCCTATTCAACCTTTCCCTACTGCTCAAATCCTCCAACCCTGGCAACATCCTTGTAATTCTTTTCTGAACCCTTTCAAGTTTCACAACATCTTTCCGATAGGAAGGAGACCAGAACGGCACGCAATGCTCCAACAGTGGCCTAACCAATGTCCTGTACAGCCGCAACATGACCTCCCAGCTCCTGTACTCTACTCTGACCAATGAAGGAAAGCATACCAAATGCAGCCTTCACCATCCTATCTACCTGCAGCTGCACTTTCAAGGAGCTATGAACCTGCACTCCAAGGTCACTTTGTTCAGCAACGCTTCCTAGGACCTTACCATTAAGTGTCTAAATCCTGCTAAGATTTGCTTTCCCAAAATGCAGCACCTCACACTTGCCTAAATTGCTCAAGTCTACTTCATTCAAAAGAATCGGCTGATCTGATAGAAATTCAAATCTGCATTCCCTCCGACCCCTAAAAACCTTGCACCCTCCAATTTCACAAGGGTCTTCTTGAGTTCTGCTCTCAACACCTGTAATCAAGAGCTCTTTTCGAAATGGTGGTAGAAACAAAGATCCAAGAACTGGCGAGCCTGACAGAGGAAAGATAAATGCCTAATCTCATTTTAAGTGGGAAACCCTTAATTTTTAAATAGTGACACTAGTTCTAGATTATCCCATAAAAGGAAGAATTGCCATTATGCCTTCACCTATCCTGAGGATTCCATTTGTTTAAATCAAGTGGCCTGTTACTTCAACACTAAAGCAACATTTTCTCATAACCTTCTTGTTCCAGATAATTTGCTGGTAAACCTACTCTTAACTGCTCCCAACGCATTTATGTTGTCCCTTAAAGATGTGACAGTTCTCTGGTCATTGGTCTCACAGTGCCCTGTATAAGTAAAGAATAATCTCAATCTGTAATCCGTTCCTTTGCAACAAGTAACCAATTCATGTTGGTTTTTTTTTAATTATCTGCTATACCTGCATAGCAACCCATGTGATTCACCCAGATCCTGCCATAGCTCAGTTCTGCAATCTTTTGCCATTTAACAACTATGCTTTTTCTTATACTGCTTGCTAAAATGGACAACTTGACATTTTTCCTCATTCTACTCCATATACTGTGTTTTTGCATATTCACTGAATCTACTTAGATATTTTTGTAGCTTTCTTGTGTCTTCACAATTTTTTAGTTTTCTACCTACATTTGTTATCAGCAAATTTAGCAACCCTTCCTGTGTCTTTGTCTAAATCTTTCTGTCTTAACAATTTGAAAAAAAATTAGGCAGAAGTGAGGGCTGCAGATGCTGGAGATCAGAGTCAAGAGTGTGGTGCTGGAAAAGCACAGCAGGTCAGGCAGAATCAGAGGAGGAAAATCCATGTTTCGGGCAAAAGACCTTGTTAATTTTTTGTTTTTACGATTATTGATTCTAAAACCATACTCTTTACTGTAATTAAATAAACCAACTTCTAATTGCCAGGACTGTCCTTACACCATTCTTAAAGAAGTGGCACATTTGTCCTTTCCAATCTTCTTGCTCTTCTACCATATTGAGGGAAGATTTGAAGATTCTGCCAAACCATTCTTCCACGTTCACCCCCCACGTCCTTTAGCAACCTGGGATGCAGGTCATCCAGATGCAGTGACTTTTCTGTTTTAGGAATAGCCAACTTTTCCAAACTATCTCTTTTTTTTTTCAATTTTCACCTGACCATTGTCTCTGCTGCTTCTGTTTTTATAGAAATCTCAGATTTGTCCTCCTTTTTCAACACATACTAAGTACTCATTACTCCAAGTATTCAAATTTTAGTCTGCACTGCAAAGCATATATCATCCTTTTTCTTCAGTAGAACTGGTTCTACCTTTTATGAAGATATTGATGGATTTGGTGCAGAGCTGACTTTGTCACAGATCATTTACAATTGCATAAGGAACTATAGTTAAATGGCCTACTCTTATTCATATGTTATGCTGTTTTCACTTAGTGTCCTCATAACTAATTACTCATCTCTGATATGTCATCTTAATGGACCTCTTTTGATGTTTCTGCCATATCTTTGTACCTCAAAAATATTACAACATGCTGGACAATTCTCATTTGCACCTAACTGTTAACCCAGTGACTTGGCTGTATTCAAATTACCTGTTAACTTCATTTTTTTTGGCCTGTTTTGAAGTTGAGGCTCCATATTTTCAAAAAGCTTTATCAACTTATTCTCCCTTTTTTAAAGGTTGTCAATATGAACCCCTGTGTATTGACACAAAGGTCGAAGGAGTATGGAGGCTGCAGAAGGACTTGAACAGGCTAGAAGTGTGGGCAAATAACTAGCAGATGGAATACAATGGTAGAGTGAGAGGATATGCACTTTGGTAGGAAGAGCATGGGTGTGACTATTTTCTAAACAAGTAAAGGCTTTGGAAATCTAGGTCACAAGGAACTTTGGAGTCCTAGTTCAGGATTGAGTGGGGATAAATGGGTGTTTTTCTGCTAGGAGATCAGTGGCTAGCGATTGACCTCAGGAATCAGTGTTGGGAGCACTATCGTTTACAAATTACATAGATGATTTGGAGTTGGGGGCTAAATGCAGTCTGTCAAAGTTTGCAGGTGATAGGAAGATGAGTGTAGAGCAAAATGTGCAGAGAACACCCAAATCCACAAATGGATACAGATAGGCTTAATGAGAAGGCAAGGGTCTGGCAGATGGAGTACAATGTTGGTAAATGTGAGGTTATCAATTTTGGTAGGACTAACAGCAAAATGGACTGCAATTTTTCACTATTTAAATAATAGTATGCTGCTCTGCAGAGGGACATATGTGTACGTGTGCATGAATCAAAGTTGGTTTGCAGGTACAGCAGATAATTAAGGCAATTAGAATATTGTCTTTCATTTGAAAGAGCGATGGAGTTTAAAAACAGGGAGGTTATGTTATAGGGTGCTGGTGAGGCCATACCTACAGTACTGTGTACAGTTTTGGTCTCCTTGAGAAATTTGTACTGGCACTGTAAGGGGTGCAGAGGTGGTTCACGAGATTTTCAGATTTGAAAGAGTTGGCTTATGAAGAGACAATGAGTAGACTGACAATACTTGTTAGAATTTAGAAGAATGAGGGGGCATCTTACTGAAACATTTAAATTATGGAGGGAATAAATAAAGGGGAGCAGATTTAGGACTGAACTGAGGAAGAATTTCTTCTCCCAAATGGTTATGAATCTGTGGAAATCCCTGCTCAGTGAAGCAGTTGAGGCTCAGAACCAGTAATTGCTAGAAAAGTTTCAGGTCTAGCAGCAACTGTGGGAAGAAACCAGTTAACTTTTGGGTCCTGTGACCCTTCGATCAGTTCTGAGGAATTTTACAGCATCTGCTGTTCTTTTCATTTTTATTTAAGTAGTTGAGGCTACCTTGTTGGATATTTTTGAGGCAAAGATGGAGTTTTGAACAGTAAAGGAATGAAACATTATGGTGAGCAGGGTGGGTAAGTAGAGTTGAGTCAATGAAAAAGATCAACCATGATCTTACTGAATGGTGAAGCAAGCTCGAGGGACCAGATGGCCTACTCTTCCTATTTCTTTGTCTTGATTCTCTTCCGGTTAACATGTGGGTTCATTTGGCAGTTAGGAAGGAAAATTAAAAATCACAACACCAGCTTTCAAAGCGAACCTAGTGTGCTTCCAATTAAACCTGTTGGACTGTAACCTGGTGTTGTGATTTTTAACTTCGTACACCCCGGTCAGTCCAACACCAGCATCTCCAAATCAGGAAGAAAAATGTTTTCTTACCACCAGAGGGTGCTATAACATGCAGTATGCCCAGTCATGAGGCTATTTGGAGCCACTGAAGTATTCGGGACTGATGGAAGAAAAACTGGACCTCTTGAAAAGGCTAATTAATTTAGCAGTCATATTCCACTTGACAAAGCAAAACATCTCAAAGGGTGGAGTTCTTTTCCTTAGATGATAGGGAAGTAGTATCTTTGAATATTTTGAAGATAGAGGCTAATAGAATTTTGGAATGATGGAAATTTTGTCAATAAACAGAACGTGGAGTGCTCAGATTAGCTATGATGGTGATGAATGATGGAGCAGGCTCAAGCAGATGGGTGGCCTGTTTCTGTGGAAACCTTCAGAAATGAGATAATGAGAAACCAGAGACAGTATAATCCTATTAGGGTGAAAGGAAATGACGGTAGGTGTAGGGAAAGTTGGATGACTTGAGAAATTGAGGTTTTGGTTAAGAAATAGAAGGAAGCATATGTCAGGTAGAGACAGGAGCAATCTAATGAATCCTTTAGAGTATAAAGGCAGTAGGAGTATACTTGAGAGAAATCAGGAAGGCAAAAAGGGGACATAGCTTTGGAAAAAAGGCTTAAGTAGAATCCAATGGGATTTCATAAATACTTCAAGGACAAAAGGGTAACTAGGGAGAGAATAGGACCCCTCAAAAGATCAACAAGGCAGCCAATGTGTGGAGATGGGGGAGATACAAAACGAGTATTTTAAATCAGTGTTCACTGTGGAAAAGGCATGGAAGATACAGAATGTAGGGAAGTAGATGGTGACTTCTTGAAAATGTCCATATTACAGGAGGAGGAGATACTGGAGGTCTTGAAACGCATAAAAGTTGATAAATCCCCATGACTTGATAAGGTGTATCCTCGAACTCCATGGGAAGCTAGGGAACTGATTGCTAGGCCCCTTGCTGAGATAATTATATCATTGAAATTTATAGGTGAGATGCCAGAAGACTGGAAGTTGGCTCACATGGTGCCACTATTTAAGAAAGGTGGTAAGGAAAAGTTAGGGAACTTGTAGAACGGTGAGCCTGACATCAATGGTGGGCAAATTGTTGTAGGGAATCCTGTGGTGCAGTTCTGGTCATCTTCCTATTGGAAGGATGCTGTGAAACCTGAAAGGGTTCAGAGAAGGTTTACAAGGATGTTGCCAGGGATGGAGGATTTGAGCTAAAGGAAAGAGGCTGAATAGGCTGGAGCTGTTTTCCCTGAAGTATCAGAGCTTGAGGAGTGAACTTCTAGAGGTTCATAAAATCATGAGGGGCATGGATAGGATAAGTAGCCAAGGTCTTTTCCCTGAGGTGGGAGAATCCAGAACTAGAGGGCATAGGTTTAGGGTGTGAGGGGAAAGCTATTAAAGGGAATCAAGGGGCCACTTTTTCACACGGATGGTGTGTGTATGGACTAAGCTGCCAGAGGAAGTGGTGGAGTCTGGTACAGTTACAGCATTTACGAAGGTATCTAGATGGGTATGTGAATAGCAAGGATTGAGGGGGATATGGTCCAACTGTTGGCAAATGGGACTAGATTAAGTTGGGATATCCGGTTGGCATGGGCAAGGTGGACCATAGCATCTATTTCCGTGCTGAACATGTCTACGGCTCTATGACTGTAAGTGTCCTTTGAAAATTGATACTTGTCCTGAATCTTCCACATCTGACTTCCACAGACAAGGCTACCTTGGGAGTTTTGTGTTCCTTAATTCTCAACGGCACATTGGTCTGTCTCCTTTCCTTTCAAACAAAATAGTTGATACGTTCTGCTTCTCCATGACAGAAGTTGCTTTCTTCTCTCAACAGCAGTGGTTTCTTTGTGTCTCCCTAGTGCTGTACAAGTGTGAAAACTGTTGATTTCAATATGTTTCTTCTGTCGTTCCTCCCAACTCAACAACAAGCATGTTTCTGAAGTGGGATATTTCTGGATTTCAAATTTTCTTTAACTTTGTAGGAGTCACTTTTAGACTGACCCCAAATAGTGGCTACAAAAACAGATCAGAGCCTAGGAGGACTGCAGTGAGTAACACACCACCTGACTCGCCAAAGTCTGCTCACCATCTGTAAGGCATACATTAGCAGTGTGATGGAATATTCCCCCTTGCCTGGATGGGTGCAGTCCCAGCAGCACTTAAGAAGCTTGACGCCATCTCGGATAAAGGAGCCTGATTGATTGGCACTGCATCCACTCCCTTCATCTCTGACACTCAGCAGTGGGAACTATCTGCAAGGTGCACAGCAGAAATTCAGAGATCCTCACCCAACACCTTCCAAATGCATGACCACTTCCATCCAAGAAGAACAAGGGTAGCAAATATATGCGAACATTACCACCTTCAAGTTTCCCTCCATGCCACCCACCATCCTGACTTGGAAATATATCACCGTTCCTTCTCTGTTCAGTCAAAATCCTGGAACTCCCTCCCTAATGGCATTGTGGGCCAACCCGCAGCAGGTGGACTGCAGCGATTCAAGAAGGCAGCTCATCACCATCTTCTCAGGAAGCTGGGGATGCGCAATAAATGCTGGCCAGCCAGTGATCCCACATTATTACATTTTGTAAAAAAATCCCTCTAAAAGAGTCCAGCTATCATGACAATTGGAAGGCTCTCCAAAGGCTGACTGTGATGTACAACATTGAAGTCACCATGCAGCTATTTTGATATTAGGAGCCCATTAAACCTGCTGGACAGAAGTTATTAGTTAAATAGCATAAGTCTTTGAAAACTGTGCTTTAAGTTTCTATGAAGCTGATTGGATAACGTTGCGTTTGCCACTTCCTTCCATCTTGTTAAGGGTTGGGTTCAATTAGAAATACCAACTTGAACCCATCAGCATCATTTGCATTTGAAGCAAGCTCAATAACAGAATCTTGTTGGGACACCGGGCAGCATTACATTCGAGTCAAACCGTTTGTGAGCAAAGCAAGTGGCAGCACCTGGATCTCCATTTTTTTTTTACAACATAGAAGGAGGCCATTCAACCCATGTCCATGCTAGCTCTCCATATAAGCATCTGCTTTGTGATTCTTTGACCTTTTCTTGAACCTTATGCGTGTTTATGTATGAAAAGATCTTTCTCGTCACTTTTTGGCTTGTTTTAATCATAAATTTGGATCCATGCCCCCTCTTTCGTATGTGAGAATGCTTTTCTCCCTGTTTGTTGTGTTCAGACCTGTCCTGATTTTGAATGGCTCTGTCCTCCTAACTGAAGTGTTAAACCCCGGAGCTGTTCTCTTTAATCTATCCTACGTTCTCACCAGTGCTTTCAGATCTCTTCTAAATTATGATACCTAGAACTGAATGCAATTCTTCAACTGATGCTGAAATTATAATGGTATACACATTCAACAGCATCTCCTTATTGTGGTAATTCATGCAGCTATTAATAAAACCAATAGCACAGCATGTTTTATTAACTGCTTTCTCAAATTGTCTTGCCACCTTTCATGACTCATGCACTTCACATCCAGGTACCTCTGCTCTTCAACTTACTTTGGAATTATGCCTTGATTTTATTCCTTCTGGAGGCAGCAACCATACCCTGTCATGCCATAAGTATTTTGTAAATGTCATTTATATCAGTTTCTGTCAAAGAAACCCAAACATATAAATAGAAAGCAGAAATCATCAGCTTCACTCAGAGGCCCACTGAAGATGTTACCTGGTAGGGTGATGAAATGTCTGGAAATGAACCTTCCAGCTCAGTGAGCAAACCTACATCCAGAACCCCAATCCGAGCTACAAATCTTCTCAAAACTTACCAAAACTAACTGACTGACAGAAAACAGAGCCCCCAGTTAACGAATGTTATGGAGGAGTTTGACACTGGTCAATATTGCAAATCTTGTTTTTTCTGACACTGCTACTGATCTACTTAGTGTAAAAGGACACAATTTGAAAATTTGCAGCCAATATTAAACATGGTTGCAATGTCAATTGTGATGTTGGTGCAGTGAGCAGATAAGTAGCAGTTGAAGTTCAATGTGGACAAGATGAGATTTGATACATTTTGGAAACAACATAAAATCAAGGCATAATTCCAAGGTAAGTTGATGAGCAGAGGTACCTGCATGATGTGAAGTGCATGAGTCCACCTGATAAAAGAGCTTTTAGTTCTTTCGACGTTCGTGTTTCTTTTTATGTGGGAAGCAAACAAAAAATTTTTTTGAATTACTTACTCTTTCATAATCTACTTATTTCTAGCTTGAAGGTCCATGTGTCTTACAACTACAGAAGATTAGGAATATATCTGCTCCAAAAGATCACGAGGAGTCTCAAGCTGCACCAAGAATGTTGCGTGTGCAATTGACAGATGGGAATGTGAATTGCATAGGAATAGAGTTTAATCATCTGTCTAAAATCAGGTGAATTTTACCCTTCTTTGAGCCAAAGATTATAAATATCAACCATAAAGATGATATTTCAGAAGATTTGTTTATCCGTTTTTGTGCTGTCAAGTGAAAGTTTGAATAAATGTTGTATATTTTCATATTTCTGAGCACTAAATGTTAATACATAATTTCATTTGTGTGGCAGTTATCATCCAGCTTTATCCTGAGGCACTCTGAAATATTTGTTTGTTGATCTAACTGTACTGTTGGATTGGAAAGCTGTACACCTGGTTTTTGATATTGTCCTCATTTCTCACTTTTTTTTTTCTCCTGAATTTACCAAACCATGTTTTATTTGGTAACCAAGCTAAATTAAATGCTCTTGATGTGAGACTTGCAGGCTGTCAAATCAGTGTTAGCACATTCAAATCTCTTTTGAGCCAGAAACCAAACCCAGGTCCTTGTCTGCAGGGTAACTGGGTAGCAATCATTTGAATCGTGATGCCTTCGGTTGATTTTAAACAATATGTGCTTATTTCCTTTTTAGCCCAAGACCTGTGAAGTTTGTGTTTGCATACAGATTAAGACTCCATAAGCCTTTGGATTGTTACTGTTAGCAGAATATATGCTCATGTACTTGCTGACTACCTTGCAAATAATTTTTATAGGATGGCAGTTCAGAGCCTTTTTGCATTAGTTTGCGAGTACTACATGAAAGTAATTTGTAGCAGTTTGATGGGAACATTTGCAATCAATGGGTCAAATGGCTTTTTTCTATTCATTCATGGGATACTTGTGTCACTGGCTCAGGCAGCATTTGTTGCCCTTGAGCAGTGAAAAGTAGGTATTGCCCATTTTTCCCTTGAAACTTGCCCTGCAATTTCATAAGATCATGGACAGTCTGATTGTAATCTCAAATCCACATTCCTGCCTACCCTGTTAACCGTTGACTTCCTTTCTGATCAAGAACCAATCCATCTCTGCCTTAAATATTTAAAGCTTTGCTTCCACACCCTCTTTGAGGAAGAGTTCCAAAGACATACGAATCTCTGACAGGAACAGTTGTACTTCATTTCAGTCTTAATGGGAAACGCCTTATTTTTATACAGTAACATCAAGTTCTGGATTGTTTTACAGGAGTCAACGTACTTTTCACATCCACCCTATCAAGCCTCCTCAGCATCTTATGTTTCAACCAAGTTGACTCTTTCTTTTATAAACTCAAGTGAACTGCCTTGCCAGTCCAAGAACTCGCCAGAAGCAGCCTGCTCATTGCATTTATGAGCTGAAAAAGGTATTGCTGGAAAAACTCAGCAGGTCAAGCAGCATCAAAGGAACAAGAGAATCGACGTTTCGGGCATAAGCCCTTCTTCAGGAATGAGAAGGGCTTATGCTCTCTCATTGCACTCCCCAGGTTGTCATCTCTTCTGACCTGCTGCGCTTTTCCAGCAACACATTTTTTTTTATATAGATATTTTTATTGGGAATTTAACATTTTGACAAATTTACAAAAATAAGCAGAATTTTCAAGCACAAACATTAATATAAAAATAGATCTTAAATATATAATCATCAAAATTCAACTAATCCACAATCATCCAGAGTGTATAGTTGAGTCGCTTACATCCTTCAAATAAGAGAAAATGTTCTCTAATACACTCATAACAGTATGATTAAAAGGAAGCTATTTCCAAACAATAAGAACAAACAAAAAAAAATTAAACATGTTTGAATGGAGATCTTCCCCCTTGTTCTCAGGGGGCCTTACTACCTTTCCAACGTTCCACCATATCCTCTCCCAAACAGTGTCCCACCCTCGACCCGGGCGCTCCTTAATAGGATTTAGATATAATACCGAGCTAGAGTTAACAGTGAGCGCCGCACCCCCACCCCACCCCACCCATACCTGAGTATATCTAATAGCATCAATGCCACGTACAAACACACATAACTATAAAATTACAACTCCAACAGATTACAGTTAAGTATAATAACATAGCAAGGAAGACAACCCCGCTCCCAGAGGCAAAAGTAAAGTAGAATAAAGTAACCATTTCTCCCCACGGAGTGTGGGAGAGGCAAGCCAACATAAATTGTCTCTTACGATTTATTTAACCGAGTCTAAAAGTTTCTTGGCCTCTTCCGATGATCTAAAATTATACTCGGATCCTTCGTGGGTAAAGCATAACGTCGCTGGGTAGCGTAAGGTGTATTGAATATCTAAGTCCCTTAAACATTTCTTCACCTCATCAAACGCCTTCCTCCTTCGGGCCAAAGCCGGGGAGAAGTCCTGAAATAACATAATCTTGGATCCTTCATGAATCATAGCTTTAGGATCCTTTCCAAGCTTTCTGGAGGCATCCAGGAGTATCTGCCTCTCCCTATAACTCTGCAGCCGGAACAGGACCGGGCGTGGGCGCTGGTTTGGGCCAGATCCGCGTACTGCGACCCGGTAGGCCCACTCCACCCTTACCCGGTCAGTTTCAGCCCCCAGGTTTAAAATCTGCGGCAGCCATCGCTCCAGAAATACTACTAACTGTTCTTTCCCTTCTTGCTCTTGAAGGCCCAGCAGCCGAATATTCTTTCTCCGATTTCTGTTGTCAATATCATCCATGTAGATTTCAAAGGCCCTGACTCTCTGCTCCAGAGCTCTCACCTGTTCTGCAGCTGTTTGAGCTGCAGCCTCGGAGGTCGTGGCCTTTAGTTCCACCCCCTCCACTCGGCCCTGCAGCTCTTCCATGGTTTGATTCTGTTTCTGCAGCTTTTCTTCGAATGCATTCCATCGCTGTCGGGATTCTGCGATGAAATTGACGAGTGTCGATTCCAGTCTAGCAATCATCTCTATAAGGCCTGTTTTTACATCAGCTGCAGCCAGAGGAGAGGAGGGTGGGGGAGGGGTCTTTGTTTTCTGAGAGCTGCGGGGTCCCTTTGATTTATTCATTATCCACTCAGTATTAGACTATTTAAATATAATATTCAGCAGCTAATTAAGATTAAAGAAATTTTTTGGGTGGTTTGGCAAGTGTGGTGGGGACAGGAAACCCACTTTACCCAGGTTTTGGGAAGGGCTCTGTAGACTCAGACTTGCTGAGTCGCCGCCATCTTCAGCAACACATTTTTAAGCTCTGATCTCCAGTATCTGCAATCCTCACTTTCTCCCCATTGCATTTATTAGTCTGTCAAACACATTTCTGTCCTTCATGTGAATACTCTGTGCAGTACACCAGGTGTGCTCTCAATAGTGTCCTGTATAAATGAAGCATAACCTTGCACTTGTGTATACAATGCCCTTGCACAAAATGGTGACATTGAATTAGCCTTACTAATTACTTGCTGTACCTCAGTCAGAGCCCTTTGCAATTAACCTACTAGGAGAACTAAATCCTTGAAGCTCTGGCGTCTTAACATTTACCATTAGAATTATCTTTATTATAATGTCTATTCAAATGAGTACCGTGAAAAGTATATGGGTCACCACTTGCAGCACCATCTTGGGTACAAAGGTACCTCTATGCAGATTCTTAATTTAGATAATATGCTTAATTTCTTCATGTCAAGGACAATTTCACATTTTCCCACAACATCCACCATTTGTCAGATCTTTACCTATTCACGTAACTATCTGTGTCACTTTGTAGCTTTTGTTTTGTCCTCTTCACACGTGTGTTCTGGTCTATGTCCTATCAGTAACCTTGGCAACCGTACCATTGGTCCCTTTGTCCAAGTCAATAAGGTGAGGAGGCGAGGCACACCACTTGCTACATCATGTCAACCAGGAAAAGATCTATTGTTCTAACTGTGTACTGTTAGCTAGCAATTGTTCTCTCTATCCTAATGTATTAGCCCCATCACTATCTGCCTTATTTTCTGCAATAATATCTGATGTGGCATCTTGTCACATGCCTTCTGGGAAACAAAGTAGTGTCCCAACTGGTTGTCCTTCATCTGCAGTGAATGTTATTCCTTGAAAAAAATTTGCATTTTTCTAAGTACCCTTCTATAACATCATCAGAACTTTTAAAATCCTTAGTGGTAGATGTTAAGCCTGCTAGCTATAGTTTCCTGCTTTTTATCTCCATCCTTTCTTGAGTAGAGGAATCATTTGCAAGTTTCCAATCAGATATGACTATTCCAGATTTAAGGAGTTTGGTTTTATTTTTGCAACGTATCAACAATGTCACCAGACCCCTTTTTTGGTGAAAGATCCTATGATGAAGTCCTGAGAGGGGGGAAAACACTGAAGCATGTGATGGATGTTGCAAAGTGATCCTCCAACATGGATCAAATTGAAGTTCTACAGAACATGGCCACTTATGAAGGGTATGGACAATTAACCCATGAAATCTCCATCCTCACTAGTTGGAAGCCCACCAGATCAGTGGAAAAAAAAACAAGGCTGAAGCATTTGCAATTATCACCAACTCAAAGAAACCCAAATGTATAAATAGAAAGCAGGAATCATGTACAGTGCTTCACCTGAGGCCCACTGAAGGTGTTACCTAGTAGGGTGATAAATTTCCAGCTCAGCGAACAAACCTTCATCCTGGATTGACTATCTCCGCCTTCTCCTGATGTCACATTATGATATGAGTCTGTCTTTGGCCAATTCAGTTTAATATGGGTGATAGCAACAGAATTGGATAAAGTGCAGATCCATGGTCCTGCCAAAATTCTGACTGTAGTGCTGGAGACTTGTGTTCCAGAATTAGTCATGCTCCTGGTCAAGTTTGTCCAGTGTATTGAATAGACAATGTGAAAGATCGTGCAGCTTATATCATGCTGCAAAAAAATTTAAAATCCAACCCAACCAGTTATCAACCCATCAGTCTGCTCTTGGCAATCAGCAAATTGATGGAAATATTTAGGTTTAGGATGGAGGTAAATGGTTCTTGTCCTCTCTACAGCCTTCAATGAATAAAAAAGATGAATTCCTGAAGATAAGTGAGATAACTATTGTTGACATAATCTAATGCAATATTTGATTGTGTTGAATCAAAGACTCTTTGGAAAATAGAAGTCAAGGAAACCAAGAGACAAAGTTCTCCAGAAGCTGGCGTTATATCAAGTATTAAGGAAAATAGTTTTGGTTGTTGGAGGCCAATCTTCTCAGCCACAGGACATCATTGCAGGAATTCCTCTGTACTTTTTTTTTCTGACTTAACCTGTTCATATGTTATTACACACCTTTTGGAGCAGTTGGGACTTGAACTCAGGTATCCCTGTTCAGTGCTAGGGACATTACCATGCACCACAAGAGCCCATTGTTCCTGAGGGTAATGTTTTCAGTCCAACCATATTCAATTCTTTTTGTATCAATGACCTGCTTTACATCATAAGGTCAAAAGTGGGGATGTTCATTAATGCTGAGTGTTCTAAAATCTATAAAATTCTGAAGATGCTTTGTTGGCATTCAATGCATCAATTTTCATATTTTTATACACTGGAAGTACTGTAAGGTCCAAGCTTTCACTAGGTTATGAAGAAGCCTAACCACCACACTTTGTCCCTATTTATAGCCTCATCCAGCATATGAAGCCCTTCATCCCATGAGTCTGAACCAACTCCAGTGCACTAACCCCACTTCCAAGCATTTGGCCCAGAGCTTTTAAATGTTATGATGCTTGATGTATTTTGTCGCATAACTGAAGATTGTTATACCTTAATACCCTCCCAGGCCTTGCATTCCAGATTCCTATCATCCTTTAGGTGAAAAATACTGTCCTCCAATCCCTCTAAACCTTCTGCTCTTGACTTTAACTTTCACTCGCTCATTATAGCGACTGTCCAACCATAGCTGATTCCTCTTCACCCTGTGCATACTCCCCCAATCCAGTATGCCTTGATCAGCTCCCCCTTAGCCTTCTCTGCTGTATAGAAAAGAACCTGAGACTATCTAACCTCTCTCCATAGGTAAAATGTTCCATCGCAGTTGAAACTCACTTGCAGCCCTCCAGTGCAACTACATCTTCCCCTCATGTGGTAACCAGAACTGCAAACAGTACTCCAGTGTGGCCTTACCCAAGTCTTGTACAGTTCCAAAATAACCACCTTGCTTCGATTCAAAAGACAGACACAGGACATTACCAGTAGAGTACCCTTTGTCGTTTCCCTGGCGCAGAGAAACTACACCATGTTCTCAGCAGCCTTCAACATGTCATGAATGATGACGAACATCGCACCAAGATCATCCCTACACCTCCACTTCTCGCCTTCAAACAAGCACCAAACCTCACATTGACCATTGTTCACAGCAAACTACCCAGCCTTCAGGACAACATCGACCACAACACCACACAACCCTGCCATGGCAACCTCTGCAATGTATGTCAAGTTATCGACATAGGTGATGGGTGATATTCCACATGTTAGCACCTATGTGGCAGATTCTCGCGTGATTTGGCCAATGTCATCTACCTCATACGCTGCAGGCAAGGATGCCCCAAGGCATGACATATTGGTAAGACCATGCAGATGCTACAACAATGGATGAATAGACACTGCTCAACAATCACCAGGCAGGAATGCTCCCTCCCAGCCAGGGAACACTTCAGCAGTCAAGGATATTCAACCTCCAATCTTTGGATAAGCATCTTCCAGGGCAGCCTTCAAGATACAAAACAATGCAGAATTGCTGAGCAGAAACTGATGATCAAGTTTTGTACCTCAACCATGATTTTGGGTTTATGTTGTGCTATATATAACTCCACCATACTGTTCTGTATTTGTAAAATCTTCCTTACCTTTTACCACCATCACCTTGATAACTTTTCATCTCTCAACGTTTAATTAGTTTGTATAATTTTAGATTATTTGTTATTTTGGTTAGACCCTTGGCATGCGACTCTTAGACCAATCATGTTTTATACAAGTGTGGTGTATGTTTGGATGCACATTATTTAACTTCCTTTATCTACATTGCATCTAACCCCAAAGATGTCAGCCTTTCCAAGACGAGAATGCTGAAGAAATGAGGAAGCAGGCCTATGATTGCTGTCCTTACTACCATTTTAAAAAAAGTATCTCTGATTTATCTACTAGCTCTTTTAACACACAAAAACCAAATGCTACCATACTGGACAACTGCAGCATAAACCAAAAATGCTATCTGTTCTCAACAACTTTGGAAGCATCTGTGAAAAACGAAACAATTAACATTTCATTTTAACCTTTCTTCATATCTGTCGCTCAAACTAATTGAACTTTGCATTAATTGGAACAAGGAATTTTCTGACAATTTGACTTTCCTTTGATTTAAGGAAATCAATTTTTGTAACATTATTATTGTTATTATTATTATTATTATTTAGTTATTTGAACTGTTGTTTTGAAATTCCACGAGCATTATCTTTGGACTTCCTGCAAAGCATTCAGTACTGGTGATAGGCCTGACATTTTCAGGGAACACTGATATTTGAGACATCATTTTTGCCTTCATGCTTATAATAAAGCTTGTCAATTTAACATCCTGTTTGAAGCTGTTAAAAATAGTATGTCGGAATTTTTGCAACCTAGTGTTGCACTTCACTCAATTTGAGCCAATTATTTGCAGTTTTGTTCATGCTTCAATTAAATTTGTTTGCTTAATGAAAATGGTTTTCTCCATTTGTTTTCTGTTAGCCTCAACACCCCACCTGGCACAAAAGTAAGATTATTTGGAACTGTTAAAATAAGGAATGGATTTCTATTGTTGAGTGATGCCAATATTTTTGTCCTTGGTGGTGAAGTGGATCAACTAATTGAGAAGTGGGCATTGCAAAGGGTGAGGAAACATTGATATTTTCAGCTGGAATGATACTTTGATTTCAGGAAATTTATGATTTAGTTTTCCTGAGAAGCAAGTTGTTCATGAAACTAGAAACTGAACATTTCGCAAACAGTTGGTTGAAATGCTAAATTATTTCATTCACACTTGGCTGTTTTCCAAACAAATTTTAAGTTTGCTTTTCAAAAACAACCATTGTGTAAAGCACTGGTCTATTCACTACATTTTGACAAAAAAAAACAGACTTTATTCTTGGTTCAGTATCTATAGAATCCTTCTACAGACACAACAGTCAGCACCTTGGTTCCCTTTCAGATTGATGCTGAGTACAACTTAATTGAATTTTTTTGATGAGGGCAGAGCAGTGGGCCTGGGTCTATATGGACTTCAGTAATGTGTTCAACAAGGTTCTTCATGTTAGACTAGTTATCAAGGTTAGATCACATGGAATAAAGGGAGAACTAGCCATTTTGATACAGAATTGGCTCAAGGTAGAAGACCGAGGGTGATTGTGGCAGTGGAGAGTTGTTTTTCAGACTGGCAGCCTGTGACCAGTGTTGTGCCACAAGGATCGGGGCTGGGTCGACTGCTTTTCATCACTTTATACAAATGATTTGGATGTGAACATAGGAGGTATCATTTAGTAAGTTTGCAAAGGACAACAAAATTGGTGGTAGAGTGGATAGTGAAAAAGATTGCCTAAGAATATAACTGGATCTTTATCAGATGGGCCAGTGGACTAAGGAATGGCAACTTGAGTTTAATTTAGATAAATGTGAGGTGATGCATTTTGGAAAGGCAAATCAGAGCAGGGCATATACACTGAATGGTAAGGTCCTGGGGAGTGTTGCTGAACAAAGGTTCCTTGGAGTGTTCCTTGAAAATGGAGTCTTTGGTAATAGGATATTGAAGGAAGTCTTTGGAATGCTTGCCTTAGTGGTCAGTGCATTGAGTATAGGAGTTAGGAGACCATGTTGTGGCTGTCATGGACATTGATTATGCCACTTCTGGAATACTGTGTTCAATTCTGGTCTACCTGCTCTAAGAAGGATGTTGTGAAACTTGAAAGGGTTTAGAAAAGATTTATAGAGATGCTGCCAGTTTGGAGAGTTTGAGCTATTCGGAGAGTTTGAATAACCTGGGGCTGTTTTCCTGGGAGAGTTGCAGGCCAACAGGTAACCTTATAGAAATTTATAAAATCATGAGAGATGTGAATAGGGTAAATAGACCAGTCTTCTCCCTGGTGTGGAGGAGTCCAAAACTAGGAGTAAACGTTTAAGGTGAGAGGGAAAAGATGTAAAAGGACCCTAAGGGGCAACCTTTTCATGCAGAGGGTGGTGCATGTATGGAATGACCAACCAGAGGAAGTGGTAGAGGCAGGTACAATTACAGCATTTAAAAGGCATCTGGATGGGTATATGAATAGAAAAGGGTTTGAAAGGATATGGGCCAAGTTCTGTCAAATGGGAATGGATTAATTTAGGATATCTGGTCGGCATGGACAAATTGGATTGAAGGATGTGTTTCTGTGGCTGTACGTTTCGATAACTGTCTATCGGAACACCCATTTTATTGCAGACAAATTTGTGGCATAAGAAATGAGCTCCAAGGTAGGAGTTTCAACTGACTGACTGACTGTAAAACTGGTGCAATCCTTGTTTGTACCTGTTCCCCCACATTGATCATCTTCATTTCAATTTTGTAATGAAACAAAGGCATTAGTCTTGGGTTACAATGCAAATTAAAATGTTCTGCCATAGCTGAGCATTAGTTCTGTAGTGCATTATTGGTATGCAATTTTAGGCATGAAAATGTAACTAACTCATTTCAGCATGCTGTCTATGCTGACCAACAAACACCAAATTATACCAATTCCGTTTACATGAACTTGGTCCATAGCCTGCTATGTCCTGGCAATTTAAGTGCTTGTCCAGATTCTAAAATGCTGAAGAGTACCTCGACCATGGTCTCAGAGATCACTTTGCCAAATTCTACACCCTCTGGGTGAAAGAGTTTTCCTCTGATCCCCTCTAAACCACTTACTCCTCACCTTAAACGTCAGTTGGGGAGAATTTGCTCGAAAGTTTGTTATTTGTGCAGTATGAATTGTCCTTTTAGGATATTTAAATAAATTTAATTTGTTCTTGTCGTTGACTTTTTTAAATATGCTATTATTCGTGCATTATTGTGCTACAGATTTGCTACCACTTATTGTTTGTAATGACAACCTTTTTAAATGTATGATCTCTCAAGTACTCAAAATTTCTAATGAATCCTTTGATTTGGTAAAGAATACTATTGACTAGTTAGATAAAGTAAATGCCTAATTGTTATATTATTTATTAAAGGGTTATTAAAGACTCTCTCTTTGAAAAGTATATTTTCTTCCCCCAGAGTTTGGCAAAATATAACAGAAGTAATATTGGAACTGAAGGTGGACCGCCTCCTTTTGTCCCTTTTGGTCAGGTATGACAAATTAGACCTTACTTCTCAGTGAATTATAAGTTGTGAAAGAAAAGAACTTTGCAGTTATGTTGTCCTTAACATGTCCTTTGAAGATCTCCAAGTATTATGAAACTGAGCATTTTTTAAAAATTCCTTCTCATTGTTGATTTGTAAGCATCCAGGAGTCCATTGTAACGTGCTGCAATTTCAGTTGCATTATCAATTCACATTTTGATCTGTGACTGTGGGGTAAATGTTGATCATGCTACTAGGGGAATGTGCTGTGTCAGAACTTCAATTTAATGTAGTACACTGAAATCTTTAAATTATTTTCTGTTGTGAAGTCCTGCATAGAAACAGGCCCTTCAGCATGCTGTCTATGCTGACCAACAAACACCAAATTATACCAATTCCGTTTACGTGCACTTGGTCCATAGCCTGCTATGTCCTGGCAATTTAAGTTCTTGTCCAGATTCTAAAATGCTGAAGAGTACCTCAACCATGCTGTCAGGGATCACTTTGCCAAATTTTACCATCCGCTGGGTGAAAGAGATTTCCTCTGATCCCAGGGACCTGGGTTCGATTCCAGTCTTGTGTCTTTGTGAAGTTTGTATATTCTCCTTGTGCCTGCATGGATTTCTGCCAGATGCTATGAGTTTTCTCCCACAGTCCAAAGATGTGCAGGTTGGGTGAATTGGCCACGTTAAATTGCTCTATAGTGTCCACAGATGTGCAGGATAGGTACGTTAGCCGTAGTAAATGCTGGGCTGCAGGGACAGGTTGGGGGTCTTCGTGGAATGCTCTTCTGCGGGTCAGTGCGACTTGATGAGCCGAATGACCTCTTTCCACATTGTAGGGATTCTATCTCTAGCCTAAATCTCCATGAAATCAGCTGATCATCTTCATTACTGAATAATGGATTAGTGGTGCTGGAAGAGCACAGCAGTTCAGGCAGCATCCAAAGTGCAGCGAAAGTCGACACTTCGGGTAAAAGCCCTTTTATCAGGAATAAAATGCTTTTTATTCCTGATGAAGGGTTTTTGCCTGAAACGTCGATTTTCGCTGCACTTTGGATGCTGCCTGAACTGCTGTGCTCTTCCAGCACCACTAATCCAGAATCTGGTTTCCAACATCTGTAGTCATTGTTTTTACTTCATTACTGAATAACCCAAGTCTTCTGATAATGGAAATGGTGAATGACTGAAGTGCTAGATGTGCCTTTGTACCCAGAGTCTGTGTGGGCATGGAGTCTTAGCATGCACACGTGAGCTGTACTTCTCGAAGCTTTAACTTTTACAGATTTATCCCTATACTGATTACACAGTTCAATGTAATGGTGCAATCAGATGGCCAAAACTGTTAAGACTTGACTGTTTCAAAAATGTTTTAACATATGTGCTTTAGGCTTTCAACCTGCTATGAAAAGTTGTAATCAGCAGCATAAAACAAGTAAATCCTCTCTAGTATCAAAGCACAACAGTAAAATATCTTTTTGAAGACGAGTGAGCCTGACATCTGTGGTGGGAAATTGTTGGAGTCTATAATTAGGGATTGGGTAACTGAACACATTGAAAACTCTTAGTTAATCAGGGAGAGCCAACATGGCGTCATGACCAGGAGGTCATGCCTGACAAAGCTCATTGTATTCTTTTAAAGCAGTGACAACGATATGGACAGGGAATTATCTATGGACACTTAGAGACTTCCAGAATGCATTTAATAAAGGCCTTTGTAAAAACCTGTTAACAAAGGAGAAGCCTGTGGAATTGAGGGCAAATTACTGACATGGCTGGGAAATTGCTTGAATGACAGGCAACAGAAAGTAGAGATAATGGGTAGGTAATCAAATTGGCTGGATGCAACCAATGGTGTCTCGCAGGTATCTGTGTTCAGCCCTCAATTCACATTTATTAATGACTTGGGTCATGGCTTAAGAAGTCCTAAATTCAAATTTGCTAATGACAAAGTTAGGTGGCATTGTTGACAGTACAGATGATGCAATTCAGTTGCAAAGGTGTGTTGACAGACAAAATTGTGGCAGTTGGAATTCATTGAAAGCAATTATGAGGTTATCCATGTTGGATTGAGAAAGAATAGATCAGGACACTTTGGTATGAAGTTTTAAAAAGAAAGTGGATTGAAAATACACTCCGACTTGGGGGTTCAGGTGCATAGTTTTTAAAATGTTAGGTACAGGTGCAGAAAATCAAGAAAGTTTATGGGATGCTGGCCTTTATCTCGAGAGCTGGAATACGAGGGTGCAGAAATTGTTAGTTATATAAAACCTTGGTTAGACCCCCACTTGGAGTACCGTGAGCCAATCTGGGCACGACATCTTGTGAAGGTTTTATTGTCCTTGGAGGAAATACTGTGTAGGTTTGCAAGAATGATACCTGGACTTCAGGGTAAAGTCATAAAGAGAGATTGCACTAATTAAGACCATTTCCCTGAGAATTAAGGAGGTTATGGGGTGATCTGATCAGGAGTCTTCAAGATATTAAGAGTGGAAGACCGAGGAGGTAAAGATCAACTATTTTCCCTGGTTAGGGATTCAAGAACTAGGGGGTGTATTCTGAGAAGTGGTCATAGAGATGTACAGCATGGAAACAGACCTTTTCAGTCCAAGTTGTCTATACTGACCAGATATCCTAAATTGATCTACTCCCATTTGCCAGCATTTGGCTCATATCCCTCCAAGTTTTTCTGACTTATTTACCGATTCAGATGCCTTTTAAATGTTGTAATAGTACCAACCTCTGCCACTTGCTCTGGCAGTTTATTCTACACGTTTACCACTGTGGGGGGGAAAATAGAAATACCCCTTTAAGTCCCTTTTACATCTTTCCCCTCTCAGCTTAAATCTGTATCTTCTAGTTTTTAAACTCCTGTACTCTGGGTGGGGAAAAAGATCTTAGCAATTTACCCTATCCGAGCCCCTCAAGATTTTATAAACCTCTCTCCGATCTCCCCTCAGCCTCTGATACTCCAGGAAAAACAGCTCCAGCCTATTCAGCTCCTCCGAGTAGCTCAAACCCTCCAACCATGGCAACATCCTTGCAAACCTTTTCTGAACCCTTTCAAGTTTCACAACATCCTTCCTTTAGCAGAGTGCCCAGAATTGAACGCAGTATTCCAAAGGTGGCCAAACCAATGTCCTGTAAGCTGCAATGTGACCACCCAACTCCTATCCTCATGCACTGACCAATAAAGGCAAGCATACCAAATGCCTTCCTCACTATCCTGTCTACCTGGGAATTCACTTTCAAGGAACAATGAACTTGCACTTCAAGGTCTCTTTGTTCAGCAACACCCCCAAAACCTTAAGATTAAGCCCTGATTTGCCTTTCCAAAATACAGCACCTCACACTTACCAGATGGGAGTTTAATTTAGCTATTTCTTGGCCTATCTGATCAAAGTCCTGTTGTGGTTTGACATAACCACCTTCCCTGTCCACTACACCTCCAGTTTTGGTGTCATCTGCAAATTTACTAACCATACCTCTTGGATTCACATCCAACTCAATTATACGAAAACAGGCCAGACCATTCGGGCAGATGTTAGGAAGCACTTCTGCACACAAGGGGTAGACCTTGGGCACTCTCTTCAACAGAGAAATGCAGCATCAGGTGTTAATTTTAAATTTGAGGTAGATTTTTAAAAATTCAGCAAAGGTATTAAGAGATTTGGGCCAAAGGCAAGTTATGCCACAGATCATCCACGATCTCTCTGTGGTGGAACAGGCCTACTCCTGTTCCTATTTTCTATCAACTTCTTGACATGCTAAATTGTGAAGAATGGTCATCTTTGAAATAGAGGAGCTTAATTGACTGTGGTTCGTGTTTGTCATGGTTGTCTGGAAATTCCTGTTTGAAGTGCTTGTGTTAGTTCTGGACAGTATTGAATCTTAAAGATCTCACAACACCAGGTTATAGTCCAACAGGTTTATTTGAAAACACTACTTTTTGGAGTGCTGCTCCTTTATCAGGTGGTTGAGAGGTATAAAATCTTATACTCCACAACCACCTGATAAAGGAGTAGTTCTCTGAAAGGTAGTGCTTACAAATAAATCTGTTAGACTATAACCTGGTGTTGTGAGATTTTTAACTTTGCCTACCCAAGTCAAATACCGGCATCTCCAAATCAGTATAGAATCTGATTCTGATAAGTGCTCTTATTCTATTGTTTGCTACTATACAACATACCAGGGGTAGCAGAGGACTGGGCACTTGCACCAGGCTACAAGTTCACAAAAAGTTTAAATTCTTATGGTAGAGAAAACTAAAATACAACTAAACTAAAACTAGCAAACAAAAGTTAACTATTTTGTCCTATTTGCAGTACTGTCTGTTTCTGAGCATTAGATAGTTCTTACCTGTTTCTATTTGCTTTGAATTGATTGCCCATTACAATCAATACAGTATATGTTTCAGGGTGTGCACAGTAGTCTGCTGGACCTGTGATTTTCACCAAAAGAAAAGTCTCACTGCTGTGTTTTTTTTTCTGATTTATTAATCCTTAATAGAGATAATTACTTTGAACAAAAAGCAAGCTGAATTTCTCTTTTTTGTTGTTTTAAAGAATTTATTTTTCAGCCACCAAAATCATTGTGGCAGGTAAACTTTTTTATGCACTTTATTTGACCACCTTCATTTTTGTATTCATTCAAATTTTCTTTTGCAGAAATGCTTAACACGTGATCAAGTTGATAGCAGAGATCTTGATAAGAGGAAAACATTACAGGTTTCTAACACACAAAAAACTGGTGGAGATGATGAATTTGAAAAGCAAAGGATTGCTGCTATTGCAGAAATTAGCAAGAATAAGGAGGTACAGTATTAGGTTCCTGACAAATATTTTTCTCTGTTTCGATGTGATGTGTCATATTTAGAAATTATGGTTGAAAGTAACTGCAGTTGGAGATTATATACCCGTCCAATTATATTTACTTAGGCAGAATTAGGTTTGAATAGGTTTATTTTGAAGGAACTTTTTTTTATTGCTACTACTCACATGAGCTGAGGAATTCAGAATATCTCAATTTATTGAACTTGTGTTACTGGCTTTTCTTCTGTTGCATCCTTTTGCAGCAAATGTCTTGGCTCATTTCACTTGACCAATTTCATATCAATCTTCATTTTGACTTAGCTCACAAATACATCTGATGTTTTCTAGCATCTGAACATTACTATCAGATTTCCAACCTGATGGGTGAGGAACGTTTTGACTTGTTTCCACCATGGACTTGCATGTCTACACGTATAATTCATCCAAAAGCTTCCTTGTGGTCATTGTCTCTTTAGCTTACTCTATTTTTGGCTCAAGGAAATGTTTTGAAGGCAAATTCAAAGCCTTTATGGAAATCTACTTTATTAACATGAATACTTAGGAGTTCGGTACCCAGTCACAAACCTAATGGCACTTAATCACCAAACATCAGCTACTAAGAGATAACAGCAAGATACACAGAAGGCTATTACTTGAGGCAATGTTTTGCTTCTGATGTACAGCCCAACAAGTTATGCCACCTTCACTGAATAGCTGTCAAGATTAAAAAGATCTTCTCAGCCAGCTGCCAACAACTGGGAACTCACTTAAAAACAGTCATTTACAAAGAAGAATCATCCTCCACGCATGAAACTACCCTTTAATTTGGATATTTGATTCACCTGGAATTCTTGTCACGTTTGAACAGAGTAACAGTTGTGATCTTGGATGTAGGTTTGCTCGCTGAGCTGGAAGGTTTGTTTTCAGAAGTTTCGTCACAATACGAGGTGACATCTTCAGTGAGCCTCTGGATGAAGCACTAGTGGTATAGCCCACTTGGTGGTTATAGCAGGCTATAGCACTAGTGCTTCATCTGGAGACTCACTGAAGATGTTACCTCGTATGGTGACAAAACTTCTTAAAATGAACCTTCCAGTTCAGTGAGCAAGCCTGCATCCAGAACCTCATCCTGAGCTACAAATCTTTTCAAAAGTTGTGATCTTGTGATTTTGGTCTCTTTCCGAAAGTTGATGTATTTTGGAGACAACTGACATTGGAAACTCAGTTTATTCAGGATAAGTTACGTACATAGAACTCAGCAACTCTGACAACTTTCCTGTTGATGAATGTTGCTTCTTTAGCTAAACGCGTTCTATTTACAGAAATAAATTTGAGCCTGCATTTTATCATCTGTAGTTGTGACAAAATGCATGTGCTTCACTGTTTTATTAGGCAAAATCTACAATACAAGTGGAATAATTTTGAATCTGTTCAGATCCTTGCATTTAAATCAATAAGGTCGCACGCAATAGATTTTGATAACTTGCCAATATTTTTTTCTTAAAACCAAGGCAAAGATATTTGGTGGAGGAAGCAGTGTCCGGAGCAATTTGAATTCGAGTGGTGCAGGCACCAAGAACAAGGATCCTTTCCAGAAAAATAGAGAGGAAAAGTATACAAAGGCAGATGGGAAACCTGAAGGAGTATATCGAGAATTGGTAAGCTTTTAAGGTTTATATAAAATAATGCATTTACTTCAATTTTTTTTCTTGTATTGATGGTGTTAATGTAATAATGCAATGACAGTTCCTGTCAAACTGGGACTCTGAACCACTTGAGTATAGTTAGAAATTCAGTGATCAGTATTCATAGAGTAAATTCCTGAAGAGTAGAATTTCATAATTGTAAACTGGTTGAATGGCTTAGAAAATGAAGTTGGTCAAGGTTTCAAGGTGTGTTTTGATAATTCATTATTTGCTGGAATTTATACAGTGAAGGCGCTGTAGTTAACTGTGGACACGCATACATTAGGAGTAAATTAATTGACTTGGATTCATTTTCCCCCCAGTTACTGTCCATCATTTTGTACATGTGTACATAATAGCTTGAATGGATGGGGTGCACTCACTTATGTTGTTGCTACACTTCAGAGCATGAATTTTGTCAAATCTAAACTAATTTTGAAAAAAATCCACATTTTTGTTTTTATTTTCTATAAATTTGATTCCAAGACTTAATGTTATTACAGCAACTTTTGTTTTAACTGGCACCTTCTCAACTAGCATTCTTGATAAACTGGCAGAAAAAATACATCGTTGTGATACACAGCGATGTCTGAATATTCGTTTTGAATAAAGTAGGATAGTGGTGTGTATATCCCCTGAATTATCTTTCTATTATATTCTGTGTATAATTACATTGATTTTGGGGTGTGTGTAAATGTTTTACCTCCGGTTTTTTTTTAAAGGATGTTGAAGTCATGAAGCTTGACTTGGTCAGGGTTTATTGCAGTTATGCGGACCTCTTGATTATTCATAATACTTGAATGGGCGGCACGGTGGCACAGTGGTTAGCACTGCTGCCTCACAGCGCCTGTAGACCCGGGTTCAATTCCCGACTCAGGCGACTGACTGTGTGGAGTTTGCACGTTCTCCCCGTGTCTGCGTGGGTTTCCTCTGGGTGCTCCGGTTTCCTCCCACAGTCCAAAGAGGTGCGGGTCAGGTGAATTGGCCAAGCTAAATTGCCCGTAGTGTTAGGTAAGGGGTAAATGTAGGGGTATGGGTGGGTTGCGCTTCGGCGGGTCGGTGTGGACTTGTTGGGCCGAAGGGCCTGTTTCCACACTGTAAGTCTAATCTAATCTTGAACAACAGGCACTCTCCTGGCCATGGAAACTGGTTAATAAAATATTTGCTATAATACAGATGCTTATAAAGGGAGTGTCCCAACCATTTTGGTCTCTGTAAAACTTAATTAAGAATGAAGAGAACTAAGTGCAATTTACTTGCGAGTTGTTGTCTGAGAGTTCTTCATTGGTGGCTTGATTATAATCACTCTTGCCATGTTCCTGGTAACGCTTTTGACTTGGATTTACATTGAAACTTCACAAAAGGTGTAATTTACAACACAAATTGTTGTTATTTGTGAAAAACCTACTTAACTATTCGTTTGGATTTTATAATCAATATTAAACCAACTGCAGAAAGTAAAAAGGGGAAATGGCTCTGATTCATCTTATTTTTAAGTGTCCATTATCACTGTTCCTAATAATAGATTATGGTGTATTTTCTCCCAAAATTGACATTAAACTCGGAAATTGCTGGAGAAACTTAAGGTGGTAATAGTCATACAGTATGGAAACAGAACCTTTGGTCCAATTTGTCCATGCCAACCAGGTTTCCCAAACTCAATTAGTCCCTGCGTTTGGCCCATATCTGTCTAAACCTTTTTCTATTCACGTACCTGTCCAAATGTCTTTTAAATCCAGTCACAAAGATGGAAATTTTCTGCAGATAGTACTTTTTACCAAGAGCAATAGATATTTTGAAATTTTCTCAACCATCTCACTCCGTTTCTAAAAATGTGCATGGCTGTGCAGGTTGGAAGGATAGCCCACAGGAAATATAGGGTTATAAAAATAGGGTTGGGGAGAAGAGGGAAGGAGAGTTGGGATGCTGTTCAGAAGGTCAGTGTAGACTTGATGGGCCAAATGGTCTGCCCCCACGCTGTAGGCATTCCAGAATTCATATACAATTTTGTAACTGTTCATGCTTGTACCATTTCCTTGGGTAGTTCGTTCCATAAACCCACCACCATGTATGCAAAAATGTTGCCCCTCGGGTCCCTTTTAAATCTTTCCCCTTAAACCTGTGTCCTCTACTTTTGAGCTTCCCTACCCTAGTGAAAAGACCTTCTCTATGCCCTTCATGATTTTATAAACCTCTATAACGTCACCCCTCAGCCTCCAGTGCTCCAGGAAAGTAGCCCTAGCCCCTTCACCCTTTCCCTATAGCTCAAATCCTCCAATTCTGGTAATATCCTTGTGTAAATCTTCTTGCACCCTTTTCAATTTAATAACCTGCTTCCTTTACAGGGTGACCAGAATTGTACACAGTACTCCCGAAGTGGCCTCACCAATGTTTGGCAGCATGTGGGAAGAGAAAAGAGTTAATGTTCTAAGTCTGATGACTTTTCATCAGAATGGCAATTTGTTTTTTGTTTTAAATCTCCAGTTCTTCAGTTGTTTTATTTATAAACATTAAGCTCATTAGCCTATTACTGTTTTCTTCATCCCACTATAAAAAAAGTGGGATAATGTTTTCTATTTTGCAACTCATGAATGCCATTTGCCACCTTGTAAAACCACAGGCTTTTGACTGGTAATGGATTTGTCAGCTCTTAGTCCCAGTTTGTTCAGAAAATTGTTTGGATTATTCTTAAATTCCCACTACATCCCAACAAGTGTTTTGTGGGTTTCTTTCTGAATAGAGATTCAAGAATTAGCTAAGTGCTTCTCTTTCCTTATTCTGAATGGCCTGAAGGTGGATAAATCACTTGGACTGGATGGACTACACACCAGAATTCTAAG
The DNA here is from genome assembly GCF_020745735.1 of Hemiscyllium ocellatum. NCBI lineage: Eukaryota > Metazoa > Chordata > Chondrichthyes > Orectolobiformes > Hemiscylliidae > Hemiscyllium > Hemiscyllium ocellatum. The sequence goes on along the minus strand of NC_083406.1, from coordinate 3,670,143 downwards.
AGAGATAGCTGAAGAGATAGTGGAGGTGTTAGTGGTGCTCATTCAGGAATCACTGGAGTCAGGGTGGATCCCAGAGGACTGGAAAATTGCTAGCATAACATCCCTGTTTAAAAAAGGAGTAAGGGAAAAGGCAGGAAATTACAGATTGATTAGCCTAACCTCGGCCATGGATAACACCCTGGAATCCATCGTGAAGGATGAGATTTCTGAATACTTTGAAAGTGTATGGTAAATTGGGCAAAGTCAGCATGGTTTCATCAAGGGGAGGTCATGCCTGATAAATCTGCTAGAATTCTTTGAGTAAGTAACTAACAGGATGGTCTAAGGAGAGCCAATGGATGTTATACACCTAGGGTTCAAAAAGGCCTTTGACAAGGTGCCGTGCAGTCCTTTCTGGATATAAGTTGCTTGCTGAGCTAGAAGGTTAGGTTTCAGACGTTTTGTTACCATGCTAGGTAATATCATCAGTGAGCCCCGAAGCACCAGTGGTATGGCCTGCTTTTTATTTGTTTAAGTTTCCTTGGATTGGTTATGTCAGCTCCTGTTCTTTTTCTCAAGCGATGATAAATGGGATCCAAGTCAAATGTTTGTTGAGTGTGTTCCGGTTGGAATGCCATGCTTCCAGGAATTCTTGCATGTCTCTGTTTGGCTCATCATAGAATGAAGTGGTGTCCTTCCTCATCTGTATGTAAGGATACTAGTGAGAGTGTGTCACGTCTTTTTGTGTCTAGTTGATATTCATGTATCCGGGTGGCTAGTTTTCTTTGTCCAATGTAGTGTTAGTACGTTACTGAGTAAGATAAGGGCCCGTGGTGGTAGAAGCAAGGTGCTTGGGTGGACTGAAGCTTGGCTGTCTGACAAAGCAGGGAGTGGGGTAAAAGTGTCTGCCTGAGGATTGCAGCTAGTGACTAGTGGTGTTCAGCAAGACTGTGTTGGGACCACAACTTTTCACTTCATACATTAACGATCTATATGAAGGAACAGATGGCATTCTGGCTAAATTTGCAGATGGTACAAAAGTGGCGGATGGAGTCCAACATGAGAAAGTGTGAGATCATGCACTTTGGGAGGAAGAGTAGAGGCATGGACTCTTTATTAAATGAGGAGAAAATTCAGAATTCTGAAATGCAAAGAGACTTGGGAGTTCTCGTCCAGGATTCTCTCGAGGTAAACTTGCAGGTTGAGTCAGTAGTTGAGAAGACAAATGCAATGATGGCATTTATTTTGAGAGGGCTTGAATATAAAACAGGGATGTACTTGAGACTTTGTAAGGCTCTGGTCAGACCACATTTGGCGTATTCCGTGCAGTTTTGGGCCCTGTACATCAAGAAAAGTTTGCTGGCCCTGGAGCAAGCTCACAGGAGGTTCATGTAAATGGTCCCAGAAATGAAAAGCTCAAAATGTGAGGGACATTTGAGGACACTGGGTCTATACTCAATGGAGTTTAGAAGGATGATGGATGATGAATCTAATTGAAACATTTCAGAATACTGAATGGCCTGGACAGAGCAGATAATGGGACGATGTTTCCATTGGTAGAAAGAGACTAGGACCCAGGGCACAGCCTCAGAATAAAGGGATGACCTTTCAAATAGAGTTAAGGAGAAATTTCTTCAGTCAGAGTGGTGAATGTATGGAATTGCCACAAAGCTGTGAAGGCCAGGTCATTGAGTTTATTTAAGACAGATTCTTGAGTATCAAGGATGACAGGAAGAAAGTGGGGGAAAGGAGTTAAGAAACTTAAACTTAGAAGCAATGATTGAATTGTGGAGCAGATTTGATGGGCTGAATGGTCTATTTTCTGCTCCTGTGTCTTTGCAATTTTTCATGCTCTGCCTTCAGAGTTCTTTTGGCTAATCTCTTGAGAACAAAATTAATGGTGTTTTCATTCCTGGGAGCTATTTTGTTACCAAGTTATGAACTTAATACCGCACAAGTTTTGATCAAAAATAGGACGTGCCTGATGACTTGCAGTACTAACCAAGAGCACTGTCCTGAATGAATTCCGTGAAATTATCTTCCATGTCTGTTTCCACTGGCCAGAAGCGTGTTAGAATAGACATGTATAAAATCTCCAAAGTTTTTGATGAGGGTTTCATAAGCAGATGAGCAGGAGTAGATTCAGGCCGATTTGTGAAGATGGAAATAAGTCGAGTTACTGATAATACAGATATGGAGTCGGTCACCTTGAGTCAAACATATCAAGGTTCTAAGTTTTGAACAGGGATAGAGTTGATGGCAAGGAAGTGGAGTTTGTGACAGGGCAATGAGTTATTTTCCCAATCTTAAATTTGATGTTTCTGCTCATCCAGTACATCCTTGTGGAGAAACAGTCTGATGCTTTCGGTCATGGGGCTGTCAAGAGATGTAGAGCTATGTGGTTACATAGGAGGAGAAAGTGAGGACTGCAGATGCTGGAGATCACAGCCGAAAATGTGTTGCTGGAAAAGTGCAGCAGGTCAGGTAACATCCAAGGAACAAGAGAATTGACGTTTCGGGCATAAGCCCTTCTTCAGGAAGGGTTATATGCCTGATTTTCTGGATGGTTTTTTGGACTACTTTACTGACCTATAACATATGCAAAAGAGGAGTGGGTGAAAAGTAGAAACTTGAGTAGGTAATTCTCTGGCAATCATTAGTTGTGTACAGTGGGTTGTGGTGTGTCCAGTTTGATCCAGCTGGACATCAATTAGAATCAGGTGTTAATGTTTAATGGTTTCTAATGGTTATGTTGTTCTGAGTGCTGGACATCACACATTTGGAAGTTATTGTTGAAGGAGCCTTGGTGAGTAATTGATTTGCAGTTCATCTTCTCATGGTGAAGGTAATGAACGTTGAAGGTGGTGGTTACAGTACCAGTCAAGATGTCTGCTTTGTTCTAGGCAATGTTAAGCTACTTGAATATTGTTGGAGCAGCACCTATGCAGACAAGGAGAAAGTGTGCCATTATGCCTGGGTTGTGCCTTTTTTAGATGGTAGATAGGCACTGGAGAATCAGGTGCTGCAGAGTTTTGAGCCTCTGGCCTGCTGTTGTGGGTCCAATATTTATGTGGCTGGTCAGTAGTAATCTTTTGTGAAGGCTTCGCTGATACCGGTACCGTTGAATGTCAAGGGACAGTGGTTAGATTCTCCCTTGTTTGATATGGCCATTTCTTGATATTTGATTTGATTGACTATTGTCATGTGTACCGAGATAGTGATAGATGTTGTTTTGGGTGCGAACCAGACAAATCATACCTCGCGGTAGTGAAATAGAATGCAGAATATAGTGTTACACTACAGAGAAGGTGTAGAGAAAGATCAACTCATAATATGAAGGGTCTGTTCATTAGTCTGGTAACAGCAGGGAAGAAGCTGTTCCTAAATCTGTTAATGTGTTTTCAAAACATTGGAACTTCTGCCTGGTGGAAGAGAATATAACTGGGATGGGGGGATCTTTGATTATGTTGGCTGCTTTCCCAAGACAGTGTTGACGAAGTCAATGGAAGGAAGGCTGGTTTTTGTGATGAACTGGGTATCAGTTGCAACACACTCTAATTTCTTGTGGTGTTGACAGATCAAACTGTGATGCAACCGATAGGATGTTTTCTACAGTGCATCTATAAACTTGGGAAGAGACATTGTGGAGAAAGTGAGGTCTGCAGATGCTGGAGATCAGAGCTGAAAATGTGTTGCTGGAAAAGCGCAGCAGGTCAGGCAGCATCCAAGGAACAGGAGATTTGACGTTTCGGGCATAAGCCCTTCTTCAGGAATGTGGACATGCAAAATTTTCTTATCCTCCTCAGGCAGTAGAGGCATTGATGTGCTTTCCTGACTGTAACGTTGATGTGGATGGGCCAGGATAGATTATTTGCAGTGTGAATGTTAATTGCCACTGCTCAGCCCAAGCCCAGATGCTGTTCAGGCCTTGCTATGTAAGAATGTGGACTGACTCAATGTCTGAAGAGTTGTAAATGATGCTGAACATTGCACGATCGTCAGCAAATATCCCCATTTCAGGCATGACAGATAATGATGAAAATGATTGGGCCTAGGTATCATGACAACAGATGACAGTTTCCTGGTGCTTACTGTTGAGGCCAATTTTACTTGAGCTACTTGATGCCACACTCAGTCAAATGCAGAGTTGATATTATGGGCAGCCATTCTTTTTTCTGGAGTTCAGCTCTTCTATCTATGTTCAGACCAAGTCTGAGATCAGGACCCGAGTGGAACTGTTACAAACTAAACTCTCAGTAGAATGTTATTCTTTTGCAAGTGCTACTTGACGAATGAATGGCATTAAGAAGTGTGTTTGGTTCTTTTCAAATGAAGTGTTTGAGACTGAGGTGCTGAGCGTTCAGCTACATGTCAGTAAGCAGGTTGTGAGGTCTCGTGGTTTTATTTTTAGAAGTTGGAACAGTAGAGGCAGTCTGAATGGTGGAGTCAAGCTGCCACAGAATTAGAATTTTTTTAAATTTTCGCTTTCAGTAACAGTTGCTGGGGTCTTGAAGCTGGCTGTGGAAGTTCTTACTGCCCACTCTGTTACAATCAGTGGGCGGCACGGTGGCACAGTGGTTAGCACTGCTGCCTCACAGCGCCTGTAGACCCGGGTTCAATTCCCGACTCAGGCGACTGACTGTGTGGAGTTTGCACGTTCTCCCCGTGTCTGCGTGGGTTTCCTCCGGGTGCTCCGGTTTCCTCCCACAGTCCAAAGATGTGCGGGTCAGGTGAATTGGCCAAGCTAAAATTGCCCGTAGTGTTCGGTAAGGGGTAAATGTAGGGGTATGGGTGGGTTGCGCTTCGGCGGGTCGGTGTGGACTTGTTGGGCCGAAGGGCCTGTTTCCACACTGTAAGTCTAATCTAATCTAATCTAAAAAAAAACTAAAAGCTAAGGTTCTCTTCCTGCTGCTAGAATTACCTGTGAGACAATCTACAGGTAGTTTTTCTAAAATGTGCATTTTGTCTGCATGAATTGGTTATAATGCAACTGATGAATTGTGGACATTTTGCATAATCTGAACTTTCTGCTCAATGGGTAGAGCGGGTTTAACGTAGCGCAATTTTCTGTAGTGTGAAATTGCAGAGGAATACAACAGATGCATTATAGAAGACCAATCTGTATTTTATTGATGAAAGGCCCTGGCCCGAAACATCGATTCTCCTGTTGCTCAGATGCTGCCAGACCTCCTGTGCTTTTCCAGCAACACACTCGACACGAGTCTTGTAGCTATATTGGAACAGCTTGGCCAAGGGCATGACTAGTTCTTGAGCTTGAGTCTTCACTGCCTTTGCAGGAATTTTGTCAATGTCAAAGGCTTTACATTATCTGAAGCCTACTGGCATTTCTTGATCTAACATGGCATGAATCAAACTGGCACTTTTGATGCTGAGGACATCAGGAGGGGGAGGAGGCCACTTTATAAACACCTGGATGTGGCATCTGTGACACACTGCTATCCTATCTTCACCTGTCTCATTCATTTAATTCAATCTTGCGTATTTGATCAACAACTTTTTGGTAAAATTGATAATTTTAACTCAGCTATTTTCTAAGTAAATTAACTTAAATGTTAGCTTGTGATTTAGCCTAGAAGCTCACCTTATCTTGTAGCATCCATTTGCAGCATTTTTCTCCTGTTCCCTCCATGTTGCTGTTACACTGCTTCAGTAATATATAAGCAAAGGTTGCATACAAAAAAAAACTTCACCCAACAAAAGTGTGTGCAGTGTTTGCTTGTGCCAGACTTGTGTCATTTAGTTATTATTTCCATATTTAGATATTTGCAAATAAGTGATACAGTGCATGTGTGCAACTTTTATGCCAAGTGTTTACTACTACTCCCAATTTTTTGAATCATGAAGCAGTTCATGCTGAAACGCTATAACACTCAGGCTGCAAAGTGAACAATAACACGTATTCCACAAGTGTGGGACAGGTTCCACTTTTAATAAGAGGGGCCGAACCACTTGTGTTGTCATTTTTGTGGCATTACCTTCATCCATCCTCCAAAGATCACCAGGTGTTGAATCAAGGGAGCCGTTGGCAGCAGAGTAACAGGGCTGTGTGCTGGCTTGAGTCCAGGACTCATCCACTGCTGTCTACTTTCTTTTTCTTCTTACTTTTTTTTTATTATTTCTTCTGTTTTTTCGTTCATTTTTCTTTTTGTTTGCGGCGGGTTAATCGGTGGTAGTGGCACACTGGCTCCTCCCAGTGGTAGTAGCAGCAAGAACATTGTCTTAGCATTTGGGGTCAGCAATGGCCACAAAACACCTCAAGCAATTGGAGGCAGTGGCAACAGAGTTATCAGGATGGCAGTGCCGATAAGGCATTAGTTTGGAGGAGGGTGGTCAGAGTGGGACTCTTGGTGAGGCAGCAGCATCATCCTGGCCTGGCAGTGGAGCCTCCTGGTTGCAGTAGGCCTCCTGGTTTTGGCGAGATGGTGGCAGCAGCATAGTATGCCTGGAACGTAGATTGCAGGCATCATTGAGGCAACAACCGATCTGGAGATCCTGATTGTGGTCACGACAGGCCCAGATAGGGATCTCCTGGTTATTGGCAAGATGATGGAAGCAGCATCTGGTTGTGGTAGGCCTGGCGCCAGAGACTCCTGGTTACGAGGGGTGAGCGTGGGTTCAGTACAGGAGCTGGCATTAATGGCAACGAAGTGGGCCCAGTGGCAAAGTGGTCGTGACTCCTATATTGATAGGTCTCGTGCAGGTGACGGCGAGACAGTGGAAGAGGATTGGAGGTGCAGGTATCGTTGGTGTGTCAGCTGAGGATTCTTATTATTATTCATTTACGGGATGTGGGGAGTGCTGGCTAGGCCAGCATTTACTGTCCATCCCTTATTTCCCAGAAGACCGTTTGAGTCAACCACATTGCTGTGGACCTGGAGTCACATGTAGGCCAGACTAGGTAAGGACATCAGTTTCTTTTGCTAAAGGACATTAGTGAACCAGATAGGTTTTCTCTGACAAAAGACAGTGGTTTTATGGTCAGTAGTAGACTCTTAATTCCACATTTTGATAGATTCTTGATGTCTCGAGGAATTAAGGGCTATGGGGAGAATGCGGGTAAGTGGAGTTGAAATGCCCATCAGCCATGATTGAATGGCGGAGTGGACTCGATGGGCCGAATGGCCTTACTTCCACTCCTATGTCTTATGGTCTTGTTTTTATTGAATTGACATACCACCATCTGCTTTGGCTAGATTCAAACCTGGGTTCCCTGAACATTGTGGGTCTCTAGATTCATAATGTAGCAATAATGCCATCCCCTCCCAAAAATATACTCTTTCAACTACATCTTTTTGTTACTAAGCTGTTCAAAGGGTGCTGGATTGTGGTGACAGTTGAAGCTTTCCCTTGTTTTTTACTGTATTATTCACTGTAAAAGGCAACTGACAATCGTTCAGTTCAGTTCAATTCAATTCATCAGTAATCAGAGACTCATAAAGTCTTCTGGAGTGAGAGCGGTTCAGAAGCTAGGTAACCTACGTTAGATGGTTGACTTTCTGAATCTTCCAAAACCAGCATGCCATTTGTAGTACAACCCAAATTTAGTATTTACAAAAAGCTGCACTAGTTTTCTGCCTGTAGAGTGCTGATAATTACTTGCCTCTTGATGAATTAAATTAGTTTGACATTTTATCTGAAATCAGGCTTTGAAATACAATGCTTAGTCGTTTATTGAATATGAAAATAAAGTAATTCCTGTGTCTGATGCTGAGTGACAATCGTGTTTTCTTCATTAACCTAGCCATGTTACTGTGCCTATAGTTGAGATGCTGTAAGGTGTGGGGAATTGGAACTTGCTTGTAACAGTGATTTTTTGATGCGGCACTCAAAACATTTCATAATATTGTGGTGAGCAAAGGCCTAAAAATGTAACATGATTTTGTACTTTTGGTCCCTGTGCATTTGAGCATTGGTTTGAAATTGATCAGGAATAATTTCAGAGAATCCTTTTACACATAGAGCTGAAGTAATGCCAGTGCCCCAAGTGCATATGTGAATGAACGCTTTCAGAGAAGTAATAACAACCGAAATCGGTGACTGGTGAACATAGCCTCTTATTCAGCATTCACAGCACAAGTTTGAGGCAGCAGTAGAATCCCAAACTATGGTCTTACAGGAACCCTTTTGATACACAGTTCTTACATATATTACAATTCCATTACTATGGTGTTATACTTTTTATCTCTCGTACACAAAGGTTTGTAGGGCTTCTGTCCTGGGAGACAGGAGATGGGTTAAAACATGTTCTAAGTGCTGGCTGCTACTTGTATAGGATGTTTGTCTGGGCTGCTTGCATACTTAGAATGTGTTGGTAGTCCTTTTGTTTTTTAGGTTAGTAAATATTAGTAAAATGCTAGGTCTATATGATGTAAGTAAGTTAAAGATTGTTCCTATACTTAATAAAAGAATAAAGGATATTAAACTGATTACCCCAGCTGGGTTGAGAGATTTATTTACTATTTGCCAGTATAAATTCCATTCATTCATGCAATTTCATAAAGGATTGTTTTGTCAGTTAGTTTCTTAAAGGGATAAGGACCCAGTTAAAAGATATTTAACAGGTACTTAATCTGCTCAGATCCAGGAAATGGTTGGTATGGGCTGATTAATTTTATAAGGTTTCGTGGAGACTTAGTAGAGATGGTATTTTTCTGTATGCTACACTGATTCAGAGGTAAATACTGGTTGTAGCAAGTTAATACAAGCTTGTAGTTTATAACAAAATGCAGTAATGGGTTTGAAAGGGTTTTTGAGTTTGGGTACTACATAACCATGGTTTTATGAATGAATGAATTACGAAACCATGTTATAGTAAATAACAACAGGTTAGTAAAAGGTTATGAATGAATAAACAGGAACCTGGCATTAATGAATTTGGCGAGCTGGTGAGTGAGTTAATAAAGGTAATCTATAAGATGTCATCTTATAACATAATATCTCACATAGAGCTCAGGTGATGCCAGTGCCACAAGTGCAAGTGTGAAAGAACTCTTTCACAGACGTTCTTTTGGAAAAATGTCAGTTTCTGTTCCTTTAAAAATTGACATACATTGGTTTGATTAATTCTTTCCAGAGGAGATGCTAATATCAAAAGGAGGGTTGAAATTTATTCAACATTAGTAATTAATAATACAGCTGCAGTGTAATAAAATGCTGTCCAGCACTTCTATGTTGAGTATTAATGACCAAAAGTATATTTTATGTAAAAGCAAAATACTCCAGATGTTGGACGTCTGAAATAAAAACAGAAAATTGTGATTGTGAAAATGCTGGAGCAACTCAGCAGGACGTTACAATAGTACAGCATCTGTGGGAAAAATAAAGAATGCTTTGAGTCTGGTATGATTCAGGTCTTTCAAGCAGACTTTTCTATTGTAGGTTGATGAGCGAGCTTTACAGAACATAACTGAAATGGGTTTCAGCAAAGAAGAAGCAAGACAGGCCCTAATGGATCATAGCAATAATTTGGAAAGTGCATTAAACTTCCTTATCAACAGCAACAAAGCACCACCAGCAATGCATAATCCACCTGCAAGAGGTAAAATCTGCATTATTGTGTACATGTATGTATGTAAAAATAGCTGAAATGTAATTTGAGGCGACTGAATCCTCATCAATAGTATCAGCATCCCTTTATAAAATGTTTTTTTTGTTTCATTTCTACTTCAAAAATTATGCATCCTCATCAAATCTGGTTCTAGCTCTAAAGATATACATCAGATATCAATGCTGACATGGCAGCACAAGGATGAGAATTGAATTTTTACAACTGAAGAGTTAGTTTATAAACTATCCCAAGTCTTGGTTAATCTCGGGAAGAGCTCTGATCAAGCCATATCTTTTTACACCATCGCTACTTTTGGTCACTAAATCTTAAAGGAATCCTTCTGATGCGACAGAGAAGAGCTATGAGCTGGATCCCACAAGTCTCAGTTTGGAGTGTAGACTGGAGGGTCTGGAGTTTCAGTATTGGAGAGTTGTATATGAATGGTAAATAAAGGCTCCCAGGAGGACCAGTTCCACCACAGAACACACCAGATGGCCTCCTTCTTTAGAGACCACAATTTCCCTTCCCACATGGTTAAAGATGCCCTCCAACGCATCTCGTCCACATCCCGCACCTCCACCCTCAGACCACACCCCTCCAACCATAACAAGGACAGAATGCCCCTGGTGCTCACCTTCCACCCTACAAACCTTTTGCATAAACCACATCATCCGACGACATTTCCACCACCTCCAAACGGACCCCACCACAAGGGATATGTTTCCCTCCCCACACCTTTTCACCTTCCGCAAAGACCATTCCCTCTGTTACTACCTGGTCAGGTCCACCCCCCTCAACAACCCACCCTCCCTTCCTGGCACCTTCCCCTGCCACCGCAGGAATTGCAAAACCTGTGCCCGCACCTCCTCCCTCACCTCCATCCAAGGCCCTAAAGGAGCCTTCCACATCACAAGTTTTTACTTGCGCATCCACCAGTACCAGTTATTGTATCCGTTGCTCCAGATGCAGTCTCCTCTACACTGGGGAGACTGGATGCCTCCTAGCAGAGCGCTTTAGGGAACATCTCTGGGACACCCTCACCAATCAACCACACCGCCCCGTGGTCCAACATTTCAACTCCCCCCTCCCACTCAGCCAAGGAGATGGAGGTCCTGGGCCTCCTTCACCGCCGTTCCCTCACCACACGACGCCTGGAGGAAGAATGCCTCCTCTTCCGCCTTTGATGCCCTGGGGTTGAAGGGTTCTAATGTGGACTTCACCAGTTTCCTCATTTCCCCCCAAGTCACCACAGTTCCAAACTTCCAGCTCAGCACTGTCCCCATGACTTGTCCTACCTGCCTATCTTCCTTTCCACCTATCCATTCCACCCTCCTCCCTGACCTATCACCTCCATCCCCATCCCCATTCATCTGTTGTACTCTATGCTACTTTCTCCCCATCCCCACCATCCTCTCATTTATCTCTTCACCCTGCAGGCACTCTGCTTCTATTCCTGATGAAGGGCTTTTGCCCAAAGCATCGGTTTTCCTCCACCTCGGATGCTGCCTGACCTGCTGTGCTTTTCCAGCACCGCTCTAATCTAGAATCTGGTTTCCAGCATCTGCAGTCCTTGTTTTTACCCTATAAATGGTAAATAGACCAAGCTGTGCTTCATGACAATGAAACAAATGAGGAATTTGTTTAACCAGTACAATGCAAATTTCAGATTCATATTGAAAGCCATCAGTGTGTGAAATAGGTTTCTAAGGATGATTCTGGAGCCACAAATGTTGAATGATTTAAGAGGTGCAGGAGCATTAGGTGGGAGAAAAGAGTAGTGAACTGAAGGATTGTTACACAAGCGTCAGTTAGAATAAGGTAAATGCACGCTCTCGGTAATGCAGAGTAAGGCTCCACACCCACTCAGATAATTGCCAACTTGCATTGTCGTGAACTTCCCAAGAATGAAATGGAACAGAGCCAGAGTTGTGGGAGGTGAAGGAATGTGTGGTTCAAGATGGACTTTGAGATTTGTGTGGAAAAGGAGGAAAGTGATGTCAGGGTTGTCTGTAAAGATAAAGTTGGGCTCAGATGACTGATGACCTCCATTAGTACAGAATCCACTGGAGGCCAAAACTGGTGTAATAGAGAGCACATGCTGGGACCTAATGTTTCCAGAGGTGCTGCATGTGGGTTGAAATGGAGATATTTGTAAGCAGAGACAACTGTTTTACTGTTGCTGTGAATGGATGGGAAAGTATAATGGTTGACTACAAGGTTTCTTGCTATTACTGCTTTGCAGCAACTATTCGTTCATCTCTCGTTTCGGTTTATAGGTTGATGAGAAGCTAGGAATCTTCATAATTTCATCATATGTAAAATAGAATTTGTACAGCCCAGAACGAGGCTGTTCAGCCCAGAATGTTTCTGCTGGCTTTCCACAGGGACTATACTTTCCTGATTCCCTTCGACATGTCTCTACTTCATCAACCATGCACCACACTCCCAAGGCAGTGCATTTTAGTCCTTAATCATTAATAACCTAAGACTTTTAGCTTCACAGTACATTTTTGTTTCTTGTATTCCTTCATTTAAATCTGTCCCCTTGTTCTTGACCCTTTAATGAGTGGAAGCCCTAATAACCCTGTTCAAACCTCTCCTGCTTGTCAAGGCCTCCAGCAGACTTCCTCTTGACTTGCTCTTAAAAAAAGCAGAACAAGCTTCTCCGATCTATCTCCATTCTCTATGGCAATGTCATATTCTTGAACTATCCCCATAGCACTTGATGTCATTCACAATTAAAAATCTTTCCTTCTCTTGCTTTGAGCCTATTTATGACTGAGTTTTCTAAATAGTTAGGGAAGCTATCATGAATGAACTTAAACTCCACCCTAGTAGTGTGCATTTGTTTTACATCACCTTTGTGAAGATGAAAGCTCAGGTTTCCATGTTATCCTCATTGCGTTCACTGCAAATCTTCTGAACTACATTTTAGATTATGGAGAATTGCAGCGTAGTTTAGGCCCCTTGGCCCTTGATGTTGCGTTGACCTGTGGAACCAATCTGAAGCCCAATTTCATTCTTATCCATATGCCTACCCAATGACTATTTTAAATGCCCTTAAAGTTGACGAGTCTACTACTGTTGCAGGCAGTATGTTCCACACTCCTTCTGCTCTGAGTAAAGAACCTACGTCTGCCAACTGTCCTATATTTATCACCCCTCAATTTAAAGCTAGCTCCACTCATGCTATCCATCGCCATCCAAAGAAAAAGGCTGTCACTGTCCAACCTATCTAACCCTCTGATTATCTTTTATGTCTCAAACTTTGCCTAACATGATCACTGCTCTTTTAATCAAAGAATTTCTGTAGTGTGGAAGCAGGCCCATACAGCCCATCGAGAGTACACTGACCCTCCAAAGAGCATCCACCCTGCCCTCTCATCCCTGCCTTTATCACGGCCAGTCCACCTAACCTGCACATTCTCATATCCAAATATGTGCAAGTTAGGTGGATTGGCCATGCTAAATTGCCAGATAGTATTCAGGGATATGCAGACTAGCTGGGAATGCAGGGCTACAGGGATAGGGTTGGGCTGGGTCTTGGTTAGATGCTCTTCGGAGAGACAGTGTGGACTTATTGCGCCGAATGGTTTGCTTCTATGCTGTAGGGATTCTGATATTTTGGATTGTGGGTGAAACTGTAGCGGACGGAGGAAATGCATGCAGACGTGAGAAAGTATGAACTCTATGCTGACTTCCTATACTGGAATTCCTGATGAAGGGCTTATGCCCGAAACGTCGAATTTCCTATTCCTTGGATTCCTGATGAAGGGCTTATGCCCGAAACGTCGAATTTCCTATTCCTTGGATGCTGCCTAACCTGCTGTGCTTTAACCAGCAACACATTTTCAGCTGTGATCTCCAGCATCTGCAGACCTCATTTTTTACTCTATGCTGACTGTCACCCAAAGCTGGAATCTAACCTGGGTCCCTGGTACTGAGCCACTGTGACCCCTTTTGGAGGTCTGTGATTTCATCACGTGATTGCTTTCTGCTCTGTACATCTTACCTCCACTTAAATTGATTCTGATCAATTTTTTTTTCATGTTAAGGCTCTTTCTGCTGCCTGTCTATCTCGTATCCTATATCTTCAGCCCATTCCTTCTCAATTTTGCGTAAATGTTCGTTTTTAAAACGAAGTATCCTGAACTATTCCAATCTTTGTCACTACATAACCATGTCTCTATGATGACAGATTAAACCTATTAGTTTTATCTGCGTTAATAAGTAACCCATTTTATCATGAATGCTTTGTGTGGATGAGCTTAACTTTTTCCCCAGGATATTATGCCCCATAACCGTTGCTAAATTCTCTGTCCGTTTCTCGTGCAATTGTTCTGCGTAATTGTACTTAGATTGCTCTTTTACTGAAAACCGTGACTTTTTTATATGGCTATTTTGACTCCTGCCTCTTATTTTTCTCTCCCCTTGCCCAGACCCAGTTTTGTGCAAAGCTCTTATTTCCTACCTGAGATGTTTCAACACCTAGGTTCGCCAAACATGGATCCTTCCTTCCTTTATTTTTCCCACTGTTTCATCCTTATGTCTGTATCATGACTTTATTATCAGGGTTGTATCTGCCTCGCCACACTCTTCCATCAGATATACTGAAATTCGCATAATTAAGACTGTAAGACCAAAGGAGTAGAAATTAGGCCATTTGGCCCATCAAGTGTACTCTGCCATTCGATCATGGCCGATAGGTTTTTCAACCCCACTTTCCCGCTTGCGTCCCATAACCCTTGATCCCCATGGGAATCAAGAACTTATCTATCTCTCTCAAATATACTCAGTGACCTCACCTCCACAGGCCCTCTGTCGAAATGAATTCCACAGATTCACCACTCTGGCTAAAGATGTTTCCCTTGCCTCTGTTTTAGAGCTGTGCCTTCGGGTCGTCGCCTCTCCTGCCAATGGAAACGTCCTCCCACCTTCCGCTCTGTCCAGGCCATTCAGTATTTCCATCAGATTCCCCCCACCCCATATCCTTATAAACTATAGTCCCAGAGCCCTCAAAGGCACATGTCAAGCTTTTTTGTTCCTGTGGTCATTCTTGTGAACCACCTCTAGACCCGCCCAGGGCCAGTACATCATCTTGAGGTATGGGGCCCAAATTTGCTTTCAATGCTCTAAATGTTGTCTGACCAGCACCTTCTAAAGCCTCAGATGTACATTGCCTTTTATATTAAAGTCCTCTCAAGATGAATGACAACATTGTATTTGCTTTCCTTATTACTGACTCAACTTGCAAGTTTATCTTAAAATCCTGGACTAGAACTCCCAAGTCCTCTTGTACTTCAGATTTCTGAATTTTCTTCCCATTTAGAAAATAGAGCATGCCTCCTCTTCCTGCTGAAGTGCGTGACCTCAACTTTCCCACACTATATTTCATCTGCCACTTCTTAGCCCACTCTTCTAACCTGTCTAAATCTTTCTGCAGCCTCCCTGCATCCTTAATACTACCTGCCCCTCCACCTATCTTTGTATTATCTGCATACGTAACCAGAATGCCTTCAGTTCCTTCATCCAAATTGTTAATGTATAAAGTGAAAAGTTGTGGTGCCAACACTGACCCTTGTGGAACATCATTAGTCATTGGCTTTCGTCCTGAGAAGGACCTTTTTAATCCCCACTCTTTGCCTTCTGCCAAACTTTTATCCATGCTTGTATCTTTCCTCTAACACCATGGGCCTTTATCTGACTCAGCAGCCTTCTGTGTGGCACCTTATCAAAAAACCTTTTGGATGTCCAGATCGATAACATCCGTTGGCTATCCTTGGTCTAACCTACTTGTTAACTCCTCAAAGAATTCTAACAGAGCTGTTGAGCATGACCTCCCCTTGATTGCTTCTCAATCCAGTATCCACAATAGCTATTCAATTTCCAAGTATTCAAGAGTTGGAGAATATTGGATCTGCTATCTTGGAAACCAGTGTAAGCCAATGAACATCAATGAAGAGTAGGTGGGGATTTGAAAGGGAGAGAAGGTACAAGATGATACACTCTGTTAGTTCGATCTATAAAATAAATTACTAGAGCCCTAACAATTGAACATTGTTATCTCTAAGTACTTAAATGTTGTAGATGAGGGCTTGCTATTAGACTTCTGAGACTGAATATGTTTTTAATTTAGCTGCTGCCATTTTTAGAAGACCTGAGCCATTCTTTGTGATTCTAAATTATTGTTTTAAATACTGACTTGTATACAATATATTAATGTATTGAAGTTTAATGCACAGTATTCACTTATGTGTTCTTTCTTAACTAATTTACTTTCATCTGTTGGACATTCCTTTAGGAAAAGGAAGAGGTAGAGGCAGGTCAAGACCCGAAGATGATGACAATTTAACAAATGCAAGGCCATCTGCACCAAGCACGTTATTTGATTTCTTAGAATCAAAGATGAGTTCCTTAAGTGTTGAAGGTAGGTACTTTTGGATTGTGAAGAAGAGCAAGAAGAATGCTTGACTTGTCTATTTGAAAAAGTTTTGTAAGTATGCGTTCATGATTTTTATTACTTTTGTATGACACGTGGTTGATGCTTGACAGGTCCGCCTTTATTGTTCCATCTGTACTTTTTCTTGAAATTCTCATCAACACACTGGGGTTTACAATTGACTGGAAGCGGAGCTGGACAAACCGTGTAAACAGGGTGGGCACAAGAGCACATCTGAAGCTGGGCATTCTGTGATAAGTAACTGCACCATGACTTCTCAGATGGTTGGGGGTAGCTCCATTAAGAGTCAAGTGTGTGGTGCTGGAAAAGCACAGCAGATCAGGCAGCATCCGAGGAGCATTGGCGTTTCGGGCAAAAACTGATGAAGAGCGTTTGCCCGAAACATTGATTCTCCTGCTGCTCGGATGCTGCCTCACCTGCTGAGCTTTTCCAGGACCACACTCTTTATTCTGATCTCCAGCATCTGCAGTATTCACTTTCTCCTTGTAGGTCCATTAAGTGCTGCATTTAGTGTAGTCCAGGACAAAGCAGTCTGCTTCAATGGTACCCCATCCATTATCTTAAATATTCACCCCTTTCTACCACTGAGCATACAACTAGCAGCAACATTTATGAAATATACTGCAGCAACTGAGGGTCCTCAAAATCCATGATCTCAATCACCTAGACAAAAGCTTAAAGGCTAACTGGCCTATTCCTGGTCTTATTTTCTACATAATCTGATTACCATCTTCTACACCCAAAAGATTTGAATCAAAAATTAATTAGGAATTGAAATCTCTCAATGGAAGGGAAGTTGTTGATAGAATGCAAATACCGTGACCAGCAGAGATTTGATTTTATAACATGGTTGTTGAAATTTCCTGGCAGGACCTTTGCTGTTAGTGATTGATCACCTGACCATCTCAACTTGGGTATTGATTACTAGAGTGTTTTGTGCCAAATGACAGCGTTTAGCATTCTGTTCTTTGTTTTATTTTAAAAGAACAGTACAACATAGGAACAGGCCCATCAGTGGACCAATCCTGCACCAACATTTGAGTAAGGAAAGGTTTGGAGGGATATGGGCCTGGTGCAGACAGGTGGGACTAGTTTCATTTGGGATTATGTTCAGCATGGACTGGTTGAACTGTTTTACTCTAAGCATGACTCTGACACAATGCCTTTTTAAACCACAAACCATGTCCCTGTATAGTATACAGTCCATATCCTTCTATTCCCTGCCTCTTAAACCTTGCTATTTTGTCTGCCTTTACCATCACCTCTTCTGTCAGCATATTCTAGGCTCTTTGCCCCCCTCTGTTTTTTAAAAAAAAGTTTCTTATCCTTAAATGTACCCCTTTACCATAAATCAATGTTTCCCAGGAACTGAACTTTCTACCACCCCCGCCAGGGTAGAAAGAAAATTCCAACTATCTATATTTTATCTATGCTAGGTCACCCTCCGCCTCTGGCATTGAAATGAATACAGCCAAGCTTATTCAGTCTGTACTCATAGTTCATACCGTCTGGATCAGACAACAGCATGGTAAACCTCTTCTGTACTCTGCCAAAGTCTATTTGTAGTGTAGCAACCAGAACTGTATGCAATATTTCAAATGTGGCCGAACAGAAGTTCTGTTCAGCTGCAATATGACTTGCCAATTTTTGTACTCTGTGCTGTGACTGTTGAAGACAAAAATGGTTACCTGAAGAGAAAATGACTGGTGAAGACAAATATGTACCTCACAGTTATTCAAGTGAATTCACTTGACCCTCTGTCTCTCAGCATTGCCAGAAGGTTATTTGTGTGGCCCTTAGTGAAGACAGATCCAAAGTATTTGTTCAACTGGTCTGCCATCTTTGTTGTCCATTATTTTTTAGATTAGATCTAATCTAATCTAAAAAATAATGGACAACAAAGATGGCAGACCAGTTGAACAAATACTTTGGATCTGTCTTCACTAAGGCCCACACAAATAACCTTCTGGCAATGCTGAGAGACAGAGGGTCAAGCATGAAGGTGGAACTGAAGAAACTCCTTTTTGTCAAGAAATGATATTTGGAAAATTGGTAGGATTAAAACCTGATAAATCCCCAGGGTCTGATGTTCTGCATCCCAGAGTACTTGAAGTGGCCCAAGAAATAGTGGATGCATTGGTGAGCATTTTCCAGCATTCTGTAGGCTTTGAAAGTGTTCCACTGAACTGGAGGGTAGCTAATGTCACCTCGCATTTTTTTTTTAAAAAAGGAGGGTAAGAGATAATGGGGATTTATTGGCTGGTTTGCCTGACATTGGTGGTGGGGAAAATGCTGGAGTCAATATTAAAAATGTAATAACTAAGTATTTAGAAAGTGGTGACAGAATCGGTCCAAGTCAGTATGGATTCACTAAAGGGAAATATATGCTTGACAAATCCTCTGGAGTTTTGAGGATGTGAGTGGACAAAGGTGAATCAGTGGATGTTGTGCATATGGACTGTCAAAAGACTTCTGACAAGGTTCCACACAATCCAAGATGGTGAGTATGGCAGCATTTGGCTCCTGAGTGTAGGACTCATTTGGAATTTAGACGATTGAAGGAAGGTTCTCAGAAACACAAAAACCTGAGGGACTGGACAGGCTCGATGTGCGAAGATTGATCCAATTGTTGGGAAGTCCAGAACTAGGGGTCATAGTCTAAGAACAAGAAGTAAGCTATTCAGGACTGCCACAGAAGAATTCTTCACTCAGAGTTGTGAACCTGTGGTCAGCTTATTAGATATATTCAAATGGAGCTAGATGTGGTCCTTGTAGCTGAAAGAAAGCTGGAATGGGGCGATACTGAAATTGCATGGTCAGTCATGCTCAAATTGAATGGTGGTGTGGGCTTGACGGACTGAATGGACCACTCTTGCACCTGTTTTGTATGCATCTATGTTTATCCATTTGTGTTATCATCACTTTCAGGGAACTGTGGACCTGTGCCCCTTGATCCCTGTGAATATTAATATTTCTAACTGTTCTGCCATTTACTGTATACTTCTCTCCTGTAGTTTGGATATTCCAAACATTCCAGTGATTTGCTGACTTTGTCTTCAATTTGCTTGATATTAGTTTAATGCACAGTTTGCCATACCTGTGCTTGTCTGTAAGATTTTTGCATTGGGCCTGTAATAGAGCAATTAGTGCCAAATTTTGTGCAAGCATTTTGGAAAGTGAGCACTGTATGGTCTTTGACCCCCCATTCCTTGCTGAAGTTAACACTTAATGTTGATCTACACCAGGTTTTTGATCCTTTTGTCTAAATATGTGCAGATTTGGTGGATTGAGAATTGGGAATTGCGGAGTTGTGGGTATATGGTAGAGGGTTAGGTATGGGTGCGATGCTTTTCAGAGGGTCAGTGTGGACTCAACGGCCTGAATGGCTTGCTTTCACATTGTAGGGATTCTATGATTCTTTCCTTTTGGACACCTGGTAAATGATCCTGTTTGTTTTGCTGATCAATCTAATTTGCAAATTCTTAAAATTGATATGCATGCTTTTTGACTTTGCAGGTCAGTTTTTAATTGGTCAAATTGTTGAGTCAAATCAATGTATGCATCCCAGCCCCGAACATTCCTGCTACATATGCATTTTTTTCCTTCCAATGCTCATCCCATTCCATTTGGAAAAACTGTTAGACTTTGTCTCCATTATCCTGATGTGGTTCATTCTACAACATAACCACTTGTCGATAGTGTTTTTTTTCCTTGTGTTGTTTGTAATTCAATGTCTTTCTTTATGACTGTTCTATCAATAGGCCAATTTCTCGATCTCTACTCTGGTTATTTTCTGATCAAATTGTTCAGAGATGTTATTATTGCAAATGTCTGAAGCAGGTGGGACTTGAACCTAGGCCTTGTGGTTCAGAGATAGAGACACCACTGCACCACAAAAGTGCTTATCTGTCGACTCTGTCTAGACTCTCATGACATTTGAGCACCTGGATCAAGCCTCCTGTCATTTCATTTTAAGGAGAAGAGCACCAACTTTGCCAGTCCACCCACATAAATTAGCTAAATCAGCATGGATTTAGAAAAGGGCAAACAAGTGTTTGATTAATCTTCTGAAATTGCAACTGAAAGACAGTTATGAAGTCAGGTTTGTAACTGTGCATTGTCCTATAATAAAGCATCATAGGGCACTTTGTAAGAGCATGATAAAGCAAATTTGATCTAGAGCCAGTGTTAAGTGGGTTTTGGGTAGATGACTAAAATTTTTGAGGGGTCAAAATAATAGGTTGCGAGGACCATTTTAAGGGTGGAAAGGTTCAACCACAGCAACAACTTAGTTATGAGGTTTCATTGCATAAAACCATGATATAAGGTATTCACAAATTGTAGATCTGGAACTCTGAAGTTTTGGGCCCAGACAGCTGAAGACAGCCGCAAATAGTGATAAAGAAAGGTCATGGGTTATTCAAGAAACCCAATTAGACAGCAAGTTTCCCAGTACTCAGTTTGTGAAAGTTGGGGAGATTGATGTAACAATTAAGAGCAAGATCATGAAAGAATTTTAAAACTAGGATTAAAAAAATAAATTAAGGTATTACTTTACAAATGTCAATCAACAAGTATTAATGACGGATTAGCATGACTTGTGAGAGCTTAGACATCAGCATCAGCTTGAAGAATAATCTTGTGGGATGTGAACCTTTTTGTTATGATTCCAGTTGATATTATTGATGGACAGTTCAGATCCCAGAATAATGTCATATTTAGTTTTGTCTAATTTAATTCTAGCTCCCCTTCAGAAAGTTGCCAGGGAGAGGAATAGGCCTGAGAAGGTAGTGGTTGTAGTGTGTTTGGATTTTCAAAAAGCATTGGTTGTTTTAGAAAATTTACAAGTGCTGAATTGTGGAATAGAAATTTGAGGATTAATTAGTAGACACAAAGCAAAATAAGTGCATATGCCCTTCAGGTTGGCAGACTGCAAGTAGTGAGCCATTGTGAGGATCAGTGAATGGGGCCTCTATCATTTACAATCACTATCTGTGACTCGGTGGGAAGGGGGAAAAGCATATAATGTATGAAATTCTATCTAGCTGACAATATCAAATTGAGAAGGAAAGTATCCTGTCTGAAGGACGCGAACAGGCTGGGAAAAAAAACCCACAAGTTTTGGTGACTTTTAAGACAGTCGTGAATGGAATCTAATGTGGAAATGTTTAATATCATCTACTTTGGGGAAATATAGAAAAGCAGGATACTTATTTAAACAGTGAGGAACTGCAAAATTTTAGACTGCATATGGACTTGGATACACTTGTACATAACTCGACAAAAGTTAACATAACAGAGTAAGAAAGCAAATGTTATGTTACGTTGCAATTGCTTTTCAATGAAGAAGTCCTCCTTGCAATTTTGTTGGAGCCACATGTGGAACACAATGTACATTTCTGGTCTCATTATTGACCAAAGATGTACAGCTCACTGATTCCGAGGATGAGGGGTGTTAAGTAGATGAGTTTATTATCCTTGAGTTTGAAAGTATTCAATTATTTCATTGAACCTTAACGAAATTCTTAAGCAGTTGACAGGGTATTTCCTCTGATTCTGGGATGCGAAATAGGTATAGTTTCAACACCTGAGTGACCATCAAGAACTGAGTTGAGAAGTTTCTTCACTGAGTCATGAATCTTTTTAATTCTCAATACCAGAAAAGTATAGATGCTGAATATAAATAAACAAATATTCAACAGAATTTTGGACATCAAGAGCGTTGAGGGATAGGAGAATGGAAAGGTGAAGCTCAAGTAAGTAATAAGATACAATTGCAATGAATGACAGAGCCTGCTCTAACAAATGACAGGCCCACTTTACATTTCTTGGTCTATGAATTCATCTTTGTATAGTTTGACGAAAACTCCTGGATTGTGTGGAATGCAAACCTTGATCATTCTGAAAATGAAGATACTGAAGGAAATTCTCATAAATGTCTTTAACTTCCAGGGCTCACTATAATTTTGATTGAGAATAAAGAAAAAAATAGTAGTTACTTCATGTGTAAAATTGTCTTCATCTTCCAGATGTCAATATTGCACCAGTCCATCCTTGTGGTAGGTTTATGTAGTGGTTAAGAGCACAAACCTCATCAGAAACCAGAGTAAACCATTTAACCACTCATGTCTTCTCTGCCACTCAATAGGACATTACTGATCTGATTGAAACCTCAAATCCGCATTCCCACCTATCGCTAATAACCTTTTGCGTCCTTGCTTAACAATTATGTTTCTATTGTTTACTTGCTAAATATCCAAGAACTTTGCTTCTGCCATCCTTTTGAGAAGAAAATTCCAAAGACTAGTGAGAGAAAAGAATTTGCATGTCTGTTTTAGATGGATTTTTTTAACAGTGAACCTTAGTCCTAGATTCTCCCATACATGGAAGCAGCCTTTCTGTGTCGACCCTTGCAATACTTCTCGACCCCTGATATGTTTGAATCAAGGTGCCTCTTATTTTTGCACTGGAGTTTGGAAGAATTTGGTTTCGTCAGTGTGAGTGGTTGCTATCTTGCCTCCTGACCTTTCATAGCATGTCTGAGGTAGTAGACCATGTAAATGAAACCAATCATGAACATGCCAAGAACTGCAATATAGAGATTTTAGATTATTTCTTTGAATTTGAACAATACGAATTTTGAAGTGGAGTTGCTTTTCGCTTTTCAATCTGAAGCACTGAAAAGCTTTGTCATTGCTGTATGTTAGCAGGTCTATTTGCTTATTTATTCATTTTTGTTAAAACCATGCATGTTTGTAAAAACTAATAGCCTTTTATTTTAGCAGAGGTAGATAAATATTGGACTGGGATTTACTGGAGGAGGGCAGTGTTACTGGGACCACTCACTGATTGGTGAGGAGGCAGATGAATCTTTGAACTGCAGGGTAATTTATGTACTGTACTCAGCTAATGTGATTGGATTGAGTAATAAGAGTGAATATGATTAAAAGTGATTAAATTCAAATCTGTTACTGTAAAGTAAATATAGGGAAAGTAAGATAATAAATTTAAAACGAGACTTTAATATTCCAAAACCTTTTCGCTAACAGCAAGTTTATAAAATGTACAGGGAGATTAGACATGAAAATTCCGTTTTGTGTAGCTAATAGTGATGTAGGGCAAGTTATTTTACAAAAATGTGGCAATTCCCAACTAGGAATTGTTTATTGCTCGAAGTTGCAGGGTGATTCACTCATTAGTAAGGCACTATTTGTCTATATTTAAGGCAAACGTGGACAAATATTTGATGGTTTTTACTTGTTCATGGAATGTGGGTATCGCTGACTGGGCCAGCATTTAATACTCCTCTCTAATTGCCTCCAGGGCATTTGAGTGAACCATAATGCTGTGGTGTTGCCTGGAGGCTAGACCAATTAAGGATGGCAGATTTATTTGCCTGAAGGGTATTAGTGAACCAGCTGGGTTTTTAATGATAATCCTAAAAGGTTATGATCCCCTCTAAGCAAATCTTTGATTCCACACTTCTTTTTTAATTTCAAATTTGCTATCTTGCCATAATGGGATTTGAGCCCAGGTACCCAAAACACTAGCTTGGTGCTCTGGATGACTCATTCAGTAATATTACTGCTGTCACTGTCTCACCCTAAACTAAACTAACTAGGACTTTGAAAAGTAGAAAAGAGAGGTAGCAAAGTCAAAGCCAGAATTGGATCAGCCGTTATCTGACCAAATAGCAATAGATTTGTTAGCCCACTCCTCCTGTCCCTAACTTGGATGTGCTTATGTTTCGAACTCTGCTCAATTGTAAGATTGATTTAAAAATTCTAATCATATTATGTACAGAGAGGTCTTTATATTGGATGGGATTTGGCCAGTGCCTCCTGTATCAAATTGTCGGTCCAAGTGTGAGGTTCCCTTCTTGAGATACTTGAATGTTTGATGCAATTGCAATACATCAACTTCTGTGAATAGCCACGACTTATTTCAGCAATCACAGCTTTTGGAGGATCGCTAAACACAATTCACGATGGTTGCGGAGTATGTCAAGCGGGGCTCCCTGAACAGGGTTTTACATCAGTCAGTCATGCGTGCAAGATGCAACCCCCCTGCCATTTCCCCAGAGTCACATGCTGTCCAAAAACAATGTGAAGTGATTTAGGTTATTCCTTAAACTGCAGCATTTACAGAGTATGATTAGATTGTCACATCCTGCCTGTAAGACAGAAAAACATATCCCTAGGACATCCAATTTCTTACTTGTCAGTAGGACAAGTTAACTCTTTAACATCTTATTCCCTTCTTTATTGTTCTATGATAACCAACTAAATAGAACTGAAAAAGGTGCTACCGGCTTATTCATAAGAACCTGACAGCCAGTATTTAAGCAAGTTATTGACACACAACATAAAAGATTATAACAACAAGAATTACCAGTCCATGCAGTAGGTAGGATTTCCAGGATCCTTCCACATGAGGGGAAAAAAAGTGTTCACCAGTAAAGTTCTTATATCCACAATCCTCAGTGATCACTCCACTCCCTCCAAGTTTAAGTGGAAACGAGCCAGTTATCCAAAATCTCCTTCAGAAAAGTCCAACCTGAAAACAAAATCCAATTTAGCAGGGGTCAGTTCTTTTGTGGATAAGGAGCCCAGGCCTCTGGAGATGCAGGGATCAGTGCTTTTCCTGCGAGGTCATAGGCGTCCTGTGCAATAAATTGTGCTCCCAAGGCAGGATGCGTATTTGTCAATTTAGGTGTGGCTATCAGTTTGCTTTTGGCCATCTTTGTGTTCACCTTTGCAAATTCCAACTGGGGAGTCTGAGGATTTTTGGGATCAAATCGAATGCCATTTAATGTATTCTTTGCTGCTTCCACTCTTCTGTCAAATGTAGCAAAGCCAACTGGCCATTTTGATATCAGCTTGATCAGTGAACCTTCATATCTCTTAAATAGTTGAAAGATAATGGAAAACCCATGTGATTTAATATCCATAGGAAGGCTGTTGACAAAAAGTGTACGGACCTCCTCCTCAATGTTGTTAGCTCTATCACTTTTCGTGCTCAGGACTGGGAGCTGATTGATTCCAGTGTGTCCCATTACTCCGGGTAGACTGTGCTGGTGCTGGGGGAGCAGGAGTAGTTGCCAGAATGGCTGCAATGCATTCTGTGGTCAGTTGTCTTTCAGAAGCGCTAAGCAAGGTTCCCAGGAATGTGACTTTGTGCTGAGTGTGCAATGGGTAACTTTTCCAGGGGGCTGAGTAAGTGGAGTGAGGCTTAGATCAGGTTGTGGAGGGTTGGTCGGTGGTCCATAGGCGTGCTTTACCTGTGAATGGAGAAACTTTAGAGATGGTGATGTTAGCTGTTGAAAGTATCTCTGCATTTCCTCTCTCATTCCCTCCTTACCAAGGTGGACAGCAGTATGACGGCAGTTAATAAACATTTGTAACAAAGCATCAAGTATACACGCTTGGCAAACTGGAGTGATGCAGAGGCCTTTTGACACAGAGTGCAAATACTGTCACCGTGCAGCATTTACAGGAGGATGTCCCTGACCCAGAAAAAACAAATACAATCTCTGGTATGCCTGTTTTCACAGCAGGTGATCGATTTAGTGCCTGCTGGTTCATAGAGGTCACAATTGAATTGGGAGCTATTGCCATATTTTTGACAGCTCGATCAGCTTTGGGATTGCCAGTGCTGATGTCCGTATTGTCCGTTACATGGGCAGCACATTTGAATATGGACAGTTGCTTGGGGAAGAAAGTGGCTTTGAGGAGATTTTGGACATCTAGTGAGTTCTGAATAGGTGTCCCTGAGGAGGTCAGAAATCCATACTATGACCATAGCTGGCCACCGGTATCATTATTTTGAAACGTTATTGGCAGATGAACCATGCCTAGACGCTCCTCCATCCCATCCCCACCTGACAGTCTGGCCTGGTGCCCCAGAGGGGGCAAGGGCTCGACTGAGTGGGTTTAGTGAGAGAGATCAAGGTAAATCTTAGCTAGCGGGGTCCAACCATCTCATTAGCGTCACGCAGGCAATCAGTTACTCAATCCACCAAGAAACTACATATATATTGGAATCTCGCTCTCGGCACCAAATGTGAGGTTCCCTTCTTGAGATACTTTCACGCTTGATGCAACTACAATACACCAACTTCTGTGAACAGCCACAATTTATTTCAGCAAGTATGAGTTTTGGAGGATTTCTTAACACACTTCATGATGCATGCGGAGTATGTCAAGCAAGTTACCCTGATCATACAGGATTTTACATCAGTACATTATGCACGCAAGTCACAACTCCCCCAGGGTCACGTGTCACCCAAAAACAATCTAAAGTGATTATTTCCAGAAATAATCTAATGTGTGATTAGGTTATTCTTTAAAACAGTGAGAGATTAGGTTACTACTTAAACTGCAGCATTTACAAAGTATGATTAGATTGTCACATCCTGTCTTAAGACAGAAAAACACATCTCCTGGGGCATCCAATTTTTACATGTCAGCCGAACAAATTAACCCTTTAACATCTCACAAGCAGCGCATAGTATTATAAAACACTTGAAACACAAAATAAGCTATGCCAGAGCAATTTAGTTCATCCAACTCAAATCTTGCTTCAACTTTGCAAGCAGTACATTGCGGATTGTATCCACTTAACCCAATTCTGATTTTTTTTAGTCTTTGGCCAGTCTGTACTTTCTCGTTCTTGATCCTTCTGCCAAGGGGTCAGTTTCTCTCAATTCTGTCTTAACTCAAGAGTTTTGTTACAGATGTTCAAAATCCTATCAGCTGCCTTTTCTCCAAAGTGAAGACTCCAGTTTTTCCAATCTTGTTACCTCAACTGAAGTTCCTCAGCCCTGGAACTATTCTTGTATATCTTCTCTGCATCCTCTCTATCCCTTTTAATGTCCTTCCCAAAATACAGTACTCCAGTTGAGACTGAACCAGTGTCTTATAAAGTTTGTCAAAACGTCAGCACTTTAGTACTAATCAAGCTTGATTTATAAAGCACGGGATCCCATATACCAAATTAATCACTTTGATTTATTATTGGTACATGTACAGAAATGAGTAAATGGTATTGTTTTGTGTGCTTTCCAGCCAAATAATGTTTTGCATGAATATGTCAGGGCAATAGAATGCTGATTGTAGTCGTAAGAGTGCAGAGGAATATCAACTTCACTGAGAGGTCCATTCAAAAGTTTAAAAGTCTTGAATCTGTTGGTACATATCTTCAAATTTTCATATCTTCTCCTTCACAGAAGAAGGTAGAGGGAGTATAAGTGATGTGGAAGGGGTCTTTAATTGTGTTGGAAGTCTTCCTGAGGCAGCAGTCAGTGCAGATGGAATAAATGGATGGAAGGCTGGTTTGTGAGATAAACTGGGCTACATTCACAACGTTCTGTAATTTCTTGTAGTCTTGGACAGAGTAGTTGCCATACCAAGCTGTGATGCATCTGGTTAGGATGCTTACTAATAAAAATTGGTACGAGTCACTGTGGACATGTTGAATTTCCTTAGTTTACTGAAGAAGTAGAGCTGTTGGTACGCTTTCTTGACTGTAGCATTAACATGGATGGACCAGGACAGATTGATATTTATTCCGAGGAACTTGAAGCTCTCTACCATCTCCACCTCAGTATCATTGATACAGATAAGGCATATGTTCCATTTGTTTCCTGAAGTCAATGACCAGCTCCTTCATTTCGCTGATATCGAGGGAGAAATTTTTGTCTTTACGCAATGCAACTTGGCTCTCTTTCTTTCGTACTTTTCATTATTTAAGATCCAATCCAATGTGGTGGTGTAATCAGCAAACTGGTAAATGAAGTTAGAGCAGAATTTGGCCAGTCCTGAGTATGTAAGGAATTTAGTAAGGAGCTGAGTACACAGCCTTGTGGTGCACTGGTGTTGAGTACTATCATGGAAAAAATGTTGTTGCTATCCTTACTGACTGCGGTCTGTGGGTCAGTAAGTTAAGGATCCAGTTGCAGAGGGGGTAGAGAGTCCTGGGTCTCGAATTTGAAGAGTCTGTTTGGAATTATAGTGTTCAATGCAGAGCTAAAGTCAGTAGGAGTCTGTGTGTGGCTATCCTTGTCATCCAGGTATTCCAGGGATGAGTGTTGAGGCCAGGGAGATGGTGTCTGCCCTGGACCTATTGTGACAGGTGAATTGTATTGGATCAAGACAATCTTGGAGGCTGGAGTTAATGTGTGCCTAGTGTCTCAAAGCACTTCGTGATGATGGATGTCAGAGCCACTGGGCAACAGCCATTAAGGCATGCTGCCTAATTTTACTTTGGCACCAGGGTGATAGTGTTGGCTTGAAATAGATGGGAATCTCCGATTGGATTAAGGAGAGGTTTTGCAATCTTTTCACTTTTAATGGTCTGTGTATATATGCACCGATGACATTTTCATCCTCCACTCCCTTTAAAACCGAACTCCTTATTTTAGGTTTCTATTGGCTGTCCTTGTTCTTCCTACCATAATGTATCATCTCACATTTCTGTTATGTTGCACCTTCCAGCAATCTGTCCATTCTATCAGCCTGTTTAAATACTCGATCTATTATTATCTGGCTCTCCGTTTCATAGTTTAGTCCGGTGACAAATTTTGTAACTTTTAAATTTCAAAACCTGGCCTTGAATGATATTATCAAGCAAACGCAAAATCCTAATATTGAGCGCTGATGAACCCCACTACGTGCTGTCTTCCTGTCTGAATACAGTTGGTCATCACTCATTCATCTTACTCTGCCAACATAATTCCCATTCTGTATCAAATACCTTTTAATTCCAGATAAATAGTGGCAATACCAATACCCTTAAAATGTTATTTTTAGTTCGAGGTAAAATGTTTTGCCTTTAACAAATTTGTGCTGAATTTACTTAGGTAATCAATGCATGCCCGGGAGAACCATTCCTTTTGTTGTAGATTATCATTTCTTAAAAACTTTACCTTCACGGAGATACAGCCAAAGCTTATACTTTGCTATTTTCCCGCCTTGTATTAAATTTGTGTGCAAGCGTTTGCAGTGCTCAAGGCCTTTTGAGTCACCTGTCTGAGCTGGTTTGGAAGAGTGTGGCTGTTTGTGTTAGGGCAGTTAAATACTCGATTTCCCTACAGTGCACTTTTCCCAACTTTTGATTCCTACAGATTTGCTCCCCTGTATCTCTCTCTCATATTAGTTCCTAAACTATAGAATACACTCAATAGTGCAGTGATATCTTTGGTTCTTGAGCACTCCAAAATAATTTCCCTCCAGCACTGAAATATTCCCTGATAAATATTTCTTTTCTAAATACCTTGTATTCGGGGATAT
Source organism: Hemiscyllium ocellatum (assembly GCF_020745735.1). Lineage (NCBI taxonomy): Eukaryota > Metazoa > Chordata > Chondrichthyes > Orectolobiformes > Hemiscylliidae > Hemiscyllium > Hemiscyllium ocellatum. The sequence goes on along the minus strand of NC_083406.1, from coordinate 3,640,847 downwards.
TTCAGACACCATTCTGCCCATTTAGAAACTACTCTGATGCCAAGATTTTCATTCCTTTTGGGGGAGAACCAAAGCCAAGTTCACTAACCTTACAGTGCAACTTCTGTTCCTATGCAAGCGCAATTAATTGCGCATTAGATTTTTGAGATTTTGTCTGACCCTTATCCAATGTACGTAATGCCTCCTTTTTCTAACCCTTGTGCTATCTGTCTACTGTATACCTGCATTTTGCTTTGCTAGTGCTACATCCTCATTTCCACCCCCTTGTAAAATTAGTTTAAACACCGTGGGTGGCACGGTGGTAGTGGGCGGCATGGTGGCATAGTGGTTAGCACTGCTGCCTCATAGCGCCAGAGACCCGGGTTCAATTCCAGCCTCAGGCGACTGACTATGTGGAGTTTGCACATTCTCCCCGTGCCTGAGTGGGTTTCCTCCGGGTGCTCTGGTTTCCTCCCACAGTCCAAAGATATGCAGGTTAGGTGAATTGGCCATGCGTAGTGTTAGGTGTCGGGGAATGGGTCTGGGTGGGTGCACTTCGGCGTGTCGGTGTGGACTTGTTGGGCTGAAGAGCCTGTTTCCACACTGTATGTAATCTAATCTTAAAAAAAAGTAATCTAATCTAATCTAACTCTTTGACAGCACTAGTACATTGACCTGAGAGCGCATTGGTCTCACCTGCACCAGACTGCCTCAAGTTTTCTGAGCATCCCCACACCAGTGAAGACTACCTGAATTCTAAACCATTATTTCCAGCAATGGTCCTCTGATAAGGTCAGAGGAAGAAATCATTAAATGATAACAACTCTGAGAGGATTACAGTGATTCGGAGAGAGGTCCAGAGATTACATGAAGTGAAGGCTAAGTGAAGATGACTGGCAACACTTGGTTGAACTGTGCAGGAGAGGGAGGATCATTGCATCTCCCGTTTCCGTACTCAACTAATGATTCCTTTTAAGTTCATATGGTCCTTTTTTAAGTAGTATTGGTGTGACCTGGCTTTCTGAATGCAGCTGACCTAATAACAGTTTTGTTGGAATTAAGTTGCAAAGGTGGGTGTCAAATGGATTTCGAATCCTGCAAAAAAACCCCGAGGGATTGGTGTTTCACATATTGGCTGTGGATGAATCAGGCTGACACTTTTAAACTTAAGGGGTTGTTATTCTTGCCTGCCTTTAGATTTTAAATATTTCTTTCTATGTTGGTACTCCTTTTGATATTTCTGATTCCAGAATAACTCTGGCTTTTTCTTTTCTCATTGTGGATAGTCCATTTAAGATGCATAGAAATATTTCCAAGTAAAATGTCATGACACAAATCTACATTTGTCCTTTTAAGTATTTTTTAGTAAATGATTTAATATTAATACTATGATTTGAGATGTGATGGAGAGAGTGTATTCTGCATAGATTTCTTTTGGTGCAACATTCCAAACTTTTTCTTCCCTTGGTATTCTAACCCCGTGGCTTGTTGCCAATCTTGTGTGCTTTGTTGTTTGTTGAGATAGCTCCTTCATTGTAATTTTTTCAGGAGTTTTAGTTGGACATCAGTTCCTCCTGTGCTCTGACTTGAACTTGCCTGAGATTTGTTTCCACAGCTAGCTCAGAAATTAATAATGGAAAGAAAATTGTATTTTTTCACTGGTGGCAATTGCTGAGCAAAATTATATTTTAAGGGTTTAGAACTTCACCTTATTCCCCCTCTGTAAATAAGTGAGAGAGTGCAGAATGTCAGCAAAAATTGCAGCCATGTCTGCTGCCATTTTAATATAATTCTGGGCTGAATGAAGTTGGCTACTGTTGGCTGTTTTAAATAATAAAATAAACCCCTTTTGTTTTATGTTCATTATATGCAAGGGATGTGATCTCTCTGCTTGTTTTGAACATTGTAACGCTCACAGTATGCTGAAGCTTGGTTTGAGATGTGTCATTTGGCGAATGTGTTGTGCATCTGGATTAATCTGTGTCATATTGATGCTGTAGCTGCATGCGTGCAATCCATTGCTGTGAGGAGCAATGCTGCTCTGCTGTCTTGACTGGCAATGCTAGAATTAGAACATAGAACGTTCCAGCAAAGTACAGGCCCTTCAGCCAACAATGTTGTGCCGACCTGTGAAACCAATATGAAGCCCATCTAACCTACGTTATTCCATTATCATCCATATGTTTATTCAATGACCATTTAAATGCCCTTAATGTTGGTGAGTCCGCTACTGCTGCAGGCAGGGCATTCCCCTGCCTTACAACTGAGTAAAGAACCTACCTCTGACATCTGTCCAATATCTCTCACCCCTCAATTTAAAGCTATGTCCTCTCTTGCTAGCCATCACCATCCAAGGAAAAAGGCTTACACTGTCCACCCCACCTAATCCTCTGATCATCTTGTATGCCTCTATTAGGTCAGCTCTCAACCTTCTTCCCTCTAACAAAAGCAGCTTCAAATCCCTCAGCCTTTCCTCATAAGACCTTCTCTCCATACCAGACAGCATCCCGGTAAATCTCCTCTGCACCCTTTCCAATGTTTCCACATCCTTCCTATAATACAGCAACCAGAACTGTATGCAATGCTCCAAGTGCAGCCACACCAGAGTTTTGTACAACTGCAACATAACCTCATGGTTCCAAACGCAATCCCTCCTGTAAAAGCTAAGTTTGGGAGAAGATTTGTAGCTCGGGTGCTCGTTGTTGTGGTTCTGTTCGCTGAGCTGGGAATTTGTGTTGCAGACGTTTCGTCCCCTGTCTAGGTGACGTCCTCCTGTGAAGTGCTTCTGTGATCTTTCCTCCGACATTTGTAGTGGTTTGAATCTGTCTCTTTCGGTTGTCCGTTCCAGCTGTCCGCTGCAGTGGTCGGTATATTGGGTCCAGGTCGATTTGCTTAATGATTGTGCTTATTGATTTGAATCATCCACAGATTCCCAGCTCGGCAAACAGAACCACAACAACACTGTATGCCTTCTTAACAACCCTCTCCACCTGGATGGCAACTTTCAGGGACCTATGCCTTGGACATAGATTAGAAATAGTTACACTTTTCTACATATAATTCCATATGCTACCTCTCAGTCCAGCTCTGCAGCTTCTCTATGCCTCTCTTAACCCACAATATCCTTCATCACTACCCACAACTCTACCGACCTTAGTGTCATCTGCAAATTTACTAACCCATCCTCCTATGCCCTCATCCAGATAATTAGTAAAAATGCCAAACAGCAGTAGCCCTAAAACAGATCCTTGCAGTACACCACTAGTAACTGAACTCGAGGAGGAATATTTCCCATCAACTACCACCACCTTTCAGCTCACTAATAACTGATCTAAACTAATAAATCATCCTCAATCCCATGCCTCCGTATTTTCTGCAATAGACTACTATGGCAAACCTTATCAAAGGGGAGGGGGGGGGGGGGGGAGGGGAAATGAGGAAGCTGGAGAAATCTGCATTCATCCCTTGTGGTTGGAGGGTTCCTAGACGGAAGATGAGGCGCTCTTCCTCCAGGCATCGTGTTGCCATGGTCTGGCGATGGAGGAGGCCAAGGACCTGCATGTCCTTGGCAGAGTGGGAGGGGGAGTTAGTGTTCAGTCATGGGGCGTTTGGGTTGGTTGGTGCGGGTGTCCCAGAGGTGTTCTCTGAAACGTTCTGCAAGTAGGCGGTCTGTCTCCCCAATGTATAGGAGAGGACAATGTAGTGTTAGAGCTCCAGTATTAGGAAAATGAAAAAGACAACTGGGATGATATTATTGAGGTATATATGATCATTCATGTTATGGGCAAACTAAGTTTGCTGAAAGATTTCAGTTGCAAAAGGAGAATAAGTGAATCTGACTTCAAGCTGATTCAAAGTGAAATTAGAGCTGATGTCATGAAATTATTTATCCAGTAATCAACAAATTTGCTGGACTTCCACTTTGGAGTATCGGATTATTGTGATAGCGAAACAGTGACCTGTTTATCGAAGTGGATGAGCTGAGGTTAATCTTAGGGACATCCATTTGTTACAGATGGATAGCTATGTATTCAATTCAGATCCTTCATAATCTTGGAACATCTCTATTAAACCTCCTTTTTTCACCAAGATGAACAGCTTGAATTTATATAATTGAACTAATTTATTCCTGAAATCATTCTAACAATTTTTCCTCCATCCTTTCCAATTACTTCACAACCTTCTCTAAATCCACTGCTCATAAGTCGACATTGTATGCAAGCTTAGACTGGAAAAAAGCTTTATAAAAGTTCACCTTAACTTTATTGCCTCCACTGATACTTCTCATGTATCTCCAGGAACTTTTGTTCTTGCATGTTCTTTAGAATTTATTTTAAACAGCCACTTCTCATTCATTATATGAAAATGCATAACTTTGTACTTCAGTGTGTTTGATTCCTTCTGCCATGTCTTCCCATTCTACTTGCTTTTGCATATCCTTTGATCATCCTCCTCCATTCACTATGCTCCCAAATTCCAAATTTTGAAATTGGGACCCACTTGCCAAAGTGTAAGTCATTTACATAAATTGTGCGAAGCAGTGGTCCTTTGTACTGACTCTTGGAAAAACTCAGTCATTTTTAAATTCAACACAAAGCTACTTGCTACCCCTCTGTTTCCTGTCACTTAGACAGCTTTATATCCATGTTGCGCTTTTTATTCCTTGGTGTTCAACTAGAGTTGATACAAGACGTTGACAGTTGAAAACTTAGCTTCAGCTTCTGTATCAAACATGAGAATAATGAGCATTAACTAAAGTAGTTTGCATTTAGTAGCACCTTCTAGAAAAATGTCTAAGCAAGCTTTGCAAATATATAGTCAAACAATAATGGCTGATGAGCCATAGAAGAACATTTTAGGAGTATGAATAGAGATGTAGGTTTCAGAGAGGAGAGAATCTGATGCATTAGGGAGTAAGTTCCAATGCAAGGTCTTGAGCCAATGGAAGACACTCACCATTGAGCAAAAGGAGATGAATTCGTAACTCTGTACAGTGAGAGTCACACAGCACGGAACCAGACTCTTTGGTCAAACCAGTTCATGCTGACCACAAACCCAAACTAAACTACTCCCACCTGCATTTACTTGGCCTGTATTCCTCCAAGCATTTCTTATTCATGGACTTATCTAGATGTCTTAACTGTTGTAACTGTATCTGCATCCACCACTTTCTCTGGTAGTTAATTCCACACAAACCAGTGTTTAAAACAAAAAAAAATTGCCCATAGTGTCTTTTTCTTTGAATCTTTCTCCCCCTCATCTTAAAAATATGCCCCTGGCCTTGAAATCTCCCATTCTCGGGGAAAGACACCTGCCATTCACCGTATCCACACTTAATCATGAATTTATGAAACTCTAATAGGTCACTCCTCAACTTCTTACGTTCTAGTGAAAAAAGTTCCAGCCTGTCCAGTCTCTTATTATGACTCAAGCCCTCCATTCACAACTGCACTGCACTCCAGAAGTGGCCTCACCAATGTCCTGTACAACTTCAACATAACGTGCCAACATGTATATTCTTAATCACCCTATCTATATGTGATGTTGAAAACATTCAGCGAAGTTTAGCTTGTGGATGACCCCTTTAAGTTTGCTGGACTACACATTCTTCTTTGCTGCTTTAAAATATGAAGTCTTTTGTAAGAAAGAACATTAAACATATGCTTTTATTATGTACTTTGGGAAGTAGAGTTACGGACTGAGAGACTCCTGAAAATGTGCATCTTATGAGATATATTCTCTATCTTTGTTAGTTTATATTGAATTGAATTGCATTTATTGTCGTGTGAAAAGGCACAGTGAAAGGCTTTCTTATGAGCGATACAGGCAGATCACATCGTTAAGTAGCATAGATATGTAAATAATTGGTAACAGTAGCAAAAACAAAAACACAGGTCCAGGTGAATGTTGAGTTATATGGTGTGTAAAATAAAAAAATTATTGGAAGTGAACCAAACTGAGTCTTACTTTATTGTTTGTATTTGTTTCTTAGAATCAAAACTGCAACTTGCGCATCACCCGAGCACTGACAAAAGTATTGGTATGAAGGGCTCTCAGCACAAGAATGCTCCATGGAGTAATGATCGGCCACAAAAACACGACAGGCCACCTCGCTTCCAAAGGGAGAATGTAATTGCTAGACAAGCTTTGGAGAACCATGGTACACAACGGGTCAGAGGCTCTGAAAGATACAATTCTACTGGATCTAACCAATGGATAGATGATGGAAGAAGAGGTGGCAAGCATTACCCTGGCAATGAAAGGCTAAGAGACTACGAGCAGCAAATTAGTCACTTGACTCATGAGTCAGCTAGAAAGACTAAAGGAGAAAGCCAAATAAATAAACTAGGAGATGGTCTGGGTTCACTGGACTTTAAAGGTAGCCAGATTAAAAAAGAACATTTGGATAACAGTGGTCAGCAGCGAGGAAAATTTGAAAACCAGAGGCATAATTATAATACTTTCAATGACCGGAAAGGTATTGAACTATCTCAAGTAATTGGTAGTGGAATCTCTGGAAATGTGAAAAACTCAAGGGACTTGAACTTACACGTTGACAACACCTCTACGCGAATTGTTGATTCATGTAACATATCTAATGGACAATTAGAAGATTCCTTTTTGAGGAGAAGAACAGGACCTATCAAATCATCAGAACCTAGCCAGTCAAAGTTTACTGAATATTCTCAGAGCAATAATGGGATTTATGATTCCGGGTCAAAGAAAAGAACCGGACCAATTAAACCAGAAAGAACATGGGAAAGACCTTATGAAACTGATTACCCTTCTTCAACAGTGTCAAATAAATCACAGTTTAGTGATTGGAGACCAGGGGATCAGTGTTTAGCTCTTTATTGGGAAGATAACAAGGTAAGATTGATTATCTTGGATTTGACATAATTGATTAGAGTAAATTTCAAGGATAATGTGAAGTGGAAACAAACCATTTTTTAGGTGCTGAATGTCAATGTTGAGTTTTCACAAGTCAGTTGTAACACAGTTTCACTCTAAAGTAAAAGTTCCTTTACCTTGCTGCACCAATGTGCCTTAGAAAACATTACATTGTGGTGTTAGGCTATGACAGAACAATAGAAAGTCTATGAAAGGAAGTGGGAACAAATCATTGGGACATTTTTGCTTTGGACTGCTATCCGTTAACAACTAGTTTGAAACTATCTCGGTCCTCAATCAGGACCTGAAGTTTTCCTTTCTATTTCAGGAAACAATACAAAAGAGTGTACCATAGTGAAAGTCTAATGCACCAATTTTCCTCAACGTCGGTTCCGACAAGCAGTAATTCAATTTGTTTTTGTTCATGTCTTTTTTTTTGTTTTCTTTTGTAGCTGACTAATTCTCTCTCTCAGATTTATCCACACTGGTTGATGACTTAAAACAATGTTGCCTATCCACTTCAAGTTCACCTATATTCCTTTGGTTCATAAGATCAGAAGTGGCAGCAGGTGTAGGCCATTCAGCCTATTTAGGGTATTCTTCCATTATATGTAATCATGGCAGATCTAGTTGAATATTTTTATACTGGATCGCATCCATTTTTTTTATCTTTAGAAATCTACCAATCATTGTGATTAACACCGCCAATGATTAAACCTCCAGCTATCTGGGATAGAAAATCCAAAAGATTCACACCCTCTCCATAAAGAAATGCCACCTCCTCTTAGTTGTAACTGACCTACTCCTTCATCTGAGATTCTGTTCCCTGGATCTTATACCCCACTACAAAGCCAGGGAAAACCATTTCTTTATTTACCCTTTTTCTTTACCTCTTAAAAAGTTTGCTTGAATAAGATAATCTCTCACTATATTATAAATTCCAGAAAATATAGGACAAGTGTACAGAATCTTTCCTCAAAGACAGTCAGTCTCACCATCCCAAGAATTAGTTCAATGAACATTTGTTGCACTCCTGCGATGGCAAGTATATGTCTTGTGTAGATAAGGAAACCTGAACTGTACATAATATTCTAGCTGTGACTTCACCAAGGCTCTATACAGTCACAGTCTTTAATCTTTACTCCAGTGCTCAGATCCTCTTGCAATATAGTCTAAGATGCAATTTCCCACCTTAATTACTTGCTGTGTCTGCACTTTAAGTTTGTGACTCTTGACAAGAATATCCAAATCCCTTTGAAGTGCAACACTTGTGGCCTCTTGGCATTTAAAAAATACTCTATTTGGCTTTCCTACCGAAGTATGCAACCTCTCATTTCTCCAAATTGTATTCCATCTGCTAATTTTGAAGCATCCTTCCAACTCTCCTTCCTATCTAGAATTATGACATCTGCAGACTTGAAAATGTTACATATGATTCCATACCCACATAATTGCTATGTATTGAGAGTGGCTGACGCCAAAAGCACTGCTTTGTCATGCGTTTACTCGTAACAGGATACCAACCTGCAAATGAACTATGTTTTCTGTCTATTAATCAGTTCTCAGTCCATGCCATTATGGTGCAGTCCCATGTGTTGTAATTTTATTTACTAATCTGTTTTGTGGTACCTTATTGGAAAGTTTCTAAAAAGCTAACTACGCCACATTTACCAGTTTCACACTTATCCATTTTGCAAATTACATAAGACTGTAGGAACCAATCAGTTCAGTGGCCAGATTGGGGGAATAGTAACAAATTTAAATCCAGAAATGGTTTAGAACATAGAAAAGCACAGCACAGAACATGCCCTTTGACCCCTGATGTTGTCCTGAGGGTTAATCCTAATGTGAAATAAAATAACTTAGCCAAGCACCCCTCAACTCACTACTATCCATGTGCATGTCCAGCAGTCACTTAAATGTCTCTAATGGCTCTGTTTCCACCACTGCTGCTGGCAAAACATTCCATTCATTTGCAACTTTCTGTGTAAAGAATCTTCCTCTGATGTCCCCTCTATATCTTTCTCCTAATATCTTCAAACTATGACCCCTCATATCCTGCCCTGGGAAAAAGTCTCTGGCTAATGACTCTATCCATTCCTCTCATTACCTTGTATACCTCGATCAGGTCATCTCTCTTCCTCCTCCTCTCCAGAGAGAAAAGTCAACGTTTCATAAGACAAGCCCTCCAGTCCAGGCAGCATCCTGGTAAACCTTCTTTGCACCCTCTCCAAAGCCTTTATATCTTTCCTATAGTAGGGCGACCAGAACTCTACACAATATTCCAAGCGTGGTCTCACCAGGGACTTGAAGAGCTGCAGCAAAACCTCGTGATTCTTAAACTCGACCCCCCTTTAATGAAAGCCAAAACACCATATGCTTTCTTAACAACCCTATCCACTTGAATGGCAACTTTGAGGGATCTAAGTACTTGCACACCCAGATCCCTCTGTTCCTCCACACTGCCAACAATCCTGTCTTTAATCCTCTATTCAGCATTCGAGTTTAACCTTCCACAATGCACTACTTCGCATTTATCCAGCTTGAACTCCATCTGCCTTGTCTCAGCCCAGCTCTGCATCCTGTCTCTGTCAAGCTGCAGCCTGCAGTCTCCGTCAATACTATCAACGGCACCTCCAACCTTTGTGTAATCTGCAAATTTACTAACTCACCCCTCAACCTCCTCATCGAAGTCACTTATTACAAATACAAAGAGCAGAGGCTCAAGAACTGAGCCCTGCAGGACCCCAGTCAACACTGACCTCCAGGCAGAATACTTTCCATCTATAGCCACTCTCTGCCTTCTGTCAGCCAACCACACCTGAATCCAGATGGCCAAATCTCCCTGTATCCCATACTTTTGAGTAGGCAAAGAGAGTTGTTGAATTTAGAGTGGGGTTTGGAAGGCTTTAGTAGTTGGGAGTTATGTAGGCAAGGAGGCAGGCTTACTGCATGATTGGGGTTAGGGGAACAAGAGTTGAGCGTGAGGTGAGTTGATGAAAAGACCTGCTTTCTCCAAACAAATACCACCAATGTATTCACAGACGTGTTTGCCCTAGCACTTTTGCTTTGCAGAGTACTCTAGTAGGCCACAAACACCAACCAAAACAAAGCGGAGATTAGACAGCGCATCATAGCTGTCAGAAATCTGGGCAAGGCCTCAAACCATTGCTTCTGAGCAACCAATACCCCAAAACCTCATTGTGACCCCACTAACAATTGTGAACCATCATTTGGGAAGCTCTAACAGAGAATATAAGGGCGTGGAGAATATGTTAGAAATAGGTAAAATATTTCTCTGTAAGACTGCAATTAGAGTTCTGGTCAATGCATTAATCGAAAGATGTGATTTTACAAGACAGAATATTGCGTAGAATTGGGAAGTTTAGTTGTGAACAACAACCTTTCGTTAACCCAGGTTGTTTACTGTGAAGTACTGAAAAGGAAAGACTGGTGTTTAAATCATGCCTATCACAACCTTTGGCCATCCCAGAGTAGTTTGCAGCAAATAAGCATGTGATGTAGCAAATGCACCAGCCTAGTTGCACGAAGAAAATACCTGTAAACTGCAATATGCTGTTAATCCAAATTTGTTTTTGTATCGTTAAAAGGATAGATCTTGATCAGGGTGCAAAAGATTTTCTCCTGCACTTTCTTCTGAAATAGTACTGTTATAACTTTATGTTCATGAGAGAAGATAGATGATTTTAACATAAGGCAACTTCGCAGTCTCCCAGTCCCGCACTTTTATTTTTTGAGCTTAAATTCTGAAGTTGAAACCTCAATGTCCTGACTTTGAGGCAAGTGTGCTATTAACAAAGCTGCAGCTGAAAGGAAGCTATTGGATGATTTAAATGAGGTGTCTGATATTGAGGAATCTAGATCATGAGGACATAAAGCAGTGCAGACTATAACCACTAAGTGTAGGTTTGAATTAACTGTGAAACTTTTTTTCACCCAGAGGTGATGGGGGTCTGGAGCTCCCACTGGAAAGGCTCTGAGGGAAGAAGCCCTTACTCTATTTAATGAACGCATGGGTTTGCAGAAGTATGGACAAAGTAGTAGAAAGCAGGGTGAAGTTGGATAACTAATTTGTTTTCAATAAAAATGGGACAGATTGAATGATCACCCCCCTCTCTTATAGAAGTTCTTCATAGATACATAGAAAATCTATCTCACTCTGTTCTCCACCTGCTGATATGCCAAGTCATCAATATAGTGAAGATGTACAACCTTAACATTGTTAACTTTGGAGAATAGCCATCCTGTGATCATTTACACGTCCTTCAAAAGACAGTGGAAATATATCCTTTGGTTCTTCTATGATGTATGAACCAAACTACTGCCTTTTGGGGTGGCCAGATGCATTGAATCTGACATTCTCATCCAACTTGAAAGTGAAATTCCCAAACATTTTCCATGGCTAAACAACTTTGAAGAGACTATTTACTCTTTATATTCTTTCCCGTATCCTTGTTGAAAATTACAGTGGCTCAGTTGTTAGCAATGCTGTCTCTGTGCCTGGGACCCTGGTTCGATTCCAGTCTCTGGTGACTATCTGTATGGAGTTTGCACATTCTCCCCATGTATGTGTGGGGTCCCTCTGGGTGCTCCGGTTTCCTCCCAGAATGCAATGATGTGTCGGTTTGGTAAATTGGCCATCCTAAATTGCCCATAGTTCAGGGATGTGTAGATTAGGTGCATTCATCAGGGGTTAATGAATGTAGTAAGGAAATGGGCCTGGGTGGGATACTCTTTGGAGGATTGGTGTGGACCTGCTGGGCCGAAGAGCCTGTTCCCACACTGGGGATTCTATTCTATTATGTTCTTCTATTCATCCCCTAGGTGGAAAGCTTGACCAATTCCATGTAGTTTCTATTTACTTTGACTTGTACAAGTGTCACGTGTTGACAATAGCACATCTACTTTGGGATGACCCAACCTCTGGAAATACCCCAAAAATCAGAACGGTGTGTTGCTTGTCCTTTTGTAGGCATGGCAAGTATGTTGCCTAGGCTCAGACCTGAAATCTCCCTTCTCTGCATTTCCACAATTGTTCAAGATTGTTCTATTTCTACAATTAGTGATGTTATCTATAGAACTTCAAAGACACCAAGAACTCTAACTGTAACGAAACATTGGTTTAACATTTCACTGATTCTAATAAAGGATATACAAAACTTGCATAATTAAATTTGCTATGATGCAATTTAGCATTCAACTTTTCATCTCGATTTAGTACTGAAATTCAATCCAGTTATACAAGTTTTGAATCTTTCAAAGTCTCAAGCATTTTTTCCTTAATTTATGGCAATAACAATTAGTTTTGCCGGACAAGGATATGTGATCGAATGACACCTGCGCCTACTAAAAGTTATTGTTTAACAGCACAAAACATGCAGAACAACAGGTCCCACAAAAAAATTAAAGGGGCTGTAAAGTTTCTAGTCCCTGTACACTCCTAAATATCTTGTTTCATCTGTACTCTAACTGTATTCAGTATTCCTTTTCCTCCCTTTTCATGTCAGCTCCAATTGTAAAGCTCCTTGGTGGTTTTTGATTCTTATCATTTTGAGTGTTTAGTCTGTTGAACTTCATACACAGCAATCCTTTCAAGTTCTGTTGGTTTCTCCTTCCAAGGAGGTTAATCCTTTATGTTGATGCACAAATTATTATTTGAAGTGCTTTATTTATACTTGCAAAAGATAAATAATAAAGTTGACTTACTGAAAGAAACTTTTCTCATTATAATCATAGAGCTGTACGGCATAGAAACAGACCCTTCAGTCCCACTCATCCATGCTGACCAGATATCCTAAATTAATCTAGTGCCATATCCCTCTAAATCCTTCCTATTCATATACCTATCCAGGTGCCTTTTAAATGTTATAATTGTACCAGCCTCCACCACAACCTCTGGCTGCTTATTCTGTAAAAGCGCCACACTGTCTGGAAAATAGTCCCTTATAAATCTTTCCTCTTTCACCTTTATGCCCTCTAGCTTTGAACTCCCCTACACTTGGGGGGAGAAAAGACCTTGGCTATTCACCCTATCCGTGCCCCTCATGATTTGTAACCTCTATAAACCTCTATAAAATCACCCCTCCGCCTCTGACACTTCAGGGAAAACAGCCCCAGTCTATTCAGCCCCTCTCTATAGCTCAAACCCTCCAACCCTGGCAACCTTCTTGTAAGTCTTTTCTGAACCCTTTCAAGTTTGACAATATCCTCCCTATAGCTGGGAGTTGTGCATCATGTAATAGTGTTTTGATTAAAAAAAATCTCCATTTTCAGTTGTCTTTTCTATTTAATGTTAGGATTTAGTAGAATTTTTTATTACGTCTGATCTAAAAATCCAATGCTACTGGATTTGAGTTACATGTTTTCATATTTATGGATTTTCAAAAAAGTTTTGATTGTAATGACCTGACAGTTTCATATAGAGTTGAAATGTCCTGTTACTGAATGCCATGATTTGCTCTAAATTTCATTTGTGGCCTGCAAATATAATTTTATTACCCATGCAGCTTGGTTTTCCTAATTTTGTTGAATTCAATTTGCAGTTTTATCGGGCAGTAATTCAGGCGCTTCATCCTTCAGGAGTGACAGCAGTTGTTATGTTCAGAGATTATGGCAACTATGAAGAAGTTCTTCTAAGTAACATTAAACCACTTCAGGAGGAATTTTGGGTGGGTATACACTTGCATTTTTATTTTGTGACTATTTTGTTGCAGTAATGAGATTTACAAGATTATATATCAGGATTGTGCATCCAGTTTAGGGGCAAAGGTTCAAGCTATTCATACAAGGAGATAAAGATTACATCATCTGTGTTTACAATGGTTTAGCTTCTAGCCTTCAAAATCCTAAGATGGTGTTAAAAATGTTGGTTTATAAACAATTATGCATTAAGTTCATTTACCCCCAAGTTTTCAGAGTTGGAGTCTTGAGATTGGCAAATCAGCACATCTTCAGCGCAAGCCCCACATTATTAATATTGCTATAGTGATGGGCTTTGTGTGTAAAGGTTTTGAGGATATCCTTTAAACGCTCGGACTCGTGCAGTATGCCAGGATCTGGGGTAGAGGTGGGGGGGAAGCTAGAAGCTAAGAGTCTTTGCTTCACTGCACAGAAATGTGATTGGGAGGTTACACTTGGATTCAAAATACCAAATGCTTGAGGATTTGAAACTAGGCTGGAGCGGTTACCTAGTTAACATGAGTTTAAAAAACCATCACTGTTACATTGTTCTGGGACTGAAAATTACCAGGCTGGGAAAGGAAAGAAATAAAGAAGAGTCACTTCAGTCTGACGGTGGGGGAATTGAATGTTGGTTTCAGGGATAGTATAAAGATGTAAAGTAGATTTATTGGTTATATTAGAAATAAATGATCTCTTCTGTTATACAAGCTGCCTGCGTCAATAGTATTTGGTGTTTGTTGCAGTAAAAATTTTAATGTTAAATTTTGTCCAATCGTTTTCAGCTAGAAGTTTGAATTTCTTTTTTAATGTTATTGGTCTCTAAGGGGATCGTAATACTATTTGTGTGTGTTATTGGAAATGTAATGTTGCTCTACATATTGATCTCATGTTCATCTTTAACAGTGGTTCATAAAATTAGACTAATTTTAAACTTAAGTTTATACTTTCAAACTGAAGGCAATCTTTCAAAACTGGTATTTACCTTTGGGGTAATTTGAGAAGCTCAGTATGATGTCAGCAAATAAACAGTTATTCCATAAAGTTTTCATCCACTTGTCTACAACTTTAATTGCAAATACTTCTTGTGATGCAAGATTTATATGATATGGATACAAACCCATTGTGAGCTTAAAATACCCTTCTTATTTATGCCCATTCTTCACCCAAATCATTGGTTTCTGACTTGTGTAAATCTTCATATTGCAAAAAACCACTACTGCTTTTCATTGTTGTTGTGACAGAGTTGATAGTGTGGTGCTGGAAAAAGCACAGCAGGTTGAACAGGAGAGTCGACGTTTTGGGCAGGATCCTTCATCAGGACTGGACCCAGTAAGACCTGCTGCACTTCTTCCAGCACCACACTTTATCGACTGACCCTCCAGCATCTCAGTCCTCACTATCTCCAATTGATATTGTGATCTGTTTTCCTCTATTACAATTGAACTACTGTGCCAGCTGTTAACAGTATCCTCAATGTCAGTCAAGATCTGGTCAGGTCATAGGTGAGATGAGATACAAAGGCATGTATGGCAGAAAAGTTAATGACATGTAGGAGGTTGCAAGTGGTGGGGACCCCTGCTGAAAAGGTAGAGGGCAGAGAAAGTTAAGATTAAGGGAGTAGAGACTTTAATACAGAAAAATGAATGATGGATGCTGGGTGAAGAAATGTACATGGGAAGAGCGGTGCCAAGTGAGGAATGAATGACCGTTCCATTTCCTGATTTGCCATGTTAAAATTTAGTAGCATTTTTAGTTACGTCTGCTTCAGACCAAATTTCCCTACACCTGCAATTTGGTAATTCAGACTGTTTCCTTCTGTTTAAAAGAACAGGTTTTTGTTCTGAAAAAGGCAATGTTCATTTGAATTTAAGTAACTGTTTTGTCTCCATGATTGCATTCTTACCTACGAATCAGAGCATTACAGGTTCCAGCCATGCACCTTCAGGGAAACCGTGAGGGACCAAGTAATGTCAGATAGTTCATGTAGTGTCATATGTAAAATAAAGCCAAAGTGCTGGAGAATCTTCAATCCAACAGCATCTTTGGAGGAACAATAAAGCAATTAGCATTTCAAATCCAATATGGCGGTTGAGATCTGAAGAAGTCACATTGGACTTAGCATCTATTAAGCTAAAAAGTTAACATTTTGTCAGACCTGTTGTATTTCCCCAACAGTTTCTTTTTCTCATTTCAGATTACCAGCATCAGCATGTTGATTTTGTCAGAAGTCTGTCAGATTTTATCAGAATTACTGTCCAAAGTATTGGTGTTTTCTGCATGAGTCTTTAAAATGCAAATTCTTTGTTTGCAGAGATGCATTGTCCTTTGTGAAGGGTGCTATGTAATTGCCAGGTTGTTTCTTGCTTATCAAATTGTGAAGTGTGAAGACTCTTGCAAATTTGATTTCTAGTTTTAATACTTGTGATGCATATTTCATCTTGTGCACTGCAGTCAAAACCAAAAGCATGGTTTTTAAAACATTGGATTGCCATCTAATGTTCTTGCCTAACTTCACTCTTGCTGTTGTTCCACTTGCTGTTTCACTGTCATGAAAGCTCTATGTGAAATTTTACTCTACGAATGACTATGATTGTGATGAGATGAACAGCTTTGACTTGCAGGGTTGCACAGATAAGGTGACCCACTGAAGGGAGTGTCATTGAAAGGGGAGGTCAGTATTAGATTAGATTAGATTACTTAGTGTGGAAACAGGCCCTTCGGCCTAACAAGGCCACACCGACCCGCCGAAGCTTAACCCACGCATACCCCTACATTTACCCCTTATCTAACACTACGGGCAATTTAGCATGACCAGTTCACCTAACCTACACATCCTTGGACTGTGGGAGGAAACAGGAGCACTCGGAGGAAACCCACGCAGACACGGGGAGAAAGGCAACTGACTGTGTGGAGTTTGCACAGAGGCGGGAATTGAACCCAGGTCTCTGGCGCTGTGAGGCAGCAGTGCTAACCACTGTGCCACCGTGCCGCCCAATTAATTGCAGGGTTCAGCAAGACCAGCCTCACAATGACTGGGAGGGTCAGGAAGTTGGAGGAGGCAAATAACAACAAACAAGTTATGCAATCCTATTATCAACTCTGAACAAAGTGACACTAAAACAAAGTAGCTAAACAACAATGATAGCTAATAAGATTCACATTCAAAGTGGGGATTTGATGAACACCTTTCAATAAATTCATGATGCTTAGTGAGTTTTCAGTACCTTTTTGAATATGCTTCAGTGACCACTGCATCTCGATTTGGGCTGCTTCCAAAATTTGTATTCATTACTTTCTTTCATTAAGTGTATCGACTTGCTCATTGTTTTTCCCTAACATCTTTCAATGAGGATGATGAATTGTATGCTGAATGTACATTGTCAGTTCTGGACCATAACTACCCAGATTTAAATACATAATTTTTATTATTTTGATAGGAACATCAACATCTCTGGCAAGGTTGGCATTTGTTGTATTTGTTGAGCTGACTTCTTGAATGACTGCGGCTATATTACTGTTTGGAGTAGTATTCGAAAATTGCAATGAAGAAGTGTATTTTCGGGATCTTGTATTTGGGGGAATACTTGTCAGTTGTTGATGTTCTAATGCATCTGCAGGATTGAAGCATGCTGTCAGGCTTCCTGGTGTTATAGGAGCCAGTCCTATCAATGCAAGTAGAAATATGAGCATAATAATAATGAGGAAGAGAAGAAGGCTGTTTATCCCTCAGGCCTGCTATGCTGTTTACTAAGATCGTGGCTGATCAGATTTTACCCTCACTTCATATTCTCAACTATCTGATAACCTTTCATTCATTGCTCATCGAGCGTAGAGTTACCTTTGCCAGAAAAATATTCAAAAATCCTTCCACTACCACCTTTAGGATCTGTGTTCCAAAAGCCCATGCACCTCAGAAAATAAATCTGTTAACTGTGCAACCACTTATTTTGAAACAGTAATCCCTGGTTCTAGAATCTCCTTAATAGCGAACCTCCTTTCCACATTGATTCTGTCAAGACCCCTCAGGTCTTGTCTGTGTCAAAGAAATGATCTCTTACTCATAAAATCCAGAGGCTACAAGCTGAAATTGTCAAAACTTTCCTCTTAAGACAATGCACTTATTCAAGATGCTAGTCGAGCAAACCTTCCCTAAACAGCTTCCAATGTGTTTACATCCTTCCTTGAACAAGGAAACTGGATGTACCTACTTATCAACCTCTTGCAAATCATGCAGTTGAAAACTTGAGAACGTTTAGCATCTCAGCTCTGCAGTCTCACTATTTAAATATTTTGCTGCTTTTATGTTTCCTTCAAAATAGACAATTTTGCATTCTTCCCATGTCTGACTCCTTTTGCCAAATCTTTATTTTTACTCACTTTATTTTTATACAGTTGCACCTCCTTTTATCCTCTTTAAAATGTATCTTCCTATCTATATTTCTTCAGAAAATTTGGCAACCATCCTATTCGTCCCTTCGTCTTAGTCGGTTGCATAAACTGTGAACAGTTGAGGTCTTAACAATGCTCCCTGTGACACGCCACCTGTTATTTCTCGCCAACCAGAAATTGACCCAATTATGCTGACTCTATATTTCCTGTCAATGAACTAATCATCTCTTCATATCAATGTGTTACCTCCTACACCATGAGCTTTTATTTTCTACAAGTGTATGTAAAACTTTTGTGAAGTGCCATGATAGAAATCAAAGTACAGTATATTCACTGGTTTCCCTTTATCTATAATGAGCCCTTTGAGCAATCCTAATAAGTTGTCTAAGCATGGTTACCCTTTCACAAAACTATTTGACTCTGCCTGGTTACTTTGAACTTGTCTAAGTCCCTGCTGTGGCAACTTTAATGGCTTTGACCTTTTTCCATATGACAGATGTTAAGCTAATTGGTCTGTAGTTTCCTGCTTATTTCCATCTCTTTTGAAATAAGAGATCTGCTATTTTCTAATCTAGAAGAAATAATCCTTCATTGATTCTCTTTCAATTTTGAACATTTAAAACCAATACATCAACTTTTTCACTAGCCACTTGATTTTTGAACCCAAGGATGAAGTCCATCAGGACCCACAACTCCAGCAATGTGTTCAGTGCCATTTCTCTGGTGAATGTAATTTTCTTGGATTTCCTCCTCTCTTTCCCACTTCTTGATTTACAACTTATTCTGGAATGTTACTTGCATACAGTTTAGTGAAGGCAGATGCAAAATATCTGTTAGACTTGATTTGTGTCTTGTTGATGGGTAATTTGGGAAGGTATATGAGTTAACTTGCTGCAGAATTGCCAACCCCTCATTACCATCGTTGTGGGGAAAATCACCAGCTTCAGAGTCAGAGTTGGGGTTCAACGACAGAGTTTATTATAGAGTCATAGAGATGTATAGCATGGAAACAGACCCTTCGGTGCAACCCGTCCATGCTGACCAGATATCCCAATCCAGTCTAGTCGCACCTGCCAGCGCCCGCCCCATATCCCTCCAAACTCTTCCTATTCATATACCCATCCAAATGCCTCTTAAATGTTGCAATTGTACCAGCCGCCACCACATCCTCTGGCAGCTCATTCCATACAAGTACCACCCTCTGCGTGAAAACGTTGCCCCTTAGGACTCTTATATCTTTCCCCTCTCACCCTAAACCTATGCCCTCTAGTTCTGGACTCCTCGACCCCAGGGAAAAGATTTTGTCTATTTATCCTATCCATGCCCCTCATAATTTTGTAAACCTCTATAAGGTCACCCCTCAGCCTCCAACACTCCAGGGAAAACAGCCCCAGCCTGTTCAGCCTCTCCCTGTAGCTCAGATCCTCCAACCCTGGCAACATCCTTGTAAATCTTTTCTGGACCCTTTCAAGTTTCACGGCAACCTTCCAATAGGAAGGAGACCAGAATTGCACGCAATATTCCAACAGTGGCCTAACCAATGTCCTGTACAGCTGCTACATGACCTCCCAACTCCTGTACTCAATACTCTGACCAATAAAGGAAAGCATACCAAACGCCGCCTTCACTATCCTATCTACCTCCGACTTCACTTTCAAGGAGCTATGAACCTGCACTCCAAGGTCTCTTTATTCAGCAACACTCCCTAGGATCTTACCATTAAATGTATAAGTCCTGCTAAGATTTGCTTTCCCAAAATGCAGCACCTCGCATTTATCTGGATTAAACTCCATCTGCCACTTCTCAGCCCATTGGCCCATCTGGTCAAGATCCTGTTGTAATCTGAGGTAACCCTCTTCGCTGTCCATTACACCTCCAATTTTGGTGTCATTCGCAAACTTACTAACTGTACATCTTATGCTCGCATCCAAATCATTTATGTAAATGACAAAAAGTAGAGGACCCAGCAACGATCCTTGTGGCGCTCCACTGGTCACAGGCCTCCAGTGTGAAAAACAACCCTCCACCACCACCTGTGAGCCAGTTCTGTATCCAAATGGCTAGTCCTCCCTGTATTCCATGAGATCTAACCTTGCTAATCAGTCTATCAAGGGGACCCTTGTCAAATGCTTTACTGAAGTCCATATAGATCACATCCAATGCTCTGCCCTCATCAATTCTCTTTGTTACTTCAAAAAACTCAATCAAGTTCGTGAGACATGATTTCCCACGTGCAAAGCCATGTTGATAGTTCCGAATCAGTCCTTGCCTTTCCAAATACACGTACAGCCTGTCCCTCAGGATTCCCTCCAACAACTTGCCCACTTCCGAGGTCAGGCTTACTGGTCTATAGTTCCCTGGCTTGTCTTTACCGACCTTCATAAACAATGGCACCATGTTTGCCAACCTCTAGTCTTCCGGCACCTCACCTGTGACTATCAATGATACAAATATCTCAGCAAGAGGCCCAGCAATCACTTCTCTCGCTTCCCACAGAGTTCTCGGGTACACCTGATCAGGTCCTAGGGATTTATCCACCTTTTAACCGTTTCAAGGCATCCAGCACTTCCTCCTCTGTAATCTGGACATTTTGCAAGATGTCACCATCTACTTTCCTACAGTCTATATCTTCCATATCCTTTTCCACTGTAAATACTGATGCAAAATATTCATTTAGTATTTAGATTAGATTACTTAGTGTGGAAACAGGCCCTTCGGCCCAACAAGTCCATACCGACCCACCGAAGCGCAACCCACCCATACCCCTACATATACCCCTTACCTAACACTACGGGCAATTTAGCATGGCCAATTCACCTGACCCGCACATCTTTGGACTGTGGGAGGAAACAGGAGCACCCGGAGGAAACCCACGCAGACGCGGGGAGAACGTGCAAACTCCACACAGTCAGTCGCCTGAGGCGGGAATTGAACCCAGGTCCCTGGCGCTGTGAGGCAGCAGTGCTAACCGCTGTGCCACCCGTATCTACCCCATTTTCTGCGCCTCCACACACGGGCCACCTTGCTGATCTTTGAGGGGCCCTATTCTCTCCCTAGTTACCCTTTTGTCCTTAATATACTTGTAAAACCCCTTTGGATTCTCCTTAATTCTATTTGCCAAAGCTATCTCATGTCCCTGTTTTGCCCTCCTGATTTCCCTCTTAAGTATACTCCTACTTTCTTTATACTCTTCTAAGGATTCACTCGATATATCCTGTCTATACCTGACATGCTTCCTTCTTTTTCTTAACCAAACCCTCAATTTCTTTAGTCATCCAGCATTCCCTATACCGACCAGTCTTCCCTTTCACCCTGACAGGAATATTCTTCTCTGGATTCTTGTTATCTCATTTCTGAAGGCTTTCCATTTTCCAGCCGTCCCTTACCTGCGATCATCTGCCCCCAATCAGCTTTTGAAAGTTCTTGCCTAATACCTTCAAAATTGGCCTTTTCCCAATTTAGAACTTCAACTTTTAGATTTGGTCTAACCTTTTCCATCGAGATTTTAACACGAATAGAATTACGGTCGCTGGCCACAAAGTGCTCCCCCACTGACACCTCTGTCACCTGCCTTGCCTTATTTCCCAAGAGTGGGTCAAGTTTTGCACCTTCTCTAGTCGGTACATCCACATACTGATCAGAAAATTGTCTTGTACACACTTAACAAATTCCTCTCCATCTTACCAACACCTTCCACCCGACCTCAAATTCACCTGGTCCGTCTCAGTCTCCTCCCTCCCCTTCCTAGACCTTTCCATTTCTATCTCGGGCGACCGAATCAACACGGACATTTACTATAAACCGACTGACTCCCACAATTACCTAGACTACACCTCCCCCCACCCTGCCCCCTGTAAAAACGCCATCCCATATTCCCAATTCCTTCGTCTCCGCTGCATCTGCTCCCAGGAGGACCAGTTCCAATACCGTACAGCCCAGATGGCCTCCTTCAAAGACTGCAATTTCCCACCAGACGTGATCGACAATGCCCTCCACCGCATCTCCTTCACTTCCCGCTCCTCCGCCCTTGAGCCCCGCCCCTCCAATCGCCACCAGGACAGAACCTCACTGGTTCTCACCTACCACCCCACCAACCTCCATATACAGCGTATCATCCGCCGTCATTTCCTCCACCACCAAGGATATATTTCCCTCCCCATCCCTATCAGCGTTCCGAAAAGACCACTCCCTCCGTGACTCCCTCATCAGGTCCACACCCCCCACCAACCCAACCTCCACTCTCGGCACTTTCCCCTGCAACCGCAAGAAATGCAAAACTTGCGCCCACACCTCCTCCCTTACTTCTCTCCAAGGCCCCAAGGGATCCTTCCATATCCGCCACATATTCACCTGCACCTCCACACACATCATCTATTGCATCTGCTGCACCCAATGTGGCCACCTCTATATTGAGGAGACAGGCCGCCTACATACGGAACATTTCAGAGAACACCTCTGGGACACCCGGACCAACCAACCCAACCACCCCGTGGCTCAACACTTCAACTCCCTCTCCCACTGTACCAAGGACATGCAGGTCCTTGGACGACTCCATCGCCAGACCATAGCAACACGACGGTTGGAGGAAGAACGCCTCATCATCCGCTTAGAAACCCTCCAACCACAAGGGATGAACTCAGATTTCTCCAGTTTCCTCATTTTTCCCCCCCCCCCCACCCCCCGATTGTCTCAGTCAAATCCCTCGAACTCAGCACCGCCTTCCTGACCTCTCCGCCCCCACCCCACTCCAGCCTATCACCCTCACCTTGACTTCCTTCCACCTATCGCATCTCCAATGCCCCTCCCCAAGTCCCTCCTCCCTACCTTTTATCTTAGCCTGCTGGACACACTTTCCTCATTCCTGAAGAAGGGCTTATGCCCGAAATGTCGATTCTCCCGTTCCTTGGATGCTGCCTGACCTGCTGCGCTTTTCCAGTAACACATTTTCGGCTCTGATCTCCAGCATCTGCAGTCCTCACTTTCTCCTCTCCATCTAAACCTTTAACACTATGGCAGTCCCAGTCGATGTTTGGAAAGGTAAAGTCCCCTACCATAACCACCCTATTATTCTTACAGATAGCTGAGATCTCCTTACAAGTTTGTTTCTCAATTTCCCTCTGACTATTGGGAGGTCTATAATACAATCCCAATAAGGTGATCATCCCTTTCTTATTTCTCAATTCCACCCAAATAACCTCCCTGGATGTATTTGTGAATGTCCTCCCTTAGCACAGCTGTAATACTATCCCTTATCAAAAATGCCACTCCCCCTCCTCTCTAGCCTTCCTTTCTATCCTTCTTGTAGCATTTGTATCCTGGAATATTCAGCTGCCAGTCCTGCCCATCCCTGAGCCATGTTTCTGTAATTACTATGATATCTTAGTCCCATGTTCCTAACCATGCCCTGAGTTCATCTGCCTTCCCTGTTAGGACCCTTGCATTGAAATAAATGCAGTATAATTTATTAGTCCTACCTTGTCCTTGACTTTGTTTGTTTGTTTGAAAAAACAAACTTCTGTTCTCAGCTGTACCCATCTCAGATCGATCTCTTTCCTCACTATCTCTTGGATCCCCCCGCCCCCCCACATTACTAGTTTAAATCCTCCCAAGCAGTTCTAGCAAATCTCCCTGCCAGTATATTAGTCCCCTTCCAATTTAGGTGCAATCCGTCCTTCTTGTGCAGGTCACTTCTACCCCAAAAGAGATTTCTAATGATCCAAAAATGTGAATCCTTCTCCCATACACTAGCTCCTCAGCCATGCATTCATCTGCTCTATTCTCCTATTGCTGCACTCACTAGCTTGTAGCACTGGGAGTAATCCAGATATTACTACCCTTGAGGACCTCCTTTCCAAATTTCTACCTAACTCTCTGTACAAGGAAATACTGGAGCTCCGGGGGGAGAAAGACACCAATGGCACACTGGGCAGCTGTGAGTCTTCTCTCAACTCAAGAGCGCATGTCAAGATACCTTTATACATTATGTGATACAATAGGTTAGTGATGAGGTTATTATCTCTGTAAGACAGTTTGTTTTTTGTAAATATTGCAGAATTGCGGATAGTTTCGGTGCAGTCATTGTCAGTTCTAGTGCAGCCTTTGTTAATTTCAGTGTGGTCGTTGTCAGTTTGTCTGTGCGCAAGTCCATTGCTGTAGTAATGGGCAGTAATTCTTCTTCCTAAGGAGGACGATTACTGCAACCCTGGCTATTAAGCACTTTGTATTGAGTCTGTATCAAACAGTTAGCATTTCTATCAAAGGTGTTGGCTGGACCCAGACACTTCGGGCAGTATAGGCTACTCATGTGTTTTCTCCCCCGCCACTCGCCTTAAACCCAGCAGCTAGGTTGTGAGTGCATTGTGCTGGCATTCTGGTGGCCCCTGGCAGTATCTGTGTTTTCTCTGCTATCTCTCTCTCTACATATTGTATCCGGCAGCTATCTTACGTGTCAAATGGCCAGCTTATGGCTCAGCGGGCATCTTGTGTGTTCGTGTGCCTCGTGTCACCTTGTCCTGTGCCATCTCCCACCACCAACTTCAGCAGTCTCTTGAATAGTAGATAATTTACTTCCACTCTAGTTTCAGGAGTTTGGATGAGAGTGATCGATCCAGTGAGTGATCTATAGGCTCTGCTGTGTGCAGGCAGTTTTGGTGGTTGAAGGATTGGGTAAATGGTTGTTTGGAATTTTGTGTACTCCTGATACCATATCCGTATCTGTCTACATTCTCAATGAAGTCTCTTGCTATGTTTGGTTTCTTCCAGGATTGAATACCACATGCAGCCACCCTTTTTACAAAATTAGTTTAAATCAGTTTCTCATCTGTACTAACTTGATGATATTGATGGTGGAATAGTGCCTGTAGTAATGCTAGCGAGTATCGAGCAGAGATGGTTGGATTTTCTCATGTTGAAGATAGTCATTACCTGGTATTTGTTTGGTTTTAGTATTAAATGTTACAGGTGCAAAGGAAATTAACCAGTATATGAATTAAATTTCCTTTTTTATCTTTAGACTGGTTTTGCTGCTTGTTTCTGTTATACTATTTGTCACATTTAGTTTGCAGAATTTTTTTTAAAGTTTATTGGATATTATTTTTATTTTGACTGGGGCTGAAACCTGCTGTATAAATGTTTTCTCTTTATAGTTTTTATTTCAGTTTAAATAGTTTGAAATATGAACAGTAGGTTGTGTGTGTATTCCCAAGTTTCTTTAAGGTTTTCTTATGCTGCTGCTCCTTGAACAGGGAGTTTTGCCTGCATGAAAGATATTTTCCTCAGAGGCCCTTCTTCCTTCCACCAGCTAGTTTAAGTTCATGCTCCTAGTTATTAACATCTATGTACCATCCCTGCATTGTTGTTGAGTCAAAAGCCTGGTGCAACTTTGATAGCAGCATTTTGTGAGTACCTACAAGTGTGATGCAGCAGTTCAGAATCTTTGCTCATGTAAATAGACCCTTCCTTCCTGTACACTGTATCGAGGAATATCATAGTTTTATCCCCCACAGGTGCCTCTGTTCTGAAGAAAATAACCCCAACATATCCAGTCTTTCCTCATTGCTAGGAATAAATAATTTTAGCTATGTCCTTGTAAGCTGTTTTTGGAGTTGATCTTTTCAATATGGTCACAATCTTGTGTAATGTACTGCCAGAAGTGTATGCTGAACTTTATCTGCAATATACATTCATAGAGTTCTCTAACATGGAGACAGGACTTTGGCCCAAACTGATCCATGCTGACCAAAATGTCCGTCCACTCTAACCCCATTTCCCTGCACTTGGCCCATATCCTTCTAATCCTTCCCTATCCATGTATTTGTCAAAATGCCTTTTAAATGTTAATGGAGCTGCCTCAACCACTTCTGTTGGCAGCTCATTCCTTATGTATACTACCTTTGTGTAAAAAAAAATCGCCTCAGCTTCCCTTTTATTCTTTCCCCTCCAGCCTTAAACTGATGCAGTCTAGTCCTTGATTCCCCAACCCTGAGAAAAAGACTGAGTGCATTCACCGTATTCGTGAATCTCATGATCTTACATACCTCTATAAATACCACCCCCCCTCAGTCTCCTATGCTCAAAAGAAAAAAAGTCGTAGCTTGTCCATCCTCTCCCTGTAGCTCGAACCATTGAATCCTGGCAACATCCTTGTAAATTTCTTATGTACTCTTTCCAGTTTAATAATATCTTTCCTATAACAAGATGACTAAAACTGTACACATTACTCCAAATGCAGCCTCACCAATGTCGTGTACAACTGCATCATAATTCCCAATTTCTATACTCTATGTCCTGACTGATGAAGGCCCGTGTGCCAAAAGCCTGTGACTTCTTCACTTTCAGAGAACCGTGCACCTGAACTCCAAGATCTCGCTGTTCCACTGCACTCCTTAAGGCCCTATCATTCACATGAAACTCATACCTTGATTTGACATTCCAAAATGCAAGACCCCACACTTAAGTATATTAAACTTCATTTGTCATTTCTTAGCTCACTTCCCCAGCTGATCAAGGTCCTGCTGCAATTTCTGATCAGCTTTTTCATGTCCACGATACTACTACTTTAGTGTCATCAGCAAACTTACTAATTGTTCCTTGTGCATTCTCATCCAAACCATTTGAGATAGATAACCAGCAGCAGGGCAGCACGATGGCACAGTGGTTAGCACTGCTGCCTCACAGCGCCAGAGACCAGGGTTAAATTCCCACCTCCGGCGACTCTGTGTGGAGTTTGCACAATCTCCCCGTGTCTGCATGGGTTTCCTCTGGGTGCTCCGGTTTCCTCCCATAATCCAGAAATGTGCAGGTTAGGTGAATTAGCCACGCTAAATTGCACGTAGTGTTAGGTGAAGGGGTAAATGTAGGGGTCTGGGTGGGTTGCGCTTCGGCGGGTCATTGAGGACTTGTTGGGCGGAAGGGCCTGTTTCCACACTGTAAGTAATCTAATCTAATCAGCAATGGGACTAGCACTGACCCCTGAGGCACAAGTTGCAGGCCTCCTGTCCGACAAGCATCCTTCCACTGTTACCCTCTGCTTTCTACCATCTATCCAATTTGCCAGCTCCCCCTGGATTCCCCATTACCTCACCTTCCAGAGCAGCCTGCCATGTGGAACCTTATCAAAGGCCTTACTGAAATCCATATCGACTAGGTTTACTGCCCTGCCCTTGTCAACCTCCCTGGTCACTTCATCAAAGAACTCTAACAAATTTGTGAAGCATGATCTCCCACTCTCAAAGCCACGCTGCCTATCCTAATCAAGTCCTGTCTTTCCTAATGCATGTATATCTTGTACCTCCAGAATCTTAAGTAACATACCTCCCACAGATGTTAAGCTTACTGGCCTATAGTTCCCAGGCTTTTCTTTGCAATCCTTTTTGAATAATGGCACAATATTCACTACCCTCCAGTCTTTCATGACCTCATCTGTGGCTAACGATGATGCAAATAAGTCAGCCAGAGCCGCCGCAATCTCCTCTTTAGCCTTTTGAAGTATTCTTGGATATATCTGGTCAGGACCAGGAGATTTATCTACCTTCATACAGTTTCTAATCCAAACTGCTAAATCACCTTCAATCGCATGCCTCTGCATTTTCTCCAATAGCCTACCATTTGGAACCTTATCAAAGGGTTTAATGAAGTCCATGTACATCATGTCAACTGCCTTCCCTCCTCCACGTGCTTGGTCACCTTCTCAAACTCAGTGAGTTTGTGAGACACGACCTGCCCTTGACAAAACCATGTTGATTATCTCCAATCAAATTGTTGCTTGCTGGGTGATTATAAATCCTATCTCTTGCAATCCTTTCCAAAATTTTTGCTAGAACAAATGTATGGCTCACTGGTCTATAATTACAATTGTACAAAATGCTAGTGCAGCCTCACCTGGAATATAGTGTACAGTTCTGATCGCCCCATTACAGGACGTGGATGCTGTGGAAAAGGTGCAGAGGAGATTTACCAGAATGTTGCCTGGTCTGGAGCGAAGATCTTATGACAAAAAGCTGACAGACTTGGGTCTGTTCTCAGTGGAGAGAAGGTGGCTAAGAGGGGATTTGATGGAGAGACACCAGATGATCAGAGGATTACATAGGGTGAACAGTGAGAGTCTTTCTTCCTAGGATGATGACAGCAGCTTGTGCAAGGGGCCAAAAATCTATCACCCCTCACATTTGTAGTTAAGACAGATGTCAGAGGCTGGTTCTTTACTCAAAGTGGTAAGAGCATTGAATGCCCTGCCTGCCAATGTAGTTAACTCAGCCAAATTAGGGGTATTTAAACAATCCTTGGATAAGCAGATGGATGATGATGGGATAGTGTAGGGGGGGTGGGCTTAGATTAGTTCAGAAATCAGCGCAACATCGAGGGCCAAAGATCCTGTTCTGCTCTGTATTGTTCTATGTTCTATGAGGTCTATGTTCCTGTGAGGGCAAGGTTGGGAGGAATAGGGAACCCTGGATGACAAGATATATGGAGACTTTGACCAGAAACAGTTTTGTCCCTCTCCATAACTGTTTTAAAATTAGACGAACTATGGTCACTGGTCCCCAAAGTGCTGCAGCACTGTCATCTCTGTCACCTGTCCTGACCTATTTCCCAAGAGTAGGTCAAGTTTTGCTCCTTCCCAAGTAGGACCCTCTATACTGAGGAAACTTTCCTGAACACACTTTACAAATTCCGCTCCATCTAAGCCCTTAATGCTATGGCAGTCCCAGTCTATGTTAGGAAAATTAAAATTCCGTAATATGACAGCCCTCTTGCTCCTGTAAGCCTCCACAGTCTCCCTGCCGATTTGTTCCTTGAATTCCCGTTGACTATTTTGGGGGTCATAGTACAACTCCAGTAACATCACCATCTCGTTCCTTCCTTCCTTCTTAGTTCCACTCACAAAGCCTCACTGGATGATCCTTCGGTTATTTCATCCCCGCTACTGCTATGATACTTGCCTTAGTCACTCCCACTCCCCTCCTTCTATCACTCCTGTCCTGCCCGAAGTACTTGTACCCTGGCATATTAAGCTGCCGTGTCCCTCCCTTAGTGATGTTTCAGTAATGGCTGTAACATCCTCGTCCCACGTAGCTATCCACACCCTGAATTCATCGGTCTTACCTATCAGCCCTCTTGCATTGAAATAAATGTAATTTCATCCAACAGCCATTCCTTGCTCCTAGTCATGTTCCAGCCTGACCTGTCTCTTCCCTTTACTATTTCTGATTATGGCAAATCCTTCCAGCCTCTCTCTCGCCTCCTTGATGTTGAGGATCCCACCCCCTGCCAATCTAGTTTGAACCCTCCCTTGCAGCAGTAGCAAACCTGGCCGCTGACATATTGGTCCTCCTCCAAATTAATTTTTTTTATCGTCTTCTCTTATACTTCAGGCCTTTCCAATAAAACAGGTATGATTGAAAGACAGGAATTAATGGGATTCAGGATGCAGTGCTGGAGGTTCCATAGCTATGACTTCATCTATAGGTGGAAGATATTTTCAACCTGTTGTGGAGGTTGATTGCTGCAGGGTGGTTGAGCAAATTGACAATTCCATTGTCGTATGGAAAGCCATTTAAATACGGAAGTGAAAGAGTTTGAAGGGTCAGTATCCAAATTAAAAGTCAGAGCCTGAAAGGATATAATCTCAGAATTCTTAGTCTTGCCACTTATCTATCGTTATGATATGGAAGAAGCCTTCGGCCTGTTGAGTCTGCCACCAAAACTACACTAAATCAGCAGTAGTCCCACTTCCAGTATTAGGCCGCTAGCCTTCAATTTTATGACAGTTCAGGTGCACATCCAAGTACCTCTTTCAAGGCTGAGGTTATTTGCCTCAACTAAACTCCCAAGCAGTACCTGCCTCAGGTGAAAACAGTTTTCCTCAAAACTTCTAAATCTCTTGCATATTACCTTGAAAGTATGCCCCCTTGTTATTGACCTTTCAACTAAGGGGGCAGCTGTTTTCTATCCACCCAGTTCATGCACCTCATTCAGGGCCCTTTCTCAATTTTCTCTGCTCCAAAGAAAGCAATTCTAGCTTATCCAGCCTCTCTTCAAAACTGAAATGCTCCATACCAGGCAATATCTCACAAGCAATGCAGTGTTATAGGGAATTAGATCCTAGAAATTCATCAGCTTTTTGTTTCAAATTTCTCTAATTTTGAATTCCTCATATATACTCGACTCTTAATTGGATTTTATTTCTTGTATCTAACAAACTGTTTTCCCTTGTGCTGGCAAATGGGACTAAATTCTGGGATATCTGGATGGCATGGACGAGCTGAACCGAAGGGTCTCTTTCCATGTTGTACATCTCTATGACTCTATGATAATTTCTCATGTTTCTGGCTTGAGGGACCAAAGTATTTACTTCAACCACCGTGTCATGAGATATTCTGGGGCACTGGGCCTACCTCTCTCCCCCGCCCCACCCACCACCGTCCCATTTATCTGTCCACCCCCAAGGCTCCCAGCCTCATTCCTGAAGAAGAGCTTTTGCCTGAAACATTGATTTTTCCTGCTCCAAGGATGCTGCCTGACCACCTGTGCTTTTCCAGCGCCACATTCTCTACTCTCATCTCCAGCATCTGCAGTCCTAACTTTCACAAACAATAAGGGACCCACCTCTGATACCTGTGGAAGTCATATAGACAGCCTTCTGCTACTAAGTTAATTTTGGATCTAACTTGCAAAGTTACCCTGGATCCCATGTTCTTTTTCTACCTTTGTCGTTCTCCCATTTGGACCTTGTGAATGGCTTTTAAATTCATTTAAACTATATTAGCTGCACAACTCAAATCAACATACTTGGTCACCACTTTGAAAGATTCAGCCAGATTTGTTCAGAATGACCTCCCTCTGATAAAGCCATGCAGACTACCCTGATGAAATCTTCCTTCGTTTAGCATATTAGATTAGATTAGATTACTAACAGTGTGGAAACAGGCCCTTCGGCCCAACAAGTCCACACCGACCCGCCGAAGCGCAACCCACCCATACCCCTACATTTACCCCTTACCTAACACTATGGGCAATTTAGCATGGCCAATTCACCTGACCCGCACATCTTTGGACTGTGGGAGGAAACTGGAGCACCCGGAGGAAACCCACGCAGACACGGGGAGAACGTGCAAACTCCACACAGTCAGTCGCCTGAGGCAGGAATTGAACCCGGGTCTCAGGCGCTGTGAGGCAGCAGTGCTAACCACTGTGCCACCGTGCCGCCCACAAATACGATGCACGTGATGCAGTGTGGTGTTGAAGGGAAAGGTTTTGATGAGCTGTTGCAAAGCAAATAAGTAATCCTGAGGATTTGGCATGTTTCAGAAACTAGCAACTGGTGATCAATTTGTTAAAGACTGGAAAAAATAGTCAGTGTAAATGGGCCAGGAATAGCAAAACCGATTCTAAAGCTTTTACAAGTATAGATGGGTCATGAGAAATGAAGAAAGGGAAAGTAATTTTTTAGATACAGGAAATAGAATCCAGTCAAGGGTTGGGTGGGTATGAGGAATTCCAATTGTTTCCTACTTAGAAAAACTTGAAACGAAAAGCTGATGAATTTCTAGGATCTGATTCCCTACAATAGTGCATCGCTTATCAGGGATTTAGATTTGAAGAATAAATTGTTGAATTTTCCATAGGAATGATGCACTCATTTTATGTTAATCTGTATGACTTGCCAATCATACTTATTAACATTTGAACGCACTCTTGTGCATTATGGCTGACTTTTTAAAAAAATTCTATGGCCACAAGAATTAATTTTAATGTATTTTCTGCTTCTCCTACATTAATTACTGTTATTGGGTTGCAGCTCTTCACGTATTGGCATAGATGTGATATGCTGCCAAGCTTAAAACAGAAGGGGCTGCAGATGTTGGAAACGAAAACAAGAAATTGCTGGAGAACTCAACAGATCTAACATCACCTGAGGAGAGAAATCAGAATTAACGTTTTGGGTCGAGTGACCCTCATTCTGATTTCTCTCCACAGATGCTAAGTTTTTCCAGAAATTTCTATTTTTGACACTGGCAAGTTTCATGATCAAGGCCATGACAGCAGAGTATGATCCTTTCTTCATGAGATGTCAATGTACACCAACAAGGCCCTTGTGTGGTGCAGTTGAGGGTGTAGATTCTAGTTTACTTAAATTGCTCTTAATTTTTAAAAGATTTTTCTTACCTATTTCTCTGAATTTACATTGAAAGACACATTCCTCATTTTAAACAAATATAAGAAATTCACAACACCTGTCTCCTTTTCTAAATATATGCCAATACCTGACTCATTTATTGTTTGCATTTTCAAATTTCTAGTCATCAACTTAAATTTTACGTGCTCGTGTGACATGTTTGTGGACCTGACTCTCTTGTCAGGCACATCAAGTGGCAACGGCACCAAATTGTTTTAGAATATCGAGAATTGGTGACTGAGCTCACCATTTTCTGACTTGTGTTTCCTGCAAGTTAGCTTTGCCAAAGAAATATTTTGGCTTATAATTGACCCTTTATCTGCTTTTTCAAGCTTGTGACTCTGTTTCGTGTATTTTACTTTGTTACTTAGTGGTGTGAATATGAAAATATCTTTAACCCTTGTTGCACACTAACACACTAATTGCTATTAAGAAAAACAACACATGACTGACAGAAGAGAATAACATTTTGGGATATAATAATTATAAATATAATTAGAGATAATGGTTGATTTTGTAACCATTGCTGTAAAGTGAAGGTATGGATTCTGATCTTCAGTGGGACATATCAGTGGTTCTAATTGTAATACTGCAACACCTGAATAAAATGTAAAATCTATTATTCAGTCATGGCATTTTATTTCCAATTTGATGTGAAGTTTAACCAAAGTTTACAACTAACAGCAAAATATCTCATTTTCTGGTCATGCTCATAATGAACAGAGTTTAAGTATCTTGCATGCTAATTGTGAATAATTCATTCAAAGTTATGCATAATATTCATTTTGCTGGCCCCCAAGACGTTGTAGTATAGGTGGTTTGCCAGCTAACACTTTTCAGCCTTTAAAGTGTGGAACTGATTTGTCAAAATCTACCAGTTGCTCACTACATGAGCTTCAATATTGGACTAAATCACAATGAATATAGAATTACATTTATTTCATTTTGGTTTCATTCAGTAAGCTAGTTGCACAAAACTAGCTATAACAGGTAACATTTTATTTTATTCACCATATTATAGAATGTCCTATTGGAGTGAAGGACCCCCCCTATTGTTCGACCATATCGGAGTGTGCACCGACGATTGCAGCCTTTAAGAGATGACCCAGTTTCGCAACACAGCATGATTGCTCTTTAAAATAAAACCTCGAATCATAAACAGTGAAAAATGTATTAAAATGTATTATCTGCAATAAAAGTTTTATACATTTTGTCACAACATTTTCAGTTTTGCTGCAGTTTATCTTGTGTGTCTGGTAATATACAATTGTACACCATCACCAAGACAGTTAAAGAGTCTTTACCCTGGAAAATGTAGCTATTATGTATGATTTTGATAATGTAGTCACAAGATCTCTTTCTCTCTCTTTCTGTCTTTTTCTCTCTCTCTCTCTCGCCGCCCCCCCCCCCCAAGCATGGAAACAGACTCTTCGGTTCAACCCGTCCATGTCGGCCAGATATCCCAACCCAATCTAGTCCCACCTGCCAGCGCCCGGCCCCATATCCCTCCAAATCCTTCATATACCCATCCAAATGCCTCTTCAATGTTGCAATTGTACCAGCATCTACCACATCCTCTGGCAGCTCATTCCCAATCACTTTAGAAACATACATAATTTTGCTATTCACTTGGATGATTGATCTGGAATTTAACTTCACTGTTCATCAAATAGACCGTTGGCCTATATACTTAAAATATATCAACCTTTGTTTTAAAAACTTACATATGGTTTAGCGTCAGTTGTTGCAGCAAAATATCGCAAATGCCTACCATTCTGAAAAAATGATTCTAAGTGTCACCCGTGGCAGATGGACTCCAATTTTTACATTGCCCACCATCCCGAAATGGTTTTCATCCATCTAGATGTTCAGTACTCCTCATTATGTTGAATACCCATCTATGAACTCCCAAAGCCCTCTTTGCCTTGCTTTCCTTCTATCCCTCTGTCTTTCCCTCTCTCAGCCCTCCCTATCACACTCTTTTTTCCACCCCCCCCCCCCCCCCCCCCCCACCCCCCCTCAGTTGATATTAGCGTGAAGGAAGAAAATTTAAAGGTCTTTATTATGAGTTGTCTAGCTAATTCGTTTAGGAAGTTATCAGCTAGGATGATTCCATTTTCAGCTGGCACCTACATATCCAACTTTACAATACTTAATGTTTTTTAATACTTTTGTCTGACCCATCAAAATTAATTTGCAGACCATAATTTGGCATTCAAACAAGAACTTCCTTGTCTATTTGACTGTTTTATACATGATATAGTTTTCACATCAGCTGAGCCATTCATGGGGGAGACCTTCATAATCCTTAATTAGGAAAGAATAGTGGAATTTAGGACTTTGTTCTAGATTACAGATAGTAAATTGGAATTGATTTCTTGAAGATTTTTTAACGAACTGTTTTGTGAATAATTTTGGTACAGTCTGATTGGATAAAACATGTATATGAAAGCTATTTCAAACAAAGAATGCTTGTAGGTAGCTTAATTATTCTACACCTATAATTACTGTTACTAATTTTCCAACTGGCCAGCAAGCATTGCCTCGCTGTAATTACTGAACAGAATCACCGCTCCCAAACTGTACCCTGGAACCTAAACGAAGATGAACTGCAGGCTTCCTGATAGACAAGCTCAATGACCCTGTTTCTTATGTTGTGTTCTTTCTGCTATTATAGTAGTTATTCATGTAAGATTACTCTGCCAAAGCATTTACAGGACTGTAGCCTCTGGTAGTGACACAAAGTAGGGGGTAAATAATGCTTTAAGATTGGTCTGACTGAAACAGAAACATTGGAGTTTTGAGGAAAGTAAATGCAAGGTTAAACTTTAAGTATGGTATATCTAACTAAAAAGTAAATCTTTTCTTCCCAACAACTTTTTCCAGATTTCAAATTGTACTCAATGCATATTTTAAGGGATACATATATTTGGTTGCAATTCATGGAGATTCAAAAGTATTCAACTTGTTTACAACATTTAATAGTTGCATCAGCCACTGAATAAATGTGTTTGCAATGCACAATGGTAAAGCTTAAATTTAATATTTGGATGTTTTTAATCTGAGAAATTATTCATACGTGGAATTCCAAGATCCAGTATTTTAATTTGTAATTTATTGCATTTATTCCTGTAGTTGGACGTTGCAAATGATTAAGACTAACCTGAAGTGTTCTCCAAAGCAAAATTAGAATGTTCAGATGAATATTCATTCAGTTTGCATTTGGTTCAGATTTAATGATTTCCTAAATGAATCTGTGACTATATTGCTGGGAAAAAAAGTTTTGAAAGTTTTTGTCTTGTCCTCGCCCAGACAATTCCCAAGATCCCTACCCTGAAGGGAAACAAGTTGTGTTGATTGGTTAGACAGTGGACTCTAATTCATAGAGGCATGCCATTGAGAATGTATCAGTTAATAAATGGCATTTAACTACCAAGCTTTTTTAAATTTTTAAACCATGGATAAAAGCAAATTACTGCGGATGCTGGAATCTGAAACCAAAAGCGAAAATGCTGGAAAATCTCAGCAGGTCTGGCAGCTTCTGTAAGGAGTGAGAAGAGTTGACGTTTCGAGTCTAACTGACCCTTTCATAAAGGCCCTCTTCTCTCCTTACAGATGCTGCCAGACCTGCTGAGATTTTCTAGCATTTTCTCTTTTGGTTTAAAATTTAAAACCAAATTTGATTCTGACTGGCCAGGGCATTGCCGTGAGATTTGTGCCAATGAATGGCTGTTTTGAAATGGGCATACTGCAAGTCCATGTTCTTCCTCTTTACAAAGAACAGGGTACCGTGTACTGTTATATGCAGCTTCCAAAACACACACGCATGCTGCACTGTTGGCCAGACATGCCCAAAACTCATCTCAGCATAATTTTTGCACACTCAGAATTTTGTAGCAAATATTATTCAATCGTAGAATCACATCTAATGTTGGACACTGAATAATGCAAGCACAGCTGATTGGAAATTGTTAGTACCTTGCTTGTGGGAGCTGGCAAAGGATATGTTGTTTGACATGATCTGCCAGGCTTAAGAATATGAGGCTGCATAACTACTATTACACTGGACATTTGCTTGTTCAATTCTGTGGTTTGGGAATTGCACTATCAGTCAATTTCACTGATATGAAATTTTTAAAAGCTTTGTTAACTGTCAATTGTCATTGAATGGCAACATCTCTACCAATTAAAATTCACTTATCAACAATTCTCCTGTCATTACAATATAAATATTTTCCCTTACATGGATATTTTTGCAAATTGTTCTGATAGTAGATGAAAAGTTTCAAGAAATTTTTTTTCAGCAGTAATTAAGTTCTGCATTATCAAATGGCTATTATATTTCTACTGAGTTGGGGGCCAAACACTTGGGAAAGATCAGACTCCTGAGCAATTGTAAAAGAAAAATAAGCAAAATATAAAACAATCTTTCTGCATTTTAAATAAACCTTATCTTCTGTTAACAATATTTGTTTATAGTGTCTGCACTCTGTACGCAGTATAATCATATTTATGTTGAATTCAATTTGTGCTAAACCATATGAAAGAGCTGCAGATACTGAAAACCAGAAACCAAAACCAAAATTGCTGGAACGTTTCAGCAGGTCTGAAGAAGGGTCACTTTACTTAAAATGCTAACTGTGCTTTTTTTTTCTACAGATGCTGCCAGGTCTGCTGAGATTGTCCAGCAATTTTTTTTTGTACTGAATTCTATTTGAGCTTTAACTTTGGTTCTCCAAAATTTTCATAGCAATTTTAGATGTGGTCATTAATCATTAACTATCAGTTTTGAAATGAAATATTTCAAATGAATCTATCTCCCTTTAATCAATAAGGCTGTTCTCTATATTTTTGTATCTCTATTCTGCATCCATTAAAACTAAGCAGTTCTACAACCTTGTCCTTCTCCAATGTCTAGGAGCATTAAGATTATAAAATCTCTTTTTCTCTCAATTCTGGCTTTCCCAAGTGCTCAAAACTGGAAGAAATTGATCTTCCTCCTCCTTGCTGCCCTTAGTGATTAAATATTGCAAAGATTAAAAATAAAATTATGATCCATTTTAAACTTTGGTGTATCCATTGGTTATGGACTTTGGCACTTCAGGGTTTTTTTTTCCTCAGTTTCAGGGGCATGCTGAACACAAATGAGAGAAAAGGAAACTAACAAAAGTTCCAGTTTCGCTAAATCTCCAGTTTTCTCCAATCATACAGGATTCTCCAGAATGTCACGTTGCACAAAACCAAATGTGGTGGCTT
Organism: Hemiscyllium ocellatum; assembly: GCF_020745735.1. Classification (NCBI taxonomy): domain Eukaryota; kingdom Metazoa; phylum Chordata; class Chondrichthyes; order Orectolobiformes; family Hemiscylliidae; genus Hemiscyllium; species Hemiscyllium ocellatum. The sequence continues at coordinate 3,603,454 of NC_083406.1, read as the reverse complement.
GAACCCACTATCACTTTTTTCAGGTGGTTCACCAATCCATTGTTAATTGGAATAGATGCAGCAGTTCATTTATGCATTGTTCTGTGGTAAATATTGGGTTGGTTTCTTGGTTAGTTTTTAATAATGGATTAATTTTCTAACTACTTAGGATTTTGTTAAAATATTAACCTGTTTGGAAGCAGTTATTAATAGTGCAAATGCAGAGCTGTGCTGAGTGCTGTCATTGACTCTGCTTTTCACACTGGTCTAGTATTGAACTGTTTGAACAGCCTTAACATTGCCTCATTGGCAGAATGATATTCCATAACAATGTGTGTAGTGTCAGCACTGTGCAGAATCCAATATGACTGAAGGCTGACACTTTACTAAAGCCAGAATCTGAGTTGTCATGCATTCAGCGCTTTCACTAATCTTGACTTGTTGATCCTGACCCCCTCTCTTTGAACTCTTTTGGAGATGAATGATGCTATAAATAAGTAATTACTGAATATGTATTAGAAACTTAAAGACTTAAGAACTCAAGGAGGAAACCAGATAAGTGGTTGCCAACTTTTGACTTGGTCCTAGTTTACCTCAACGCAGAAGATTGTTTTCTTCTCACTTCTGACCGCATCCTACTGTTGTAAGAATAGACCAAGTTGTGCTGATCAGGAGTACAGTCATGCCATCTCAAGAGACAACTTTCCATTCTTTTTATTAAGTAAAAATAGGCATATGTTCTCTCCTATCGAGACCATCGATGTCTGTAAGGTGTGTCGATTTTAATTTACAGCTGTTTCTAGATGTTGTGTGTCTTTTTATCTGTGAATATGTTATAAATGTCCACATTTTCCAATCACTCTTAACTTTTCTACACCAGGCACTTCTTAGGAAATGTGTTGAGATTTAGCTTATTGTGAAGTTATTTTCCAAAAAGCTAAAAACCAAAGTGTCTGTGATAAGTCATTTGTGTTTTAGAATAAAAATAGAAGATCTTGAAAATGCCTAATGGGCTCCTCAGCACTGGAAGGAATAATATGGAGTCTCAGCATACAAAGGGAAGAACCTGGTACATTGCTGTGCTGCATTAAAACATAATGGGCTGTACATGTTTACATCGATATCACTCCACTGTATTAACAAAATTCTGTTCGAATAGATTTTGAAGGAAATACTGTAACATCATTTAGTAAAGTTATAATTAGGTATAGTCCATGCAGGTCCATTAGACATGATAAGTTTGTTTTTCTTGTGCTTGACTGGCACTGCTTCACACTGAGTGTGGGGCATGACAAAGAGGCAGACCTTCAAGAACTATTACCACTCTTAAAGGGAATGAGCTCATGCTGATATCATTTTGCATCACACTCTGGTCTTTTGGAAAACTGAACTCACCAACCCCTAACATTCATGTATATTTTTGAGTGTCTCTTATCTAAATTTTGTAGAATGCTATTTGGTTGTACTTATCATGTTGAATGTTTATGTATTTGTTGGCACCCTTCGTTATTAGCTGCAGTGTCTTGGTTGGAATTATGACCATGAACATTAGGTGACTGCTGTAGCAACAAGAAACAAAAGTTTCCCATATCAATTCAGCAAACCTTTACAGGTTGCTAATATTAAACTTCATTGTCTGTATAATGCAAAAATATGCCATCATGGAAGTATCCATTAAATGTAGACTTAAGAATAGGAATCAAATGCATTGGAGTAGGGTTTTTCTATGGGTTTGCTTAATTAGTGCAGAGAAAGGGAAATCTCGCCAGAGGATGTCCCACTGCTTACAGAATTCATCATTTTCTGTTTGTCTTCTAATTTTAATGGCAAGAAGGTTCTGTAACAAGCATTCAATCAATCAGCTCTCCTGTTCTTTCTGCATAGAACTCTTCATATGCAGCTTGAATCATGAAAAGTGCAAAATAAGTGCAGGAGAAGGCCAGTTGGTATCAGAGACTCTTCTTCCATTTAATAAAATCATAGCTGATCTGAAATCCACTTCCTCGTTATCCCCATTTACCATTTGTGACTCCCTTGCCAACTAACCTGTTTAGCTAAACCCTAAAATTATTAGATGATTCTGGCAGCACTGTTCTCTGGGAGCAAAGACCATAAATCAATAACCCTCTGAGAGAAAATAAAATCCTCCTTTCTATCTTAACTGGAAGATCCCTAATTTTGAAATAATTGCTCTAGTTTTTGTCTTTTCCACAAGAAAAAAATATTGTTTTAGCATCCACCCTTGTCAAGTCCCCTCAGGATCTTAGATCTTTAAAAAAAATCACCTCTCATTCTTCAAAATACAAGTGCACACAAGTCTGACCTGTCCAACCTTTCCTGCATTGAAAGGATTATCTCTTAAGGAATCAATCATGTAACATTTTCCAAAATGCTGAACAGCCAAAAGTAGATGTTTGTTATTTTCCAAATAATAATTGAATATATGAGAAAGAAACATTTGCAGGGCTATGACCAATAAATAAGAGAATGTAGGTAATTAATTACCTCTTTCTGAGACTTTGGCATGATGAGCTGAATATCCTGTTGTATAATGGTTGCACCTTAAGCTTGATTGCCATTTGAGACAATGCAAATAAAGATGAAAGTCTTCTCCATTCCAGAATGTGGCTGGTGTGATCTGCACTAAGGAGAGCCATATATTAAAGTTTGCTGTTGACTCCACATGCCATATCTCTCTCTGCACCTTCCCGGCAGCTGTAATATCAGATCCTGAATCCTGTACTGTTACCCTGATGCACTTGTATAGTACAATCTGCCTGTAAAGCGCATACGACAACACTGCAGTGTACCCTGATACATGTGACAATATGAAATTAAATTCTGAAGCACATCTAGGAGTAGAAAAAGTCACTGATTGAACTGAGTGGGCAAAACTGGGTTAAATGGCGATTAGTTATGGGAAGGGTGAGATTATCTACTTTGCACACAAGATAAATTGATGTTTTTGAAAGGGCAAGTGGCTATGAGGCACTGAGAAATTTAGGGGTTCATGTATAAAAATCACTGAAGACAAATATTCGGATATTTTACTAAGAGGGTTTGAGTAAAAGTGTAACATTGAAAAAACATGGCAAGTCAGGCAGCATCCAAGGAGCGGGAGGGTCAATGTTTCGGGAGTGGAGGCTGGGACATTTTTCACCGGAGTGTTAGAGGCTGAAAGGTGACCGTATAGAGGTTTATAAAATAATAAGAGGCAACGATAAGGTGAATAGTCAAGGTCTTTTCCTCAGGGTAGGGGAGTCCAAGGCATGGATTTACAGTGAGAGGGGAAAGACTTATAAGGGGCAAGTTTTTCTCACAGCTTGGTGGGTGTATGGAATGAGCTGCTGTAGGAAGTGGTAGAGATGGATACAATTACAACAAGTGAAAGGTCTATGGGTAAGCATGCGAATTGGAAGGGTATTGAGGAATATGGGTCAAATGTGGGAAAATGGGATTAGTCCAGTTTAGGAAACCTGGTCAGCATAGACAAGTTGAGCTGAAGGATTTGTTTCCATACTGTATGGTTCTATGACTCTAATTCATAACAGGAGGGGAGCTATTATGGCACAATGGTAGTATGCTTACCTTTAACCCAGGTTTGAGGTTTAAGTCCAAACTGCTCCTGATGTATCTCCTAACATGTCTTTCACAGTTTCAACCTGTCCAGACAATTCAGGTGGAATTTTCACAATTTACATTGTTAGCTGTCTGTCATGAGTTACAAGACCAATTAGATAGATGGAATTAAGAACAGGCCAGCCATAATCTAATTTAAAAGCAGGAGAGGCTCAATAGATGTCTCCTGTTCCAAACTGAATACACAACTGCAGTATATAGAACAGAATAAACTTTGACTTGTTAGAAACTATTCAAGTTTAGGATGGGGAAAAGTAACACTATTCTTAATTGTGTATGTTTTTCTGAATATGTATTTTGTTTGATTTGCAAATTATGTTTAACTGTGTGTTTGTATCTGAGGGCCAATGCGAGCTGAGTTCCATTTGTGTTACTGATCGCAGATTGTTCCCTTAAAAGAAGGGACCTATTTTAATTCATGAAAATTGACAACATTTGCTTGCTCCCTTTTTACTTATTAGAAAGAGAAGACTTGGAAATGCTGTTTTTTGGAATTGTACCCAAGTCTCATGAAGACCTTTAAATATAAGCAATGCCATACTTGTGATTTAAAAATCTGTATTGTTATATGGTTTTGAAGTTTCATTGCATTTTTAAATATATGCAACAGGAAGAGGAGGAAGAATCATTTGAGGGAACGTTAGAATTTTGTCGAGGTGGTGATGGACAACCAAGGCGTTCAGCAAGACCTACCCAACGGTATTATCAACCCCCTGGAGCAAGAAAGTGATGCAGGTAAATAACTGTTATTAGCAATCCATATTTAGTTAACAAACTTAATTAGAAGCCTCTATTCCTCATGAAGGGCTTTTGCCCGAAACGTAGATTTTCCTGCTCCTCGGATGCTGCCTGACCTGCTGTGCTTTTCCAGCACCACTAATCTAGACTCCTTAATTAAAAGGAGCCAACTGGAATATGCAAGCACAGACAAACCAGTTGACATTCTGCAGAATGTAGCAAATGATTTTATTGGGGTTATTTATGATCCAAGATCAGATGTGCGCAACAGTTTTAAGAAGATTGCTATCTTTTGTTCAGCAGCTTGAATGGTGTTTGTTAGGATCTTGGTTTATAAGTAATTTCAGCACAGTATTGTAACAATCTGCCTTAAAGTTATTGCATTGGCAGTTTTGGTGACAGCATACATGAACTTTGTATTTCACAAAAATTTACAATGCAAAAATATGACCATATTGATATTTCACATCTACAATTTAGTATAATTATGGTAGAAAAACAACTTTGAAAATACTGTAGATCTAAATTGTACTTTCTCTCTGATCCAAAGCAGATTCTTGCATCTTGTAAACTGCATACTGTCAATGGAATGCATGCTGCAATCCAAGTATTCCAAACTAAGACTTGTCAAGATTCAGGAAACATCTCATCTATGAATACAACCCCCTTTTTAATATCTACAGTTTGAGCAACATGAAACACACTTTGTTTAGGATGTATGTGTTCAACTCCAAAGTATCAATTTTGAGGGCACAAAATTTACAGAATTATAACTGAAAAAAGTGAGTCCAGTTTGTCAGGTTGACATTTATAATGTAAATTAATTCCAATCAACCTTAGATTTTGTTTAGTCAGAATTACTGGATCCTGTTAACTCTGCAGTTAAGAGAACTGCAAGATTCCAGAGTATGGCCATTTGAAAGCATAATTATTGCAGTTCTACACTGTAAAGAAAGTAGCAGTGCAATAACCAGCAAATTTCCTCTTGGTAGTGAACCATATGTGAAAGAACTTTCCAGTGAAGTAATTACTGTAATAACTTTTCAGGCATAGTTACTGTTTTTAGATAAATAGTCACTTTGCATAGATCTGCAAACAGTGAGCTCATTATTAATTTGTCGTTTTTTGTAGCTAACGTTGGTTGAGGGATAAATGTTTGTCAATGCACTGGGTAACCCAACCCTCTTCAATTAGTGCAACAGCTTCTTTGCCATCCATCTGAAACTATACGTGGTATTAGTTAACAGTTCCTTCGATAAATAACCTTGGCAATGTAATATCTGCTCAGCCCTATGTTAAGCCGAGATAATGTTGAAGACTGTGGGATGACGCTTGAACCTACAACTTTTGAATTCAGATGGTAGTGAGTCAAGCTGTCTGGAATGCAGTTCCATCCAATAATTTGAAGGAAAGTTCTCATGTGAAACCATTCCATACATAGGAACAGGAGAAGGCCAGTCAGTCCCAATTCCACTATTCAATGAGACCATGGTTGATCTATGGCCTAACTCCATTTACCTGCTGTTGTCCCAAAATCCTTACTACCTTTATTAAGCAAAGATGTGTCTATCTCAAATTTTAAATTAACAAACGGCCCAGCATCAGCTACCGTTTGTGGAAGAGAGTTCCAAACCTCTACCGCTTTGAGTGTAGAAGTGCTTCCCTCCTGAATGATGTAGCCCTAATTCTCAATCTGTGCCTCATAGTTCTAGAGTCCCAACCCAGTGGAAATTATTTATCTACCCTGGCCTTTCTAGTTAATACCTTGGAAACTTCAAACTAATCGCCCTTTAGATGGTTAATGAGCCTAATTTGTGCAATATCTCCTTACAATTGAACCCCTGATGTCCAGATATAAACTCATTCAGACTATACAAAGCAGACTTACAATAGGCTCTTTATTTTGTTGGTGTGAATTATTAATTTTCAGCCTTATAAGGTAGTCACAGAATTGGTTATAATGCCAAATTGAAGGGTGATGTTCATACAAAATAATTGTTTTCCAAGTTTCTAGCAACAACATTCATAAAATACTTACAGAAGGACAAAGTGAATTGCTGTTTCAAATGACCCCTTCGGCATCTGTTCTGAGGGAGTAACCTGTAGAATGTTGCAAAGACAACACAAATCTCCTTTAATATGAATCATTGAGTAAATGTGCGAGAAACTCCGATGGTGTCAAGAATCTTCAAAAATGTTGTCTGCGAGCTTATGTAATGTTTTCTAATAAATATCCGAAGTCAAACATGAGCTGTATCCAATATCTGAATTTCACCAAAGTGTTATCAGTTGTGAAGGCACGGATTTATATATCTGGGAGTACAGTTCATTTTAACTACAATTAAAAATGTTAACTAATGGTTTACCTTCACAAAGTAGCAATGAATAAGAACAGTAGTGAACATTCCTGGTGGGAAGGAGACTCATCAGTTGTTTCAAATATTGCTCTCTTTTGCTATCTTGGTTAAGATAAGTTGCAGTAATTTCAAACATTGTGTGTTCTGCATTTTCAACCCATTCCATGTACTTCATTCAGAATTATTAATAAATACAAATTGTATGAAGGAAGAATAATTCACCAATCACAACACTCATTACCATAATGATTACAAAGTTTCACCACCTTGAATTGGTAATAACATTCAGACTATGGTGATACAAGCAGATGACCAGGATATCTGAATAAGTGGAATTTTTCTAAAATTCCAGCTCCATATGCTTCAGGAGATAACTTCAGTGTTTCACCAAGTTTATCCTTCCATAAAGGCAGCTCAAACTTGAAAAATAGAAATAGATATCAGTTACCGAGTACAGTGACATACTGCATTTATAGGAGGATAGAATCCATACAGTGTGGAAACAGGCCCTTCAGCCTAACAAGTTAACACTGACCCTCTGAAGTGTAACCCACCCAGATCTATTCCCATATCATATTTTCCCCTAACTAATGCACCCTACATGCACATCCCTGAACACTATGGGCAATCTAGCATGGCCAATTCACCTAACCTGCATGTCTGAGAGGAAACTGGAGCATCCAGAGGGGAGTCACGCCGATACGAGGAGAACGTGCAAACTCCAAACAGACGATTTCCTGAGGCTGGAATCGAACCCGGGTCCCTGGCACCGTGAGGCAGCGGTGCTAACCACTAAGCCACCGTGCCGCCCCAAAATTTTATATCTCCGTTTGCTACAAAGTTGTAATGCTCTTAGAGCACCATAGGGCTGCGTTCTCAATCGAGAGGTAACTGCAGGGAAACTTGACCTCTGCGAGAGCGAAGTTGGGAAGCTGGGACCTTCACGGTGACTTCAGCTATTACAGAAATGGAAGCCGACAATTGATGTCACTCAGCATTTCATACCAGTTATCCAGCCAATCCTGCTAACTGACAGCATTTCCCCGCCCCCAACCTATTCTCTGGGCCCGTAACAAGATGTGCAATTATATTTTGTCTTTTCTTGCTTCTACGTTATTATTTAAATGTTTGATTTACGTCTCTCTTATTGGGGAGTTCTCGATTCCAATATATTTGAGGTGGTTTGTCCTTACCTTGAGATTTAACAAATCCCAGCTGATTGCCTTGAGCTGTTAGATCTATGCTTCTATCTCTCTTAAATCAACTAAAAATGCAAGAGAGGATTAAATCAAGTCCAATCTTATTTCATTAGTTAGGGCAATTGAGGCATTTCTGTGACTGTCGACATGATTCCAGGATAATACGTTGCCTCCTTGGTGCCAGAGGAGAAAGTAGGAATTGCAGATGCTGGAGATCAGAGCTGAAGATGTGTTGCTGGAAAAGCGCAGCAGGTCAGGCAGCATCCAAGGAGCAAGAGAATCGACGTTTCGGGCATGAGCCCTTCTTCCTGAAGAAGGGCTCATGCCTGAAACGTCGATTCACCTGCTCCTTGGATGCTGCCTGACCTGCTGCGCTTTTCCAGCAACACATTTTCATCTCCTTGGTTCCAGAGTCAAGGATGTCACAGAACATCTACAAGTCACTTTTTTCAGGGAGAGAATGAACAGCTGGGGTTGTGGTCAATGTAGGTACCAGTGAAGAAAGAGCCCCATCTCAAACTAGCCAAAATATCTTTTTTTTTTGTCTTAGTATGAATGCCTAGTTATGTTCCCAACAGCTGGCAATAATGGACAAATCAGGTCCCAAAGTGATGCCTTCCCAGACAATAAGTTTTCATTTTTTGCAATTTAGTTAGCATAGTAATCAGATCTCTCAGATTTTCACAAGAGGCCAGCAGCAATGTACCTTTAGCAGAGGAGCATTAACATCATTGCACCAAAGGTACGGAAAAATCTCAGGTCTACATATGAGAGAGCGCGCTGTCTGGAAAGATCTTATCAGCTGAAAGATTTAACTGTTTTACTCAATCTGTGTCACCTCTCAAATTTCTTATACAACTGACAATGTCACAAGCATTTCCTTTTGGTGACATTCAGTGCATTTGCTATCTGTGATTCTCTGTGTCTCCCTGAGATACAGACTAACTCTACCTGTTCTCACTGAACTTAAAGAAAAAACTTTTTTGACAACTTTAGGCTGCTACACATCATATCTGCTATTATGGGTCTTTTATTCTGAACTGGGTTTGCTGCTAGTCTCTGGCTCTCATTGGCTGTAAAAGCTCAACTTAATAAACACCAGCAATTATCTCTGCACAGAACTTGTCGAGTCATTTAACATTCCAGTGTGATTTTTTTTGGAAATGCTGTTTGACTCACTGACTGAAACATAAAATGAGTTTAAAAATACTCACAGAACTAAGCCATAAACTCATTTGCATCTCCTTGAGAACCCAAATTCCCAAGTAGTAAGAGTATGTGGGAAATGAGATATGGAAATAATAATGGGGAACCAGGAAATGGTGGAGGATTTGAGTAAATATTTCACAGCAGTCTTCAGGGCAAAAGACTTTAACAGAACTCCAAAAATACTATATTAAGGGGTGAAAGGAGGAGAAGAATAAATACAATAGCTACCACTAGAGAAAAAGTGATGGGAAACTAATGGGATTAAAGACTAATAAATCCCCTGGACCTAATCGGATGCATCTTAGGATAGTGAAGGAAGTAGCTACAAGGGTAGCAGATGCATTTCTAGTAATGGGAATGGGGCTAGTTGGAGAGTTCTCTTGGGAGTCAGTAGAGACCCAATAGGCCAAATGGTGTCATTCTGTAATGCAGAATTCTACGATTCTAATCTTCCAGGAATTCTTAGATTCTGGCAAGTACCTGAGCATTGGAAAACTGCCAATGTAACACCTTTTTTAAAAATAGTGAAAATCAAAAAGAAGTAACTTTAGTTAGGTTAACATCTGTTACTGGGAAAATGTTAAGTGTCTGAATTACTAAATGTTCTGATATTTATAACAATCATAAGGTCTGGCTTCATGCATGGGAAATCATGCCTGACAAATTTACTACCTACTAGAGGTACAAGCAAGATAGGTATAAAGGAGAAGCACTGGATAATTTGATTTTCAGAAGGTGTCTAATAAGGTGTCACACTTTGGGCTACTTAATGAGATGGCCCCAGATGCTGGAAGTACTTCAATGCTGCATTGTCCTGACAGGTTATGTTATGGAGCATGTAGTGGTGTAATGTGCTTCATATTGAAGACATTGGGGAGGGGGAAGCTTTCCTTGTATGTTACAGAACTCACCTATGTCAGATGCTGAAAACTAGACAGAGCTTGATTGGCAGCCCCAGTGACTCTTCATCAGATTCAAAATGATAACTTTGTTGTTTTCTCTCCATGGATGGTGCCAGACTGACTGTGTTTCTCCAGCAGTTCTGTTTTTCATCTCGTAGATGAGAGCTGGGTGCAGCAGACAGCTGTAGAATGTAAATTACTCATTGCTGGTTGTGCCAATATTTTGTTTGTATAGTAGGGGGTGAACTGTAATCTATTAGTTTTTGTTACATTTGCTTTTGATGGCTAAAATAAACTTTATCTTTGCAATTGTCCAACTGCTGGCGTGTCTATAACCATCCTTCACTGCACAACACTAGGATCCTGGCCTGTAGTGGGCACTGGGGACAGAGCAGCAGTGACTTAAGAGCGTAGTCTCTGGCATCTGAGTGAGGGCAGGTAGGCTGTGTAGGCAGGTGATTAGACAGCAGTGGGGACATGCAAATGGCGCTCCAAGTACCAGGAGGTAAATAGTGCTGTGAGGAAGGCATATGGTGTACTGGGCTTTATTGGCAGAGGAATTGAGTTCCGGAGTCCTGAGGTCATGTTGCAGTTGTATAAGACTCTGGTGCGGCCTCATCTGGAGTATTGTGTGCAGTTTTGGTCACCATACTATAGGAAGGATGTGGAAGCTTTAGAACGAGTGCAGAGGAGGTTTACCAGGATGTTGCCTGGAATGGTAGGAAAATCTTATGAGGAAAGGCTGAGGCACTTGGGGCTGTTCTCATTGGAGAAGAGAAGGTTTAGGGGAGATCTGATAGAAGTGTATAAGATGATTAGGGGTTTAGATAGGGTAGATACTAAGAACCTTTTACTGCTAATGGAGTCAGGTGTTACTAGGGGACATAGCTTTAAATTAAGGGGTGGTAGGTATAGGACAGATGTTAGGGGTAGATTCTTCACACAGCGGGTTGTGAGTTCATGGAATGCCCTGCCCGTATCAGTGGTGAACTCTCCTTCTTTATGGTCATTTAAGCGGGCATTGGATAGGCATTTGGAAGTTATTGGGCTAGTATAGGCTAGGTAGGATTCGGTCGGCGCAACATCGAGGGCCGAAGGGCCTGTACTGCGCTGTATCCTTCTATGTTCTATGTTCTAGGTGTTAGCTATGTGCTGTGCCATACATTGCCAGTGAAGGGTCGCTTCAGAAGAGCAGTGCTTGGCCAGGTGCTAAGTCACATTTTAAAGATGATGCTGGTGCCAGGGATACTTCAGAATATCCAGCGAATGACCAGTTTCTGTGACCACAGTGAGTGATAGAATTGGGCTAGCATCGGGTTTTAGAGGCACTATAGGTGTCGGAAAGATAGTTAATGAGACACGTTTGAGTCAATATGGTAAGAAATCTTGTAAACCTCATGGAGAGAAACATTGTAAAACTCATCAAAATTGACATGCACCACATGATATTTAAACTTGTATCACCACAGATTGTAGTTTAATTGTTTCTGCTTTTAAAACTGTTAATGGAACTGTGAGAAACTCACCATGAATTCATGACTGCTTACTGAAAAAGCATTAGCTTCCAATTAAACCTGTTGGACTATAACCTGATGATGTGTGGTTTTTAACTTTACAACCCAGTCCAACACCAGCATCTCCAAATCATTGCTGAAAAAGGACTTTTACTGCAAACTTTCAGGCTGGTTGATGAATACATTAATTTTTGTTTGAGACCCAGTTACCTTTTTCTTTAATTTTGTATATTTAACTATGTTTGTTTCCAACAGCACCACATATCAATTAATATTCAAAATGTCAGTTCTCCGAGAAAATAGTCTCTCCACTGTGAAAGTTTCTCCATATTTAAAAATCACAACACCAGGTTATAGTCCAACAGGTTCAATTGGAAGCACTAGCTTTCGGAGCGACGCTCCTTCATCAGGTGGTTGACTATAATCACCTGATGAAGGAGCGTCGCTCCGAAAGCTAGTGCTTCCAATTAAACCTGTTGGACTATAACCTGGTATTGTGATTTTTAACTTTGTACACCTCAAATTATCTCCAAATCATCTCTCCACATTATTTTTGATCAACTGGAGCATTGGAGGCTGAGGGGTGACTTTATAGAGGTTTGCAAAACTATGATGGGCATGGATAGGATAAATAGACAAAGTCTTTTCCCTGGAGTGGGGGAGTCCAGAACGAGAGGGCATAGATTTAGGGTGAACTGGGAAAGATATAAAAGAGACCTAAGAGGCAACTTTTTCACGCAGAGAGTGGTACGTGTATGGAATGAGCTGCCAGAGGAAGTGGTGGAGGCTGGTATAATTACAACATTTAAAAGGCATCTGGATGGGTATATAAATAGGAAGGGTTTGGAGGGATATGGGCCGGGCGCTAGCAGGTGGGACCAGATTGGGTTGGGATATCTGGTCGGCACGGACGGGTTGGACCGAAGGTTCTGCATCGGTGCTGTACATCTCTATGGAAAAGTCAAAACTTTAAAAGCACATTACCCAGAAAAAAAACAGACTATAAGAGGTGAATTTTTCAATCAAGGATGCAATGACATATTCTGCACATTTTTATATCGTATGAGATAGAGGAGTCAGGATGTCAGACATATGTGCAAAAACTAGAGTGGTGTTAAAAGGATAGCGGGAATCTTTTCTGTAATGCATTTCAGAAAATTTCCTTGACCAGTGTATTTTTGTTACAACTGGGACGGAAGCATCTTGGAATGAGATGCACAACTGGCTCAAATATGTGGGAGGACACCTGAGTGAAAATGATCATTATGTCATAAAGTTTAGATCAGTAATGCAGAGCAATCTCAAGTAGGATTTATACAATTGGTCGATACTCAATTTCAGTTAGAAGAGTCAGGCCAGGGTAGAAGGGAACCAAATTTGATTGGAATAACTAACTAAATAATAGATGATATTTAAGAAGGAAATGTTTCAGCTTCAGGCTGCATTCATCCCAACATGGTCCAAAGCTAGGAAACAGGAAGCTGGGGTTCCTGGGGTAAAAGGGAGGGAGACAGTATGATGGAACGAAAGGAAAGTGAATTGTTCCTGAAAACCAGGTCAATACAATACTTTTAAAGGGAAGGGGAGGGACAAGAAAAATAACATTGATAAAGAATGAGTATGAGAATAGAAGTGCAATTATAAAAGAGAACACTAAACGATTCTACAGAAATATCAGTAATAAGAGGTACTTTGATTAATACCTTAATGTAACAAAGCTTAAAAGGAATGCTCCTTGTCTGGATTTTAAGAAAATGTTTGACAGCATACCACATAAAAGTAAGGTTAACAGAATTGTGGCTCATGGAATAAGAGGATCATTTGTTTAAAAATTTGGTTTAAGATCAAGAAACAGTGAGTCATGGAAAGTGATTGCTTTTACATCTGGGGAACACTATTATCTACCATCCTAAAGGGTCAGCGTTAGAATCACTTTTTTGAGATTTGTATATGACTCATATTACAATATAGAATAGCATTTCAAATTGCCGCTGATACTAAACATGGAAATGTGACAGATTAGATTAGATTAGATCACTTAGTGTGGAAACAGGCCTTTCGGCCCAACAAATCCACACCGACCCGCCGAAGCGCAACCCACCCATAACCCTACATTTACCCCTTACCTAACACTACGGGCAATTTAGCATGGCCAATTCACCTGACCCGCACATCTTTGGACTCTGGAAGGAAACCGGATCACCCGGAGGAAACCCACGCAGACACGGGGCGAACGTGCAAACTCCACACAGTCAGTCGCCTGAGTCGGGAATTGAACCCGGGTCTCAGGCGCTGTGAGACAGCAGTGCTAACCACTGTGCCGCCCAGATGATACCAATTAACAGCTGCTGGTTATAGGCTAGAATAATGGTAAGGCGAGTGGCAATGGAATTTAAGAGCGAGAGTAGAAGGTAAGTTATTTTGGCAGAAACAATAAGGAGAGACAATCTAACTTTAGTCACACAGTTCTTAAAAAGTGTACTTGAACAGATGGATGTGTGGTTTGGTGGGCATGGATCATTGAAGGAGGGAGAACATACTGAGGGAGTAGCTAGCAAAGCATATATGATCTTGGGATTCATAAGAGTGATTATGCACCAACAAGAGAAGTTATAAACTTTGTAAACCCTCTGTTTAGGCCAGAGCTGGAGAATTGTGTCATCAATTCTAATCATCATACATTAGGAAAAACATAAAGATCCATGAAAGGATGCAGAAGATATTTGCCAAAAAGGATCAAGTTTCCGGATTTTAACTACAAGGTTAACTGAGAAACTAAGCTGGTTCTTCTTGGAGCAAAGGAGACTGAGGCGAGGGTTTGGTGGAGGTGTAAAAGTTTATGACAAGACAAGGTCTGCAAAATAAAACGCTGTTCCTGTTTGCTATTCGGGGATGCAAATTTAAGCCTTTGCTCAAGAGATGCAGCAAGTGAGGTAAGGCAGAATGTTGTGGTAATTGGTCATAACCTGGTTACTGCCCATGAGGATGGTGGAAGTGAAGACAGTCAATAATTCCAAAGTAAATTGAATCAGTACTTGTGGGTTTATGGGAATTGTGCAAAGGAACATGGCTGCATTTCTGTCCCCTAGCATGGACCTACATTGGAATAACCTGGCTCATTCATAAATACCAAAGCAGTGAATGTAAGATACTTTTAAAAAGTCATTTATAAAATTAAACATATAAACAATATGGATTTATTTATGAGCAAAGGAGCTAAACATTTCAATCTTCCATCCATTTCTAATCTAAGCACTTAAAGGACTGTGCTGCCACCTAGTGGAAAAATAGAAATTCAATTTATGATGGCCCTTCACGGAACAACAAATCAACATGAGTTTGCTGAAGATACATACTACACAAAACTTTGATTTGAAGTCTTGTTTGTTTGTAATTCAGTGCACAGAATTAATGAACCAAGCACTGATTCCTGAGAAGGCTCCAAATATAAATTGCTAAACATCTTGGGTGAACCATAATTTTGTATTAGGTATCAAAAGGTGAATTTACAATTATAAAAAAACTTGTCTGAACCTGCTATTGGGGAAAGTTCTTACATCTGCAGTGGTACAATTTCACAGACCAGTCCCTCAGTAAATCTCAAGTGCCTCTCTCCTTTTGGAAGGATGTTGTGAGTGACTTTTATAGAGGTTTATAAAATCATGAGGGTGTGGATAGGGTAAATAGGTCTTTTTTCTGGGGTGGGGGAGTCCAGAATTAGAGGGCATAGGTTTAAGGTGAGAGAAGAAACATTCATATACCCATCCAAATGCCTCTTAAATGTTGCAATTGTACCAGCCTCCATCACATCCTCTGGCAGCTCATTCCATACAAGTACCACCCTCTGTGTGAAAAAGTTGCCCCTTGGGTCTCTTTTATATCTTTCCCCTCTCACTCAAAACCTATGCCCTCTAGTTCTGGACCCCCCGACCCCAGGGAAAAGACTTTGTCTATTTATCCTATCCATGCCCCTCATAATTTTGTAAACCTCTGTAAGGTCACTCCTCAGCCTCCGACACTCCAGGGAAAACAGCCCCAGCCTGTTCAGCCTCTCCCTACAGCTCAAATCCTCCAACCCTGGCAACATCCTTGTAAATCTTTTCTGAGCCTTTCAAGTTTCACAACATCTTTCCGATAGGAAGGAGACCAGAACTGCATGCAACATTCCAACAGTGGCCTAACCAATGTTCTGTACAGCCGCTACATGACCTCCCAACTCCTGTACTCAATACTCTGGCCAATAAAGAAAGCATACCAAACACCTTCTTCACTAACCTATCTACCTGCGATTCCACTTTCAAGGAGCTATGAACCTGCACTCCAAGGTCTCTTTGTTCAGCAACACTCCCTAGGACCGTACCATTAAGTGTATAAGTCCTGCTAAGATTTGCTTTCCCAAAATGCAGCACCTCGCATTTATCTGAATTAAACTCCATCTGCTAGTTCTCAGTCCATTGGCCCATCTGGTCCAGATCCTATTGTAATCTGAGGTAACCCTCTTCGCTGTCCACTACACCTCCAGTTTTTGTGTCATCTGCAAACTTACTAACTGTACCTCTTATGCTCTCATCCAAATAATTTATGTAAATGACAAAAAGATAGAGGACCCAGCACCGATCCTTGTGGCACTCCACTGGTCACAGGCCTCTAGTGTGAAAAACAACCCTCCACCACTACCCTCTGTCTTCTACCTTTGAGCCAGTTCTGTATCCAAATGGCAAGTTCTCCCTGTATTCCATGAGATCGAACCTTGCTAATCAGTCTCCCATGGGGAACCTTGTCGAACGCTTTGGTGAAGTCCATATAGATCACATCTACCACTCTGCCCTCATCAATCTTCTTTGTTCCTTCTTCAGAAAACTCAATCAAGTTTGTGAGACATGATTTCCCACGCACAAAGCCATGTTGACTATCCCTAATCAGTCCTTGCCTTTCCAAATATATGTACATCCTGTCCCTCAGGATTCCCTCCAACAACTTGCCCACCACCGAGGTCAGGCTCACCGGTCTATAGTTCCCTGGCTTGCATCTACCGCACTTCTTAATCAGTGACATCACGTTAGCCAACCTCCAGTCTCTGGCACCTCACCTGTGACTATTGATGATACAAATATCTCAGCAAGAGGCCCAGCAATCACTTCTCTAGCTTCCCACAGAGTTCTCGGGTACAACTGATCAGGTCCTGGGGATTTATCCACCTTTAACCGTTTCAAGGCATCCAGCACCTCCTCTGCTGTAATCTGGACATTTTGCAAGATGTCACTATCTATTTCCCTACAGTCTATATCTTCCATATCCTTTTCCACAGTAAATACTGATGCAAAATATTCATTTAGTATCTACCCCATTTTCTGTGGCTTCACACACAGGTCGCCTTGCTGATCTTTGAGGAACCCTATTCTCTTCCTCATTACCCTTTTGTCCTTAATATATTTGTAAAACCCCTTTGGATTCTCCTTAATTCTATTTGCCAACATTATCTCATGTCCCTGTTTTGCCCTCCTGATTTCCCTCTTAAGTATACTCCTACTTCCTTTATACTCTTTTAAGGATTCACTTGATCTATCCTGTCTATACCTGACATATGCTTCCTTCTTTTTCTTAACCAAACTCTCAATTTCTTTAGTCATCCAGCATTCCCGATACCTACCAGCCTTCCCTTTCACCCTGACAGGAATATACTTTATCTGGATTCTTGTTATCTCATTTCTGAAGGCTTCTCATTTTCCAGCCGTCCCTTTACCTGCGAACATCTGCCCCCAATCAGCTTTCGAAAGTTCTTGCCTAATACCGTCAAAATCGGCCTTTCTCCAATTTAGAACTTCAAATTTTAGATCTGGTCTATCCTTTTCCATCATGATTTTAAAACGAATAGAATTATGGTCGCTGGCCCCAAAGTGGTCCCCCACTGACACCTCCGTCATCTCCCTTGCCTTATTTCCCAAGAATGGGTCAAGATTTGCACTTTCTCTAGTAGGTACATCCACATACTGAATCAGAAAATTGTCTTGTACACACTTAACAAATTCCTCTCCATCTAAACCTTTAAACTATGGTAGTCCCAGTCGATGTTTGGAAGGTTAAAACCCCCTACCATAACCACCCTATTATTCTTTCAGATAGCTGAGATCTCCTTACAAGTTTGTTTCTCAATTTCCCTCTGATTATTTGGGGGTCTATAATACAATCTCAATAAGGTGATCATCCCTTTCTTATTTCTCAGTTCCACCCAAATAGCTTCCCTGGATATATTTCTGGGAATATCCTCCCTCAACACAGCTGTAATGCTATCCCTTATCAAAAATGCCACTCCCCCTCCTCTTTGGCATTCTGTAGCTGATTTCTACATTTCCCCACCCCCACCCCAACTTGATTACATGATGTCTGTGTGTTACCCTGCCAGAGATTAGATACCTGAGCACAAGATGTATAACCTTTGGTGCCTTAGCATCTCGGGCTGAAAATGTGTTGCTGAAAAGCGCAGCAGGTCAGGCAGCATCCAAGGAACAGGAGATTCAACGTTTCGGGCATAAGCCCTTCTTCGGCTTATGCCCGAAACGTCGAATCTCCTGTTCCTTGGATGCTGCCTGACCTGCTGCGCTTTTGCGGCAACACATTTTCAGCTCTGATCTCCAGCATCTGCAGACCTCACTTTCTCCTGCCTTAGTATCTACTTAACCAGTGTACCATCAAGAGTGAATGAGGCCAGATTTAAATTCATGGTGATTGGCACAGTCTAAGGTTTATTACTTATATTTCAGAAATCCGTCTAGCCACTCAGAGGAAGGGAATACTCTGCTTCAGTACATTAGGTTTTAGGGATGAATTTTGTTCATTGGATCTTGGCATTGTCAATATTCATTGCCCACCCTGATTTGCCATTGAGAAGATGGTAGCCAGCGAATCCATACTGTGGATCAGCATCAGAGTAGACAGTTCGGCCCATCTAGTCCACACTGACAGCATTCCATCCAGACCCAACCCCTATTCTTTCTCTGTAACCCTGTATTTCCCATGGCCAATCTGCCTAACTTGCACTTTTTTGGACTGTGGGAGGAAACCAGAGCACCCAAAAGAAACCCATGCAGACACTCGAATCAAACCTTGGTCCCTAGCATTGAGGGGTAGCAGTGCTAACCACCGAGTCACTGTGATGCTCCACTGTGCTGATGGTGACCCAGTTGAATCTCTGACATGTTTTTATTTACGTGGATTTGTCCACTTCTCATTTAAGTGGTTCACTGTTTGTTCAGATATGTATTTTCCAAACAAATTAGACACTTTCAATCTTAATGAACAGCACATGTTTAAACAAAATTTGATTAAATATTATTTAGTGGTGTATTATTCCAAAATCATTGTTGCAGTCAAAAGTCACTTGGATTGAGAAATGTATACCAAGAGTAAGTAATCAGATTAAATGTGATGATTTGGAGGTTGTCAAAGTGTGCGATCTTCTTGGAGATCCTTTCCACTTTGAGTTGGCAGCGAGTGGTGTCAATGTTAGTCATCTCCAAGTCATGATTAACATCGACACCACTCGCTGTCTCTCTCTCTCTCTCGCTTCCCCCCCCCAACCTGCCTTTGCACCTGTTATTCTATCAACTGAAAATTAGGCTGAACTACCTTTTCTTTCTACCCCAAAGTTATTAATAAGTGTTGCAAAGTTCATCATTTGCAAGCATATGGATCTTAACTGTGGTCTTAGAACCCCTGCAACATATATTGTCACTTGTATTTGGAACCAATTTACATCTTGCTTGTTTTTGTTTGGTGTGTTTCAAAATTTACAGTGCACCATGTAATTAGTTGCACTGAAGGCGTTGGTGCCTTTTTCAGTGTGGAACAGTTATGTTGTGGAAACTTTAAAAATGTTCGGAAGTGCCATGTGGTAGATTCTGTATATCAAAGTTTCTCTTTGTCTCTCCTTTTCTTCAGGTTCAGCAGAAAAGGGTTCCAGAAGCAGAACTTGATTCCAGCCATTTATTTTACAAATTTTGAAGATGTAGCAACGTGCAAAGAACACACAACGATGAACTTTAGTTTGCAGTGTATAACATCAGCAAAAAGAACTCGTAGATAAAATAATTAATTTTTAAAATCTTGTTCATAAAAATTGTAGTGCAATGTATTATTTGTTTTTTTTGTATTGAACTACAATATTCTGCAATCACAAAGATTTGATATAATGTCTGAATTTTTTTGTTTGACATCTTTTTAAAAGCAAAAATTTTAGTTCATAGAAGACCTTATTAAATATGCAAGAGGCATACACTTGTGCCTTTTCGAGGTTTGATCCAAAACCATACAACAAAGCAATTTGTGGACGAGAGATTGGGAAAAGGTTTAGGGAAGTTTATGAAATATTTAATTTAAAATGACCCTTTTGAAGTACATTTTTAAAATATTGTGTTCAGTTTAACAGTTTTGATACAAAATATCAGCATAAAGTAGTTCAAGAATTAAATTCTTTGGTGTAGAAAAACCTTTTAGATGGAATTTACTTTCAGATTATGTATTGTTAGCGTGATTATTAAATATAAAAGCAAATCTCTCCTCAGAGGTAAATTGAATTTTCTTTATTCATTCAAGAGATGTGGGTATTGCTGACTTGGTCACCATTTATTGTCCATCCCTATTTGTCCAGAGGATAGTTGAGGGTCAAGCACATTTGCAGCAACTTTCATTCAACATTTTCTTATAGTGTTATAAATAGTTCCACTATTGTCAACAATGTGGACTATTACCGGTTTCATTTGAATGGCATACATTATTCTTGTATATGTTCCGTGTTTAGTTCTGAAATGAAATAATCTCAAAAAAAATGGTGTGGTAAAGGAAAACTGGAAGAAAGCCAAGGGCAAAAATAATTCAGTGTTGGTAAAATGTTGCAGGGATGAGCTGCTGCTGTGTAGGTTTGCTGCCTTTGATGGGTAATGTTGGATGGTGGAAGTATTTATAGGACCTTAAATGTAGCTGAGAAAATGCAAAGTGGCATGCTTTCAGAAAAGATCTAATACCCAACAACTGGCCATCCATGAGGTACAGCCAAACCCAGTAACCGAATTGTATTCAGACACAATCAGTATAATAGTTCAAGATGTGCCTTTACTATAACTATCAACATGTAACCAACCTAATTCAGGAAATACAGGAGAGCCTAGCAGCTACACCTAAATGTAGTGCTTACCCCTTGAAGCTATGCCAGGGCTACATGAAAGCTAAGAAACAAAAGTAACATGAGGGAGTTAAGTAATCCCACTGCCAGCAGTGCAGATCAAAGCTCAACAGTCCTTCCTGAACAGTTGAAATGACAATGGGCAGTTAACCAGCTGGGGGAGAAAGATTCACAAAGAATTCTCATTCTCAATGAATGGGAAGCCCAGAAACGCAGTGGAATTGATGCAGCTAAAACATTTGCCATCACCATCAGCCAAAGTTTCTAACTGGATTGTTGTAAGGCAATGTCCCCTGGTTCTAAACCCAATGTCCAGGAAAATCGAAACGTCCAGCATCTGATTTGTCGAATGTCAAACCCTGTTCAGATTCTATATGTTTGAATGAGATGGCTTGTCATTCTTCTAAACACCAGAGAAAATGGGCCCCTGTTGTTTAACCATCCCCTGTAGGACAGTGCCTGCATCCTCAGAGTAAATTTGGTGAGTCATTGTTGCCCTCCCTCTATGGGGTATATCTTTTTCCATAGATGAGGAGACCCAAATTACAAACACTGCACATGTGGTCTCACCAAGAGTCATTATCATTGTTGTAAGATATCTGCACTTCTGGTACTAAATTCTCTTAGAATAATGACCATCATGCCATTTGCCTTTTTATCTGCATGATAATTTTGTGATTAATGAACAAAGATACCCAATCCCTGTTGAAGTACAACATTTCCCACCCCCTTCAATCTAGTCATACAGCACCAAACAGGCCCATTGGCCCACCATGTCTATACCAGCAACAAACATTGAAATACACCAATCCCATTTACCTGCTCATTGTCCATCTCCTACTATGCTCCATCTTAAGTCTTCATCCAGATGCTTCCAAAGTATTGTGAGAGGACCTGCCTCCACCATCCTCTTAGGCATATTTTTACCAGCCTCTGGGTGAAAAATCTTTTCCTCAGATCTCCTGTAAACCACTTCCTCCTCACCTTAAACCTATGCCCTCTGGTCCTGGATACATCAGCAAT